>NC_137075.1:44122916-44722916 GCF_951640355.1 Cnephaeus nilssonii
TTAAAATGTATAAATAATAGAATGTCTTACGTGATTTAAAATATGCTACTTTTAAAAAGTGGTACATGTATTCTCCTAGGTATCTACTGAAGAATAAAATGAATATATAATTAGCAAGTTAAGAGGGGAAGAAAAAAAAGGTAATAAAATCTAATCAATCCAAATGGAGCCAAGAAAGGAGAGAAAAAGGAAAGCTGAACATGTGAAAGAACCAGAAAGCAAACAGCAAGGCAGATTTAAACTACATACACAATAATTACATTACAAGTAAGCATAAATATCTGTCTATAATAATAAAAGCATAATATGCTAATTAGACCGGACAGCCGGACGACCTTCCGGACGAAGCCGGGGCTTCGAGGGAAGCCCGGGTCCCGGGTGCCGGAGGGAAGCTGGTGTCGGCGGGAAGCTGGTGCCGGCAGCTGGGGGAAGGAAGGCCTACTCTTGCATGAATTTCGTACACTGGGTCTCTAGTTTCATAATATTAAAAGGTTCAATTCATCAGGATTATCAAATAATTATAAATTTGTATATATCTCGAAGAACCTCAAAATATATAAAGCAAAAATGAATAAATCCATAATTGTGGAAAATTTTAACATCTCTGTCAGTCAGTAATAGGACAGGCAGACAAAAAAAAATCAATAAAGATACAGAAAAGCTGAACAAGTTAAAGTTAACAAACCTGACCTACTTAACATATATATATAACACTACACTCAACAACTATAGAATAGACACTATTTTCAGACATTTATAAAAACTGACCATATTCTGGGCCATAAAAGCAAAGTTCAACAAATTTTAAAAGATTAATATCATAAAAAGCATGTTATCTTATCACAGTGGATTTAAGCTATAAATTAATAAGAAAAAGGTACCTAGAAAACCATGCTTTGTTTGGAAATTAAGAACCACACTTTTATTTTACTTTAAAATATTTTTGTGGATTTCAGAGAGGAAGGGAGAGGGAGAGAGACAGAAACATCAATGATGAGAGAAAATCATAAATCAATTGCCTCCTGCACACCCCCTACTGGGGATCAAGCCCACAAACTGGACATGTGCTGGGGCCAGGAAATGAATCATGACCTCCTGGTTCATAGGTCGACACCCAACCACTGAGCCACACCAGCCAGGCAGAAACCACATTTTTAAATGACCAATGAGCCTATAAGAACTTGCAGTAAAAGCTAGAAATTATTTTGCATTGAAAGATAATAGAAAATGTGACCCAACAAACCTTTGCATGGCTATACTCATGCTTAGAAAGCAATTAATACCCTTAAATACACATATTAGAAAAAAACAAAAATCAACCATCCAAGTTCCATCTTGAGACGTTAGAAAAATTTTAAAGTTTACCAAAAAAGTAGACAAGAATAACAAAACAGAATAAATAAATGAAATAGAAAACATACAGAATAGCCTGTATCAGGGATGAAAAGTGGTACATTAACTATAAAAAAATAAATCATATTTCATGGGAAAAATGAGGACATCAGAGGCAATGATCACACTAGAACCATAAAACAAGTCTTACTTGCCAAATAAAATGAACTTTCAGATATTATCATCATAGATCTAAGTATCTTTTGAATGTAAACTAACTGTAAACCCGAACAGAGTCTACACACCTATGTTCTTTAGGGAGGTGAAAACATTTCTGACAATCTAAAGGAGTAGTAGCAATAGAAACAATGAATCAATAAAACAGAGGTCATCAAACCTTTTTTGTAAATGGCCATATAATAAATATTTCTGCTTTGCAGGCCATACAGTCTCTGTCACAACTACTGAATTCAGCCATAAGTAATACATACACAAAAGAGCATGACTATGTTCCAATATATACGATTTAAATTTCATACATCCTTTGTTATGAAATATTTTTAATCAACAATTTAAAAATGTAAAAACTATTCTTAGCATGCAAGCTGTACAAAAAAAACAGGTGGCAGATTCCCCAATAAGTTAAATATTGAATGATTTAGCAATTCTGCTCCTAAATACATACCCAAAAGAACTGAAAAACAAGACAGGTGTTCAAACAAAAACCTGTACACGAATGTTCACAGCAATGCTATTAACAATAAGCAAAAGGTAGAAACAACCCAAGTATCCATCAATAGATGAATGGATAAACAAAATACAGTATCCTATATAATAAAAGCCTAATATGCTAAGTATCCGGTTCTCTGGTCGGCCATTCAACCAATCAAAGCGTTATATGCTAATGATATGCTAAGGACGCTCAATTGCTCGCTATGACATGCACTGACCACCAAGGGATAGACAGTCAACCAGTCGCTATGACATGCACTGACCATAGGGAGTAGACGCTACGACCAGTTGGTTAGCTTGCTGCTGGGGTCCGGCTGATCGGTACTGAGCGAGACGGGCTGGACATGCCCTGGAGCCCTCCCGCGGTCCCTCCCCAGCTGGCCAACCTCCCGTGTTCCTCCCTGGCCCCGATTGTGCACCAGTGGGGTCCCTCGGCCTGGCCTGTGCCCTCTCACCATCTGGGACCCCTTGGGGCATGTCGGAGAGCTGGTTTCAGCCTGATCCCACAGGCCAGGCTGAGGGACCCCACTGGTGCACAAATTTGTGCACCAGGCCTAGAATCCAGATAATTATTCAGTCAAAGGAGTGAAGTACTGATATATCCTATAACACAGATGAACCTTGAAAACATTATGCTAAGTGAAAAGAAGCCAGACATAAAAGCCCTTACATTGCATGATTCCAGTTATATGAAATATCTAGCTAAAATAAGCAAACCCATGGACACAGAAAGATTTGTGGTAACCAGGGTCTAGAGGAGGTTTCTGTTTGGCACCATGAAGGAGATTCTGCAACCAGATATCAGTGATCACTGCACCATATTGTATATGTACTTAATGCTACTTAACTGTACACTTTAAATTGGTACATATTATGTTATGCGTACTTTATCACAATATTTAAAAACTGGGAGAGCCCTGGCTGCTCTGCACAGTGGTTAGAGCACTGGCTGTGCATCAAAGTGTTGTGGTTCGATTCCTACTCATCCTCCCTTGGGGCATTTGTGGGAGGCACCAATTGATGTGTCTCTTTTACACTGATGTTTCTTTCTCTTTCTTTTCTCTCTTTCTCTTCCTCTTCCTCTTCTTCCTCTTCCTCTTTCTCTCTCCCCACCCCCCGCCACTCCCTCCCTTCAACTCTCTCTAAAAATCAATGAGAAAAAATACCCTTGAATGAGGATTAACAACAACAACAAAAAAACGATAAAAAATTGGGACAAACAAATGGAAATTGGGATGGGCCCAAAGGTCATATTTTACTGACCTGTAAATTACAGCATCAAAAGAAAATTCAACATGCAAATGAAAGTTCAGTTCACGGATAGGTATAAAGTCAAAAGAGAGATAACAAAGATATAAATAGAACTTCATTGCCATCTATTGGTCAATGAAGGAAATACTGAAAACTTAATTTGATGGTAAATTTTAAGACTTAATTTCTAACTTCCTGATCGTTCAACTTGTACTGAACACCACAAACAACAACAACAAAGGTGGAAAAAAAGATGGACCCCAGTCAGGTGGCCTGGATGGTTGGAGTGTCAACCCGTGCACCAAAACATTGTGGTTCGATTCCGGGTCAGGGCATATACCTGGGTTGCAGGTTTGAACCCATCAGGGTGATAAGAGAGGCAAGTGATGAATGTTTCTCTCTCACATTGATGTTTCTCTCTCTCAAATCAATAAACATATCCTTGAGTGAGAATTTTTTTTAAAAAGATGGGGAGCTCCATATCCCACATGACAAATAACTACAGAAAATATTCAACTAATTGCCTTACTTGATCTCATCTTAGAACATTAAAAATTAGTCAGCCAAGTTAAAAGTTATACTCTTTTTAAAATATATATTTTTTTTAATTTCAGAGAGAAAGGGAGAGGGAGAGATAGAAAAATCAATGATGCCCTGGCCTGTTTGGCTCAGTGGATAGAGCATCGGCCTGGGGACTAAAGGGTCCCAGGTTCGATTCCCATCAAGGGCACATGCCTGGGTTGCAGGCTCTATCCCCAGTGTGGGGCGTGCGGGAGGCAGCCGGTCCATGATTCTATCTCATCATGGATGTTCCTCTCTCTCTCTCTCTCTCTCTCTTCCTTCCTCTCTGAAATCAATTTAAAAAAAAAAAAAGAAAAATCAATGATGCGAGAGAATCATTGATTGGCTGCCTCCTGCATGCTCCCCACTGGGGATCGAGCCCGCAACCTGGGCATGTGCCCTGGACGGGAATTGAACCTGGGACCATTTAGTCCACAGGCTGATGCTCTAGCCACTGAGCCAAACCGACTAGGGCAAAAGCTATACTCTTAATGTGCTATGTAAAGTTTCTAAATCTTCAAGATTTAGAATATGCACTGTGCACAGGGAAAGGAAATAGTGCACTTTATGATACTGTAGTGTAAAGTGGAAAATGTGATGTCTAATATAAAACTATTTAAAATTGGGGGGAAACAACAATGCGGTACCATCTCACACCTGTCAGAATGGCTATCATCAACAAATCAACAAACGACAAGTGTTGGCGAGGATGCGGAGAAAAAGGAACCCTCGTGCACTGCTGGTGGGAATGCAGACTGGTGCAAACACTGTGGAGAACAGTATGGAGTTTCCTCAAAAAACTGAAAATGGAACTCCCATTTGACCCAGTAATCCCACTCCTGGGAATACATCCGAAGAAACTAGAAACACCAATCAGAAAGGATATATGCACCCCTATGTTCATAGCAGCACAATTTACAATAGCTAAGATTTGGAAACAACCTAGGTGCCCGTCAGCAGATGACTGGATCAGAAAACTGTGGTACATCTACACAATGGAATACTATGCTGCCATAAAAAAGAAGGAATTCTCATCATTTGCAGCAACCTGGATGGAATTGGAGAACATTATGCTAAGTGAAATAAGCCAGTCAATGAGAGAAAAATACCACATGATCTCACTCATTTATGGATAATAAAGAACATTATAAACTGATGAACAAAAATATAGATACAGAGACAGTAAAGCATCAAACAGACTGTCAAATTATAGGGGGAAGGATAGGGAGAGGTGAGGGAGATAAGAGATCAACCGAAGGACTTGTATGCATGCATATAAGCATAACCAATGGACACAAAACTCTGGGGGGTGAGGGCATGTATGGGTGTGGGGTGGGGGGGACAATGGTAAGATATGTACACATATAATACCTTAATAAAAAAAAAAAGTGAAAAATAAATAAATAAATAAATAAAATAAAATAAAATAAAATTGGGGGGAAAGGTTTCTAAATCTATAATTCAGCCACAAATGTGGGACAGAGTCATAAAGGTGTCTTAAAGTAGAATATCCCAGACACATTCCTATTCCTTAACAAAACATATGACAGAAAAATACCTGCTTCCCATTTCCACTATACTAGAGGCCCAGTGCATGATTGAATCATGCACGTGTAGGGTCCCCTACACGCTTTTGCTTTTGATCACGGGGAGCTGGGTGCCTGTCCGCTAGTGCACCAGGCCTTTCAGAAGCCTCCAGCACAGCGGAGGCTTCTGAAAAGCCTGGTGTCTGAGCGGACAGGCATCCAGCTGCCATGCTTTCGCTTTTGATGGCGGGGAGCTGGGTGCCTGTCTGCTGGTGCACCAGGCCTTTCAGAAGCCTCCGGAGCGGCGGAGGCTTCTGAAAGGCCTGGTGCCTGAGCGGACAGGCACCCAGCTCCCCCACTTTTGATGGTCCATGGCCGCTGAGGGGGGCTACCCTGCTGTTGAGAGGCGCAGGGGGCAGGACTCCCGCCCCCTGCGCCTCTCAACGGTCGCTGAGGGGGGCTGCTGCGGACACCTGGCTACCTTGCCGTTGAGAGGCGCAGCTGGGTGTCCGCGGCAGGCCCCCTCAGTGGCTGCGGATCTGGCCGTTGAGAGGCACAGGGGGCGGGAGTCCCGCCCCCTGCGCCTCTCAACAGCAGTGTAGCCCCCCTCAGTGGCAGCGGATCCGTGCCTCTCAATGGCCGGATAGGCCACCCCGAGTCCCGCCCCCCAACCTCCCGCCGCCCAATCGTGGGCGTAGCGGAGTGATGGTAATTTACATGTTACTCTATTATTAGATAGGATTATGTGTACCCTTTAAATTGCACAGGACCAACAATTACTATGGAGACCCAAAATCAGAGCAATCATGTAAATATCCCCATACATAATCTCCATAAAATCCTCCTCACCATGCAACTTCATTATCATTATATCTTAGAGGAACAGAACACATACTTAACTTATTTTCCCCCTTTTACTTGCAAACAATAAAATAAATCCTACCCATTCTCTTATATTCCAACAACTTTCCATAATTAAACCCGTTTAAGTCTTGTTCATGTCTTACCTTGATGCAACATACTTCTGTATTGATCACTTCTTACCTCAATCTAAATTTTTATCCTCTGAATTAGTTAAAATCAAATTTCATATTATCAACGTTAGACATTACCATATCTATCTTAGTACTAATCTGGACTAAGACTAAAGATCTGGTCCTGGAGGATGAAGAAAATGGGTAATTTATGAATACACTAGAGGCCCGATGCACAAAATTCATGCAAGGGGCTCG
The DNA here is from genome assembly GCF_951640355.1 of Cnephaeus nilssonii. NCBI lineage: Eukaryota > Metazoa > Chordata > Mammalia > Chiroptera > Vespertilionidae > Cnephaeus > Cnephaeus nilssonii. Next base: position 44,129,551 of record NC_137075.1, read on the forward strand.
GCCCCCACCGCCGCAGCTTTGTTCGGAAGGACATCCAATCTAATTAGCATATTACGCTTTTATTATTATAGATGGGGGAGGAATCACGACCATGCCATATATTACAGGACATGTGCCCTGATGATGATAAGCCAAAAATCTACATTAAACCAGCAAGGTAGATATTTTCTATTATGGAAGTTTGACCAAGAGCATCAATTCATTTGGACAATATAGCACATCACTCAAATTGGACTTTGGCTTTCTCACTTATGATGCACAAAGATTTATTGCTTCCATTGTAACTTTTATATGAAATGTATGCAAGTTATTTTTGGGGACAAAACAGTAAGAAATTAAAAACTATTATGAGCACTTTAATAAGCAAGGCAGCAAAAGAGTCAGAAAGTTTATTTTAAAGAGCAATATAATTTTTTGTTGAATGATTTTTACCTTGAATTTAGGAACAAATCTAGTAAACTCCTGATGCCAATTGTTAAGTGTAGAAGCAGGTGAAATTATTAAGAAAGGTCCCCAAATGTTCTCTCTCTGAAACAGAAAAACTGGGTTAGCAAACTGCAGGAAAACTGAAGATATTTAATTCAAAATTATAATTAACTACAAGAGCTGTTTAAGAATAGAAAGTACATTGTAACAAGAGAAATGGTGTTTATCCCAACATATCGGCACACTCAATAATATTCTACGTTAATAATAACACAGGAAGGAAGTTGCTCATACACACCTTGAGAAAAAAATAGCAAGCAATTACTGCCCTCCCCATCCACCTCTTATAGGTCCCAAGTTACATCATTCACAAAGCACTTAGAACATACTGACTTTGTGTTGCTTTCCCCTGTACTAGATTATCATATAATTTTACTATTATCTAAAGCTTTTGCTTTTTTCAAAATGCTTTTACACATATTTTCTCATTTAATTTTTAAGAAGAAGTTTGCAGAAGTGGAAACAACCTTAGAGAGTTAAAGTGAAGTCAGGTCAAAGAGGTTACATGAATTGTACAAGTTTACACAGCCAGTAAGTGTAGAGTTGAGATGTGAACTCAGGTCCTCTGATCTAACCATACATTGTCTTTGCCACCACACTGGTGGTTCTCAACTGAGGGTGGAGGTGGTGGGGGAGCTTGCCAAACCATACATGCTCAAAAATTGTCCTCGTCTTCTTGGAAATCAAAATGTTTCAGTACATTATGTTATGCTGTAAAGGCTTTGAAGGCAAGGAGCAAATGCTACTGACTTGGTATGCTATAGAGCCTAACATAGTGCTTGATAATGGCTGATTCTCAATAGAAAATGACCCTAGGATCTAGAGAGAGAAAAATAGAAAGATAGCATCTACCCACCTCAGCCAGATGGGCAAGGAGGGCAATGCTCTGTACTGTTTTACCAAGGCCCATTTCATCTGCAAGAATGCCATTGATACCCTGGAAAAAAACACACATGGTTAACACCTCTCACATTCCATCATACACGGTTCAACCTACTGCCAAAAAGAACTGACCAAAATGTTAAACTTGTTCAAACAAATGTGACTAGAGATTCCAAGCTTCAGCACTTTATCCAATGCTGTAATGATTCATTTGCCAGCTCCACAGCTACAACTGTGAATCACGAAGCCAGTTTTTTAGCTAATCTAATCCAGGCACAGAAGCAAGCAACCACTTACCAAGACCACCTAAGACAAACTATACATATAATACAAATATTATCCAATAAAATCTCCATGTTAAAAATAGACATCTTTTTTACTCTTGCCAAAGGATAAAGCTTTTTAAAAGGAATGAAATCTAAAACATTATCTTGTGCTTATTTCACAATATATTGAACCAATGACTTTAGGAAAACAGGTAACAAGTAAAGATAATGGGTATAACATAATTCTAAAATTTACCTGTTCATAGAGATTTGCTAACCAATTCATGCCTTTCAGTTGATAACCTTTTAATTTGCCATTAAAAATTGTGGGCTGTGGAATATCCTCACCAGCCCGGATAGATGGATTTGCCAGGCTGTAACTCTCCCCAAACCCACTGCCAGACTTGTTTGCTGCCCGTAGGGCAGCTGCTCGACTTTCTTTTGCATCTTCATCAAATGACCTTGTCTGGAAAATAAAAATTTATTAGAAGAAAAATGTAACATCTCTTGGGCTAACTGGAACAAAATGACTGATAATATAATATGTTATAAAATAATATATCATATTATATGTAAAGCATAATACATTAAAGTAGATTACTAATATTTTTAAATCAATTTAACAATTATATTAAAAATATGCTCTTAATGGACAGACACTAAGCCTTATATATGATTACTTGCTTCATCAAGAAATTTATTGAAGTTTTAATATATACATATTTTTAATTATATTTATTGATTTTAGAGAGAGAGAGAGGGAGAGAAAAAAACATTCATTTGTTGTTCCGCTTATTTATACATTCTTTGGTTGCTTCTTTTTATGTGCCCTGACAAGAGATTGAACACCCAACCTTGGCATACTGGAACTACACTTTAACCAACTGACTTACCTGACCAGGGTCTAGAAATTTATTAAAGTTTTTAAAAAATATTTTTATTGATTTGAGAGGAAGGGAGATATAGAAACATCAATGATGAGAATCACTGATCGGCTGCCTCCTGTACTCCCCTTACTGGGGAGCAAGCCATGTGCCCTGGCTGGGAATTGAACCATGTCCTCCTGGTTCATAGGTAGACACTCAACCACCGAACCACACCGGATGGGCTTATTAAAGTTTTGATATAAAATTTGGTTGGTTGGGATTAATGGAAAGTAGGTCAAGTTTATGTCTACCCTTGGCTTGTACCCACCCTACTAAAGTTACATATGGGTTCCTAGGCAGTCTATTCAACTGTTTATTTAATTCAATCCAACTGGAGTTTCTTCCTGACTTCATTAAATATCACTATATCATGAATAAGCAAATTATTACTGAAGTGAATGAAGGTACTAACTTATCAGTTTTCTTAAGGCATAATATAGCTCTCTTAACAAGCAGAAGTGTGGTCTTTTCTAATGCATTTCCAATGTGTTTCCCATGATTTCTCAAGAGAACAAAAAATAGGAAACTTCCTAACTTCAATCAACACACTCCTGAAGCTTAAAATATGAAGGCTCATTTTCCACCTTTCCTCAGTCACCTGTAGATACACACATTTGCCAATGTTTTTCATATAAAATATAATTAAGACTAAAAGAAGACCACCTAAGTAGAAGGTTGTGGGTTATTCCCAGGGCCCATTATAGTTTATCTTTTCATTTTTAAGACTCACCCGAGCTTGATGAATTTGGTAAGCATTTTCAGCATTCTTCAGGGCCTGGGCTTTGAAATGGTTACTATCTGAAAAGGAAAACTTATAGATTATCTACCTCATTAATTGATCTCATTCAAAGATGCAATGCACATCAACATGTTTGGATCCGTGACTCCCCCATTCTACTTATCCCTAGATTCATAGAGGATGAGGAAGCATAAAGGCTCAAATTAAGTATCTGACAGAGGTAAGGAAGTTACAATGGAGGCAGAGGGCTGCCATGGTCTCCCATAACCAAAGCCAGCACACAAAAATCACCAGGAGCCCTGGCTGGGTGACTCATTTAGTTGGAGTGTTGTCCTGTACACAAAAAGGTTGTAGGTTTGATTCCAGTCAGGGTACGTACCTAGGTTGCGGGTTTGATCTCCAGTTGGGGTGTGTGCTAAAGGCAACAGATTGATGATTTTCTCTCTCACATCGATGTTTCTCTCTCCCTCTCTCCCCCTCTTCCTCTCTCTAAAATCAGTAAATACATATCCTCAGGTGAGGATTTTTTTTTTTTTTTTTTTGCCAGGAGATTGAGCACATCTCCTAATTCTGGGTTTCTTGCACGAAGCAATGTCAAAGCCAATAAAACAAGACAAGGATTCAAAATTGTGATATATTTATGCCAGGTGAAATTATTCCAAAAGAAGAAATACAGACACGTGTAACGCCCCCCAAGATACTCTGAAGCACCCCCATCTCTCTTTTACTCTTAGCGCAACATGATTTTGATCACTATTCTCTGTAAAATTCCTCTCTCACTCCATCCCTATGCCTCCCTCCCTGTGTTCACAAAAATACTAAAACTGAACAGTCTCTTTCTCATGCCTGACTTGCATCACCAACAACCTTGTTATGTGAGAGATGATGTTCTCTTCTGAGACATGTTCACTGAATTCTTCCAATTTAATACCTTTTATTTCTACTAATGTATAAGAGCATATAAAAATTCCCAAACTTATAAGATCATATAACCTGACCCTTTCCTTTTCAAATTCTCGAATAAAAGTTTATATTCTTGTTTTATAGAAACACTCACATTTTCCTATGCTGGTATAATAAATTCCCCTTTACTGATCAATATTACCTATCAGTTAAGACAAAACTTGCAAGAATTAATCATGTGTATAACCTTAGATATGAAAAAATGGAGGGTATCTGCTTCCTATAACTTTTGATCTGGGACTCACCATAATCTTCCTGTGTGATGTTAACTACCACCCCTCCACCAATGTCAATTTGTCTCTGGGTAGAACTGTCTTCCAGTTTCCTTAGGATTTCCTCCTGGATCCCATCATGACCCATGTCTCGTTTGCGACTCATAAAATGGGCATACAACTCTGTCTGGGTGATTAGGAAGTTCAGTTTTCGCTGTTGCCTCTTGGCCTAAACAGGAAAAACATTGAAGTGAAAAGAGTCACACCATTAATCACAAACAAAGAGATAGTCAACAGAATTCACCAAACCTAAATATGCTTTAGAATGTAATTCCTTTACAAATTCTTTGTCATTAGAAAGGTGAAAACTGCTAATGAACTATTTTTATAATAACCAAGTCCTGGTACTAAACACAAATAATAACCTTCATTTATAGTCTAATAATAATCTATATTTTGCTCTCCTTTATAATATGAAATCTTTCTCCATTTGGCTTCTGTCTAAAATGTTTATTTCTACCCTAGCCAATTTGGCTCAGTGGATAGAGTGCCTGCCTGCAGATTGAAGGGTCCCGTGTTCAATTCCAGTCAAGGGCACATGCCTGGTTGCAATCTCGATCCCCAGTAAGGGGTGTGCAGGAGGCAGCCAATCAATGATTGTCTCACATCATTGATGTTTCTATCTCTCTCTCCCTCTCCCTTCCTATCTGAAATCAATAAAAATATATTTATAAATAAATAAATAAATAAATAAATAAATAAATAAATAAAATGTTTATTTCTGCCCAGCCAGTGTGGCTCAGTTGGTTGAGCATCGGCCAATGAACCAGGAAGTCACATGTCCAGGTTGTGGGCTCAATCCCCGATAGGAGGCATGTAGAAGGCAGCCACTCAATGTTTCTATTTCTTTCTCCCTCTCCCTTCCTCTCTGAAATCAATAAAAACATATTTAAAAATAAATAAATACATAAAATAAAATGCTTATTTCTTTACTATATTACTTTTTTATAGTAGCACTGACACAGCAACTAAATTCAAACTACATATTTTATTTCATAACCTGGGTGGTAAATACATTTGTATAGCTTCATTATATTACAAAAATGTAAACATGTCAAAAACTCTTCTTTATCTATCACCAAAAGTCAAAGTAAGTGCTAGGAGCTATAAATTATTCTTGAAGTCAATGCAGAAGGTATCTGAGAAGAATAAGCCAATGAAAGGAAGAAAATGCTCTCCAAAACAAATACAGTTTATGTGTGATAATGATAGTTACAAAATATGGTTATAAACCAAATACATGCTCACAAACACATACTTTTTTTTTTTAATTGTAAAAAGCTAATTCAAAGTGCCTCTGAAATAACCTGGTAAGGAAAATAATCATTGTGTCAATAAATAAAGTCATTCATCAAACTAAACAGTAAAATGAGCAAACAAATACCATAAAGATGGAATAACATGAAATATAGCACACGCAATAAAAACAAAACTAAAGAAATTTTTCATTAACTATTTTATAATAAAATCCCTACGAATTGTATGTGACTCATCCTTAGATCTACTTTCCCCAAAGAAAAACAGCAATAATAATATATGGAACAAGGCCAAGAAAGACCCAAGTCCCAAAGTAAGCCACATAAAACTATTCTTTTTTTTTAAGGGTTTTATAGCATTTGAGCCAGATTCATATTAGAAGAAAATCTGAGAGTTTGAGAAAACACTGAGCTTATTTTTCATAACAAATATAAATGCTCATGATCCAAAGCTAAAGTACAGTCAAGAAAACCTTTCTAAAACTAAAACAAAAAAGAGTGATGTCCGGGCCCCTAGCTGGTTTGGCTCAGTGGATAAAGCGTCGGCCTGTGGATTGAAGGATCCCAGGTTCGATTCTGGTCAAGGGCACATTCCAGGGTTGGAGGCTCGATCCCCAGTGTGGGGTGTGCAGGAGGCAGCCGATCAATGATTCTCTCTCATCATTGATGTTTCTATCTCTCTCCCTCTCCCTTCCTCTCTCTGAAATCAATAAAAAAAATATTTAAAAAAAAGAGTAATGTCACCTTAAAGAATGCAACTACTAATGTTTAAATAAACAATGTAAATAAAAGGAACAATAAATATCCATCAAAAATAGTTTTATTTCAAAAGTTCAAAGAAAAAGACACACAAGTCAACATAACTGTAGATGAAACTGTCATCAGTTAGCTATCAACATAATTATAATTGGGACCATGTCTCACAAACCTAGATCATAATAAGCCAAGTCACTTATAAAACTTTAAGATCTGTAACTAACTCTTAAATGCCTCTAAACTCAGTAAGTATTCCCAATAGCATCAAATGCTTACTAATTCAATAATACTGTATGTTCATCTTGCAAGCAAAGATAAAAGTTACCCAGGGGACTTAAGTGAACTGAGCAAAATCCATATTCATTCTCAAAGGCATGATAAAGGAGGGAAGATCAAAAGCTCAAGACAGGTTCCACAGCTCTGCTTGGCTAGAATACTACCTATACTAAAAGAAAACATCCAATCCTTTGAATCCCTTCTTTCTCAGACCTCAACTTTCCTTCCGTTCATCCCAACTGGTTTCCCAAAGGGAACACAGTAACTTTGTCCTCTTATTCTCCCCTCTTGCTTCCCTAAACAACATACTCAACCTACCTCAGACTTAGCAAGAGTACTAGCTGCAGTTTAAAACAGCAAAGTAGGTTAGGGGGTGGGTCTCAGAAAACTGGGCTAGTTGTCCATTGTCCCTATCTGGCCCTAAATTTGGCAAAACAGCCCTGATCTTCTAACAAATCAAAACTGCAGCCAGCACCTGGAACCAAGCCAAGATAAGCTGTAAGCTAATTCCTTTTACTTTCTTTCATTTTTCTTCTCCTCTCTCTCTCTCTCTTTCTCTCTCTCTCTCTTTTTTTTTTTTTTGGTCCTAGAGAAATATACAACGAAACAGGCTGCAAAGAATAGAAGAAAATGACATGAAAGAGAGGTAAAGGCCAGGGAGAGGGCCTTATTGAAAGAATACGAATATAATTGGTTTTCTGGACTAAAATCACCATCCTCAAAACATTTTTACACAACTTCATTCATTAGATTTATAAATTCTGAAGTGCAAACAATCTCTTAATATGGCTGCAGCAATTAGGATTTTCAAAATATTATGCTACTGTCCTACCTCCCGCATTTCCTCATCCAACTTCCGTTGCTCTAAGGCTTCCTTTTCAGCCCGCTTACGGTGTTCCTTCTCCACCTTCTCGTACTTCTTCCAGTACAGAAGCATCTCCTTGGTAAGGCGGCGGGCACGAGGCAAGGTCTCCTTACAGTTCTTCTGGGCCTGCAAGGCGGCTCGACGTACCTCCTTCATGCACTGGTGGGCAAGCTGCAAATAACAACATTACCACAATGGCGGACCCAACACCAATGCCAGTGCTCCCTGGGCTCCAAACCCTAGCATTCCTCATTCTATTCAGTGCACACAGTCCTCCTACGGACACTTCTCTTTCTGCCCCAAACTGATTAACATCCCTGTACTATACTATGATCCAGTTTTAGACCCTGGGGTAGTATCAGGGATGAGAAATCTATGTAATAAAAGCCTAAGCAACCTTTATGGCAGAACAACCAGAACAACCAGTCGCTATGATGCGCACTGATCACCAGGAGGCAGACACTCAACACAGGAGCTGCCCCCTGGTGGTCAGTGTGCTCCCACAAGGGGAGCGCTGCTCAGCCAGAAGCCAGGCTCACGGCTGGCAAGCGCAGCAGCAGTGGCGGGAGCCTCGCCTGCCTCCACGACAGCACTAAGGAGCAGTGAGCCGAGAGATAAGGAGCCAGCAGGCAGTGGTAAGGAGCGAGGGGTCCTGGACTGTGAGAGGGCGCAAGCCTGACTGAGGGAACCCCCCCACACCCTGAGTGCACGAATTTCGTGCACTGGGTCTCTAGTCTGTAGATAAAATGCCTTAGAAAATTAAAAAGAAAAAGTATAATGATCTGAGATGTGCTAGGAAGTTACAAAGTGTTATCACACAAAATAATTAAACCTATCAATGCTTATTATATGCTAAGCACCAATCTAAGTCTAATATACATTAAGCTAATTATTCTTCACAAAACCCCTATGAAGTTGGTATTATCATCATCCTCATTTAATAGATGAGGAAACTGAGGATGAGTGATGAACTAGCTCAGGGAAATACAACTAGGACCATTACCTCACCTAATCCTCACAGCTCTCAAAGGAAGCTGGGTTACTCCCCTCAAAGGGAAGGTATTAATATAATCATTGCTTAGTTGAACACAGGAAGATTCCATGGTCTGCCCAAGGAAGTAAGTATAGGCTAAGTAAGATCTTACCAAAAAAGGTTCAAATACCAGAAATGTGAGGGAGAAAATGTTACTTATAAAATCGATTGAGAACATTTAGAAGAAACTCTCTTAGGTACTGTCAGATTCGTTATCAATAGGTCACAAGAGACAAAAGTAGCAATTATGTATCCAGACAAGAGCAGGAATTATGTATCCAAAGAACAAGAGCACATTCCAGCAAAACATAAAATGGAAAATAGAAAGCTACAATTTTACCTTTCGGCTATTGGTGAGAAACAGGTTACGAGCTGAAGCTTTCTGCTTGTTGGCCTAAAATATTTAAAAAACAATTATTTCATTTAGGATTCCTTTTTGAAAAGATATTATATACAGATATTGTCTTTTATCCAACTTGAGGTTTAAAAATAAAGCATCATCCTGGCCAGTTTGGCTTAGTGGTTAGTGTCAGACTGAATGGTCCCGGGTTCAATTCTGGTGAAGGGCATGTACCTCAGTTGCAGTTCAATCTGAGGTCCCAGTAGGCAACCAAAAAGAAAAGCATCGAGTGAAGCATATTCAAATATATTACTGACTCAAGAACCACATATAAACCTACTAAATTAGCATTAAAAATAATAAGCTAATGCTGTCACTGCCTTAAGAGTCTTCTGTATACTTTTGGAAAGAATTTAAGTTATATTTAAGGCTAGAAGTGGACTAGGAAAATGTAACAACATATCCTAATTCTAATATCACCCTGATTAAAATACACTGCTTTCCTAGGCTGATCTGCAAAGAAGCTGAGTTACAGGGCACTCAGATACAGAAATTGTTAGAAGAAAGATAAACTAGTCCCCCAGTTTGTGATTCTAGCTCCACCCCCAGCCAGGGCAAACATGCTGCCACTATTACTCAGTTTCTGCCACCACTTAAGCATCATTTTCTACAACAACAAAAATTCTGAGGCAGACCTAACAGAAGATGACTCAGCAACCTCGAGCTCCTTATTATGTCTTCCACTACAGTTTAAAGAAACCGAATTTCCCATGATGGCTCATTTGTCATAGGAGAAGATACAGAAGAGGCAGAGGTGAGTGGCTCTCTGACTATTAAAAAGCACTCCCTAATTTTGAAGAAACAATGGATTGAAAATTATAGAGGGGCCCTAGCTGGTTTGACTCAGTGGATAGAGCGTTGGCCTGTGGACCAAAGAGTTCCAGGTTTGATTCCGGGTTAAGGGCACGATTCCGGTCAAGGGCACGTACCTCTGTTGCAGGGTCCTACCGGGCCCAGGCCCTGGTCAGAGCACATGCAGGAGACAACCAATAGATTTGTTTCTCTCACATCGATATTTCTCTGTCTTTCCCTCTCTCTTTCACTCTCTCTAAAAATCAATGGAAAATATTCTCGGGTGAGGATTAGCAACAACAAAAACAAAGTTACAGAGGGCATGAAAGCTGTTTCTATAATATTCCCAAATCAGACTGTCTGCTTAAGGAGTTTTTAAGGCATTTTACCAAAACTTCCTCTTACTGATTCTTCTTTTCTTTCCTTTTGTTAATCCTCATCAGAGGATATTTTTCCATTGATTTTTTTTTTAGAAAGAGTGGAAGGGAAGGGGAGAGAGAAAGAAATATCAATGTGTCTGAGAGAGACACATTGATCGCATGTGCCCCGACCAGAGCCAGGGATAGAGCTTGCAACTAAGGTACGTGTCCTTGACTGGAATCGAACCCAGGATCCTTCAGTTTGCAGGCAGACATTCTATCCACTGAGCCAAACCAGCTAGGACTCTCCTACTAATTCTTCATCAGTTTTTAAAGAATCTCAAATACTTCCACTGAATTCCTTATCATAGGAAAGACATCATCTGAAGCCTCATCACCAGATACCTAAAGCATGTTTCCTCATAACTTTTCCCATAAGAATGCTCATACGTAAACTCTCTCTCTGGATATTCTTATAAATTTCTAGACAGAAAAACCATACCAAGGGATTAAAGCTAATAACACTAATATTGGTTCAGGTGTGTCATGTGCCTCCTGATGTGATATACAAAGAACACATCTCTTCCCTAGTAATCCTGCCAAAAATGTAAAACCCAAGCCTAATCATGAGGTAACATCATACGAACCCAAATTCAAAAACATTCTACAAAATACCTGGCCTGTACTCCTCAGAATAATAATGTCATGAAAGATGAAGGCTGCAAAATTGTTTCAGATTCAAGGACATGAGAGACATGAAAACTAAATGCAACATGTAGTTCTAGATTGGATCCTGGAATGAATCAGTAAAGGAAAAAAAAAACACTGTAGAGGACATTATTGAAACAACTGATAAAATTTGAATTATGGTCTGTGGATCAGATAATTTTTATAATTGCATTGTGGTTATATATGACAAGATGTCCTTTTTCTTAGGAAGTTCACACTGAATTATTAGGAGTAAGTTTAGCACAAAGTCTCAAACCTTCAAAATGGCTAAGAAAAAGTATACATTTAGGTAAAAAAGCAAATGAGACAAACAACTGCTAAATATGAGTAAAAGATACTTGGCAGTTCCTTTCATTATTCTTGCCATATATTTTTTAAAACTGTTTTGAACAAATTTTAGACTCACCGTAAAACTTGCAAAAAATAATATAGTTCCCTTACACACCTCCCCCTGCTTTTCCTAATTTTAGCATCTTATATAACCATAGTATAATTAGTAAGAAAATAATTTAACACTGATAAAATATTAACTAAACCATTGGTTTTATTTGAATGTCAACAATTTTCTCACTAATATCCTTTTACTGTTACAGAATCCTAAATAGGATCCTAGATTGCATTTAGTTGCTTTTCTTCTTAGTCTCTTCCTGTATTTAACATTTCCTATGTCTATCTTTCTCTTGTGTCCTTGACACTTCTGAAAAACACCAGTTATTCTTTTAAACATGCCAAAATTTGTGGTTCTCTCATGGTTGAAATGGCATGCATTTTGGCAGAATTCCATAGAAATAATGTGTTACTCTCAGTGCATCACATCAAGGAGTTCACGATGTCAAAATTTTTATTAGTAGTGATGTTTACTTGGATCATTTGGTTAAATGATGCATTTGGTTAAGGTGCATTCTGCTAGTTTTCACCACTATAGTTACTATCTTTCGCTTTGTACTAAAATATGTATGCTGAGGCAGGTGCTTTGAATTTATGCAAGTTGTTTCTCCTCTAACTTTTGACCTCTAAATTTTTTTAAAAAATTTTTTTATTGATTTCGAAGAGAGAAAGGGAGAAAGAGAGATAGAAACAACGATGATGAAAGAGATTCATTAATCAACTGCCTCCTGAATGCCCCCTACTGGGGACCTAGCCCGCAACCTGGACATGTGCCCTGGCCGGGAATCAAACTGTGACCTCCTGGTTCATAGGTCGACACTCAACACTGAGCGACACTGGCCGGGATGCCCTCTAATTTTAGCATTCATCAATGGTTCCAATCTACAATAATTATTACTGTAGTGTTTGTGTAATGGTTCTCTATTTCCTTCCTTCCTTCTATACTTATTTATTGGAATTCTACTCCTAAGGAAGAGTTGTTCCTTCCACCTTACCTTTTTGTTTATTCGTGTTTTTTTTTACAACAGTATGAATTCATAAATATTTCTTTATTCTAGGAGTTAAAATTCAGAATTATTATTATACTAGGATCCCAGCGTGCGAAATCGCACGGCCCGCCCACCTACCCACCGCCCTGCCTTGACACCTGAACCTCTCCACGCAGAGCTCCAGCGCGGCCGTCCCCGCCCCCCCCCCCCCCCCCCCACACACACACACACACACCCCTCTTGCCTTCTCTGGCTGCTTCAAGCCCTGCCCTCAGTCCCTCGAGTCGCCTGGGGCTGGTCCCGCCTTCTCTGGCACCTCCCCACTTCTGCCCCATCTCTGTCTCCGGAGCAACGCGGCAGCTCCGCCCTGTCATGGCGCTGGAGGAGAACATGGAAACCTCCCGCCTGCTACGCTGTGCTCCTTCCCCAGTCAACTGAGCGGCGGGGCGCTCTGAGTGCGAGCGGTGGGTGGTGAAGGGCTGGTGATGGGGGCTCTACGGGCTCTCACCCCTGCCCTCCCGGGCATAGGCCTCCTCCGGGTGCCTCCCCGCTTCCACCCTGTCTCCGGGAGCAACACCCCACCGCACACGCGCAGGCAGCCTCCTCCTTAGCGGTAGTGACTATGACACCATTAGGACTAATTAGCATATTACCTCTTTTTAAATATATAGATATTTTGTTGCTCAAATTACTCTAACTTTGGCCATCTCCTTCAGGTTGGTTGCTATGTTCTTCTGACAAGCCTCCCCCCACCCTACCCATGCCCAATCCTCCAACTTTTTTCAATTACTTCCCTCTTTTCTGATACCACGAGATGTTTAAGGCTCACCTTATATTTCCTCTGGCAAGTTCTGGAATAAACTACTCCTCTAGGAACTAGAAGCCCTAGTTCCTTTTATTAGAGAATAAAAGGTGTTTAGAAATCAAGGTCTGAGTGCTAATATACTCACTGTTACTGGAGTGTCACTGCTACTAGGCCCTCTCAACAAACAGAGGTAGGGAAAAAATGCATACTAATCCATGCATATACAGCCAAATATATTTCTAAATGTATCTATAGGTATATATGAAAAAACATGAATTTATACTGATATCTCTGATTCGAATCAAACTTAATAAGCTTCATTTTAGCTCCCCCCCCTTTTCCTTACTTACTTCATTTTTCAACAGTGATAAACTGGCTCTCATCTACAATGTATGTATTTGTTCAATCCTAATCCTATAAAGAGCTAATATGCAAATGCCATCAGGCCATAATGGTTCAGACACTAAACACTGGGGAGAGAGGAATGGGGACCAACCAGGCACAAATGAGCTCACGAGAGAGGAATGGGGACCAGCCAGGCTGTGGCCCGGGAGAGGGACAAGCCGCCTGCCCCATGGTCCCGGCCACCAGCAGTTGGGGCTGCGGCCCGGGAGAGGGACAAGCTGCCCACGCCGTGGTCCTGGGCACCAGTGGCTATGTCTGTGGCCCAGGAGAGAACAAGCCACCCACTCCATGGTCCCGGGCGCAGCCACCTGCCCATGGTCCCCTGCGGCTGTGGCCGGCCCGGGCGAAACCAGCCTGCGTCCCAGGTGCCTGCAACTGGCCAGAGGAGGGAATCCTGGGTCGCAGGTACGGGGCGAGGCAGAGACGGTTAGGGGTGATCAGGCAGGCAGGCAGAAGTGGTTAGGGGCGATCAGGCAGGCAGAGGTGGTTAGAGGCGATCAGGCAGGCAGAGGTGGTTAGGGGCGATCAGGCAGGCAGAGGTGGTTAGGGGCGATCAGGCAAGCAGAGGTGGTTAGGAGCGATCAGGGAGGCAAGCGGTTAGGAGCCAGCGGTCCCAGATTGTGAGGTAGTCGGACATCCCCAGAGGGGTCCTGGATTGTAGAGGCTGCAGGCCAGGCTGAGGAGACCCCCCTGAACCCTCCCCCACCTGTGCACGAATTTCGTGCACCAGGCTTCTAATATATACATAAAGTAGTTTTAAAAGTGCCAACTCATTTTCCTGAGAAACACTTTTACTTTGTCAATTATGGCATTTAGGTATTGCTCTTTTGGTCTTTAGCTTTACATATTCAGTCAAAATACTGTTCTCCTGTTACTATGTGAGTTTTTAAATTCCCCACTTGCTGCAACTTAAGCATAGTACTCATCCTATATAATAAAAGGCTAATATGCAAATCGACTGAACGGCAGAACAACTGGTCACTATGATGCACTGACCACCAGGGGGCAGATGCTCAACACAGGAGCTGCCCCCTGGTGGTCAGTGCGCTCCCACAGGGGGAGTGCCTCTCAGCCAGAAGCCGGGCTCATGGCTGGCGAGCACAGCGGTGGTGGCAGGAGCCTCTCCTGCCTCTGCGGCAGCACTAAGCCATCGGTCGGACCATCCCGAGGGCTCCCTGGCTGTGAGAGGGTCCAGGCCGGACTGAGGGACCACCCCCCCGCCACCCCCCCTCACCACACCCCCACCCCATGCATGATTTTCATGCACCGGGCCTACAGTTTCTAATACAATGAAGTTCATTTGTTCCTTATTATTCCTTTTACCTACATATACATCCTTCTCCACCTACATTCTGCACAAATGAGTAGATATTTGTGCGTTTTCCGTGTTCCCTTTTTCTTATATGAAAGGTAAATGCTCTAAATGCTTGTTTGTGTTTTGCTTTTTTTCACTTAATAGTATGTCCTAGAAATTGTTCATATCAGTTCAGAAAAGTCGTCCTCATTCCTTTCATTTAACAGCAGCATAATAATCCACTGTGTAGATCTACCAGTGTTTAATTCAAGCCCCACATATGGACATTTAGGTTGTTTCTTTACTATGCAATTACAAATAATGCTGCAACAAATAACCTTGCTTACAAGTTTTTGCACTGTTGAAAGTTTAGCTTCAGGATAGATTCCTAAAAAATGGAAGCACTGGTTTAAAAGATAAGTGCATATGTAGATAGTAAAATACTGCTAACTTTACCTCCAGAACAGTTTTCTCTAATTTGCATTCCTAGCAGCCATGTATGAGTGCCTATTTCCCCACAGCCTCCTTAACAGAATGTGTCATATTTTTAAGTTTTTGCCTGTGTGATAGGTGTCATTTTAATTTGTATTACTCCAATTATGAGAGACTTATTGAACATTTTTACTATGTTTGAGGGCCATTTTTAAAAAAATGTTTTTACTGATTTTCAGAGAGAGTAAAGAAGAGGGAGGGAGAAAGAAAGAGAGAGAGATTAATTAGTTGCTTCTCATATGCACCCCCCTACTGGGAATTGAGCCTGCAATCTGGGCATGTACCCTGACCAGGAATCAAAACCATGACCTTGTTGTGTAGGACGACAATCAACCAACTAAGCCACAGCAGCCAGCTTAAGGCCATTTCTATATCTTTCTTTGTGAATTGTCTATTCATGTAATTTTCCCATTTGTCTACTAAATTTGTGGCCCTTTGTCCCTCAAATTTTAATAGCTATTCATTGTTAGCAATAATTGCCTTTTGACCATGGTATACAATGTAAATAATCTCTACGTTTGCCAATTGTCTTTTGTCATGCAAAAATTTATTCTATGTAGTTAAATTTACCAATATTTTCTTTTATTGCTTCTGAATACTAAGCCACAATTAGAAACTCTTTTCCTACACAAAGGTTAAATAGGAATGCAATCATTTTCTTCTAGTATTTGGATGGTTTCATTGTATTACATTGAGATCCCTAATGCCTTTGGAGTACATGTGTGAGACACAGATCTAATTTTATTCTTTTCCAAATGGCTACCCCATTGTCCCAGCACTACTTTTTTTTTTCTTTTATTTAGTTTATTGGGGTGATATTTGTTAACAAAATTATACGGGTTTCAGGTGCACAATTCTATAAGACATCATCTGTACACTATAGTGTGTTCTCCACCCCAAGTCAAGTCTCCTTCTATCACCATCTATCTCCCTATACTTTCCTCCACTTCCCTGTCCACCTTCTACAGCACCACTTATTAAAAGACTAAAAAGAATGCTTATACATGTGTCTCTTGAATCATTCACATTTTCCTTCTAATGCCTGTATTATTCAGTAACAGCCAAATGTTTATAAATTCTCTAACGAACATCTCCACCATTTTATTTTAATTTCCTCTATTATCACCTATCTACTTGCTATCAATCTCTATTGCTCTATGTAATAAAACTATGTGTCTTCCTCAAGGCCAAGGAACATCACACAATTATTTGTCTTGTGAATTCTGATCAAATTCTAGAAAAACAGTGAACTGACGAGAGTACTACTCAGCATTCTTTCAATTTCAACAGATTAGTTTCCTTTCTGAAGTGTGAAAGTATCTAGCTCTCACAGCTCCTCTTTAGAGAGCAGGCAGAAAAAATATCCTTGCCACTGCCTGCACTGGAGGCACTCACTTACCTTTGGTAGTTCCTTTTTCACAATGCTGAGCCATACTTTCCTGCGACGAGCATTAAGCTGTTCAATGGATAAGTGCTTCTTCTTGATGCCAGGAGGAGGTGCATCATGAGAGAACTTGGCAAAGACTTTGGTCTGGTGGTGGTGGCGACGAGGGGATTCTTCAGAGGAAAGTTCTTCATCCCTTCGCCTTTTTTTCTTCACTTTTTTTAACTTGGCTACAAAAGAAACAGTCTTTCAGAGGTTGCATTTCTTCCCTTCCCCAGGAGATAGCAACAAAACAACCTCATCACTTTAAGAAAATTCAAGGTTCTTTCCTCATTCTACCGGAAGTTAGCAATGTTTATCCGTATATCTATTCAGGCCATGAATCTTCCAAGAGGAAGATCTCACTACCTTGGAAAAGAACACTGGATACTCCCTTTGTTTACATGAAAGAGAAACACAAAATAAAACATAAAAACTGACTTTCTTTTGAACGCAACAACAGGAAAGAAAGTTTATGAAGTATCATGGGCTCAAGTAATGGTCAAACGGAAGAAAACATTTCTACTTGGTAGCAATGTAAGGTAGCTAAAGAGAAACAACAGAGAAAGAAAAAGTGCATTAACTGATATGATGCTAAGACTTGTGAAGAGAAAATTATAAAAGGAACAGAAACCTAATTAGAGGGGGAGGGTGTGAAGAATGAGAAAATAGAGATAAACAAGGAGGATGTGGGAGAAAGAAGGGAAAAAGGCTGAAAAGAATCTTTCTGAGTAGAGTTCATACCTTCAAGGGATATAAAATCTGTCTGTACAGATAATTTAGCATCCCCTTCCTATTTCCTTCCTGATTTCCAGCTGCTGAGAGCTCAGTAAGATAGGAAAGGACATTTCCTGACAAACATGCAAAAATACTACATAGGATCATCAGGAGGTAATTTGTTTTAAACAACTCCATATAGCAACAATTACAACTTATTCCAAACACTTCAGGTTACTCTTCATATTAACTAACTTTTTCCACTCCCAGAGCATTTTCAACATTTGGAGAATGTATAGAAGAAAAAAGGAATAAACTAATTGGAATAAACTAGGAATCCATAGTTCTTATGTCTTCATTATTCTAGAAAAGATCATAAATCAAATACAAAAGAAAGTCAATAGTACTTACAACTAATTAGATAGAGGAGACTAGTGTTTTTCAGATAAAGCAAATTTCTACTACACGGATTATGTTCAAAGTCCAAATGCATCAGGAAGCCATACAAAATCCTGAAACAAAGAATGAGTAAATGTGGAAGGCAGGCCAATATGCTCACCTTTAAGTTTCTTTTCCTCCTTAAATTTCTTTTTTTTAGGTCCAAGTAGGTGACGTTGTTGCTCATAGAAAGGGTCATATGTGGAGAGCAGGCCTGCACTGTAGTACTGGTATTGCTGCAACTGAAGCAAAGACAGATCCTTAGAAAGGCCTACCTATGTTCTACAGCACAGTCTTCAAATCATCTTTACTATAGAAAGCTGAGCCAGAGAAAAACCCTACCTCCTAAATACAGTATTCTTCCCACAAAGAGACCAATAAAGATTTAGTACATCAAAGTGAATTATTTTCTAAACTTCAAATCAAAATGGATTCATTGGCCAAGGACATGCAAGTTGCTGGAAATAATGTCAGAGACGAAAACTCTTCAGGCTTCTGAGTCTCCACCAGAATATTTACTTAGTCCTGACACACACAAGGTAGATCAAAAGTAGGTTTACATTTGTTCATATGAAAAATAAAGCAATTATCTATATATATAAAAGCCTAAGCGACTGTCTGACTGTTCAAACATCTGTCCAGTAGCTATGACATGCAATGACCACCAGGGGGCAGACGCCCCAAACAGTAGCTATGATGCGCATTGACCACCAGGGGGCAGACGCTCAATGCAGAAGCTGTCGAGCTGTGGTGACTTGGCAGCTACGTATCTCGGGTGATGCATCAGAACCAGAGAGGAGGGAGCCCGATTCTGGGGTGTGTCACCCCAGAAACACCCTCTTGCAATCCAAGACCCCTCGGGGGATATCAGAGAGCCAGTTTCAGCCTGATCCCTACAGGTCAGGCAGAGGGACCCCACTGGTACACGAATCCGTGCACCAGGCCTCTAGTTAATAAATAATAATACAAGAATAAATTGTGCTTTTCCTATACATAACTGTAAACCTACTTTTGCCCTACCTTGTATTTGAGGCAAGCAATTCGTTGCAGAAAGATCTCCTCTTGGAATTCATCAATAAGATATAAACCATATTTCTACCACCAATAGATCCTCAGATTTTCCAAGGTTTCTGATGCCCTCTATTCTAGCTTTTAGTCTTATATTTGGTTCGAACAGTCACCAGCCATCCCAATTCTTCAATATTTCAAGTCTTTTCTATCTTCGTCTACCACTAAGGGAGTCTGACAATATTATGAATAGTGCCTATGTTGCCAGAATTATAACATACAAATAATTCCTTTTGTTTTCCAGGGAGTAGTTAATACTTTCAAACATTTCATTTAAATTGACCTCCAAAACTCACATTAATTCCATCACAATTATTATTAATGGATAAATATGAATTAAAATTAAAATTATGTAGTCCAATGTCAAATCTCTTTTCCTGGATTATGGCCAAATGAGTTTTCCAAGAAATTAAACTAGAATAGAAGAGTGACATGGAGAACTATTACAAGGTCACCTGTCAAAGGTCAAAATTAAATGAGCATTCATCAAGCTGTATACTTAAAACCTGTGAACATTTCTGTATGTATGTTTTATTTCAATTCAAAAAACCACAAATAGCCCTACATGGTTTGGCTCAGTGGATAGAGTGTCAGCCTGCACACTGAAGGGTCATGGGTTCAATCTTAGTCAAGGGCACATCCGCAGTGGGGGGCATGCAGGAGGCAGCTGATCAATGGTTCCCTATCATCATTGATGTTTCCATCTCTCTCTCCCTCTCCCTTCCTCTCTGAAATCAATAAAAATGTATTTAAGATAATAATCCTCTCTAATAAAATGGTAATATGCAAATTAACCATCACTCCGCTACATAAGCCACGCCCACCAGCCAAGCCACACCCACCAGCCAATCAGGGTGAGTATGCAAATTAATCCCAATCCAAGATGGTTACAGCCACAGAGAGCAAGGTTTCCCAGGTAACAGAGTAAGCCAAGCTTTCCATAGCCGTTGCAGGCCTAAGCCTCCACTCAAGCTACAAAGTTTCAATTATAGAAGGTAAACAAATTCAAACAAATGGCGGCAGAATGGAGCTTGAGAGAGCAGGCCAGGGTTGCCAGCGGCAACAGGGGAAGCAAAGCTTTCCGCACACCCTGGCCGGGCTCACCCGCTTAAGGCTACAAAGTTTCAATTGTAGAAGGTGAATTAACTGCCACAGAAATGGCTGCCGGAGCCCCAGGCTTGGCTCCGCTCCAGGCTACAAAGTTTCAATTGTAGAAGGAAAATAAATTCCAGATACCAGGGCCTCCCCTTGGGTTGCCAGGGGGCGTGGCCGGCCTGCAAACCACCACAGGCCCCTCGCTCAGGCCGCCCCACGCAACAAGGGAACCCCCACCCTGATCCGGGACACCCTTCAGGGCAAACCAGCTGGCCCCCACCCGTGCACCAGGCCTCTATCCTATGTAATAAAAGAGTAACATACAGATTGATCATCACTGCAACACACAATATAGCTGCCCCCATGTGGTCAAAGATCCTGCCCCCGTGTGGACACAAGATGGCCACCACAAGATGGCCAGCAGGAGAGGGCAGTTGGGAGGCACCCAGCCTGCAAGGGAGGGCAGTTGTGAGGGACCAGGCTTGTAAGGGAGGGCAGTTGGAGGTGATCAACCCTGCAGGAGAGGGCAGTTAGGAGTGACCAGGCTGGCAGAGGAGGGAAGCTGGGGGCAAACAGGCTGGCAGGGGAGCAATTAAGCATCAACCAGGCTGGCAGCAGAGTGGTTAGGGGGTGATCAGGCTGGCAGGCAGAAGCGGTTAGGGGCAATCAGGAAGGCAGGCAGGCAAGCAGTTGGGAGCCAGCAGTCCTGGATTGTGAGAGGGATGTCCCAGATTGGAGAGGGTACAGGCTGGGCTGAGGGACAATCCCCCGCCGTGCACAAATTTCGTGCACCGGGCTTCTAGTAATAATAATAAACCACAAATATTTCAAGCACCAAGTGCATTAACATTGTACCTTAAGGAGGAACTTTTCGTCTTAATCAAAACAGTCAGATATCTTAATGTTTATCACTTCTACAGGCTTATTGCCTTTAGCATATTATCCAAAGTTTTCTGAACTAACTCTGGACCTTAACTAACTGATGTAAAGTTTTTAGATCTTCAAATATGCTACTACCCATTATGTACAAAGTGCTACACTTCTGTCAAAAATCAGAAGGCTTTGCCTGGTTAGCATAGCTCAGTGGTTGAGCATTGACCTATGAATCAGGAGGTCACGGTTCGATTCCCAGTCAGGGCATATGCCTGGGTTACAAACTCAAACCCCAGTGTGGGGCATGCAAGAGGCAATCAATGATTCTCTCTCATCATTGATGTTTCTATCTATCTCTCTCTCTTCCTTCCTCTGTAAAATCAATAAAAATGTTTAAAAAACAAAACAAAACTGTATCAATCTAATGTTAGTATATGAAGAAAATAAGTTTTTTTCAAGATAGGAACATTTTCAAAGAGCAAATGTATTTAAAACAAACAAACAAACAAAAACCCAATAAATTCAAAATGGTGTAGCCACTTTGGAAAATAATCTGGCAGTTCCTTAAAAGGGTAAGCATAAAATTACCATATGACCCAGTGATTCCTAGATATATACCCTAGAGAAATGAAAATACACGTCCATAGCAAAAACTTGAACTCAAATGTTTACGGCAGGACTACTCATAACAGCTTAAAGTAGAAACAACTCACTATTCATAGGTATGATTCATAATAGCCAAAAAGTAAAAAAAAAAAAAAAAAAAAAAAAATCCAATTAGTTCAACTGATGCAAATAAAATACAGTATGTCCATACAATGGAATATTTGGCAATAAAAAGAAGCAAAGTACGGATTTATGCTACAACATAAAATTTGAAAACATTATGCTATGTGAGAGAAGCTGAATACAAAGGACACATGTTTTTCCACTTGTATGAAATATCTAAAATACACACATTTATAGAGACAAGTGGTGAACTGATGACTGACTGCCTGGAGCTGAGAGGAATGGAGAGAATGGGGGGAGGGCAACAGCTAATGGGAATAGGGTCGTTTCAGAGTGAGAAAATACTCTAAATTAGATAGTGATAATAGTTACACAACTCTATGAATATACTAAAAACCACTGAACTGTGTACCTTGTATGGACATGAATTTTTTTGGTGTGTGAAATATATTTCAATAAAGGTATTGTAACCACCACCACCACCACCACCCTATATAATAAAAGCCTAATATACTAAGTGTCCGACCGTTCGTTCAACCGTTCGACCAGTTGCTATGATGCGCACTGACCACCAGGGGGCAGACGCTCCAACCAGTAGGTTAGCTTGCTGCTGGGGTCCAGCCGATTGGGACTGGGCAAGACAGGCTGGACACACCCTGGAGCCCTCCCCCGGACCCTCCCTGGCTCCAATTGTGCACCGGTGGGGTCCCTCGGCCTGGCCTGCACCCTCTTACAATCCAGGACCCCTCAGGGGATGTTGGAGAGCTGGTTTCGGCCTGATCCCTGCAGGCCAGGCTGAGGGACCCCACCAGTGCACAAATCCTCTAGTCTAAATATAAAGTTAAAATGATGTATCTTGAGGCACAGTCACAAGGGTCCTGGCCAGCACAGGCGCAGTGAGTGTGAGCAGCAGTAGGCATGGATGACAAGGAAGAGATATACTGGCTGTAGAAGATTTGTAAGACAATTATGCAGCTGTGCCATGACCGAAGCTACCTGATGATTCAGGATGAGCTGGACCAGACACTAGAGGAGTTCAAGGCCCAGTTTGGGGACAAGCCAAGTGAAGGATGGCCACAGTGCACGAACCTCACGGTGCTAGTGGCCCACAATGACAACCCCACTGACCAGAGGATTGTCTTTTTCCCAGAGGAGCCCAAGGTGGGGATCAAGACCATCAAGGTGTACTGCCACCGCATGCAGGAGGAAAACATCACCCAAGCCCTCATCGTGGTGCAGCAGGGCATGATACCCTCCGCCAAGCAGTTCCTGGTCGACATGGCTCCCAAGTACATCCTGGAACAGTTTCTGCAGCAGGAGCTGCTCATCAACATCACGGAGCACAAGCTGGTCCCAGAGCATGTCAACATGACCAAGGAGGAGGTGACAGAGCTGCTGGGCAGATATAAACTCCCGAGAAAACCAGCTGCCCAGGATCCAGGCTGGAGACCCTGTGGTGCACTACTCTGGGACAAAGCGAGGGCAGGTAGTGAAGATCATCCGGACAAGCAAAACCGCAGGCAGATATATCACCTACCGGCTGGTACAGTAGCCATCCTACCACCTAGCAGCCTCTGGGAGACAGCAAATGGACTGTAGCCACCTTACCCAGGCAGCTGAACTGCTGGCGGTCTGCCCTGCTGTGATCTGCTCAACCCTGGAAATCTACCTGCTGCTCCTCTGGAGCCCAAGGCAGGGTGCGTGCTTGCCTTCCCTGGGCCAAAGGCCCTTGTGGCCTCACACTGACACTGAGCCCCACCTGGGATCCTGTGTAATGATTCCTCAAGAGGACAGGATGCTGAGGAGAGGCCAGTGAGCCAACCAGCAACCAAGATAGTCCTAGGTTCTTTCCCATCCCTGCCAAGCACTCCAAGCTGGATCCCCACAAATGGGACCTGGGTCCGAATCTTCGAGTAAGCCCCACTTCCAGCTTCTGTTCTCCATGCTCCTCTCACAGTGGCCCTATCCTTGACAGGTTGTGCACTCTGAGGTCAGCAGGCAGGGAGATTAAAACACATCTGGATTTGAGTTGGTATTGAAGCTGAGTGTTTTTAAATTAAAGGTGTTTTGAGTAAAAAAAAAAAAAAAAAAAAAAAAAAGTATCTTCAATGAATATAACCCAGAGGGTAAATACCCAGTATGAAGGTCTGCAATGTCTCCTGAAACTCTTACCTCCTTGTCTTTACTATATTTATTCTGGTGAAGTTTCTTATATTTGTGCAGCCGCAGCATGTTATGAAGTTCTTCTCTGTTGAGATTGAGTTCTTCCTCCTCCTCTTCTTCTTCCTCTTCTTCCTCTTCTTCATCATTCTCTTCACTCTGAGAATCTGCCTCACTGGATTCATCACTTAGCAGAATGTTCTGAAAAAGGGAGAAAATGGAACTTCCACTTTGAAACAATTCCTTTTACAATACAATAATTTTTTAATTGAATTTATTGGGGTGATATTGGTTAATAAAATTATATAGATTTCAAGTGTATAATTCTGTAATACATCATCTGTATATATTGTACTGTGTGTTCACCACCCCAAGAAAACAAAAGCATTTTTTTCCAGATCCTAAAACAATGACAAAAATTGCTGGAGGGCAGTCATTCCAGTTTCCCTTATACTATTCTTTGCCAATCCAACTGAAAAACAAAAGGATACCCATTAAACCCAGTACACATAAATTAAAGAGCACTAAAACATGGGAAATGCTATAAACGTCAACAAAGCTAGATTTTACTAACTACTTACACTATATATACGATGGTTTAACTAAATGTCAAATACCAAAGCAAAACCAAAACCAA
Source organism: Cnephaeus nilssonii (assembly GCF_951640355.1). Taxonomy (NCBI): domain Eukaryota; kingdom Metazoa; phylum Chordata; class Mammalia; order Chiroptera; family Vespertilionidae; genus Cnephaeus; species Cnephaeus nilssonii. The sequence goes on from NC_137075.1 coordinate 44,154,063, forward strand.
AAAAAAGCTATCTATATATATAAAAGCCTAAGTGACAGGCCAACCAGCCAACCAGTAACTATGACGCACACTGACCACCAGGGGGCAGACACTCAATACAGGAGCTGCCAAGCTGCGGTGACTTGGCAGCTGCGGTTCTCGGGTAACCCAGAACCAGAGAGAAGGGAGCCCAATTCTGGGGTGCGTCACCCGAGAACCGCCCTCTCGCAATCCGGGACCCCTTGGGAGATATCAGAAAGCTGGTTTCAGCCCAATCCCCGCAAGCCAGACCAAGGGACCCCGCTGATGCACGAATCCATGCACCGGGCCTCTAGCCCATTGGCTCCCCACCAGGCCTCCAGCCCATTGCAGAGGTCGTGGATCGGGCCCTTACAGAAACTTTTCAACTCGATTAGCTAAATGATGAGACGTGCAGGACCTATTGGCTGCGGCCCCGACATCTAAAGCCCATGCTGGCCCACCCGCTTAATATCAATTTCCAGTGGAGGCAGTGAATTTTCCCACTACCACTCTCAGCTGGGAAACCGGCCGTGGCTCCCGTCCTTCCAGTAGCGCCAGCAGGCAACCTCTAGGGAAGGAAGGAGGCAAAGGAGCAGTTCAAGTGGGAAGAAGGAGGTTCCCACCGCCACAGGACTCCACTTGGGTGGAAGGGCCTGGCCGGGGAAGCCTGACATTGAGCAGGGTCCTGCCCTAAGCTGACTAGATTCCAGGCTTAGTAAATCCTGTTTGCTAAATAACTGCATTTTGAAGCTAAATGCCCACAAGTCGTCAGTTACCTTGAAACGTAGGGTAAAGTGAGATGAAAGATACGAGACAGATATAGAAAGTGACATAATATTGGGAGAAGAAAGGAGGGAGCCTGATTCCGGGGTGCGTCACTCAAGAACCGCCCTCTCGCAATCTGGGACCCTCGGGGGATGTAGAGAGATGGTTTCAGCCCCATCCCTGCAGGCCAGGCCAAGGGACCCCACCAGTGCAAAAATCCATGCACCGGGCCACTAGTAGGATATAAAAGAATATAGAAAGCAAGCTGTGATGGCTAATAAAGAAACAATCCCCAAATTCATTCATGAATGGATAAACAAAATGTGGTATTATACAGATAATCAAATATTATTCATCAATAAAAAGGAATAAAGTACTGATATGTGCCACAACATGAATGAAGTTTGAAAATGTTATGCTAAGTGAAAGAAGCCAGACACAAAAGGCAACATATTATATGATTCTGTTTATATGAAATGTCCAGAAGAGGCAAATCCATACAGACAGAAAATAGATTAGTGGTTGCCAGAGGCTGAGGATGTAGAGAATGGGGAGAAAATGCTAATGAGTACAGAGGTTTCTTTCTGGAGTGATGAAAATATTTTATTGGACAGTGATGATTGATGCACAAAACTTTATGAATATACCAGAAATCACTAAATCATACACTTTAAAGGGGTACATTTTATGGCATGAGAATTTTATCTTGATTTTTTATTTTTTATTTTTTTTTTAATATATTTTATTGATTTATTACAGTGAGGAAGAGAGAGGGATAGAGAGTTAGAAACATCGATGAGAGAGAAACATCGACCAGCTGCCTCTTGCACACCCCTACTGGGGATGTGCCCGCAACCAAGGTACATGCCCTTGACCGGAATCGAACCTGGGACCTTTCAGTCTGCAGGCCGACGCTCTATCCATTGAGCCAAACCGGTTTCGGCTTATCTTGATTTTTTAAAATGTGATGGCTAGCCCTAGCCAGTTTGGCTCAGTGGATAGAGCATCAGCCTGCGGACTGAAGGATCCCGGGTTCGATTCCAGTCCAGGGCACATGCCTGGGTTGTGCGCTCGATCCCCAGTAGGGGTTGTGCAGGAGGCAGCCAATCAATGATTCTCTCTCATCATTGATGTTTCTATCTCTCTCTCCCTCTCCCTTCCTCTCAAAAATCAATAAAAATATCTATTTTTAAAAAGTGGTGGCTAAACAAAGATTTCTGCATTCCCAAAAGCTTAAAGCCTCACTGATCTGAAACAAATCTGGACTTTTGCACTTGAGTTTTTAAAAGGGCCTATTGATAATAAAAGAATACCTTTAAGTTACTTTCCATTCTTCTATTGATAATAACAAAAGAATACTTTTAAGTTACTTTCCATTCTTCACAAGAGAAGTATGAGATAGAGAAAAACTAGTTTCAATAGAAGAAATGCTATCCTTAACTCAGTTTGGCCAATGACAGTAATATTGTAAGCGTCTTAACCATACTGTGCCACTCTCTTGCTTATAAAGACTCCAATAACTTACTACTGTAACTAGAGTAAAATACAAATTCCTTGACATGGTGTACAAAGGCCCTAAGTGATCAGGTTCTCTAACCTCATCTTCTACCATCCCCTTATTCACTGTCCTCCAGGTATAGGAGTCTTCTTTCTCCCTCAAACATACTGAGTTGCTTCCTTTCTCAGAACTTTTACAGTTATTCCTTCTGATTGAAATGCTCACATCTTAAACCTTTACATAGTTCTCTCTGATCACTGAGAAATTGTTAAAATGTTACTTCTTTAAAGCCATATTTATTTATTTGTTTACAGGCTTACTCACTGCCTCCCTCCGTTAGAATGTAAGCTCCACAGGGTAGGAATCCTGTCTATGAACAACAGTATCTGGCACATAGGATGCACTTAATCAACACTTGGCGAGTGAGTAAACTACTCAAGGACAGATGAAAAGTAGATTAAATATCCCGATTACAATGTGAGCCAGTGAGGGCAAGAATCTTATCTAAGACTAGAGGCCTGGTGCACGAAATTCGTGCACTTGGGGGGAGGGTCCCTCAGCCTGGCCTGCGCCCTCTGGCAGTCCAGGAGCCCTTGGGGGATGTTCAACGGACGGCAGTTGGACATCCTCAGCGCTGCCACGGCGGTGGGAGAGACTCCCGCCACCGCAGCTGCTCTCACCAGCCGTGAGCCAGCCTTCTGGCTGAGCTGAGCTCCCCCTTTGGGAGTGCACTGACCACCAGGGGGCAGCTCCTGTGTTGAGCGTCTGCCCCCTGGTGGTCAGTGTGTGTCAAAGCAACTGGTCATTCTGCTGTTCAGTCTATTTGCATATTAGCCTTTTATTATATAGGATGGTCTTTGGTTGATTACCTCCCGCCCGCCCACCCACCCACAATCGGGGTAGGGGAGGGACACGGGAGGTTGGCCAGCCAGGGAGAGATCACGGGAGGGCTCCAGGGCATGTCCGGCCCATCTTGCTCAGTCCCAACCAGCCGGACCTCAGCAGCAAGCTAACCTACCAGTTGGAGCGTCTACCCCCTGGTGGTCAGCGCACGTCATAGCAAGTGATCGAACTCCCAGTCTCCCAGTCGAACTCCCAAGGGGACACTTTGCATATTAGCCTCTTATATATATATAGATATTTGTACTCAACAATGTTTACTAAAACAAACTTCATTGTGTCTTTTAGATCCTTCTCTATAATCTCTTCAAAAAACCACACCCAGAAAAAAGACTCATGTGTATAAAAATTTCTGCCAATGTGCCAGAATGCATCAATATCTTTCCCTTTTACTTATTGTTAATAGGTTATTTGAATTCTAAACATTCTGTCTTCTCTTACCTTTAGCCACTTCCTGCTTTTCTTCAACTTTGAGAAATTATATAAATTCCCTTTGTCAGATTTTGATTCTGTGTAAAGAAATATAAAGAATAATAAAATGAAAGGATGACTACCCCCAAAGAACTGATAGTCCAAAGAGGGATCTCACACCACACTGACCTGACTGTAGAACTCCATTCAATGAGTACGTGTTTAACATTCCAGAACTGCTTGCTCCAGAAGTTTCACCAAGCAATGAATTTGGAGGTTCTTCCTTAACTTGTATTAAGGGATCCCCAGACTGGGGCAATAAAGGATTACTGTCATCCAGTCCATCTTCACTTTCATCACTAGAAATTAAAGAATGGTGAATCCACAATCAGGGCTGACCCAGCAAAATATTATAATTTATGGTTAGTAGACTGAACATTTTATAGGAGAAATTGATCATTTGAAAAAGTTCAGTTTTATTTGAAAGGAAATATATCAAACATGCTAAAAATCATGAAGTATTTTAACCCTAAAATCTACAGTGAAAATGGGAATCAGAAATATGACTAAACATCATAGTAGGAAGATGGACTAACATACCTAGAAATATTCCTGTTGAAGATGGCTGATGTCTGTCGCAGGAAATGGTCCAACCGGAGGGCCCTCTCCAGGTACTGAAGATAGAGGGGCTTTGCCAGCTCAGTGCAGCCGCCATCGTCCCCGGCACCCAACTCCGAGGCCATAGAACAAATCTGTCTTCATGCACAAGGGTCTCTGCTTGCACGGCTATAGAATGGAGGTAAATAGTGAAAAATGAAATACTATTGTTGTCCCGTTATCATAACTGTTTTTTATAAAATGTCAAAAAAAATCAAACCTTGTCCATAGAAAGATCATTATAAAGCTCACAATAGGCACTGCCTTCTAATGCAAAGGTAGAAGTTAAAAGGATGAGAACATCAAAATACAGAAAAAAAATGTCATATGTCACAATGAAAATTCACACTACACTTCTTTGAAATAGTACCTTACAATTTATACCCATTTCTCTTTGCCCTACAATGAACAATTACTAACATTAATCCAAATCTATACCACAAGCTCACTGTTATACACCTCACATCACCTTCAACAGCTGCTCCCTTTTTTTTTCACTTTACATTTACATTTGTTCATATGTGTGACGTATTCCATTTACAAGAGATTAGATATATTGGCAGAGTATTTTACATCCCTTGTAGACATGCCACGAAGTACAAGATTTAGAAATGATTTAGAAAACTGGAGCAAAAAGAATGAAAGTGAGGACAAGAGACATAGTATAGCCTGAGCATTCTCTTTGCTACTTTAAGTTGTTAAAGACAATGTTAGAGACAGAATATATTCATTAGAGAAACAATCAGTGTAACGATTTTCCATCTTTAAAAATTAAGAGGTTGAGCCAGGATTAAATAATAAGATAATATAGAGCAATTAGATTATCCTCTGATATACAATGAGTACTCAATGTTTTAAAAGTACATGATCTATGCATAACCCATTGTCACAGACAATAATGTGGTGAAGGTCTAAGGGGGCAGGGGTAGGTTGGAGGGGGTCAATGGGGGAAAAAAAAGGGAACATCTGTAATACTTTCAACAATAAATTTAAAAATAAATTTCATTATCCAACAAACTCAGGTATATACTTTCAAAGAAACCTTAGTATCTTTTTTAAAATACATATTTGTTTTATTGATTTCAGAGAGGAAAAGGGAGGGAAAGAGAAATAGAAACATCAATAATGAGAATCATCGATCAGCCGTCTCCTGCATGCCCCCCCCCAGGAGGTCACAGTTCAATTCCTGGCCAGGGCACATGCCCGGGTGGTGGGCTTGATCCCCAGTAGGGGGCATGCAGGAGACAGCCGATGGATGATTCTCTCTCATCATTGATGTTTCTCTCTCTCTCTTCCTCTCCCTTCCTCTATGAAATCAATAAATATATATATATATTTTTTAAAAAAGAACACCTTTCTCAAATTATTCAAAAAAATTCAAAAGGAGGATAGACTTCCAAGATCTTTTATGAGGCCAGCATTATCCTAACTCCAAAATCAGATAAAAATACTACCAAGAAAGAAAACTATATAGCCAATATCCCTGATGAACACAGATGCTAAAATCCTAAACAAAATATTAGCAAACCAGATCTAGCAATACATTAAAAGGATTATACACCATACCAAATAGAATTTATTCTGGGGATGCAAGATTGGTATAATATTCACAAATCAATAAATGTAATACATTACATAAACAAAATCAAGGATAAAAATCACATGATCATATCATTAGATGCAGAAAAAACATTTGATAAAATCCAGCAACCATTTTGATAAAAACTCTTAGCAAAGTGGTAATAGATTATACCCTCAACATAATAAAGGCCACCACATATGACAAACCCAAAGCCTACATCATACTCAATGGGCAAAATCTAAAAGCATTTTCCTTAAGATCAAGAACAAGACAGAGATGTCCACTTTCACCACTCTTATTCAACATAGCACTGGAAGTACAAGCCATAGCAGTCAGATAAGAAGAAATAAAAGGCACCCAAATTTGAAAGAAGAAAGTAAAACTGTCATTATTTGCAGATGACGTGATATTACACATAGAAAACCCTAAAAGAGTCCACTAAAAAACTGTAGATCTAATAAATGAATTTGGCAAGTAGCAGGATACAAAATTAATATTCAGAAATTGGTGGCTTTTTTTTGAGGATTAAAAATAATAAAAATTTTTATTTTAAAAGGTAACAATTTATACATCCTTATAAAAGAAGTGGTAACATTTTACCAATGTAAAACATCACAGAATTCAAATCACAGTTTGGATCTTCAAGATTCAAGTGTTGTATCCCATTAAGTAAAATGTGGTCAGTTTTAAGATAAAAATTCCTCCTCTGGATATCCTGTTCTCAATCAAGTCTTTCTTTATCACCATCCTCTCACACAGTAGGATAGCTAGCCACGGAGGCGATTCCACAGTGGTTGTTCCGGTCTTTGGCCATCTTTATGTAGCCATTCTTGCCCCAAGCTTTACCCCAGATGTTCTTGACAATCCAATATTTATTGTTACTTGATTCTTCTCCTTCAAAGCCATAGCCAACCACCAGTACACCATGATCTAGATCTACGCTGCTCCAGTGCCGCTCATAATAAATGCCATCTTCATAGAACCAAAAGCTAAGATGGCTTGCATCCATAGCAACAGAGATGGGCCCCACAGTTGCCACTGCCTTCATGAGGGCACTCTCCTGCTCAGGGATGTCCACGAAGCCAGTGTCATTGGCAACAGAATCCTCGGGCCTGTATTTGCAGGGTCCAACCTTTGCACGATATGGATAGGACTCCTCTGAGTCCAGGCATCCATTGGACTTCACATACTGGAAGGCATTATCCATTAGGCCACCACTGCAGCCCTCATTGCCTTGAGCCTGAGAGCAGTCCACAAGGTTCTGCTCACTCAATGAGATAAGTCTGCCAGTTTTCCGGAATATCTATCCTTCAAGGGCATCAGTTGCACTAACTGCCCAACAAGAACCACAGTGACCCTGGTTCTTCGTGGGAGTTACATAGCCTTCTTTTCTCCAATCCACAGTTGGGGGGATTTCAGCAACGTAAGGTTCCCAGAACACTCTCCTTTTCTTGTGCTTCTGTTTTTGATGGCCATTCATCACCTACTGAATTCTTTGTTGGTCATGTCACCAAAAGCATTCATTGCCAAGGTGAAGCTCTGTCTCCCTAGGTTGTATTCCTGGTTGTGCAGGTCAATCATTTTCATATTCTTCTCCCACCCTGTTCTCCTCCATCCTTCTTCATTCGAGCCATATAGCTTACTGTGTGTTGCCTTCCATCGGTGCCATTGTGCCTCTAAACTTCCATCAACTTTTGGAGAAGCTGAAGCTATTCCTAAGTAAAGGGCAATCAAGAAGAATGAAGGATTCATGTTTCAAAACCTTCGGGAGCGCAGCAGAGCAGGCACAGTCAGCACGTACTGGTCCAGGATCTCCCATCAGTGGCATTTTTATACACCAATAATGAACTATCAGAAAGATATTAAGAAAACAATGCAGCCCTAGCTGGTTTTGCTCAGTGGATAGAGCGTCAGCCTGCGGACTAAAGGGTCCCAGGTTCAATTCTGGTCCAGGGCACATGCCGAGTTGCGGGCTTGATCCCCAGTGGGGGACGTGCAGGAGGCAGCCAATCAATGATTCTCTCTCATCATGGATGTTTCTATTTCTCTTCCCCTCTCCCTTCCTCTCTGAAATTAATAAAGATATTTTTTTAAAGAAAGAAAGAAAATAATCCAATTTACTATTGCAACAACAACAAAAAAGGTACATAGGAATAAATTTAACCAAGGAGATAAAAGGCATATACTCGGAAAATTATAAGACACTGAAGAAAGAAATTGAAAAAGATACAAATAAATGGAAATATACACTGTGCTCATATATAGGAAGAATTAACATCATTAAAATGTTTATAATACCCTAAGCAATCTATAATTCAATGCAATCCCTATCAAAATACCAATAGCATTTTTCACAGAACCAGATAAATAATCCTAAAATTTAGATGGAATCACAAAAGACAGCAAATAATAGCCACAGCAATCTTGAGAAAGAAGAACAAAGTTGGAGGTATCATGAGACCTGATTGATATCAAACTATACTACAAGGCTCTAGTAATCGAAATAGCATGGTAACGGTTTTAGAAACAGACACATAGATGAATGGAACAGAACAGAGAGACCAGAAATAAACCCATTTCTATAAGGTCAATTAATATTTGACAAAGGAGGCAAGAACATACAATGGAGTAAAGACGGTCTCTTTAATAAATGGTGCTAGGGAAACTGAACAGATACATGCAAAAAAATCAAACTAGACCACCAACTTATACCATACACAAGAATAAACTCAAAATGGGTTAAAGACTTAAATATAAGTCATAAGACTATAAAAATCCTAGAAGAAAACATAGGCAGTAAAATTTCAGGTATTTCTTGTAGCAATATTTAATTCAGGAAAGGATGACTATGTATGACTGTTACACCATGGTAAATGTTATGTGAGAAATTTGTAGCTCCTATTCATTATTTACAAATATTTATATCTTTATTTCTCCACAGGCAAGAGAAACAAAGGAAAAAATAAACAAACGGGACTAAACTAAAAAGCTTACAGCCCAGACCAGTTTGGCTCAGTGGATAGAGCATTAGCCTGCGGACTTAAGGGACTCGGGTTCAATTCCGGTCAAGGACATGTACCTTGGTTGTGGGCACATACCCAGTGGGGAGTGTGCAGGAGGCAGCTGATCAATGTTTCTCTCTCATCGATGTTTCTGACTCTCTATCCCTCTCCCTTCCTCTCTGTAAAAAAAAATCAATAAAATATTTTTTTTAAAAAAAAGCTTTTGCACAGCAAAAAAACCATTGGCAAAATAAAAAGGGAACCCACTGAATATATTTGCCAATGATACTTCTGAAAGGGGTTAATTTCCAAAATACATAAAGAATTATACAACTCAACATCAAGAAGACAAACAACCCAGTTTAAAAATGGGCAAAGGACCTAAATAGAAACTTCTCCAGGGAACATACAGATGGCCAAGAGACATATGAAAAAAATGCTCAATGTGACTAATCATCAGAGAGATGCAAATTAAAACCACAATGAGATATCACCTCCCACCAATCAGAATGGCTATCACTAATAAATAAACAAGTGCTGGCGAGGATGTGGAGAAAAGGGAACCCTCATGCACTGCTGGTGGGAATGAAGACTGTAGCAGCCACTGTGGAAAACAAGTAGTTTCCTCAAAAAATTAAAAATGGAACTGCCGTTTGACTTCTGGGAATATATCCAAAGAAACCCAAAATACTAATTGGAAAGAATATGTGCATCCCTATGTTCACTGCAGTGTTATTTACAACTAGAGGCCTGTGCACTGGTGGGGTCTCTCAGCCTGGCCTGGGCCCTCTTGCAATCCAGGACCCCTCGGGGGATGTCAGACTGTGGGTTTTGGCACGATCTCCGCAGGCCAATCCGAGGGACCCCACCGGTGCACAAATCTGTGCACCAGGCCTCTAGTATGCATATAAGATCTTTGTTAATCTCTTGCTGCCCTCCCCCTCTCCCCCCTTCCAATATTCATCAGTCTGTTCCATGTTTCCATGCCTGTGCATTGAGTGTCTGCCCCCTGGTGGTCAGTGCACGTCATAGTACCAAACGGTCCAACGGTCACTTAGGCTTTATATAGATAGATAGCCAAGATCTGGAAAGAGCGCCAATGCCCAACAGTAGATGAGTGGATAAAAAAGCTGTGGTACATTTACACAATGGAATACTACTCAGCCATTTAAAAAAAAAAAAAAGGAAATCTTACCTTTTGCAACAGCATGGATGGACCTAGAGATTATAATGCTAAGTGAAATAAGCCAGTCAAAGACAAATACCATATGATATGACCTCACTTATATTTGGAATCTAATGAACAAAATAAACTGACAAACAAATAAATTGAAACAGAGGCATGGATACACAAAACAGACTGACAGCTGTCAGAGGGGATGGGGGCGGGGACTCTACATCGCATAGACACAGACAATAGTGTGGTATTGGCCAGAGGGAAAGAGGGATGTAGGTAGGTGGAGGTGGACAAAGGGGGAGGGAAATGGGGACAGAAAAAGACTTTTCTTGCCATTGTGGGCACAATGCATGGTTTTTTGTTGTTTTTAATTCTTTGTTTAAAGTATTACATGTCTCTTTTTCCCCCCACTGACCTCTCCCCAGCCACTTCCACCCCCAGCACATGCTCTCACCCCCCTACTGTCTGTGACCATGGGTTATGCTTATATGCATGCATACAAATCCTTTGGTTTGTGCACATGATGTTTTACTAAGTTGTACACTTGAAACCTGTATGATTATGCAAACCAATATCACCCCAATAAATTCAATTTAAAAAAATAAGTAGCCCTAACCGGTTTGGCTCAGTGTAAAGAGCGTAGGCCTGCGGACTAAAAGGTCCCAGGTTCGATTCCGGTCAAGGGCATGTACCTTGGTTGCGGGCACATCCCCAGTAGGAGGTGTGCAGGAGGCAGCTGATCGATGTTTCTCTCTCATCGATGTTTCTAACTCTCTATCCCTCTCTATTCCTCTCTGTGAAAAAATCAATAAAATATATATTTTTTAAAATAAGTACACGCAAAGTCACTTAAGAGATGTAGAAAGTGCCATGAGAGTTCAAGAAAAAATGATTATGTATGTGTTACACCATATTAAATGTTATGAGAAATTTGTAACTCCTACTGATTGCATTATTTACAAATATTTACATCTTTAAAATTTTTTTAAATATTTTTGTATTGATATTTAGAGACAAAGGAAGGGAGAGGGATATAAAGATAGAAACATCAATGAGAGAGAAACATCTTTGATTGGCTGTCTCCTGCACAACTCCCTACTGGAGATTGAGCCCACAACCTGGGGCCTGTGCCTTGCCCAGGAATTGAACCATGACCTCCTGGTTCATAGGTTAATGCTCAACCACTGAGCTACACTAGCAGGGCACAAATATTTTACATCTTTTGATGAGGAAACTGCAGGTTAGGCTTCTAGGTATGTATGACCAAAATAATAATAAATGAAAAGCCAGATGAATATGATAAAACAAAATTTAAAGCTTCCAACTTCCCACTAAGAAATACCCAGTCCAAATGGCTCCACTGGTGAATTTTATCAAACATTTAAAGTAGAATTAGTACCAATCAATCACAAATTCTTCCAAATAACTGAAGAGAAAAGAACACTTGCCACATTATTCTATGACTCTGGTATTACTCTCATTCCAAAACCAGACAAAGACATCACAATAAAACTATAGGCTAATATCCCTTATAATATAGGTTTTTTAAATCCTCAACAAAATATTAACAGTTCCAGCAACATGTAAAAAGGAATATACACTGAGTATATTACCAAGTAGAATTTATACTACAAATGCAAGGCTGGTATAACAGCTACAAATCAATCAATCAATATACTACACCACATTAACAGAACAGAGGATAAAACTCATTTAATTATCTCAAGTCTCAAAAAATGATTTGACAAAATCCAATACCATTTCAAAATAAAAACACTCAATAAACAAGGAACAGAAGGGAATTCCCTCAACCTATTAGAGCATCTATGAAAAATTCACAGCTAACATCATAATCAAAGACAGAATGCTATCCCCCTTAAGATCAGAAACAAGATGAGGTCCACTTTTACAACTTCTATTCAAAATTGTACCAAAGTTCTAGTCAGGGCAAAAAAGAAAAAGAAAAAAGATGCCGAAACCGGTTTGGCTCAGTGGATAGAGCGTCGGTCTGCGGACTGAAAGGTCTCAGGTTCGATTCCGGTCAAAGGCATGTACATTGGTTGCGGGCACATCCCCTGTTAGGGGGTGTGCAGGAGGCAGCTGGTCGATGTTTCTCTCTCATCAATGTTTCTAGCTCTCTATCCCTCTCCCTTCCTCTCTGTAAAAAATCAATAAAATATTTAAAAAAAGAAAAAGAAAAAGAAAAAAGAAACAAAAGTCATCCAGATTGGAAAAAAGAAAACTATAGTTATAGATGACATGATCTTGTATACAATCCTAAAGAATGCACTAAAAATGATTAAAATAAACAAGTTCAATAATCTTTTAGGGTACAAGATAAATATACAAAAATCAATTATGGAGGGAAAAACAAGATGGCGGCATAGGTTAAACACCTAACCTACAGCCGGGCACAACAATATCAAAAACACAACTAAAAGTCAAAACGGACATCATCCAGAACCACAGGAAAGCTGGCTGACTGAAATGCCCACAATTAGAAGGAAAAAGAAAACCACAAGGAAAATCAGAGAAGCCGTAAAAGCTTGAGGTATGGAGACACAGGCGGAGACACGAGCCCGCGCGCGTGCGGGGAAGACGGAGCCGGAGAGGAAGGGGCGGCTGATGGCCTGGCTGGCGTTCTCTGGCGGGAAGGAGATAAAAGCGCCAGATTGTGCTGAACCCCAGCTCCGACTGCACTGAACCCCATTTCCCGGCGAAACCCTGGGAAGCCGGGCTCAGGCTGGGGGAGTCTGAGCTGTGGGACGGAGACACAGAGGAGCTGCGCCGGAGCCGCGCACGGGAATGCGCGCAGAGGAGGGTCTGTTGCCTGTGCCGCTGGATTGCCCTAGCGGGAAGGAGTCAAAAGCTCCAGACTGTGCTGAACCCCTAGTTCCAACTGCACTGAACCCCAGTTCCGGGAAAGACCCGGGGAAGCCAGGCTCATACTGGGGAAAGCTGGGCTGTGGGGCAGAGATGCAGAGAGGCGGCGAAGAGCAGAGCACCGGAGGCGCGCAGGGGATTGTGCGCGGAGGATGGGCTGCTGACTGTGCCGCTGAGTCGCCCTGGAGGGAAGGAGACAAAAGCGCCAGACTGCGGTGAGCCCCAATTCTGACTACACGGAAACCCAGTTCCGGGAGAGAATCTGGGAATCCAGATTCATTGGGGGAGAGACTAGACTGTTTGGCAGCGCGCGAAACTCCAGGGCGCTTTTCTCTCAGAGGTGTTTGCTGGGAGTACGGAGGGACACAGGAACCTCATAGGGCGGGGCTGACGGGAAGCCAAGGCGGTAGGCTCCGCCCTGTAACTCCGCCCCATCCAAGCTGAACACAGAGGCTTTTACAATTTTGCAAGTCTAGTTGAATGGGGCTGTCTCCCGGCATAGACACAGCTGATCCTCACAGCCAATTGGGCTGGAGGTCACATCCTCCCAGTGTACCAACAGCAATCAAGGCTTAACAACACCAAGACTTTGCACTCAGCCCACAAAGGGGGATATCAAGAGCGACCACCTAGGGAGATTGGGGAAGCTGAGCGATAGGGAGGCAGCCAAAAGGGGAAGGCACCGAAACAGGTCACGAATATAAGGGATGCTGTAATTCCTGCTGAGGGGCCACAGGCAGTAGCTGACCTACACTACATTGGAGACCCAGAAATGAGGGCATCTAGTGGTTGGTGTGAGATGACACCAGACTTCGACCACTCCCATAAGGGACACATTCAAGAGGCAGACGCAGTGAGCGCCGAAGCCTTGCTGCACCAAGACCCGGCACATAGGCGTGTCTTCCGCACAGCAACTCTTCCTTTATAGACACAGAGGGTCCGCACGGCCAATAGGCCTGGAGGACAATTCCTCCCAGTGACACCAACAACAATCAAGACTTAACTATACAAACAAGGACCAAGATGGAGGCATAGGGCAGAAGCCTGATTGCTGCCTACCACAACGGTTTTGAGACTACGACGGGAGAGCAGAGCAGACACCATCCAGAACCACCGGAGGGCTAACTGAGCGGATGCTATACAACTAAAATAAAAGAGAGGGGTACGCGGGATGAAGCTGATGCCGGCGACCCAAAGACCACACTTTAAAAACTACGGCTCAGGTGACACAATGGCGGCCTGGAACGTGCTCGGTGCAGTTCCCCCAGCGGTCTCCGGCTGAGGGGAAGGCTTCACTCGCTGCCGAGCACGGACAGACGAGCCCCTGGGAGACATGGGGCGGGAGACTACGCGCTTGCTGACCTCCGAGTCCTTCAAGAATCTCAACATCCCGGAAGCGGCCAGGTGCGCACGCTCGGCGACCGGCCACCGCTGCAGACCCAAGGGCCGACGCAGCCACCCCGGACCAGCCCGCCGCCGCGCACCAGGCACACCGGAGCTTCGCCGAGCCCGCCGCCCAACGAGTTCTGCGGTGGCTGCCCTGGAACTCTGAGAAAATGGCCGAAGGAATTGCTGAGAGGGAATTGACCAACAGGAATTGGGATCAAGAAGACGAAACCCCGCTGGGTCCCGGATCCGGGTGAAGCCGCGTGCCCCTGGGTCTGGGTGAGGCTGGGAACTGGGTCAGGGTGAGGCTGGGCCCCGGGTCCGGGTGAGGCCACGTGCCCCTGGGTCCGGGCGAGGCCATGCGCCCCTGGGTCCGGGTGAGGCTGAATCCTGGGTCTGGGCGAGGCCGTGCGCCCCTGGGTCCGGGTGAGGCTGAATCCTGGGTCTGGACGAGGCCGTGCGCCCCTGGATCCGGGTGAGCCCTGGGCCCCGGGTCCGGGCGAGGCCGCGGGCCCCTGGATCCGGGTGAGCCCTGGGCCCCGGGTCCGGGCGAGGCCGCGGGCCCCTGGATCCGGGTGAGCCCTGGGCCCCGGGTCCGGGCGAGGCCGCGGGCCCCTGGATCCGGGTGAGCCCTGGGCCCCGGGTCCGGGCGAGGCCGCGGGCCCCTGGATCCGGGTGAGCCCTGGGCCCCGGGTCCGGGCGAGGCCGCGGGCCCCTGGATCCGGGTGAGCCCTGGGCCCCGGGTCCGGGCGAGGCCGCGGGCCCCTGGATCCGGGTGAGCCCTGGGCCCCGGGTCCGGGCGAGGCCGCGGGCCCCTGGATCCGGGTGAGCCTGGCCCCGGGTCCAGGTGAGGCCGTGGGCCCCTGGATCCGGGTGAAGCAGTGCCCCTGGGTCCAGCCGAGACCAAACCAGAGGGAGTCGGACCTGCATTACCACCATTTGTCCACCATCCAGAGCTGAGGGGTCAGTGCCGACATGTACTCATAGGGAACCGGTGGACATTGATATTGGGTCTCAAAAGAACTGTTGGTCCAGAAAGAAACTCACTACAGACTGATTCATTTGCCTGTCAGCATAACTATTATTGCTCGTCGCACATTCAATTCTTATAAGTATATCTATAGTGACACATGATTTCGCTCATCTAGGGGAAATGATGAACAACATAGACTGATGAACAAGAACAGAACCAGAAACAAGGAGGCATCGATTGGACTATCGGGCCTCAGAGGGAGGATAGGGGAGGGTGGGGGGAGGGGGGAGAGATCAACCAAAGGTCTTGTGTGCATGCATATGAGCCTAACCAATGCTTAAGTTCAACAGAGGGTTGGGGCATCCAAGGGGAGGGGTGTGGGATGGGAATGGGGGGATGAGGACAAATATGTGACACCTTAATCAATAAAGAAATTTAAAAAAAAATAATAATAATAAAAATAAAAAAATAAAAAATAAATAAAAAATAAATCAATTATGTTTCTATACTCTAGCAATGAAAATGAAATTAAAACATAACCCATTAGCCCTAGCCGGTTTGGCTCAGTGGATAGAGCGTCGGCCTGCGGACTGAAAGGTCCCGGGTTCGATTCCGGTCAAGGGCACATGCCCGGGTTGTGGCTCGATCCCCAGTGGGGGGCGTGCAGGAGGCAGCCGATCAATGATTCTCTCTCATCATTGATGTTTCTATCTCTCTCTCCCACTCCATTCCTCTCTGAAATAAATAAAAATATATATTTTTTAAAAACCATTAATATTAGCATCAAAAAGAAGAAAATACGTAGGAATAAATTTGACCAAAGACTTATATATACTGAAAACAAGACAATTAAATAAATAAAAGGACATCTTATGATTCATTAGTATCAAAATCTGGCCCTGGCTGTTGTCGCTCATTGGTTAGCAGGGGTCCTCAAACTTTTTAAACAGGGGGCCAGTTCACTGTCCCTCAGACCGTTGGAGGGCCGGACTATAGTTTAAAAAAAACTATGAACAAATTCCTATGCACACTGCACATATCTTATTTTGAAGTAAAAAAACAAAACGGCAGAAACACCCGCATGTGGCCCGCGGGCCGTAGTTTGAGGATGCCTGGGTTAGAGCATCAGCCTGCACACCGAAGGGTCTCAGGTTTGATTCCCAGTCAAGGGCATATATCTGGTTGCAAGTTAAATGCCCGGCTCCGGTTGGGGAGCATACAGGAGGCAACTAATCAATGTGTGTGTGTGTGTGTCTGTCTGTCTGTCTGTCTCCACCTCCCTCCCTTCCACTCTCTCTAAAAATCAATTAAAACAATATTATCAGGTGAGGATTAACAACAACAACAAAATCCAAGCTGGTTTTTTTATTCTTCCAGAAATAAGCAATCTGACCCTACAATTCACATGGAAATGATGCAAGAAACCTAGGATAACCAAAACAATGTGAAAAATGAAGAACCAAGTTGGAGGACTCATACTTATGATTTAAGATGTGTGGTACTGAAATAAGGCTAGATACATAGATAAATTAATAAAACAGAGTTCAGAATCCAGAAACAAACACATTTACAGTCAAATGATTTTCAAACAAGGGTGTCAAAATAATTCAATGGGGGAAAGAAAGAACAAACAGCCTTTTTAACAAATGGTGATGTGACAACTGGATAGCCATATGCAAAAGAACAAAGTTGGACCTCTTCCTTACACTATACACAAAAATTAACTCAAGAGATCACAGATATAAATTTTTAGAGCTAAAATTATAAAACTCTTAGAAGAAAACAAAGGGATTATAAATATTCATGACTCTGGATCAGATAATGATTTCTTATATATCATACCAATAGCAAAAGCAATAACAAAAAAGAGACAAATAGGGCTTCATCAAAATTTACTTTAGTGCTAAAAATGATAATATCAAGAAACTGAAAACCCACAAATGGGAGAAAATATTTGCAAATCATGTATCTGATATGTGACTGATAACCAGAATATATTTTTAAAAACTAAATAATAAAAAGACAAGTAATCCAATTTTAAAATGGGCAAAGGTTGTGAATAGACATTTCTCCAAAGATATACTAATAGCTAATAAGCACATGAAAGGTGCTGGCCAGGTAGTTCAGTTGGCCCTGCAGTCCCAGGTCAAGGGTACGTACCTCACCTAGGTTGCAGGATCCTACCTGGCCCAGCCCTGGTCGGGGCGCATGTAAGAGGCAACTAATCAATGTGTTTCTCTGTCTTTCCCTCTCTCTTCCACTCTCTCTAAAATCAATGGAAAATATCCTCAGGTGAGGATTAAAACAATAAAAAATAAAATAATGTATCATTTCTGCATACAAAAAAACCACATAGCTAAAAAGTAAATGATAAAAGAAAAATGCTTGCAATACTTTACAAATTTAAATCTCATAGAGGGTTCTTACAAAATTTTAGCAGTAGTATAAATAACTCCAGCATAGAGAACCCACCCAATAATATTCTGTTTAGCCCTAAATGGTGTGACTTAGTTGGCTGGGTGTCATCCCATACTCCAAAAAATTGCCAGTTCGATTCCAGGCCAGGGTACATGCCGGGGTTGCGGGCTCAATCCCATGTAGGGGGCATGCAGGAGGCAACCAACTGATATTCACTCTCACACAGATGTTTCTCTCTCTCCCTCTCCCTTTAAAAATCAATGAAAATCTTTTTTTTTTAATTTCCTGTTTAAAGAGATTGTTACTATTATTATCCGACTTACTACAGATAAAAAACCAAAAACTTACACATTAAGTAACTTGCCCAAGCTCATACAATTTAATAGGAAGTGTGGATTAGAATCCAAATAATCTGACCCCTCACCTTTAACCACTACTATTAAGACTAGAAAATGTCTGAAAAGTTACATTCCGTACAAACAAAGGTGTTTATTTCTGGGAATTAGACTAAAAGAGACCTCCTCTACTTTCTTTTTTTTCAATATTTTTAAAAATTATTAATATGTATGTTATTTTTCAAATAAAGTTACAAAGATTTTTAAACTGCAGTATAATTTATATATATTGAAATGTACAGATATTAAGTACATATATGTTTTGACATATGCATATACCTCTATAAATTACACTCCTATCAATATATATCAATAGCTCATTACCCAGAAAGCTCTCTCAGGCTTTTGCTTCTTCCCAATTCTTACTTCTTGTTCTAGAGGCCATCACTGTTCTGATTTCTACCACCACAGATTAATTTTGTATGCTCTAGAAATTTATATACAGGATATCACACTGTACATACACTTTTATGTCTGGGTGGTTTTTCATCTATCCACCTATTGATGGATATTTAGATTTTCATTTCTTTGGTTGATTCCTGGGAATGGAACTACTAGGTCAGAGGTAGATATGTTTAACCTTATGAAAACCCACGAAATAATTTTTACACTCCCAACAAAGAGTTCTAGTTGCTTCCCATCTTTGCCATCTTGGTATTATAGTGGTATATCAAATCTCAAAAGCATTGTTTTAATTTGCACATCGCTAATGACAATAAAATTAAGCACCATTTCACATGCTTATTAGCCATCTGTATAACTTCCTTTGTGAAATGTCTGGTAGCTGGGTTTTTTTACCACATTTGAAAAAAATTATAGTCTTCTTATCACTGAGTTATAGAAATCCTTTATATATTACAGATACAATTCATGGATTAGAATATTCATTACTATTATTAAAATGTTAATTCTCCCTTAATACCCTATATCTTAATAGATATAGATTCCCAATCAAATCCCAGAAGTTTTTTAGGAAACTGACAAGCTCAGTCTAAAATTTATATGGAAATACAAAGGATCTAGAATAGTCCAAACAAGCTTGAAAAAGATGAAGAGTTGTTTACACTATCAGATTTTAAAACTTACCAAAAGTTAATCAAGGTGATGCTGCACTGGCATCTGGATAGACAAATCAAAAAATGGTACAGAATAGAATCCAGAAAGAGACCCAAAGTTACATAGTCACACTGATTCCTGACAAAGACACTAAAATGATCCAAGAGGGAAAGAAAGGTTTTTCCAACAAATTTTGCTGGAGATCCATCTGGAAGGGAAAAACTAAACCTCAAACTCCTACCTCATACCATACACAAAAATGAAGCTGGGGGGATGAATCACAGACTAAAATGTAAAGCTAAAAAGATAAAGCTTCTAAAAGAAAACATAAGAACATGTTTTTGTGACCTTGAATAAGGTAAAAAAAAGATTTACTTTTATTTTAAATTACAGTTTACATTCATTATTTTGTATTAGTTCCAGCTGTAGAGAAATTTTTCTTAGAACACAGAAAGCACTAACCACAAAAGAAAATACTGATAAACTGACCTCATTAAAATTAGAAACTTATACATTTAAAAAGGTTGTTAACGATTCTTTCCTCTTCATCAGTTTGCAAAGGGTATTTTAAAAATCAGCCTGCAGAGGACATTGCAAATAATATGCGATCAGGCTTTGGTTTCCTTTTCTAAAAATCGCAAATAATTAAAATGCATTAAATTAACAAAACATCAAAAATACAGGAGCCCTGGCCGGTGTTGCTCAATAGAGCATCAGCCTGCGTACTGAAAGGTAGGGGGTTCAATCCCCAGCTGGGTCGGAGAGCATTTGGGAGGCAGCCAACACAGGTGTGTCTCTGTCTGTCTGTCTGTCTCTCTGCCCCACCCCTTCTACTCTGAAAATCAATGGTTAAGAAGAACAAAAAATACAGGAGGAAAATAATTCAAATACCAACAGAGACTACATAATTTTGATAGTATAAATATTGATAAGAAACTTAATGAAATTCTCATTTAACTTATTTTTTTTAAATATATTTTATTGATTTTTTACAGAGAGGAAGAGAGAGGGATAGAGAGCTAGAAACATCGATGGGAGAGAAACATCGATCAGCTGCCTCCTGCACACACCCCACTGGGGATGTGCCCGCAACCAAGGTACATGCCCTTGACCGGAATCGAACCCGGGACCCTTGAGTCCGCAGGCCGACGCTCTATCCACTGAGCCAAACCGGTTTCGGCTAGCCTATTTTTTCCCTAACCAATAAAATTTATTTGTATCACTCTATTTAGTTTAAATAAAGGTTACCAGTGACTTCCATATTTTGGTAAATCTAAGCTATTAAAATATCGTTTAAGAAAGGGGATCCAAGATGGCAACCGGCAAGAAGGTAGGGAGGGAGAGTGTGTGAGAGAGTGAGGGAGCGATAGAGGAGTGTGTGGACGTGTGTGGTGTGTGTGAGTGAGACCTAGGGACAGTTAGATCCTGCAGGTCTTCCAAGGGGCTGCCAAACCGGGCAGTCTTAGACAGCGAAACCCCGCTGCCACTGCAAACACTCTGGGGAGGACATTGCCGGCACAGAGACCACGCCATCTTCAAGAACAACTGCTTGAGACTAGGATCCTAGCCTCGCCACTACCCAATCTGGTCTCAGTCACAAACCGGGACCCTACAGCCACTTGGGTAAAAGACCTGCGACCACAGCTGCAGACCCACGGACACCAAGACCCCAGGCACCCGAGCTGCAGATTTCTGAGAGTCACAGAGCCAATCCCCCTCCCCACCGCCTTCCCGGCAGTGGCATAGGAACTGCCAGACCCTCTCCACACAAACAGGCCTCCTGCCCACACACAGCAGTGGTGGCTCTACCTGAATTTGAGCCTGGGTGTGCGGACACGGGAAGTTTGTTTCCCACAACCAGACCCCGCGCCCAGACCCCGTGCCCATTCAGGGAGGCTGTGCTGAATTTGAGCCTGGGCACACGAACTTGGGGAGTTTATTTCCCGTGACCAGACCCCACGCCCACACAGGGAGGCTGCGCTGAATTTGAGCCTGGGCACGCAAACTCGCGGAGTTTGTTTCCCCGCAATGCACACCCACGTGACCAGACCCAACACCCACACAGGGCGGCAGTGCCACCTGACTTTGATCCAGGGCAAGTGCACACAGAAGGCTGTTTTCCACAGGACAGGAGTGGACCTCCTGCCGACACAGTGCGACTGTGCAACCCGGTCCCCCAAGCAGACCGAGGACCCTGATTCTCCGCTCAAGAGGCAGCACTGATAATTACCCCAAACAAACTTACAAACTAATTCTTTGAATGTGTGGCAGCAATTTAAAAAGGACATGAAAGGGTTTAATCCCTTCCACTATGTAGAGGGCCCCCTGGGAAGGCACCTGAGCATTCTAAATTGGCCCCTCTTGCCCTTTTGGCCAAGAGGGACCTGCTTCTCACAATCCAATTGTCCACAGCTGTTGCCTGAGCTTCTGTTCATGCCAAGGTTGAAACCTCGTGATGGCTGGTACCATGGATCTGTCTCTCGCCCAGTGGGGTGAGCTGGGCCTCCTTGGAGAAGAAACCTGGGTTCCACAAGATATGTGATCAGTGCTGGGACCCTGCCAGCAGGCGAGGGGATCCCAAGGCAGGTGCTGGGCGTGGAGGCCATGGGGGCATAGGCGACCAAGGAGACAGAACTAAACCTCACATCACCCTGCTTGGCCCCGGAGGATGGCTGGTTAGCCAGAGACGGGTAAGATTCCTCAGGGAAGGAACAACCTAAGACAGGCACAGTCGCACAGGGGCCATCAGGAGAGAACTTGGGGGTCAACAGAGGTGGGGCACAGACCTTCACCCCCCCCAAGTTTGCAGGGGCCTGAACCCTCACCCCTGCTGAAGGAGATCTCCTGCCCCCATGGCTGCTCAGCTTCACATGCCCAGCTCAAATTGGGACCCAGGTAACAGAGACTTGGCTGACAGCAGATGCCCTCTCACTGCAACAAGACTTGATGGAGATGTCTTGCACCCATGATCCGGGAAACTGGGGTCTAGGATATCTAAATCCAGCCTAGCTCCAGGAATGCTCAGGGCCTACTCAAGAAGGCAAATAATCCTCTCCACTAAAACAAGTGGAACAAGGGTAAAACAAGATGGTTGTTAGAGTATTAAATTTGACAGTAAAATAGTAGTCAAGTTTTCAGACTAATTTAAATTGGCCAATCAAAATAAGCAAATACTCTAGAAAAATCAATTGTACTGGACAAAAAAGCTGTTACTAAAGTGTTAACTAAAATTTTTATTGGTAGTTCATCTCATGGTAAAATTGCGTAACATATAATGAACCTAAAGCAGTCACATTTTAGTGCAAAAAAGTAAAATTTAAAAGCTATCAAGATTACAGCATAAAATTTCCAAAAGCCTCCCAATATTTAAACCAAAAAAGGGGGGATAGAAGAATATCATGTAAGGAAAAATATCCTGCAAATAAATTACATCTAGAAAATTTCTACTTTAGAAAATTAACTTTCATTTGTAATGCTAACAGCAAGTCACCCAGGTAAAACATACATGGGGTCAAAACAAGCCAAAGGAAAATCATTTGGGCAAAAAAATGAAAAAGGATCGCAAGTCAAATTTATAGAAAATATTCCTTTATTAACTTTTGGTCGAGAATATGTTTGTATATTTTCAGAAAACAACTCCGAGACATGTGGATTCCTGCAACAGAGAGGAATTGACAGGAGTACTCCAGCCATGAAGTCAGAAGAGAAACAGTCCAGAGATGGAAGACGCTGACGATGCCTTGCCATACTAGCAGTCAGCAGATGTGCGTCACTGCAGATTGCCCAGGACCAAACCAGAGAGGGTCGGACCTGCAATACCACCATTTGTCCACCATCCAGAACTGAAATATCATTGCTGTTATGTACAACTGTTGGACATAGAAACCGGGACTCAAAAGAACTGTTGGCCCAGAAAGAAACTCACTATAGACTGATTCATTTGCCTCTCAGCATAACTATTATTGCTTGTCTCATTTTCGGTTCCTATAAGTGTATTCCTAGTATCACATGAGCTCAGTCATCTAGGGGAAAAGATGAACAACATAGACTGAAGAACAAGAACAGCATTGATCAGACTGTCAGACCTTAGAGGGAAGGTAGGGGAGGGTGGGGACAAGGGAGATAGATCAACCAAAGGACTTGTGTGCTTGCATATGAGCCTAACCAGTGATCACGGGCAACAGGGGGAGGGGGGCATGCGTGTGGGGGGGTTTGGGAAGGGAACGGGGGGAGGGGGTTGATGACAAATATGTGATACCTTAATCAATAAAGTAATTAAAAAAAAAAGAGGCAGCACTGAGCACCAGTGACTTGACTCTTGTTTCTTATCGCGTGCACCTGGGATCCCTGATTCCCAGTGCATTCTCACTAAGAGCCAGTGACTCCAATGCTTGGCGCATGCGCACACAGGGACCCTGATTCTCGGCACGAGGCCGCACCAAGCAACAAAGACTCTGATACTCGATTTTCAGCACACACCAGTGGGGTCTCTGTTTCAGCGCAGCACAGGCAGGCTTCCTGATTCTAGGTGCACACACAAGGCCACAATAAGCACCTGTGACTCTGATCCTGGGCGAGCGTGGCTCCCACCAACCCACAGCAGCCACACATCTTGGTGTTGGAGCTCTTCAATGACACTCAGGAGGTGCAAAGCTCCCACTGCACATGGCCCAGGCCCCCGCAACTTGACATTTGAACCTTCTGGTGATAGTCAGAATGGGGAGACAACAAAATAATCACCAGAGGAAAGAAAATGAGGAATTGCCAAGAAAGGAAATAAGTGAAATGGAAGCATACAACATGATAGAAAAAGAATTCAGAGTAATAGTCATACAGTTCATACATGGGATGGACAAGAAAATCAACACCCTATACAAAAATCGGGAAGAAATCAAAAGTGATATAGCTACAATCAAAAACACCATGGAAGGTTTTAACAGTAGACTAGAAGAAGCAGAGGACTGAATTAGTGAGTTAGAAGATAAGGTAGAGAAACAAGCCCAAACTGAACAGCAACTGGAGAAAAAAAATTAAAAAGCAGGATGAGAGCCTAAGGGAGCTTTGGGACAACGCAAAACGAAGTAACATATGTATAATAGGGCTGGCAGAAGGACAAGAAGAGCAGTAAGGATTAGAAAATCTATTTGAAGAAATAATGACAGAAAACTTCCCTGACATGGGGAAGAAAAATGTTACACAAGTACACAGAGTCCCAAGCAAGATGAATCCCAAAAGACCGACACCAAGACACGTCATAATTACAATGGCAAATGTTAATGACAAAGAGAGAATCTTAAAGGCTGCGAGAGAGACAGAGAGTTACCTACAAAGGATCCCCCATCAGATTATCAAATGATTCCTCAACAGAAACACATCAAGCTAGAAGGGAATGGAAGGAGGTATACAAACTGATGCAAAGCAAAGGACTGAATCCAAGAATACTCTATCCAGCAAGACAATCAATCAAAACTGAAGGGGAAATCAGGAGCTTCGCAGACAAAAAAAGGCTAAGGGAGTTTATCACTACCAAGCCAGCAATGCATGAAATGCTAAAGGGAATGCTGTAAAAAGAAGAAACAGAAAGGGAGGAAGGAACACAGGCATAAAATACAGAAATGGCTATAAACAAGTACCTATCAATAATAACATTAAATGTAAATGGATTAAATACTCCAATCAAAAGACATCGAGTGAATGAATGGATAAGAAAACATGACCCATATATATGCTGTCTACAGGAGACCTACCTCAGAATAAGGGACTCACAAAGACTGAAAGTGAAGGGATGGAAAAATATCTATCAGGCAAATGGAAATGGAAAAAAAAAGCTGGGGTAGCAATACTTATATCTGACAAAATAGACCTCAAAGTGAAGACCATAACAAGAGACAGGAAAGGCCACTTCATAATTCTAAAGGGATCGATACAACTAGAGGATATAACTCTGGTAAACATGTATGCAAGCAATGCAAGAGCACCCAAATACATAAAAAAAACTTCTGTAAGATATCAGGGGTGAGATTGACAGCAACACAATCATAGTAGGAGATTTTAATACCCCATTAACATCACTAGATAAATCCTCTAAACAAAAAATTAGCAAAGAAACATCAATCCTAAACGACTCACTAGATCAGATGGACTTAATCAACATCTTTAGAACATTCTACCCCAAAACTACAGAACATACATTCTTCTCAAGCGCACATGGGACATTTTCAAAGATAGACCACATATTGGGACACAGGCAAAGTCTCTCCAAATTCAAGAGGATTGAAATCATATCAAGCACCTTCTCAGATCACAATGGCATAAAATTAGAAATCAACTACAGTAAAAACAATCACAAAAAATCAAACACTTGGAGGCTGAATAGCATACTATTAAACAATGAGTGAGTTATCAAAGATATCAAAGAAGAAATAAAACACATCCTGGAAACAAACAACAATGAAAACACAACAATCCAAACTCTTTGGGACACAATGAAAGCAGTACTGAGAGGAAGTTCATAGCATTACAGGCCTACCTCAAAAAACAAGAAAAACTGATAATAAACCATCTAACTCTGCAACTTGAAGAATTAGAAAGAGAGCAACAAGAAAAGTCCAGAGCAGAAGGAAGGAAATAATAAAGATCAGAATGGAAATAAATGACATAGAGACCAAAAACAAAACAAAACAAAAAAACACAATGCAAAAGATCAATGAAACCAAGAGCTGGTTCTTTGAAAGGATAAACAAGATTGATGAACCTCTAGCCAGGCTCACCAAGAAGCAAAGAGAGAGGACCCAAATAAACAAAATCAGAAATGAAAGAGGTGAAATAACAACAGGCCCCACAAAAATACGATCATAAAAAAATACTATGAGCAACTCTACTCCAACAAACTGGTCAACCTAGAAGAAATGGACATATTCCTAAAAAAAAAATACGACCTCCCAAAACTCAACCATGAGGAATAAAAAATATAAATAGGCCGATAACTATGGAGGAAATTGAAGCAGTAATCAAAAATCTCCCAACAAACAAAAGCCCTGGACCAGATGGCTTCACACGGGAGTTTTATCAAACATTCAAAGAAGAAATAAAACCTATTTTCCTCAGACTATTCCAAAAAATTCAAGAGGAAGGAGAACTTCCAAGCTCTTTCTACAAAGCTAGCATTACCCTAATCCCAAAACCCAATAAAGACAATACAAAGCAAGAGAATTATAGGCCAATATCCCTCATGAACATAGACGCCAAAATCTTCAACAAAATTCTAGCAAATCGAATCCAGTATTACATTAGAAAGATCATACACCATGACCAAGTGGGATTTATTCCGGGGATGCAAGGATGGTACAATATCCGCAAATCAATAAATGTGATACACCATATAAACAAACTGAGAGATAAAAACCATATAATCATATCCATTGATGCAGAAAAAGCATCTGACAAAATCCAACACCATTTCTTGATAAAAACCCTCAGCAAGGTGGGAATAGAAGGATCATAACTCAACATAATGAAAGCCATATATGACAAGCCCACAGCCAACATAATACTCAATGGGCAAAAAAATAAAACCATTTCCACTAAGAACAGGAACAAGACAAGGATGCCCACTCTCACCACTCCTGTTCGACATAGTACTGGAAGTACTAGCCATTGCGATCAGACAAGAAGAAGAAATAAAAGGCATCCAAATTGGAAAAGAAGAAGTAAAACTGTCCTTATTCGCAGATGACATGATATTGTACATAGAAAATCCCAAAGACTCCATCAAAAAACTACTAGACTTAATAAATGAATTCGCCAATGTAGCAGGATACAAAATTAACACCCAGAAGTCTATGGCTTTTCTATACACCAATAATGAACTCACAGAAAGAGAAATTAAAAAAGCAATCCCATTTACCATTGCAACAAAAAAATTAAGATACCTAGGAATAAACTTAACCAAGGAGGATAAAGGACCTGTACTCAGAAAATTTCAGAACGCTGAAAAAAGAGATAGAGGAAGACATGAACAAATGGAAGAATATACCATGTTCATGGTTTGGTAGAATCAACATCATTAAAATGTCCATACTACCCAAAGCAATCTATAAATTCAATGCAATCCCCATTAAAATACCAACGGCATACTTCAAAGACCTAGAACAAATTCTCCAAAAATTCATCTGGAATAAAAAAAGACCCCAAATAGCTGCAGCAATCTTGAGAAAGAAGAACAATGTTGGAGGGATCACAATACCAGATATCAAGCTATACTACAAAGCCACTGTTCTCAAAACTGCCTGGTACTGGTACAAGAACAGACATATAGACCAGTGGAACAGAACAGAGAACCGAGAAATCAACACAAGCCATTATGCTCAATTAATATTTGACAAAGGAGGCAAGACCATACAATGGAGTCAAGACAATCTCTTCAATAAATGGTGTTGGGAAAACTGGACAGATACATGAAAAAAATGAAACTAGACCACCAACTTACACCATACACAAAAATAAACTCAAAATGGATAAAGGACTTAAACGTAAGACGGGAAACCATAAAAATCTTAGAAGACACCACAGGCAGCAAAATAGCAGACATTTGTCGTAGCAATATATTTAATGATACAGCTCCTAGGGCAATGGAAACTAAGGAGAAAATAAACAAAAGGGACTACATCAAAATAAAAAGCTTCTGCACAGAAAAAGACACCATCAACAAAAACAACAAGAAAGCCCACTGCATGAGAGAACATATTTGCCAATGTTATCTCTGATAAGGGTTTAATCTTCAACATTTACAGGGAACTCATACAACTTAACAAAAGGAAGATAAACAACCCAATAAAAAAAATGGACCCTAACCGGTTTGGCTCAGTGGATAGAGCCTGTGGACTGAAGGGTCCCAGGTTCGATTCCAGTTAAGGGCATGTACCTTGGTTACGGGCACATCCCCAGCAGGGGGTGTGCAGGAGGCAGCTGGTTAATGTTTCTCTCTCATCGATGTTTCTAACTCTCTATCCCTCTCCCTTTCTCTCTGTAAAAAAATCAATAAAATATATATTTAAAAAAAAAAGGACAAATGACCTAAATAGACACTTTTCAAAAGAGGACATTCAGAGCCAAGAGACATATGAAAACATACTCAAAATCACTAATCATCCAAGAGATGCAAATCAAAACAACTATGAGGTACTACCTCACACCTATCAGAATGGCAATCATCAACAAATCAACAAATGACAAGTGCTGGAGAGGATGTGGAGAAAAAGGAACCCTCCTTCACTGCTAGTGGGTATGCAGACTGGTGCAGCCACTGTGGAAAACAGTATGGAGTTTCCTCAAAAAATTAAAAATGGAACTGCCATTTGACCCAGTAATACCACTTCTAGGAATATATACCAAGAAAACAGAAACACCTATCAGAAAGGATATATACACCCCTATGTTCATAGCAGCACAATTTACCATAGCTAAGATTTTGACACAACCTAAGTGCCCATCAGCAGATGAGTGGATTAGAAAACTGTTGTACATCTACACAATGGAATACTACGCTGCTATAAAAAAGAAGGAATTCTTACCATTTGCAACAGCATGGATGGAACTGGAGAGCATTGTGCTAAGTGAAATAATCCAGTCAGTGAAAGATAAATATCACATGATCTCACTCATTTATGGATAATAAAAAACATTATAAACTGATGAACAAAAATAGATACAGAGGCAGAGAAACATCGAACAGACTGTCAAACTACAGCAGAAAGGCTGAGGAGGGTTGTGGGGGAGGAGGTAAGAGATCAACCGAAGGACTTGTATGCATGCATATAAGCATAACCAATGGACGCAAGACACTGGGAGGGGGGTGAGGGCATGTGCCTAGGGGTAGGGGAGGTTGGGGGAAGGTCAATTGGGGGGGGGGGGAGAAAGGAGACATATGTACTACTATTTGTAATACTTTAAACAATAAAAAATAAACAAATAAAATATCGTTTAACAATTCTGAAAAATAATAATTGGGGGGGAAGTTTTTCTTAAATTTTTTGAGAGTGCAAGTAATTAGGTTTGATAGGGCATTCATTTCTGCCCACCATAAATTATATAACTTGAACAAAAAACAAGCTCAGCTAAAAAACATTTCTGCATTCCCTGAAATGTTTCAATTAATCTGAACCATAATAAAAGCTTTCAAAGCTAGTCTCAGTTGAAAATAAAAGCTCTAACTATGGCATGATGGGAGGAGAGGACAAGGAACCTAACACTGAATAAGAACACATTACAGCACACCTAGGTAGTCGATTTAATCATACAAGATCAGCAGCCAGTGTGGCTCACTGGTTGAGCATCAACCCATGAACCAAGAGGTCCCCAGTTCTATTCCCAGTCAGGACACATGCCCCGGTTGAGGGCTCGATCCCCAGTAGGGGGTATGCAGGAGGCAGACGATCGATGTCTCTCTCTCTCATTAATGTTTCTATCTTTCTATCCCTCTCCCTTCCTCTTTTTCTAAAATCAACAAAAACATTTATTTAAAAAAATAAAAAATAGCCAAAACCGGTTTGGCTCAGTGGATAGAGCGTCGGCCTGCGGCCTGAAAGGTCCCAGGTTCGATTCCGGTCAAGGGCACATACCTTGGTTGCGGGCACATCCCCAGTAGGGGGCGTGCAAGAGGCAGCTGATCAATGTTTCTCTCTCATCGATGTTTCTAACTCTCTCTCCCTTCCTCTCTGTAAAAAAAAAAAAAATTAAAAAAAAATAATAATAAAAAAAAAATAAAAAATAGCCCAGCCAATATTGGTCAGTGATTGAGCGTTGACCTATGAACCAGGAGGTCAAGATTCCCAACCGGATTTTAGGTTCAATCCACAGTAAGGGGTATGCAGGAGGCAGCCAATCAATGATTCTCTCTCATCATTGTTGTTTCTTTCTCTCCCACTCCCTTTCTCTGAAATCAATAAAAACATATCTATAAAAAATAAAAATATAAAAAATACAAGCTCAATTAATCCTCACAATAATTCAAATCTTATTCTCATTTTAGTTAAGTTCAAGAATTTGCAAAGCTAAAATTAAAGCTCAGATCTATTACCACTGACTCCCAACACCCAATTCTTCACCAAGGGACTCTGCTGTAACAAAAATAAAAAAGCATCATGACTAGGGTGGCCATACCTCCTAGAGATGGTTTGACCAAGACCAAGCTTATGCCTATTGTCCTAAGCATAATTACTAATAGTCACTCTCTCTTTGTTTTGAAAAGAACCCACATTTGAACAATATATTTTTGGTCACCCTGCACATAGCAAATAAACTTCTTCTAACACCACTTCTTCAAAATAGGCTCGCCCAGGCCATGGTATTTTGTGGAAGAGCCACACTCAAGGGGCCAAAGAGCCGCAGTTTGCCAACCACGGGTCTGGTCCAACACCACATGTGGCGTGTTTTTAATCGGGAGGGAAATCTCCACTGCAGAGGCCTCCTTTGAGAAGCAAGGGATCCGAGCCCCACACCAGACCCCTAGCCAGGATTCCAGAACTGTAAGAGAAGTCCCTGGAACTTCGGGCTGTAAAATCCAGTGGGGGTTGTGGCTGAGTGACACAGAGACTGCTGGAGTTACAGGCAGTCCCTCTTAAAGGGCTGGCACATGGACTTCCTCAGACTCAATCCCTCTAAGCTCCAGCACTGGAAGCAGCATGGGGAAACCAGAGACATATGGGGAGGAACTGGATTGCCTGGCATCAGAGCAGGAACTCAGGGGCGGCTTTCTCACAAAGGGAAGTGCTCGCAGGGGTCATTGTTCCTGTGCTGAGACCTCCCCTCCTCCCCATCCCAGAGCTAACTGGCAGCCATATCTGAGTTTCCATCAGGGTGGCTCACACTGTTTGCTCCACCCTGGTGATTCCCTGGGACCCGCCCCATCCAAGCTGTTTACAGCAGCTTTTCCATATGAATGGCCTGTCCTGGCTCAGAATTCAGGTTTTCCTAAAATTTCTTAAATAATCAGCAACTGGCATCAGTATGCCCCATCCCTATCAATAAGAGACCCAAGACCCAGTACTAGGATAGCTTGCCTTGCTTCACAGGTTGGCCTCCCTGGGCCCTTGCAAGCCAAAACAAATAGTAGCCATCTGCAGGTTGCTCAGTAGCTCCTGCTGGGTGGCCCAGGGCAGTGGCTAGCTTTGCACCTCCCAGGAGGCCCCCAAGCCAGTGTACCCAGTGGACAGCTTCAGACCATACGAGATTACAACTCTACACATTCACAAGCGACACACTCAAGGTGCAAACTCAGTGAGCACCAAAGCCCCACTGAAGCAAGTCCTGCTCCACAGGGGTCTCTCCTGCACAGCAGCTCTCCCACTATAGTCGCAGCTGGTCCCCACAGCCAATTGGCTTGGAGGTCAACCCCTCCCAGTGATGCCAACAGCAATCAAGGCTCAACTACAACAAGACTGTGCACACAGCCCCACACAGGGGTGCACCTAGAGGGCCCAGCTCAGGCGACTGGGGAGGCTGAGCCACTGGGCCATACAGGACACCCACTACACAAGGCCACTCTAACAATTCCAGGAGACATAGCAGCTCTACCTAATACATAGAAACAAGCACAGGGAACATGCCACAAATGAAAGAATAGGAGAAATCTCCAGAGAGAAATAAATGAAATGGAAGCAAGCAAATTAC
This sequence comes from Cnephaeus nilssonii, assembly GCF_951640355.1. Taxonomy (NCBI): domain Eukaryota; kingdom Metazoa; phylum Chordata; class Mammalia; order Chiroptera; family Vespertilionidae; genus Cnephaeus; species Cnephaeus nilssonii. The sequence goes on from NC_137075.1 coordinate 44,185,835, forward strand.
TGGATACAGAGTTCAAAACAATGGTTATAAGGTTGCTCAAGGATCTAAATGAGAGCTTCAAGAGACTTAGTGAGACTTTCAAGGATCTTAGTGAGAATGTCAAGGACATGAGAAAGAACCAGTCAGAAATTAAGCATACAGCCCTAGCCGGTTTGACTCAGTGGATAGAGCATCAGCCTGCGGACTGAAGGGTCACAGGTTCGATTCCAGTCAAGGGCATGTACCTTGGTTGCGGGCACATCCCCAGTAGGGGGTGTGCAGGAGGCAGCTGATCGATGATTCTCATCGATGTTTCTAGCTCTCTCTCTCCCTTCCTCTCTGTAAAAAAATCAATAAAATATATTTTTAAAACAAAAGAAATTAAGCATACACTAACTGAAATAAAGAATAATTTACAGGAATTCAACAGATTAGAATATTCTGAAAATCAAATCAACAATTTGGAATATGAGGAAGCAAAAAACACCCAATCAAAAGAGCAGAAAGAAAAAACAAATCCCAAAATATGATGACAGTGCAAGGGGCCTCTGGGACAATTTCAAATGTACCAACATTCGCATTATGGGGTTGCCAGAAGGAGAAGAGAGAGAGCAAGATATTGAAAATCTATTTGAAGAAATAATGACAGAAAACTTCCCCTACCTGGTGAAAGAAATAGACTTACAAGTCCAGGAAGCACAGAGAGTCCCAAACAAGAGGAACCCAAAGAGGTACACACCAAGACACATCATAATTAAAATGCCAAAGGTTAAAGACAAAGAGAGAATCTTAAAAGCAGCAAGAGAAAAGCAGTTAGTTACCTACAAGGCAGCGCCCATATGACTGTCAGCTGATTTCCCAACAGAAACTTTGCAGGCCAGAAGGGAGTGGCAAGAAATATACAAAGTGATGAATAGCAAGAACCTACAACCAAGCTTACTCTGCCCAGTAAAGCTATCATTCAGAATTGAAGGTCAGATAAAGAGCTTTACAGACAAGGAAAAGCTAAAGGAGCTCATCACCACCAAACCAGTATTTCATGAAATGTTGAAGGGAGAAGGAGGAGGAGAATGAGGAAGAGGAGGAAGAGGAAGGTAAGGAGGAGGAGGAGAAGAAGGGTGAGGGGAGGGGGAAAGAGAGGGAAGGGAGGGAAGGGGAAGTAAGAGAAGGGGAAGGGAGAGGGAGGAGGAGGAGGAGATATTATTCTCTTCACTACACAGTCTACACAGTCAATTTGAACAAGGCAGATATGTTTACATCAGACTAGGTGCTCAATAAACACTTAAAGTTAGATTTTTTTTCCTCTATTCAAGAAGTTTGGGGGGTTGGGGAAGAGAGATTCTATGATAAAGAATTCCAATTGGGAATCCAAATTCTTTGAATGCTACTGTAGTAAGAAGGCTATATACACATTCAATTGAGAGCTATATGCCAAACATTTTATATGCATGACTGTTTTTACATATCATTAACTCATTTAATCCTTTTATAACATAGACACTGTTATAACCTCCATTTTACAGATAGAGCTTAAGTAACCCACCCAAGGTCACACAGCCAGAAATGGTAGAGCCAGGATTGGGATCCAAAAAGTTGAACTTCAAAGTCCCACATACTTAATTATTCCAATACTCTCTGAAGGCCTTCTAGTAAACCAGAGGCTCCTAAGGCATAAAACCATGCTAACACAGTGTTCCAAGCAGTATATTAATTTATTCAATCATTTATTTAGATCAATATAAACTCTTAAATATTGATTTTATATTATGGATAATCCAGTGTTGCTTTGTTTATTCTGCTGCTCAAATTGTTCCAAGTTTTGGCATTTGGGAGCTCTTTTAGTTGACTCCTGTGCTCCTCTGACATATCCTCATCAATGTGGGATTGTAGTTGTAGCGGTGGTGGTTGGAGTACTTCCTTACTTTCTGGCACTATAAGATGCTCCAGGCTCATCTTGTATATTTCTTGCCCCAGTCCTAGAATCAGCCATTTCTCCAACAAGCTCTAGTTCCTTTTATTAGACAATGGCATTAAAAACCAAGAAGTGGGTACTGAGTGTATTCCTGGGTTTCTTTTAACTTTCCAGCTGGCAAGAGCACAGAAATATATCTGTATCTAAACCCCACTGTGCACACATATCTATAAATATTTCAATATGTAAGCACCTATATCTGTATTAAGCTAAACATGGGTTCATAGGCATGTCTCCAACTCTAATCCATTACCACATGGACCATCCTAGCCTCCTCCCCTTGCTTATCTGTAAAATCCTACTCTAACAGTGAGAAACCCGTCTCCCACGATCCATTTGCTTAATTACTCAATTATAATATACATATATATCAGTATCAGAATTAACCTGTAGTCCTATGGAATACAATTTTATCAATTAGACAGCGCTTATGTGCAGTTCCTTTTGTCTTAGATTCCACTCCTTTCCTAATTTACTTAGGTCAACACTACCCTCCTTCCTCTGTAAGGTTGTTTCATACATTTGTAATACAATTAGATTCTCTGGTCACCGTTTGCATTCCTCCTTCCTGGGATCCCTGACCTCCTAAATGATTTTTGCTTGATTTGTACACATTAGAGTTTACTCTTTGCACTGGAAAGCCCTATTTGTTTTGACAAATGCATAATGTCATGTACCCACCATTACAGTATCCAATAGAATAGTTTCATCAAGCAATATGTTAACAGAATTAAATCCTCTATGAAAGTAGTGTGGTTGGGTAGAAAGAGAAACTAAAGTCAAGCACTGTGAGTTTAATGCTACTGACAAGCCATAGACTTTAGAAATAGCAGCTATCCTATCCTCTCAGGGTCCCAACAGCCTTATTGTAAAATGAGGCAGTTCAATTAGATGATAATAACATACAGCATTTACTAAACACTTACTATGTGTCAGGGATGGTGCTAAGCAATTCAGATAAATTATCTCATTTCTCACAACTCTACATATAATAGATACTGTTATTATCCCCCGTTTTAAAGATGGAATCAAGGCTTAACATTAACTTGCACAAGATCATCTAGCCTGGGAGTTGTAGAGCCAAGACTCTAGAGTAGGAGTCAGCGCATTATGGACTGATGTCAAATCCAGCCCACTGCCCATTTCTGTAAACCCTTGGCAGATAAGAATAGTTTTTACATTTTTAAATAATGGGGGGGGGGGGGGTCTTATTTCATGACACATGAAAATTACATAAAATTACAATTTTAGTGCCCAAAAGGTTTTATGCAAATACAGCCCCACTCATTCAACTCATTCATTTATAAATTGACTATGGCTGCTTTCACACTACAATGGCAGAGTTGAGTAAGCTGCAACAGAGAAGACATAACCAGCAAAGCCTAAGATCTAGTATTTGACCCTTTACAGAAAAACTTTCCCAAACCCTGCTCTAAAAGCCTGGCCTACAATTACATTCTAAGAATGATTCTTAAAAGGATAAACTATCAAAACATTAGAACATCCTGGACAGAAATATTTTAGAGCCTGAACTAAAAAGTTCTATGTTGCAAAACACCACCTTTTTATTTGAGCTATAATCTTATTAAATAGGAAGATATTTCTAATCACATCTACTGGTATTCATTACATAAACAGAGGTTATTGCATAACTATCTTATTGATGTATTTTTCTCTACCGTACCTAAAAAAAGATGTGATATTTTCTATTCATAATAAAAATGGTTCTAAGTTCCATGCTTTATAAATTAAAACTCTTGATTAAACTATAAATAAAAACTCTAGATTAAGCTCTTGATTAAACTGTCAAAATGAAATGGTATCTATAATTATAGCTAATACTTGCTCAGCACTATGTGTCAGTACCATTCTTAGTACTAGTATGTATTCCTTGCTGTCTCCCAATTATCCTCTAGAGTAGGGACTATTATTATCCTAATTTAAGAGATGAAGAAATTGAATAGCTATCCAGAGGTCACACAATTAATAAGATAGAGAGCCAAAATTTGAACACAGGTCATCTCACTCTAGGATCTAGAACAAGCATGTCAAACTCACGGCCCACAACAAATATTTTTGCGGCCCAGCCAATATAATGGTATGTAAGAAAAATTTAATAAAAATTTCATAACTGCCCTGGCCAGTTTGGCTCAGTGGATAGAGCGTTGGCCTGTGGACTCAGGGGTCCCAGGTTCGATTCTGGTCGGGGGCGTGTGCCTTGGTTGCGGGCACATCCCCAGTAGGGTATGTGGAGGCAGCTGATCGATGTCTCACTCTCATCGATGTTTCTGGCTCTGTCCCTCTCCCTTCCTCTCTGTAGGAAATCAATAAAATATATTTTTTTAAAATTTTTTCATAACTTAATTTTTACAATATCCTGTTATACATAATTATTAATAACAAACTACAATGTTCGCTACTAATGACTGATTCGTGTTGCATTCATTTCCCTTACACGCCTTACCAGCAGGCGCACCATTTCTCTCCACTAATACTAGCAACAAATATTTTAGCAGCCGATTGCCACGTCATTAGCCTTGTACTGACTTGTTTGGTGTGCGCAACAGGTAATATTTTGCAGTTATTCAGTCTCTGGTAGTTACTGTTCAAGAAAAAATATTTTTATTAAAATGTTCTATTATTTATGTTAATGATTACTTATTTATTTCAGCCCTTTGTATTCAGCACATCTCTACCAAAACAAACCACCGTTTCTTTGAAAATTAAAGCTTTTGGGGTTTTTTGCAGCACACATAAACTTAAACCTTGTTTATTTGGCCCGTGTTAGCCTTTGAGTTTGACATGCTTGATCTAGGAGGAGTTGTGCTATACTACATTGCCAGTGGATTACAATGCAGATTAGGGCCTTTAAACAAATGAAAAGAATGTCTTCATACATATTTTTTTAATATTTTTATTTCAGAAAGGAAAGGAAAGGGAGAGATAGAAACATCAATAATGAGAGAGAGCCGAGGCCGGTTTGGCTCAGTGGATAGGGCGTCGGCTGGCGGACTGAGGGGTCCCAGGTTCGATTCCGGTCGAGGGCATGTGCCTTGGTTGCGGGCACATCTCCAGTGGGGGATGTGCAGGAGGCAGCTGATCGATGTTTCTCTCTCATCGATGTTTCTAGCTCTCTATCCCTCTCCCTTCCTCTCTGTAAAAAATCAATAAAATATATTTAAAAAAAAAAAAATAATGAGAGAGAATCATCGATCACCTGCCTTCTGCACACCCCACACTGGGGATTGAGCCGGCAACCCCAGCACGTGCCCTGACCGGGAATTGAACCGTGACCCCCTGGTTCTTTTTTTTTTTTTTTTTTTAATATATTTTATTGATTTTTTACAGAGAGGAAGAGAGAGGGATAGAGAGTTAGAAACATCGATGAGAGAGAGAGACATCGATCAGCTGCCTCCTGCACAACCCCCACTGGGGATGTGCCCGCAACCAAGGTACATGTCCTTGACCAGAATCGAACCTGGGACCTTTCAGTGCTCAGGCCGACGCTCTATCCACTGAGCCAAACCGGTTTCGGCGTGACCCCCTGGTTCTTAAGTCAACACTCAACCACTGAACAACACTGGCCAACCTCAATATATTTTTTAAAAACCTTAAATATGCCTGGATAGTGTGGTCACTAGTTCCATAAGCCTAGGTTTGAGGCTCCATCCCTGGTGAGAGGCATGCAGGGGTAGCCAATCATTGTTTCTCATTGATATTTCTATCTCTCTCTCCCTTTCCCTTCCTCTCTCTCTAAAAAGAAAATCAATTAAAAAAATGAATAGAAAACGCTAAGTACTAGTAATTCATATCAGCACCTTAGAGAAACATTTAGGTTTATTCTCTATGGCACTTAGAATTTGCATAACTGGCCCTGGCTGGTTTGGCTCAGTGGATAGAGTGTCAGCCTGTGAACTGAAAGGTCCCAGATTCAATTCCGGTCAAGGGCACATGCCCAGGTTGTAGGCTAGATCCCCAATAGGGGGCGTGCAGGAGGTAGCCAATAAAGGATTCTCTCTCATCATTGACATTTCTATCTCTCCCTCTCCCTTCCTCTCTGAAAGCAATAAAAATATATTTTTAAAAAGAATTTGCATAACTGTGTTTATCTTTGCAGAACCCCTCCATATGCCCCATACATATAGCTACAACTGTATTAATTCACTGTACACCCTCAGAGTCTACCACAACCCCTTGAGTGTGGCAGATGCTCAATAAATGGTTATTGGGAAGATCAAAAAACATTCACTTGGTGTTCAATAAGTATTTATTGAATGAATGAAAAGAACAAGGAGTTTCATAAACCAGCAGTCATTGTAATCCTTAAATTATGCCTGGTCTGTTCTTAAGCCTTAACCACCTTCTGTGCTAATAAATTTCATAAACAAACCACTCATTATTCAACCCCTGTCAAACTATATTCATCTTTCAAACTACTTCTAATTTTCCAGGATTATTATTCATGTTTTTTTCCTAATTCAATACAATTTAATCATAGTCCATCTTAGTCTTCATCATTCCATTGTAGAGTCTAATTTCTTAATCTTCATACAAAAGTCTCACTATTGCCTTCATCATTTATATTGCCATTTTCTGGAAACTCCCCTCCTAAATTTCTTTTATATATATATATATACACACACACACACACACACATATATATATATATATATATAATTGATTTTTTACAGAGAAGAAGGCAGGGGGACAGAGAGCTAGAAACATCAATGAGAGAGTAACATCAATCAGCCGCCTCCCGCACACCCCCCACTGGGGACGTGCCCACAACCAAGGTACATGCCCCTGACCGGAACCGAACCTGGGACCCTTCAGTCCGCAGGCCGACGCTCTATCCACTGAGCCAAACCTGTTTCGGCTCCCCTCCTAAATTTCTTCTTCCTTGAGATACAATAATTAGAATCCACTCAATAGTTTAAGTGTATTGTGGTTTCATACCAAGATAATGCAGTCCATTTTTAAATTTTATTTTTCCATAACTCTCTTGGGAATGACTAACATTTTGTTGGCCTTTTGGGAACCATTCAGGCAACATTCTCAGAGATAAAATGACCACTTGGCCTAGCATTCTTTTTACCATACTGACGGTCACTAGCCATTTTTCTGCTCATGTACAAAGATATGAGATTTACCCAGTATATCCTACTTATCAACTAACTTCTTACTCTGAAAAGCTTAAGTTGTCACACGCAAACCAAGACATTTTATTTGTTCTTTTATAAGAAATAAGAATAGTTTTAGTACCATTACCAAAAGGTGAACTCCACTTGAATACCCTAGGAAAACCCTATATGCCATTCATGTCGTTCCCTCCTACTACTTAATAGTTTCCCCTCATCTAAACCAAAACTAAATGTGTATCACAGCACGGGGGTGGGGGAGGACTAGAGGGGATCAATGGGGGAAAACAGGGGACGTATGTAATACTTTCATCAAAAAAGAATTATTTTAAAATAAATAAAAATAATGTATATCACAGCCTTTTTTAAAAAATATATATTTCATTGATTTTTTACAGAGAGGAAGAGAGAGGGATAGAGTTAGAAACATCGATGAGAGAGAAACATCGATCAGCTGCCTCCTGCACACCTCCTACTGGGGATGTGCCCGCAACCAAGGTACATGCCCTTGACAGGAAATCGAATCTGGGATCTTTCAGTCTGCAGGCCGGCAGGCCGAAGCTCTATCCACTGAACCAAACTGGTTAGGGCAATCACAGCCTTTGGTATGTTAATTTCTTCAGAGATGAAAATAAACTATCATTCATCAATATGCTGTTTTATAGTTAATATGTCTTTTAATCTCAGAAGTGAAAATTATTATCCCCATTTTACAAATAAGGAGAACTGAAACTCAGAAAAAGTTCCGTTACTTACCCAGTGGCAAGTAGAACTCAAACTCAAGTCTTTTTATCTCCCAACCCAATGTCTTTCCATTATACTACCAGGTTTTTCCTTAAACTAGCACTTGATATCACTGTAAGAAGTCTCAGTCACGTTCTTGTGAACAAGTATTTAAGAATCAATAATCCGCCCTAACCGGTTTGGCTCAGTGGATAGAGCATCGGCCTGCGGACTGAAAGGTCCCAGGTTCGATTCCGGTAAAGGGCATGTACCTTGGTTGTGGACACATCCCCAGTAGGAGGTGTGCAGGAGGCAGCTGATAGATGTTTCTCTCTCATCGATGTTTCTAACTCTCTATCCCCCTCCCTTCCTCTCTTTAAAAAATCAGTAAAATATATTTTAAAAAAATAAAAAAGAATCCATAATCCTTCTTCTTCTTATGGAAACCACTGATTTCTCCATATGAAATAACTTAGTTACATGTGCAGGACTCTTTAGGGCAGAGGCTCTAAAACTATAAGTCTTGCCCTAGCCAGTGTGGCTAAGAGGTAGAGTATCAGCCCATGCAATGAAGGATCAAGGATTCGATTCCCGGTCAAGAACACATACCAAGGTTGCAGGTTCAATCCCAGCCCCAGTAGCATGCTTGAGTGTAGGAGGCAACTAATCAATGTGTCCTTTGGGAGGATTAACAACAAACAAACAAACTATTAATCTTAAACTATGGGTCCATGAATTTGAATGGAAGAAATTTACATCCTTATAGCCTATAGCTGAAATTAGCATTTCCTTCAATTCTGAATGTGATGGGCAACCTTTTGAGCTTGGTGTGTCAAACTTTGCCAAAAAACTGAGCTTAACTCGGGTAGTGTGTCACTTTGAGGAAAAAACATTATTTCACAAATGTTTCATCCTCAGGAGCAGCAAATGTTTCATCCTCGGCATGCGGCCGCCTCAGCAGCCGCGTGTCATCAGAAATGGCTACGCGTGTCAGTGCTGACACAAGTGTCATAGGTTCGCCATCACTGATGTAGGCAGTACACCATAGCAGTATTAGTAGGACTATCACTAGTTGTTATTTAATTCAATAATAAAAGCAAATGTCTTACATCATAAACTTAAATATTTGAACTATATACATTTAAAAGTCATATTCTGAGAAGAGGTTCACAGGCTTCTTTAGACTGCAAAATATGTAAGAATCCTACTTGCTCTAGAGACCATTACAAAGGCTGTCAGTCCTTGGTAGTGAAAGTTTATAAAGGCATGTCATAGTTTACTCACTGTCTAAAAATATGAATAGCATTTAGTCCGAATTATTTTTTTTTATATTTTATTGATTTTTTACAGAGAGGAAGAGAGAGGGATAGTCAGAAACATCAATGAGAGAGAAACATCGATCGGCTGCCTCCTGCACACCCCCCACTGGGGATGTGCCCGCAACCAAGGTACATGCCCTCGACCCGAATCGAACCTGGGACCTTTCAGTCCGCAGGCCGACGCTCTATCCACTGAGCCAAACCGGTTTCGGCCGAATTATTTTTTATATTTAAGTTGTCAACTACATTTAGTATTACTGATTTCCAACTTCTGACCTAACATATATGGAAATCTCTTATGTACTTATTAATTAAGCACAGGCAGTAAGCTTCTTTGTGACCAACTTTTCAATACTAAGCAAGCCTACTGTATCATCATTAGCAAGTGAAGCCAATGCTTCTCTAAGTGAATTTCTGACTTAATGTACAGCTCTGGTCTGAATATTTATGTCCCACCCCAAGTTCACATATCCCCAAGTTTATGATACCAGGAGGTAGGACCAGAGCCCTCATGATTAGGATTAGTGCCATAAAACGTGTTTAAGTAAGTATTAGCAACTATGTTCTCATCCTCTGCATGCTACAGCCTATCATATCAAAATTCTTATACTTAAGATGCAACTTTGAAACTTGTCATCAATTTCACTTATTTTCCTACAGAAACTCAAAGTTTCCTATTAACTCTATTACATTTGCCCTCTCTAAAATTCACTGCATCCCAGAATTTATGTTTTGTGTGAACTTGTAAGTTGACATGTTAAATCCCTAAGCCAGTTTTAACCTTCTTGTGGGCTGAAGAGGTGTCTAGTAGTCCTTTCCTTGCCCTACATTTACTCAAGTGACCAATCAAAAGCTGTTATGATCAAAAAGATACAGAGACAGTAAAGCAACAAACAGACTTTCAAATTACAGGGGGAAAGTTAGGGAGAGGTGGGGGAGATAAGAAATCAAACGAAGGACTTGTATGCATGCATATAAGCATAAACAATGGACGCAAAACTCTGGGGGGTGAGGGCATGTATGGGTGTGGGGTGGGGGGGGTAATGGTAAGATATGTACACATATAATACCTCAATAAAAATAAATAATAAAAAAAGCAATGTAAAAAAAAAAAAGCTGTTATGATACCTTCCCTCAGAAGTAATATGACAAACTCTCATTAAGTGAAATTATATCACCAGTTTATGGTCTGTTGCTTAGACAATCCCATTTCCACCTTTGATACACTCAAAATGTTTTTATTAGTCATAAACTTCTAATCACATTTGTGCTATTAACAGTTATTTCCTATCAAAAGACACATCTTTGAAAATTGGTTTGGATTCTTTTGAAATAAAAATGTAGAGGAAAAGAACACAGTAAACTAAAATAATGGGATTTAATCCTTAAAAACAAATTCATTTTAGAATCTAGTAGGTATCCAACTTTTACCATATATAATAACCTCAAATTGTCGTTTTATATGAAATATTTGTATATTTTAAGCACAAAACAATCTGAATGAAATATTATTTGGCAATAAAAAGGAACAAAATTCTAATACATGCTACAACATAGATGAACTTTGAAAACATGTTAAGTGAAAGAAGACAGTCACAAAAGTACACGTGTGATTCCATTTATACAAAATATCCAGAATAGGCAAATCTACAAAGACAGAAAATAGATTAGTTGCTAGTGGCTGTGGTAAGGAGGAATGAAGAGTGACTGCTAAAGGGGCTTCTTTTCGGTGTGATGAATTTGATAGTGGTGATAGCTGTACAACTCCACAAGTATACTAAAAATCACAGAACTGTACACTTTAAAAGGGTGAGTTTCTAGATATGTAAATTATGTCAATAAAGCTGTTACTAAAAAATGAATTAAAAGCCACCACTAGTAAACCACAATGAAAATTTCCTTGTGGGAAAGGAAATCATGAAAGTTACTGATTAGGAGAAGTAAGCTGGTTACCAGTTCTGTTAGCGAGGTCAACCCCCTAATTCTCTCTCCCACTCTTACCAACAAGTATAGGAACATGAAACCAGGTAGTGTTTCAATCAAAGAATTCGGTACAGTTGGCCATTAACTAAAACAGTGAGTGCCTTCTGAGGCTCTATCACTCCCAAACTGTAGGGGGCTTCTACCCTCGGTGATTACGGAAGTAGTAGTTTTCATCAGCAAGCTCAAGAAGGAATGTCAAATAGGATGACATTTGCCTAAACCCCCTAAGAAAGCCGAAAAGACTAGGAGTGTCACCCACACACTCCTAAATCTGCACGTGTTAGGCTGCCCCCACCTAGCACCAACAAGCAGCATGCACCATAGACCCATACTCCAACTTACTCCCAGAAATTGACACGCTATCAAGCCCTTAGATCTCGATTGCTTTGGATAGGTATAACCCTCGCGGGGTTCCCACTCGAACCTAGCCAGCCCTCGCCCTGCCCCACCCCACCCCCAACCCACACACGTGTTAGCCCGACACCGCCCCACCGGGTCCCACGTGCACCTGGTCTAACACACTCCCCACATGTGGGCGCCCCACGGGCTTCCTCGGCTGGCTGAGGTCACGGCGTGACCCCTGGTCTCCAGAGGTCTGAGAGGGAAAGAACTAGGCCCAGGTCCCTGAGGTCCCAACCCTGCGAAGAGTGTTCACACCCATCCTCCCCATTAAGCCCAACAAATCCGAGGGCCGGGGGCGACGGCCCCTTTAAGACGCGGCCCAGTCGTCGCCCGCAGAGAGGGGCGCAACGGGGCCTACACGACCCCCACTCCGTTCGCCCGCCCACGTCTAGTCGCCTCACCTCGGGCCGCCGGGCCCCGCCGCCGCGGCGGCGGCGGAGGGGGTGCGGGGTGCGGGCGGGGTCCGGAGGGGGGGGTCGCCCCGCCGACGGTGGAGCCGCGGTTCGCTCTCTGAGGCCGCAGGACGGTGACTGCGTTGGGCGTGGACGCTCCTAGCCCGCTCCCTCGGCGGCTCCTGGGACCCCAAGATGGCGGCGGCGCTGAGGCGGCTGCGGGCGCTGGGCCGGCGGCGGCGGCGGCCACTTTCACTCACTGAGAGGAGCAGAGCAGGGACACGGGGAGCCATGGCGGGGGGGAGGAGAGGCGCCATAGCCAGGCCAGAACAATCGAGCCGCTACTCAGCTGGCTTACCCCTACCCCGCCCACGCTCACTGCTCATCTCCGGCCCGTGCCTTCCGCAGTGCCGCTGCTCACGGCCTCGAGCAGCTCGCACCCCGCCGCTGCCGCCTGACGCCCCGCGTGGACCGGGGTTCGGGGGGAGACCCTGATCCATGCCATCTGAGTGCAGATTGGTCGGGGCTGGGACTGGCGAAGATTGCCGAAAGGCGGCGGGGAGGAGGAGAAGGATGTCGTCGCTAGAGTGAGCAAGCAGATCTCGCGGGAGTAAACGTCGCGAGACTTCTCCAGGCCTGCAACTGCTGAAGAAAGGTTACTTTTCCCGGAAGTAACGTCAATCGTAACGGCCCGGGATCCTGGGAATATTCGTTCCCCGCAGGCAGGAGAGAGAGAGGGTGCATGTGATTAATTTGTTAAGGGTTACCGAACACTGAGAAGATCCATTTGAAAGGATAGGTCCGGGTGTGATGTTTTAATATGTTTCTGGCCTCTTGGGGCAGGGTTTTGCACCGTCGGCGAAGTGCCTGACGTGTAGAGCACTCTTACACAGCGGTTTGGGTCTCTAGGCTCAGACCAAGACCGCTATCCTGTGACATAGGCTAGATGTCTGAGTGAGAGCTTAGGATTCAGGGACTTGGGAACACACAGACTTCAATGAGCCTCTGGAAAAAGGAATAATTGATTTGTCTGTACCATCTCCATATTTTTAGCCCCACTCTACTCATGTTTACTAAACTCAATTAGCAGGATCTGTCATGAGAAGGACCTACTGTATATATAACCTAAATGCAACTAAGGATTCGAACTTCCCGAAAGTTAACTATGCTATTTCAATTCCTTCGGGTCTCAAGCTTTTTAATTCATTTCAACGTGGCCCTTAGTATCTAAGCAGAACATTTGCCTAAGGTCATTAAGTAGACTTATTGCGCTAAATTCACTGGACTTAAAAAAGTTAACTTTGCCTCAGGGCAAAATACTATCCTTTGTGTAAGAAAGAAGGGAGCATAAGAAAACATCTGCTCATTTATGCAAAAGAAACAAGAATAAACCAGAAATTTAAATGACTGATTTCCTAATGGGAAGGGTGGGGAAAAGGGGAGGAATTGGGAACAAGGTAGAGGGTTGATGAGGGATTGGTAAAGATTTTTGTATTGGACTGAACCTTAAAATCATAGTTAATGTTTCATATACCTTCCAAAATGAACACCTGCAACCCAGTAGGGTAATATATGAGTAACAGTGAGCTGTCTGTCTGGAGTATAGACCAAAGGGAAAGAATAAAAGGAAAAAAGTAAGTTAGACAAGGACCAAATTGTAGTTTTTTTAAAGTTCAAATGTAGGTTTTCATTTCATATTACTGTGCTAACAAATTAACACAACAAGTGGCTTAAAATAACACAATTTATTATCTTAGAGTTCTGTAGGTCAGAAGCTTAATACCAGTCTCACTGGACTAAAATCTAGGTGTTGGCTGGTCTCTAGGGAAGAATTTAGCTCCTTTTCTAGCTTCCAAAGGCTGCTCTGGTTTCTGGCTGCCTTCTTCCATCTTTAAAGCCAGCAATGGAAGGTTGGGTCCATCTCACATATCTAACCAATCTTACCCTTTTAAAGATCCTTGTAAAACAAAAAAAAATTCTTTAAGGACCCTTGCAATTACATCAGGCCCACCCAGATAATCCAGGATAATCTCCCCATTTTAAAATCAAGTGTTTAGCAATCTTAAATCCACCTGCAACCTTACTTTCCCTTTGCCTTGACACTTAACATACTCAAAAGTCCTATTGACACCCTTGGAGGTGGGGATAGAAAGGCACTATTCTACTCTCCACATTTGTCATAGAACTTCTGACATACAACTCGGTACATCTTTAATCTATAACTGTCATGCTAGAATCCAGTTTTTTCCAACCTCTCGTACAGTATTGAATTCGTTTTTTAAAAAGATTTTTAATAGATGTTTAGAGAGTGGGGAAGGGAGATGGGGAGAGAAACACCGATATGAAAGTGAAAAATGGATCAGTGGGTGCCTCTTGCATGCCCCTACCAGGAATTGAGCCCACAATCCGGGAATGTGCCCTGACCAGGACTTGAAACCAGCAACCTTTCAGTGCATGGGATGACACCCAACCAACACCTGCCAGGCCCAGTCTTGCATTCTTGATTTAAAATCTTTGTACACAAGAAAACACACACACACACATCTTTGTACATTCTTTGCCTTAGAACAGTGATTTTTCAACTAGAGTGCTGTAAAAATTTTTTAAACATGCAATACCTGACTAATCAGGGACACTGACCTCTTTTCCCTTAGATTGTCAAAAAAAAAAAAAGTTAACAGCCAACACAACAATAGCTATCCAGTGTGAATGAATTAAAATTACACCATTTTTTGTCAGATCAGCAAAAAATATATTTTTTTGGTATGCCACAGAATTTTAGTAACTAATTTGTGTGTGCCATGAGATTAAAAATGTTGAAAATTGCTGCCTTAGAGATTTAGTAGATAATACTAGTAGCCCGTTTGCACGATGATTCGTGCAATAGACCTTCATTCACCTGGCTGCCTGCACCAGTTTTCTGCCGGCACCAGGGACCCAGGCCTTGGCTGTGGCCACCGCCTTCTGCCTTTTTCAGGGTCGGGGCTTGGCCCCGGGCGGTGGCCTTGGGCTCGGCGGCACCCAACATCCTTGCTACCGATCACAGGAGCCGACCCCCAGTGGTTTCCTGCGATCGGTGCAGGCTCCCCACTGGTGCCCAAGGCCCGGAAAGCCTCGGCCCCTGGGACCCCCGGGAGCGGCAGGAGGGGCAGGGCCACGCCCCCCCAGGTGGCCGAATCGACCCCCGGAACCCCCGGGAGGGGCGGGAGGGGCCCGGACACACCCCCCTAGGTGGCCGATCGCCCCAGGCACCCCCCGGAGCGGCGGCATGGGCTCGGCCACGCCCCCCAGGGTGCGGATGGCCCCAGGCACCCCCGGGAGCGGCAGCATGGGTCCGGCCACGCCCCCGGGGTGCTGATCGCTTCAGGCACCCCCAGGAGCGGGGGCATGGGCCCAGCCACTGGGCACCGCCATCTTGAACTTCTCAACGGCAGATATGCCACCCGGAGTCCCGCCCCCAGCCTCCTGCCGGCCCAATCGTGGCCATAGCGGAGGTGCAGTCAATTTGCATGTTTCTCTATTATAAGGTAAGATAAGATTTAACCCACAATTTCTTTGTAGTTTGGATTTAAATTGGGATTTGTTTCCCAAAAATATCTTGATCTTATTTTATAGTTCATTGTAACATATTCTGTTTTCTATCCAAAAAGAGGAGTCACTTGGGCTTTATTTAAATACTAGAGGCCCAATGCACGAAATCGTGCATGAGTAGGCCTTCCTTCCACTGGCTTCCCTCTGGCACTTGGGACCTGGGCTGGCTCCTCTCCAGCTGCCCGCAGGCACCCAACACCCGGGCTGGCTTCCCTTCAGCCCCGGCTTCATCCAGAAAGATATCCAGAAAGACATCTGGTCTAATTAGCATATTACCCTTTTACTATTATAGACTAGAGGCTCGGTGCACGAAATTCGTGCACTCGGGGGGGGGGGCACCAGCCTGCCCTGTGCCCTCTCACAGTGCGGGAACCCCGTGATCAATCGCCCCAAAAAGGTAGGCCCCATCCACCCATCTGGGGCTCCTCAATGGATTACCCCAAAGAGGTAGGCCGGAGCCGGGGGACCCACCTCTGCACACGCAGCGTCAAGCCCCGACCCACCTGCGTGTGCACGCAGCCCTGCCCACCTACACGCACCCGCTGCACATGCAACCTCCTGGTGATGGATTGTTACAGCATGAAGGCATCATAGCGTGAGGGCGTGACGACCACATAGGCTTTTATTAGTATAATTTGTTCACAATCGTTCCATAGGCCATATTTAATTTTAATGTTTAAAATATATTACAAAACAGAACAGAATATTATTTAATGATCATTTTGAGGAAACTGTGTGGTTTACTTAGGTTATATAATTATTTTTTAAAACAAAGTAATAAAACTAAATACCACAATGTGTGGGGGGAGACCCAAAACTGAATATAAGCACTAAGGAATGAACAATATTACAAATAAGTAAGACAGCCACTCTGTAGGGAGTGCAGAAGAAAATAACTCACCCAAGTAGCTGAGGGAAATAGTATTCTGGCTGGATCCCGAAAAATAAAATCAACCAATCTATATATATAAAAGCCTAAGAGACTGGCCAACTGGCCAGTAGCTATAATGTGCAATGACCACCAGGGGACAGATGCTCAACGCAGGAGCTGCCAAGCGACAGCAACTTTGCAGAGTGCCCTCTCCCACGCCAGGACCCCTCGAGGGATGTCGGACTGCCGGTTTCGGGCCCATCCCCACAGGCCAGGCCGAGGGACTCCACCTGCTGGAAGGAACCTGCTCACTCCGCAAATGTCCATCGAACCCTGGCGCTGCCCCAGGTGCAGCCACCCGGGAAGGGAATGTGGGAGGTTGGCTCCAGGGCGTGTCTGGCCCATCTCGCTCAGTCCCACCCCGCCAGCCACCTTCTAATTAATTTCCTTTCAATGTGCATGAATCCATGCACTGGGCCTCTAGTCTGAACATAAATGCCCTGATCCACATAATGTTTGGGGGAGTCAGGGAGACATGTAAGCAAGTTGAAACCACTTATGTATATGCTGTTAAAATTAGACAAATACATTGTAGATCATGAGCTAGGTTTCTCATTGTTGGAGAAAAAAGTTTTTAAGGAAAAGGGGAAAGCTAAAATGAAGCCTAAGGTGTTGGACTAGAATCTGGTTGATTCTTGTATGTGCCCTAACCAGGGATCAAACCCACAACCTTGACATATTGGGATCACATACTACTGAGTACCTGGTCAGGGCCTTGTTTTTTTATTAATAAAACATTACAAATATAGTTGATGCTGCCTATATAGCCCCTTTGTATCCCATTTCCCCTCTCTCCTCACTCTGCAGATGCCATCAATGTGAAAAACACAAATCAATTGGTTGCCTCCTGCATACACCCAACTGGGGCCCAGAAAGGAGCCTACAACCGAGGTGTGTGCCCTTGACTGGAATCACACCCCGGGACCCTCTGGCACCCGGGACCCGGGCTTCCCTCCAGGCACCAGCAGGCACCTGGGACCTGGGCTTCCCTCACAGCCCTGGCTTCATCCAGAAGGTCGTCCGGAAGGACATCCGGTCTAATTAGCATATTAGACTTTATTATTATAGACTAGAGGCCCAGTGCACAAAATTCGTGCACGGGGGGTGTGTCCTTGAGCCCAGCCTGCACCCTCTCCAATCTGGGACTTCTCGAGGGATGTGCGACTGCCCGTTTAGGCCCAATCCTACCGGGATCGGGCCTAAACGGGCAGTCGGACAATCCTCTCACAATCGAGGACTGCTGGCTCCCAACTGCTCGCCTGCCTGCCTTCCTGATTGCCCTTAACCGCTTCTGCCTGCCAGCCTGATCACCCCCTAACCACTCCTCTGCCAGCCTGATTGACGCCTGAATGCTCCCCTGCCAGCCTGTTTGCCCCTAACTGCCCTCCCCTGCAGGCCTGGTCCCTCCCAACTGCCCTCCCATGCTGGCCATCTTGTGGCGGTCATCTTGTGTTCACATGGGGGCAGCCATCTTTGACCACATGGGAGCAGCCATATTGTGTGTTGGAGTGATGATCAATTTGCATATTACTCTTTTATTAGATAGGATAGAGGCCTGGTGCATGGGTGGGGGCCAGCTGGTTTGCCCTGAAAGGTGTCCCAGATTAGGATAGGGGTTCCCTTGGGGCGTGGGGCGGCCTGGGTGAAGGGCCTGTGGTGTTTTGCAGGCCGGCCACGACTCCCGGCAACCCAAGTGGAGGCCCTGGTATCTGGGATTTATTTATCTTCTATAATTGAAATGTTGTAGCCTTGAGTGGAGGCCTGGGCCTGCCAGGGTGTGCGGAAATTTTTGCTTCCTCCATTGCCGGGGAAACCCAAGCCTCATGTTCACTCAGTGGCTGCAGCCATCTTGGTTGGGTTAATTTGCATACTCGCTCCTGATTGGATGTGGGCGTGGCTTGTGGATGTAGCGGAGTGATGGTTAATTTGCATATTACTCTTTTATTAGATAGGATAACTCACATACCAAAAAATACACCTATTTAAAAGTAAATAATTGAGTGGCTTTTAGGTGTGCAAATTACCATTATCTAGTTTTAGAACATTTTCATCATTCCAAAAAGAAACACACACCCATATCCATTAACTTCACTCCCCATTCCCAACTCACCTCCACCTCAAATCTTTATGTCTCTAGATATTATTTCATTAATTTTTAATGTAGTGTAACTAGAGGCCTGATGCACGAAGATTTGTGCAAGAATAGGCCTTCCTTCCCCTGGCTGCTGGCACCACCTTCGCTCCGGCCGGAGTCGCCTTTCCACCTTCTCTCCGGCCCAGAGCCACCTTCTGCCTCTAGCCTTGTCACATCAATTTGCATATTCCCTCCTTGGTGGCTGTGGGCGCCGCCATCGTTTGTGGCTGAGTTATGGTCAATTTGCATATTCCGTCTTTATTAGATAGGATAGTATTTTATTTATGAGACAGCTTATTTATCCACTATCCCACTGATGGACATTTGGATTATTTCCAGGTTTTACAGTTATGACTAGCGTTGTTTTGAATAGTCTTGTATCTGCATTTTCATATATGTTTTATATACATAATAGTAGCCTCATAGAATAATGGATATGCAAGTGCTCAGTATAGTAAACAACACTATTTTGAAACTATATCCTGAAATAGTTGTGCAAATTTACACTCTCACCAGCAATAAAAAAAAGAGATCCTATGGATTAATTGCTCTCCAAAATTTTGTAATGATCACTTATAATGTTGAATATCTCTTCAAATGTTTATTGACCATTTGTGTTGCTCTTCTGTGATATTCTTTTTTTTTTTTGTGAGTGTGTGTGATATTCTTTTTTATGCCTTTTGCCTGTGTTTTTATTGGTTGTGTGTGTGTGTGTGTGTGTGTGTGTGTGTGTGTGATTTTCTAATTGATTTGTAAGTGTTCTTAATTCTTTTTTAAATATATATTTTATTGATTTTTTACAGAGAAGAAGGGAGAGGGATAGAGAGTTAGAAACATCGATGAGAGAGAAACATCGATCAGCTGCCTCCTGCACACCCCCCACTGGGGATGTGCCCGCAACCAAGGTACATGCCCCTGACTGGAATCAAACCCGGGACCCTTGAGTCCGCAGGCCGACGCTCTATCCACTGAGCCAAACCGGTTTCGGCTGTAACCAGTTCTTCATATCATGCATTCACATGTAAAGTCCAATTTTTTTTAATAAATCTTTATTGTTCAGATTATTACAATTGTTCCTCTTTTTTCCCCCCATAGTTCCCCTCCACTCAGTTCCCACCCCACCCTCTGCCTTTACCCCCACCCCCACAGTCCTCATCCATAGGTGTATGATTTTTGTCCAGTCTCTTCCCACCCCCCCGACACCCCTTTCACCCGAGAATTGTCAGTCCACTCCCTTTCTATGGCCCTGATTCTATTATATTCACCAGTTTATTCTGTTCATCACATTTTTTATTCACTTGATTTTTAGATTCACTTGTTGATAGATATGTATTTGTTGTTCATAATTTTTATCTTTACTTTTTCTTCTTCTTCCTCTTCTTAAAGAATACCTTTCAGCATTTCATATAATACTGGGTTGGCAGTGATGAACTCCTTTAGCTTTTTCTTATCTGTGAAGCTCTTTATCTGCCCTTCAATTCTGAATGATAGCTTTGCTGGGTAGAATAATCTTGGTTGTAGGTTCTTACTATTCATCACTTTGAATATTTCTTGCCACTCCCATCTGGCCTGCATAGTTTCTGTTGAGAAATCAGCTGACAAACGTATGGGTGCTCCCTTGTAGGTAACTAACTGTTTTTCTCTTGCAGCTTTTAATATTCTCTCTTTGTCTTTTTCTCTTGGCATTTTAAAAATATATTTTATTGATTTTTTACAGAGAGGAAGGGAGAGGGATAGAGAGTTAGAAACATCGATGAGAGAGAAACATCGATCAGCCACCTCCTGCACACTCCCCACTGGATATGTGCCTGCAACAAAAGTACATGCCCTTGACCAGAATCAAACCTGGCACCCTTGAGTCCGCAGGTCAATGCTCCAGCCACTGAGCCAAACAAGTCAGGGCTGCTCTTGGCATTTTAATTATGATGTGTCTTAGTGTGATCCTTTTTGGATTCCTTTTTTGGGGAGTTATCTGTGCTTCCTGGACTAGTAAGTCTATTTCTTTCACCAGGTGGGGGAAGTTTTCTGTCATTATTTCTTCAAATAGGTTTTAATATCTTGCTCTCTCTCTTCTTCTGGCACCCCCATAATTCGGATGTTGGTACGCTTGAAGTTGTCCCAGAGGCTCTTTACACTATCTTCATATTTTTGGATTCTTTTTGCTTTTTACCTTTCCGGTTGGGTGTTTTTTACTTCTTTGTATTTCAAATCTTTGACTTGATTCTTGTGATCCTCTAGTCTGCTGTTGGATCTCTGTATATTATTTTTTATTTCAGTCAGTGTATGCTTAATTTCTAGTTGGTCCTTTTTCATATCCTCAAGGGTCTCGCTAAATTTATAGGCCTTTTCTAAAAAATTCTTGAAAAACCTTATAACCATGGTTTTGAACTCTATATCCAGTCCTTTGCTTTCCTCCATTTTTTTTTCATTTGTGACCTGTTTCTTTGTCTCCGCATTTTGGCTGCCTCCCTGAGTTGGTAGAGTAGCTTTGTGTGCTAGGTGTCCTATAGTACCCAGTGGCTCAGCCTCCCCAGTTACCTGAGGTGGACACTCTTGGTGCACCCCTTTGTGGGCTGTGTGCACAGTCTTGTTGTAGTTAAGCCTTGATTGTTGTTGGTATCACTGGGAGGAGTTGACCTCCAGGCCAATTGGCTGTGAGGATCAGCTGTGCTACGCTAGGAATACTTCTGTGCTGGAGACATCCTTATGAGACAAGACTTGCTTCAGTGGGGCTTTGGTGCTCACTGAGTCTGTCCCCTGAGTGTGTCCCTTATGGATCTGAGGAGTTGTAATCTGGATGGTCCCACTCTGATCACTGGGTACACTGGCTCTTGGATCTCCAAGGAGGTGCTAATTTAGCCTCTGCCTGAGGCCACCCAGCAGGAGCTATGGAGAGATCTGCAGATTCTTCTTCTTTGTTTTGGTTTTGGAGGTGCCCAGATGAGGCCCAGCTGTGAAGCAATGCAAGCTGCTGTGGGGCCTTGGACACTCTTTTGGATGTTCTGGGTTTCACTGACTCAGCTGCAGTCTGTTAGGTAAGTTTAGAATTCAAAGGACCAGGGCATTCATATGCAAAAGCCTCTACGCTCAGCTTGGATGGGGCGGAGTCTCAGGGTGGAGCAAACAGCAATGGCTTCCAGTCATCCCTGCCCTAAGAGGCCCCTGGGTCTCAGTGTCCCGCGGTAATCGCTGCAAGCACCTCTGAGAGAAAGCTGCCCTTGAGTTTCACCCACTGCCAGACAGTCCAGTTTCTCATTGTATGAGTCTGGGTCCCCAGAGTCTCACCCTGAACTGGAGTTCAGAGCAGTCGGAAGCTTTTGTCTCCCTCAACTTGAAAAAGACAGCCGCATACTCAGTTGCCAGCCCTCTCCGCACGCACGCCTCGGTACCTCTGCCTTCCGCAGCTCCTGTGAGTCTCAGTGTGCTTTTCTCTTTCCTTCTAGTTGTAGAATTTCCTCTCAGCCAGCCTTCCTGTGGTTCTGGATGATGTTCGTTTTGTCTTTTAGTTGTAGTTTTGAAATTGTTGTGCGAGGCAGCAGTTCAGGTGTTTACCTATGCCACCATCTTGGTTTCTCCTCATAATGTCCAATTTTCTATGCTGTCCAATTTCTTTAAGATAAAAGGAGTGACTCGCAGCAGGGCTACGTAGATGAGGAAGTTCCGTATGGAGGAGATCACGTCCTTGCACATCTTCTGAAATAAAAACATATTTTAATAAAATAGAATCCAGATATATAGACTCACATATATTTGGTCAATTCATTGTCAATCAAGATTCCAAGGCAATTCAATGGAGAAAGGATAATCTTTTCAAAAACTGGTTGTGGGAACAATTGGGCATCCATATATAAAATATGAGCTTTTACATTTGCCTTGCAACAGATAAAGTAACTCAAAATTGATCACAGTCCTAAAACCTAAAATATAACTTACTGAAGAAAACACAGGAGAAAATCTTTGTCATCTTGATTTAGGAAGCGTTATCATAAAGAGGATACAAAAAACACAAGGGCACATGCCTGGGTTGCGGGCTCCATCCCTAGCAGGGGGGCATGCAGGAAGCAGCCAATCACTGATTCTCTCTTATTATTGGTGTTTCTATCTATCTCTCCTTCCCTCTCTGAAATAATGAAATATATTTGAAAAATAGCCATTCTGAGAAGTGTGAGGTAATATTGCTGTTGTTTCCATTTGTATTTTCCTGATGATTAGTGACATTGAACATCTTTTCATGTATCTGTTGGCCATTTTTATGTCTTCTTTTAGAAAATGTCTATTCATTTTTTTCTGCCTACTGTTCAATCAGATTGTTTGGGGTTTTTTTGTTTTATTTTGTGTTGTTGTTTTTTGCCATTGAGTTGTGTTTTTTGTATCCTCTTTATGATAACTCTTCCTAAATCAAGATGACAAAGATTTTCTCCTGTTGCAAGGCAAAAGTCAAGCTCATATTTTATATATGGATGCCCAATTGTTCCCACAACCAGTTTTTGAAAAGATTATCCTTTCTCCATTGAATTGCCTTGGAATCTTGATTGACAATGAATTAACCAAATATATGTGAGTCTATATATCTGGATTCTATTTTATTAAAATATGTTTTTATTTCAGAAAGTAAAGGACAGGGAGAGAGACAGAAACATCAATGATGAAAGAGCTATTGGCTGCCTCTCACACCCCCTACTAGGGATCAAGCCTGCAACCTGGGCATGTATCCTGACTGGGAAGCCAACCATGACCTTCTGGTTCATAGGTCAATGCCCAACCACTGAGCCACACCAGCTGGCCTGGACTCTATTTTTTCCTTTGATATATACCACACAGTCTCGGTTACGATAACTTTAGAATAAGTCTTGAAATTAAGTTGTATGAGTCCTCCATCTATGTCCACTTTTAAAATTGTTTGGGCTATTCTAGATTTATTTTTTAAATATAAATTTTAGAATAGGCTTACAAATTTCTACCCAGAAAGGCTCCTGAGATTTTCATTGGGTTTGTATTGAATCCACAGATAAATTTGGGAAGAATCAATAGCTTAACAATATTGACTCTTCCATACATATTTAAGTTTTCTTTATTTCTCTCAACTATTGTAATTTCAACATACAAATCTTGCACATATTTCATTAGATTTATCCTTAAATATTTCGGGCTTTTTGCTGTTGTAAATGGTATTTTTTTTTAATATATTTTATTGATTTTTTTACAGAGAGGAAGGGAGAGGGACAGAGAGCTAGAAACATCTATGAGAGAGAAACATCAACCAGCCACCTCCTGCACACCCCCCACCGGGGATGTGCCCGCAACCAATGTACATGCCCTTGACCGGAATCGAACCCGGGACCCCTCAGTCCGCAGACCGACGCTCTATCCACTGAGCCAAACCGGTTTTGGCGTAAATGGTATTTTTTAACATTTTAATTTCAATTGCTTGCTGCTATTGTATAGAGATGTGCTTGATTTTTGTATATTATTCTTGTGTCCTACAACATTATAATATTCACTTATAGTTCTAGTAGCATTTTTATAGATTTGGGATTTTTTACATATATGTCTACATGTTGTCTTCTTTTTTAAGTAGAAAGAAATAACAGTATTTCTTTCTTCCTTTCTTTTCTTTTCTTTTATTTTTTGTTATTCCTCACCTGAGGATATTTTTTCCATTGATTTATAGAGAGTGGAAGGGAGGGGGAGAGACAGAGAAAGAGAAACATCGATGTGAAAGAGACACATCAATTGGTTGTCTCCCGCATGCGCCCCCAACTGGGGCTAGGGATGAAGCCTGCAACCAAGGTACGTGATCTTGACTGGGAATAGAACCTGATACCCTTCAGTCCCAGGTCAATGGTCTAACCATTGAGCAAAACTGGCTAGAGCTCTACATGTTGTCTTTGAATACAGACATATCACAGAGGGATAGGAAGCAACTAAGGAGAGACCCATTGGTCAAATCTGAGATAATTTGAGCATCAAAATAAGTAATTATAGTAAAGTATCATTACTTATAAGAATTCACACACTGATAGATATATAGATAAATGAATGAATGAATGAGTGAATGAATGGTACAGAAGAGAAAGCTTTTCTTTCAGTTAAACATAAATTAATAAATAACAAAGGAATGATAAAATTGGAAAATTATCATTTGAAAGCCATCATAATAATTGATTCAGAAAAGTGTTATCAGTGTATGATGCTAAAACTAGTGGGTGAAAGTTTGAAGAGTGAGAAGATATTTGCACAGTCTCAAAGTATCTCCCTACAAAATACTTATTAACCTTAAAAGGTAAAATAGTAACTTCATGGTGGAGAAGCTTGGCAAATATCACCTTAACCAAGTGATCCAAGTTAACATCACTGGTAATGATACTGATTGACAGCATGTGCCTTCTGCTATGATGCACTAAAAAAAAACCCACTCAGCATCACTTCAGTGGAACTATAGCCAAATTAGCATAACCCAAATCTAATCCTGAGGGAATATCAGAGAAACTCACATTGGGAAATATTAACTCACAAAATAATTGCATTTCTAGGAAGGTAGAATAAACAAACATTTCCTTATTCTCCTAACTGATTACAACTAAAACCCCTAAACCCTATATATAAAACAAACTTAAGACTCTAAAAGGTAGAGAGAAGATCAACCAGCAAGGAACCTCAAGACCCAAGGAACGACATATGGCGGGTTCAATGGATTTTCTCTTTGGCTCATGTGCATACCAGACTTGGATCTGAAAAGTTGACAACCCTAAAACCAATGGTACAGACAAGAAAAGGCCCAACAAAAGCCCATTTCTTAAGCCAAAGGACCAGGAAAAGGGCAGCCTAGCAGGACAGAAAATTATTACACAGCAGTCACTTTACTCCACCCAAATTCCACAGAAAAAAACGATGGGCCAGCACCCACCCGGGCCAGCAAAGGCTGAATGGGGAGCCTGGACTTCCACTCTTGCAGCCCATAACAAGATGCCCCAACACCCCTGCCAGAGAGGCATGAGAGAAAGCCCAGTAGGGAGCCAGAACTTTCATCCCCATCTGGGGATAACAAGAACCCCTACCACAGGGCATCAGTAGAGACCATGTGGCCATCTGGAATTCCAACCCCCAACCAACAATGACGAGGAGCACCCCATTCATATATCAATGGAAACCAAGCAACGAATCTGGATTTCTACTTCCACCTAACAGTAACAAGATGGTACACCCAACTTCCCCTGCTGGAATGGTGTAAGAGAAAGACACCTAAAATAGATTTAAATAGCCCTGGCCACTGTGGCTCAGTTGGTTGGGTGTCATCCTGTGCACCAAAAGGTTGCTGATTCAATTCCTGGTCAGGGCACATGCCTGGGTTGCCGGCTTGATACCCAGGAGGGGGCATGAAGGAGGCAGCTGATTATGGGTCCACCCTCACATAGGTCTTTCTTTCCTTTTCCCGTCTGGTCTCTCTAAAATTTAAAAAAGAAAATAGGCTTATATAAGATCTAGAATTACATAAGGTGTCCCCCCAAAAATGTATACACACTTTGAATACCATTATTAATTCCAATGGGTTAAATCGGAAAAGAAACATCAATGGAGCTGTTAAAGTGTGTGTACATTAAAAATAATAAAAATAAATGAAAATAAAAGTGTGTAGACATTTTTTGGGACACCCAAATATTTAAAGACATAATATGAAAATGTCATATTTCAGTGGAGAATCACTAAGAACCAAGATCTCAACTTGAGTGAAAGAGGACAACCAATAGAAGCCAACACTCAGATGACACATCGCCGGTTCAGGAAAAACAATTTGAATGACAGTGAATTTCTTATGAGAAACCATGGGGGGTTGTGGAGTTGGGTGAAAAAGGGAAGGGACTAAGAAATACAAATTGGTGGTTACAAAATAGTCACAGGGGTGTCAAGTACAGCTCAGGGAATATAGTCAATAATACTGTAATAACTATGTATGGTGGGTACTTGAAATATTGGGGGGGGGAATCACTTTGTAAAGTTTATTATTATCTAACCACTATGTTGTACATCTGAAACTAATACAAAATAACAGTGAATGTAAACTGTAATTGAAAAATAAATTTAAAAAAATAAAGAAACCATGGAGGCCAGAAAGAAATGGCATAATATTTTTCCAGTGATGAAAGAAAAGAATTGACAGCTCAGAAACCTGGGGAAAAGTCACTAGAGTCAAATGGCATACATTCAGGATTTTATTTTTTTAATTCTAGGATTCAATTGCATACACACAATGAAATATTTAACTCTGTCAGGGGGCCAAGATTTTGATGAATTGCTACATAATTCCTAATAATAAGAAGGGCTCCAGAAGTGACCTTGTTAACCCAGACCAGTAAGTTTCATTTTCCTTACTTAGCACTGATTTCTCAAGTTCCTTTCAAATTCTCACTCCTCCACAAAAACTTATCCTGATTCCCACTTCTCTTTCAATCCAATCGGATCTATACCTTTCTTATGCAAAAAGCAGTGTTAGATGAACTGTTTCATGCTAGTTCCAGCCCCCGCCCCAGACGTTTGTAGGTACAGAGAGCCTGCTACCTGCAGTTTCCTCCCACCATCGACCTTCCTCCCTCCGTCCCCCACCCCCGTCCTCTCCCTGCCCCCACCCTCCCATCCCCCCACCAGCTCCAAACTATGGAGGACCTCGCCTGGCACAATTTCTGTCCCTCTTCCTCTAGTGAGGATGTAGTGGGCTGCCCTTGGCCTGGTGTGAACAGTCTTGGATGTCCGCAAGAACACTGAATTGAGTCTTCCTGTTTACTACTCCGATGTGCACGGCGAGTCTAGACAAAGACCTCCGACTTGGGTCCCTGGTTCTCACTCCAGTTTCCTTCCGGGACTGTAGCCTGTCCCAGCAGTTTGTTTTTCAGTCAAAGCTCTGACCCCTTACACAGTTTCTAACTATTCCTTTCTACAGTATTGCTTACACTGGCTCATAAGATTCTGAGCTCATAAGATATGTACACATATAATACCTCAATAAAAAAAAAAAAAAAGAAGAAAACAATCTGATTTAAAAATGGGCCAAAGGCCCAGCTGGTGTGGCGCAGTGGTTGAGCATCAACCCATGTTTTAAGAGATCGCTGTTTTGATTCCTGGTCAGACCACATGCCTGGGTTGTGGGCTCAATCCCAGTATGGGGTGTGCAGGAGCCAGCCGATCCATGTTGATGTTTTTCTCTCATCGATGTTTCTATCGCCCTCTCCCTTCCTCTCTCTTGAAAATCAATAAAAACATATTATTAAAAAATGGGCCAACGACCTAACAGACATCTCACCAGAGAAGATATACAGATGGCAATTCAACATGTGAAATGCAAATTAAAACAACGAGATACCACTACATACCAATTACAAAGGCCAAAATCTGGAACACTGACACCAAATGCCAGTGAGGATGTGGAAGAAACCAAACCCTCCTTCAATTGCTAATGAGAATGCAAAATGGTACAGCCACTTTGGAAGACAATTTTACAGTTTCTTACAAAACTAAACATACTCTTAGCATATGATTCACCAATCATGCTCCTTGATATTTGTCTCCAAAAGCTGAAAACTATGTCCACATTAAAACCTGCACATGAATGTTTATAGCAGCTTCATTCATAATTGCCAAAACCTGGAGGCAATCAAAAGGTCCTTCAGTTAGGTGAATGGATAAGTAAATTGTGGTACATATTGTCTACAGACAATAGAATATTACTCAGTGCTAAAAAGAAATGAGCTATTAAGTCTTAAATGTATATTACTAAATGAGAACAGCAAAGCTGAAAAGGTTACATAATGTATGATTCCAACTATATGACATTCTGGACAAGGCAAGACTATGGAGACAGTAGAAATTCCAGTCTTTGACAGGGTTGGGATTGAGGGGAGAAGAGGGATGAATAAGTGGAGCACAGACAATTTTTAGGGCAGTGAAAATATTCAATATCATGCCATTATGATGGATACATGTCATTACACATTTGTCCTAACCTATGGAATGTACAACACCATGAGTGAATCCTATGTAAACTATGGACTTAAGTTGACTGTGATGTAGGTTCATCAACTATAACAAATGTACCATTCTGGTGGAGGATGTTTATAATGGGGAAGGCTATGCATGTGTGGAGGCAGAGAGTATGTAGGAAATCTCTGTACCTTTTGCTCAATTTTTCTGTGAGCCTAAACTGCTCTAAAATTAAAGCCTTAATGAAAAGAACAAAATGTATGTATAATCTCAAGCCCTTACAAGTCCTTGAGTACTGAGGAACTGAAATAGCTATTTATAAGCTTGGGGTATTGGTTATATAATGAGCTGCATTCATAAAGTTCTATTCTATCTAAGAACTGTTTATCTGTACTCAGAAAAGAGTGGCATTAATAATAACTTATTTTGTTAAAGGCCAAACAATTTTTGAGATATAATTCACATATCAAATTTACCCTTTTATAATGTACAATTGAGTGGGTTTTAGTATATTCATAAGGTTGTGCAACTATCATCTCTATCTATGTCAATAACACACTGTCTTAATTATTGTAGCTTTATAATAGATCTTGATATCCAAAACCAACTCATTCTTCTTAAATCCTGAACATTTTGATCACCATCCCCCCTGCCAAAGAAACCTGGTACCATTAGCAGTCACTCCTCATTCTTCCTCCCCACAACCCCTGGCAATCACTAATCTACTTTTTGTTTCTATGGATTTGCCTATTCATTTATGGAACAAATATTAAACAAACATTTATGGAGCACCCTCTATGTGCCACACAATCTTCTAAATACAAAGATGTATAAAACCTCTATAGGAAATAGACTAGAACTTCACTGAGAGTTGTTAGAGAAAACATAAAATGAATAGAGAGGTATTCCAAATTCATGGTTTAGAATTCATGATTTAGTAACAATGTTAAGTCCCCCCAAAGTAATTTGTAGATTCACTATTCTCCCAAATCAACACTCTAAAAGATTTTTTTAAAATATATTTCTTTATTGATTTCAGAGAGAAAGGGAGAAGGAGAGAGCGATAGGAACATCAATGATGAGAGAGAATCATTGATGGGCTGCCTGCTGCACACCCCCGACTGGGGATCAAGCCCGCAATCCAGGCATGTGCCCTCGACTGGAATCGAACCTGGGTCCCTTTGGTCCGCAGGCTGACGCTCTATCCACTGAGCCAAGCTGGCTAGAGCAACACTCTAAAAGATTTGTGGAATTTATATGCTTAACTTTTTTATGGATATACAAAAGGCCAAGAAGAGCTAAGATACTTTTGAAGAAGAAGAATGAGTTGGTTTTGGATATCGAGATCTATTGTAAAGCTACAATAATTAAGACGGTGTGTTATTGACATAAGATAGACAAAAACCCAATAAACAGGAGACCCCAGCAGCAGACACTGGCACTGGTTGCACAGCTTGTAGCAACACTATTTATCTGACAGTGGGGACACTTTTGTTTTACAATAAATGGCACCAAACAATTAAGTAATTATATACAGAAACTGGTAAAATTTTATCTATATCTCGTACTGTATTTAAAAGTCAATCTCAGGTGTATTATAGACCTAAATGTGAGTGCAAAACAAAAAGACTATAACAAAAGAAATACCTTCAGCCCTGGCCGGTGTGGTTAGCGCATTGGCCAGGGTCTCGGGTTTGATTCTGGACAAGGGGAGGCAACCAGTCTCTATGTCTCTCTCACCTAGATGTTTCTCTCTCTCTCTCCTTCCCTCCTTACCTCCTTTCCACTCTGAAAAGCAATGGGGAAAATATCCTCAGGTAAGGATAAAAAAGAAAAGAAAGGAAAGGAAAAGAAATATTTTCAGACCCTTGCAGTAAAAAAAGAGTTCTTTCTTTCTTTCTTTCTTTCTTTCTTTCTTTCTTTCTTTCTTTCTTTCTTTCTTTCTTTCTTTCTTTCTTTCTTTCTTTTGTGTGTTTGTTAATCCTCACCCAAGGATATTTTTTCCAATGATTTTTAGAGAGGGTGGAAGGGAGGGGGAGAGAGAGAAATGTAGATGGAGAGAGACACATTGATTGGTTGCTTCCTGCACACACCCCAGGCCTGGGATCAAACCTGAAACCTAAATATGTGCCTTTAACTAGGAATCAAACCCAGGACCCTTTGATGGGCAGGCCAGTCGTCTAACCATTGAGATCACTGGCCAGGGCAAAAAAAAGTTCTTAAACAAGACAAAAAAAAAATGCACTGACTGTGAAAGAAAGTAATAATATACTGGACATCATCAAGGTTAAAAACTTATATTTATCAAAGGATATCATTACAAATGAAAAAGGAAGTAAAAAGAGCAGGAGAGGATATTTATAATACTATATCTGACAAAGAACTTATATATAGAATAAAGAATTCCCAAAACTCATTAAGCAAAAGACACATACTCAACAGAAAAATGGGCAAAAGATTTGAACAGGCACTTAAAAATTCCTAGTCAATCCTATATAATAAAAGCCTAATATGCAAATTGTCCCCTCAACCGGAAGTTTGACTGAGAGTTCGACCAGAGTTCAAACAGGGGGCGGGGCCAGCCAGCCAACCACCCATGGCCCCTTCCCCCCTGGCCCTGCCCCAGTTGGCAGCTGTGACAGCCGGCAGCCGCTAGGGACCCTACCTTTGCATGAATTTTGTGCACTGGGCCTCTAGTTAATATATAAAACAGCCCTAACTGGTTTGGCTCAGTGGATAGATCATCAGCCTGCAGACTGAAAGGTCCCAGGTTCAATTCCAGTCAAGGGCATGTACCTTGGTTGCAGGCACATCCCCAGTAGGAGGTGTGCAGGAGGCAGCTGATCGATGTTTCTCCCTCATCGATGTTTCTAACTCTCTATCCCTCTCCCTTCCTCTCTGTAAAAAAAATAAATCAATAAAATATATTAAAAAAAAAAAAAAATATATATATATATATATATATAACAGTATTCAATCTCATTAGCACTTGCAGAAATGTAAATTAAAACCACACCAAACTACAAACACTTATTCACCAGATTATATTACCTAAAATTTTAAAAGACTATACCTAAATACAATGAGAATGTGGCACATTTGGAACTCTTATACACAGTTGGTGTATAAGTCAGGGAAACCATTTTGCAAAACAATTTGACATCATCTAATAAAGTTGAAAACATATATAACTAGCAATTCTACTGCTGGATAAATTCATGCATATTTGCATCAGGATATATGCACAAGAAAACTCATAATAACACCTGTGATAACCAAATATGGGAACATTGACAGTAGTGGCAAATTGCACCACCTTTCCTTTGAAAAGAACTATATATCTCTCCACACCACGTGCCTTGTCATGCCTCCTGTGGGAGGAGTATACATTCTACCTAATTGACTTTTGGCTTGGACTTGAGACATGCTTTGACCAACAGAGTGTGTGTAGAGCAGACATCTATACTAATAAAAGGGTAATATGCTAATTAGCCCCGGAGACCTTCCAAACGTCCTTCGGACAAAGCCATGTTGGCGGGGAGGAGGCAGAGGTGGTTAGGGGCGATCAGGCCAGGAGGGGAGGACAGTTGGGGGTGATTAGACTGGCGGGAGGGGCAGTTGGGGGTGAGCAGGCTGGCGGGGGGGGGGGGGAAGTTGGCGGTGAGCAGGCTGGCAGTGGGGGGCAGTTGGGGGCGATCAGGCCAGCAGGGGGGGTCAGTTGGGGGTGAACAGGCTGGCAGGAGGGGCAGTTTGGGGCAATCAGGCTGGCAAGGGGGGGCAGTTGGGGGTGAGAAGGCTGGCGGGGGGGCAGCTGGGGGCGAGCAGGCTGGCAGGCAGAGTGGTTCAGGGCGATCAGGCAGGCAGGCAGGTGAGAGGTTAGGAGCCAGCAGTCCCGGAATTCGAGAGGGATGTCCAAGATTGGAGAGGGTGCAGGCTGGGCTGAGGGACACACACGCCCCCCTCCTTGTGCATGAATTTTGTGCACTGGGCCACTAATACTATATATAACATCCATAAGAATCTTAATGAGTTTCTCTCAGAGCTATTGCTTCTACTTCTGTCACAAAAACTCATGTCCCAGCTGAAGCCAGTTTGGCTCAGTGGCTAGAGCGTCGGCCTGCGGACTCAAGGGTCCCGGGTTCGATTCCGGTCAAGGGCATGTACCTTGGTTGCGGGCACATCCCCAGTAGGGGGTGTGCAAGAGGCAGCTGATCGATGTTTCTCTCTCATTGATGTTTCTAACTCTCTATCCCTCTCTCTTCCTCTCTGTAAAAAATCAATAAAATATATTTTAAAAAAACAAAACAAAAAAAACTCATGTCCCAGACAGGGTTGCTACCTTTTTTTTTTTTTTTTAATTTGATTTTAGAGAGAGAGAGACAGAGAAAGAAAGAGACAGCAAGAGAGAGAGAGAGAGAGAGAGAGAGAGAGAGAGAGAGAAACATCAATTTGTTGTTCCGGTTATTTAAGCATTCACTTGTTGATTCTTTCTTGTATGTACCCTGACCGGGGATGGAACCCGAAACCTTGGCATATCGGACAGAACAATGCTCTAATCAACTGAGCAACTCGCCAGGGCTCAGAGTTGGCTTTTTTAGTCTATGTCCTGAAATGACAAAACACATGGAAAAGAACCTAAGATAATACAGTTTACAAGTATCAAGAGCAAGGCCCTAGCTGATTTGGCTCAGTGGATAGAGCATGGGCCTGCAGACTGAAGGGTCCTGGGTTTGATTCCGGTCACAGCCTCTCAGTGATTCTCTTTCATCATTGATGTTTCAGTCTCTCTCTCCCTCACCCTTCCTTTCTGAAATAAAAAAAACATATTTTCTAAAAAAAGAGCAAGAAACAAATGTTTGTCATTGAAGCCAGTGATACTCAGGGGTTGTTTACTGCAGCAAAGCTAATACCCAACAATAGAGTAGACAAATTGTGGTCTATACCAAAGATGGAATACCATACAGCAATGAAAATGAATCAGACATTGACACGCACAACATGTAACAACAAGATAATATTGAATAAAAAGCCAGATACAAAATAATATATACAGTACGATTCCATATATATAAAGTTTAAAACAGCCTGGCCGGTATGGCTCAGTGGTTGAGCATCAACCTATGAACCTAGTTTGATTCCTGGCCAGGACACATGCCCCGGTTGCTAGCTCCATCCCCAGTAGGGGCATGCAGGAGGCAGCCAATTAATACTTTTTCTCTCATCGATGTTTCGATCTCTCTATACTTCTCCCTTCATCTCTCTCTAAATCAATAAAAATATATTTTAAAATAAATAAACAAACAAACAAATAAAGTTCAAAATAGGCAAAGCTACTTTCCTGTTGGGGAATTCATAGGTGGATGGTAACACTGTTAAAAAAAAAAACACAAAAAACAAGGACATGATTGCCATAAAGGTTAGGATAACGGCTGTCTCCGGAGTTGGAGAGTTGGAAGGGAGTTGTGATGGAAAACAAACACAGTGTAAGATTCTATGGTGCTGGCAATGTTCTAGCTCTTGAACACAGTGTTCACTTTATATTTTTCTTTAAACAGTGCATTTTCATTATATAAACTTCTATATATATTTCACAATAAAAAAAAAGTTTTTTTAAAAATTCCCTGTCATTGCTCATTTGTTCCTCTAAATCTTCCTTAAAAGTTTCCAGTTACCACTCTCACCTGGAAATCACTATAAATTAATTTCGTAATTGAGATTTCACAAGATGCTAGATCAGAATGCTTTACTGATAGCCAGTGTAGAATATTCAACACGTCTCTTCTCTTGTTACTGGAATTCATAATCCAAAAAACCCCCAGAAAACCATTCACGCCAATCTGGCAAGGTCTGCTATTTATAATTCATCACTGCTGTTGATTAGTCAGAATTCCTTCATCCTTTAGAAGCTTACACATTTTTTCTTTTTAAATATTTATTCCACTATTTAATGTTGACATCATTGTTGCATGATGGTGATTTCCAGAATCATTTTTTGAAATTCACGTATTTATTCCTCATTCTTCTCTAATTCTTAAATGTATTCAGGACCTGCAGTGTAGATGAAAATCACAATGACATCCTGTTGAAATTTTAGAAAAATTACCATAAATAGAATATTTAACCTATGTATATAATGAGAAGCACTACTAATGGACAATACTTTGATTTTTCCTGTTGTTTTTTTAAACATTCGCAATGAGTCAGACAGCATTACTGGTGTTTACATTTCATCATGACTGGGCCTCTTTTTTTCTAACGGAAAGGAGCCTTTCAATGTACATTCAGCTTTTCAGTCATCTGCCTGACTTTTAATTTCCCAGTTCCTCCTTGGGTATCAAGTTTCTTCTAATCTCATTTACAGGATATCATTCCAAAGACCACTCACTTCCTTTCCTATAGTTACAACTCATTAATAAGTCATTTTCCAAAATATCATTACTGTAAGTTTTCATCATCTAATTCCAACTGCTTCTTTGAAAACGTGGTTTCTCTTATACCTCCAGGTGTTACCTGGGTGGCAGGGATCAGATAAGCCAACATACCCATGCAATATAATTTCCTGTCTCTGCAAGAAATCACAGATGAATTAGTCAACACTACAGGTACCCTCTTATGACATATCTTCCTCAAAAATTATGTGGGATATCCCTTTATCAGTCAGGATCTAACCAGGAAAACAGAAAGCACTCTAAGTATTTGAAACAGAGGAAATTTAATGTAGGAAATTAATGTCATAGCTGATGGAAGAGTAGAGAAGCCCACAATGGATGGTGAGGCAGTCCAGAGCTCGCCAACAAAAGAAAGACTCTACTATACCTACGCTGGAGGAACAAAGAGAGGAAGTAGTATTACTGGGGCCAGGATTCCCTAAAAAAGCTGACCCATGGCAGGATTGTCTGGCTGATAATGGAGCCATGGAGCAGACACAGTCTCTGTTGGAGATTTCAACCGGGACAGAAAGAGTGGGTGCTGTGTGAATATCCTGGTTTCTCCCTCCCTCTAATCTTCTACCAGTGCTTCCCACTAGCTGGAATCAGTTGGAAAATAGCCAAAGTGGGAGAACAGGGGAAGCCTGAGAAATGAAGGGACTAGAGAAAAGGGGATTCAGAGAAATCTTTTTTTTTTTAAATATATTCCATTGATTTTTTTACAGAGAGAAAGAGAGAGGGATAGAGAGCTAGAAACATCGATCAGCTGCCTCCTGCAACCCCCCCACTGGGGATGTGCCCGCAACCAAGGTACATGCCCTTGACCGGAATCGAACCTGGGACCCTTGAGTCCGCAGGCCGACGCTCTATCCACTGAGCCAAAGCGGCTTCGGCGGATTCAGAGAAATCTTAACACTTGTCTCCAAATAGTCAAATTACTGTCACTTGGGAGAGGGAATGAATTTATGTTCCATGGCACCATGGGAGGAACAACAGATGAGAAGTTAAGTAAAACAAATCTAAATTCAAAATAAGGAAGAATATTTTAATAAACAGAACTGCCTGAAAAGGGGAACAATTTGCCTTGAAAAGAGACAAACTTGGAGTCTATAACTTGTTAAATTTTTTTGAAATGTTTTCCTACAAGTTCTATATGATGCCATTAAAATCACAGAAAATTTTTGATGGAATCTAGGTAGTGGGTATATGGCTGTTCACTGTAAAACCTTGTGATTTTGTCACATGTTTGAAATTTCCTAAAATAAAATGTTGAAAAACCATCACTGAGGTCAGCAAAACATAGGCCTACAAAGTGGGATCATTTGTTCATAAATATTTTTATTTTCTGTTACTCGGTAACAAATTACTCCCAAACTTAGCACTTAAAGCAGCAAACATTTATCTCACGGTTTCTGAGGATCAGGAATCCAGGATCCGTTTAGCTGGGTAGTTCTGGTTCAAAGTCTCTTATGATGTTTCAGTCAAGCTGGGCCAGCAATCATCTGCAGGCTTGACTGGGAAGGATGCACTTGCAAACTCACGAATGTTGTTGGCAGGACACAGTTCCTCATAGGATGTTGGCTGGAGTCCTCAGTTCTTTGCCAGGTTGACCTCTCCACCGGCTGCCTGAGTATTCTCCCAACATAGCAGCTGACTTCCCTCAGAACAAGTGATCTGAAAGACAGAGTATACCCATGAAGGAAGCTCCAGTATTTTTTATTATTATTCTTACTAGAGGCCTGGTGCATGAAATTCATGCACGGGTAGGGTCCCTAGGTCTGGCTGGTGATCAGGGCCAATCGGGGCCTTCCTTCATTCCACGCCGCCCCCTGGTGGTCAGTGCATGTCATAGCGAGCGATCAAACTCCCAGTCTCCCGGTCAAACTCCCGAGG
This sequence comes from Cnephaeus nilssonii, assembly GCF_951640355.1. NCBI lineage: Eukaryota > Metazoa > Chordata > Mammalia > Chiroptera > Vespertilionidae > Cnephaeus > Cnephaeus nilssonii. Next base: position 44,222,692 of record NC_137075.1, read on the forward strand.
GGACACTTTGCCTATTAGCCTTTTATATATATAGACTAGAGGCCCAGGGCACGGATTCGTGCACCAATGGGGTCCCTTGGCCTGACCTGCAGGGATCAGTGGACCTCTGCAACACCACAGCCCAGCCTTACCCACCAGCTCGAGGCTCCAGCCCACTGTCCCCGTCAATCCCACACGAAGTAGTGCGTGAAGCTGCAGGCAGCAGGGGAGGAGCCGGGCCCAGATTGGGGAGAGGCCCGCAGCTGTGCTTGCCAGCCAGCCATGAGCCCGATGTCTGGTGCCTGTTGGTCAGCTGAGTGATGCTCCCACTGTGGGAGTGCACTGACCACTGGGGGCAGCTCCTGGGTTGAACGTCTGCCCCCTGGTGGTCTGTGAGCATCATAGTTACTGGCCAGTCATCTGGTTGTCCAGTCGACAGGTCAGTCGCTTAGGCTTTTATATATATATAGATTATTATTATTATTATTATTATTACTAGAGGCCCAGTACACGAAATTTGTGCACTTTGGGGGGTGGGTCCCTCAGCCTGGCCTGCACCCTCTCACAGTCCAGAAGCCCTCGGGGGATGTCTGAATGACAGCTTAGGCTTGCTCCCCGAGGGGAGCAGCCCTAAGCCAGCAGTTGGACATTCTTAGCACTGCTGCGGAGGCAGGAGAGGCTCCCACCACTGCACTTGCCAGCCGTGAGCCGGGCTTCTGGCTGAGTGGCACTCCCCCTGAGGGAGTGCACTGACCATCAGGGGGCAGCTCCTGTGTTGAGTGTCTGCCCCCTGGTGGTCAGTGTGCATCATAGCGACTGGTTGTTCTGCTGTTCGATCAATTTGCATATTAGCCTTTTATTATATAGGATTATTTTGTTGTTAATCCACACCCAAGGATATTTTTCCCATTGATTTTTAGAGTGAGGGTAAGAGAGGGAGGGCGGAGAAAGAGAGATCCATCAGTTGCTTCCTGCACAAGCCTTGACCAAGGCAGGGATCGAACCTACAACCCAGGTATGTGCCCTTGACTGGGAATTGAACCCATGACCCTTTGGTGCTCAGGCCAACGCTCTATCTACTGAGCCACACCTGCCAGGTATTAGACCTTCCATATATTAGACGTTTCAGTGAAAATAAAAGTATATACCAAGATTCTGCAAGGATGGCAGCAATGGTTATGGTGGTGTAGGTTTTAGAGCTTCTCAAATTCCCCCACAAAAACATAATGATTAGATAGCAAAACGCAAAACTCTTGAACAATATTTACAACAAAACTAGGTGACCAAGTATCCTATAAACCTGAAATTACAACCACGTAGGGAACAAACCACCAAGAGCTACTGTCATCCATGGAAGTTAAAAAAGGTAAATGGAAACAAGGTATTTGACATCCCTAAGAAGAAAACCCTAAAATAGCTAATAGGTATTTACTAGGAAGTATTAAGGGCAAACCCCACTAGCAAGGATCTCACAGTATGAAGGTCTGTATAGACTGGAGCAGTTTAGAACCTATACTCTAGGAAATAACCAACCATGGCTCCTTTCCAGGATAGGGTTCCACACTGGGAAGAAACTGCTGGAAATGGAAGCAAAACTGAGCAGGGCAGGGCCAACAAGGAAAAAGGAAGGAGACATTCCAGATGAAAATGGGGCAGGAAAATAGAGCCAGGAAATCTCATAAACCACCTTTGTTTTAACATTATACAAAAACAACAAAAGAGGGAGCGCTGCGACGTTTAAAAAAAGACAATCAAACCAAGCCTCCTTCCAGAATTTTAGGGCTACCAATTTCACATAAATATGGGCAACAGAAATCCCATATTTGAATTTCATACTCAAATCCCAGACAAGCTTATAATAAAAAATAGAAAGAGAGAGAGAGAGAAAATATGGAGCAGAATAGCATCCCAATGAAATCATGCTGGAAAGAAATACTGAAAAAAAGATTAACATGCTAATGTACTGTTGCATAAATTGCTAAAAGGCATCAAGAACATGAAAGCACGAACAGGTGCCATTTTGGGGCTCAGCCTATCCAGTTTTCCAGATGACCTAATAAATTCATAATTCTTTACCCTTAAAAAGAAGAATATGAAAGAACATAAGTCAACATTAGAAATATTCAGAAATGAGGTGACAGAACAACAACAAAAAGAATTAGAAATACAAAAATTTTAAAAGCATTTAAAAAGGAAAGACTAAACTAGGATGAACCCAGTGTAAGAAAAAGAAGATGAAAAGGAAGAGCATTCTTTGAATAAAAAAGAAATGAAGAAAACTAAAGAATTTGAGAGAAAGTTGCAAATATTGAAGACAGGCAAAGAAAATTCGACACATGGATAACAGAGGTCCTTAAAGAATAAAAACAGAAAAAAGAATAAATACTCAAAATATAATTCAAAAAAGCTTTCCTAACATGTAAAAAACGTCTTAAAACTACATATTGAAAAAGCACATTGTACATCTTAAAAATGGTGATACAGAATGAGCAACACAAAAATATAATCTAGTAAAATTATATGGCTTTAAAAAAAAGAAAAAATCTTTGGAGAGTCTATACAGGACCACATGACATAAATTTTTAAAAATATATATTTTATTGATTTTTTACAGAGAGGAAGAGAGAGGGATAGAGAGTTAGAAACATTGATGAGAGAGAAACATCAATCAGCTGCCTCCTGCACCCCCCCCCCCCCCCCACACTGGGGATGTGCCCGCAACCAAGGTACATGCCCTTGACCAGAACCGAACCCGGGACCCTTCAGTTCGCACACCTACGCTCTATCCACTGAGCCAAACCGGTTAGGGCACATTACATAAAATTTGAAATAAAATTAGATTAGTATATTTTGATTCAATGGCAACATTTTATGCCACAAGGAAATGGAATAACATATTTAAGACACTTAAGGAAAGAAAATACAAATCAAGGATTTCATATCTAGCAAAACCAACCTTTATATATAAAGAGCACAGATAAATTTTTACATCATGAAAGTACTCAGGGAATATTGTTCCTATGGGCCCCTGATAATGAATCTACTAGAGGAAGAGTTGGAGACGATCAAAATGACAGCGTCATTGGCATTAGAACCAGTGGTAAACATTAATTATTAAGCTCCTTATAGAACAAAGACTAAATGAAGGTAAAAAAGAGAGATTATAGTATGTAGTAGATTAAATCTTGTTCATATATTTATTCCTCTCCATCTTAACAACTTCTGTATCCTGATCAAATTCAAGCATTCACCATCTCCCACTTGAATCAAAGTAAGAGTTTTATTCAAGTCAGCCTCATACTATTCCTGTCATCATTTCAGTCCATCCTCCAATTTAAACCAGGATGATCTAAAAATCTACATTTCTGATCATCTTAGTTTCATATTCATAATCCTTCAATGGTTTCCCATAGTCTATAGCATAAAACCCAAACACATAAGGCATGTCCTTAATTCCCCCTTCCTTTGGTGGTGCACTTAGATTTCTTTGGGGAATTACCTTTCCCCCATTGTGAGCAGTGTTGGTAGGACAATTAATCAGAGTGCCCTACACGGGTGGGTCCAGGATATAAGGTCAATTATAGTCTCGCAGGATTTTGAACCCTGAGTAAAACTATGCAGGGATGGAAAAATGTATTGGCGATCACTCACTCTGATAGACAGTTGGGTAGTTCCTGCTGCCTAGGGTTCTGCAGCTGCCCTTGATCCTATTTCCAAGCCTAGTTCTCCAACTTTGCCATCAATTCTGTGAGTTACACATCTTTCCAATAAATTCTCTTTTTGTTTACATTAGCCAAGTCAGTACTTTTGCTTATGACCAAAAAATTGTAACAGGCATAAGGGCATTATTTTCCAGCCTTACCTCTCACCATCACATACTCTATGTTTTCCTGTCTTGTAATAGTGAACTCCTTGTAGTTCTCTTACCCCAGTGGTCGGCAAACTCATTAGTCAACAGAGCCAAATATCAACAGTACAACGATTGAAATTTCTTTTGAGAGCCAAATTTTTTAAACTTAAACTCCTTCTAATGCCACTTCTTCAAAATAGACTTGCCCAGGCCATGGTATTTTGTGGAAGAGCCACACTCAAGGGGCCAAAGAGCCGCATGTGGCTCACGAGCCACAGTTTGCTGACCACGGTCTTACCCAAAACACACCTTTACCCTACCTCATATATATATATACTAGAGGCCCGATGCATGAAATTCATGCAAGCGTAGGCCTTCCTTCCCCCAGCTACTGGCACTGGCTTCCCTCTGGCACCTGGGACCCAGGCTGGCTTTCCTCTGGCCGCACGTAGGCACCCAGGACCTGAGCTTCGCTCCAGCCACTGGCAGGTACTCAGGACCTGGGCTTCCCGCTGGCCCCAGCTTTGTCCGGAATGACGTCTGGAATGACATCCAGAAGGATATCCATTCTAATTAGTATATTACCCTTTTATTATTATAGATTTTTTTTAATTGATTTTTTTTTACAGAGAGGAAGGGAGAAGGATGGAGAGTTAGAAACATCGATCAGCCGCCTCCTGCACACCCCCTAACTGGGGATGTGCCCGCAACCAAGGTACATGCCCCTGACCGGAATCGAACCTGGGACCCTTCAGTCCACAGGCTGACGCTCTATCCACTGAGCCAAACCAGTTAGGGTTACCCTACCTCTTAAGAAGCCCATTGACATACACCTAAGTTATAGGCCAAGTGCTTTGTCCAAGGCTACTCTACCTTCCCTGTCTGGCCCTGATCCTCTTAACCAATACACTGTACACCCTGAACATAACTATTGTTTCTATTTTAATTTTTTGTATCTGTCTCCCACTAGTCTAAGTTTTTTGAGAAGAGGGACTGTGTCTTTTCTTTTTTCTTTTTTTAATAGGGTGTACACAATAGTGGATGCCGGAAGCCAATTCCAGCATGTCATAATTGCAAGAGTTTCATCGAAAGGTTGATGCAACTTGGGGACTCAACAAGGGCTGAGTCACATATGTTATCGCCTGCTGGGAATGGCTGAAAGGCATTTCCCCAAACCTGAAAGGGATGCATAAATTGATTGTTTGCTGTCAGACAGCTCAGGGCATCTTAATCTACATGTTATTGCCTCCTCCTGGCCAAACACCTGAACAGAGGAGGTAATTCTTCCAATCTGACAATGGATTCTGTACCTAACCCTACCCTTTGATGTGTATATCTCCACCTTGCCTTAGGACAAATTGTGTTAATAAAAAGCAAGGGGTCCTGAGACAAAGAGAACTTGGTTTCTTCAGCCAAGCTCCTCTGACTCCCTATAATACCTTTCAAAATTATGTTTCGTCTCTGGACTCTTGATTAATTTACGCACAGCCGCTTCTCCAGATTGCTGAACCCTTCTATATGCCAGATCAAGACCACCAGCATTAAGTGGAATAATCGTCAACCCTTATAAAGTACTTAGTTTTTTTTTAAAATTGATTTTAGAGAGGGAGAAAGGGAGAGGGTTCGAAAGATAGAAAAATCAATGAGAGACATTGATCAGCTGCCTCCTAAACATCCTCTACTGGGGATGGAGTCCACAATCTGGGCATGTGCCCTGACCAGGAATTGAACCCTGACCTCTTGTTTCATGGGTGAACACTCAACCATTGAGCCACACTGGCCGAACAGGACTGTGTCTTTTTATCTCTGGTTCTCCAAGCCAGCTGTGCCAGTACCTGACTCCAAAAGGGGCTTCAAAATAGTTGCTAATGAATGCACAAATGAAGCCTACTATGTAAGACACTGCAATGAAGCAGCTTTACAGCCACAGTTCAGTGTTCTCTATTTTAAAGGCAAGTATGAGTACATGCTCCTCATACATGTAATATTTTCATTTAAATTTTACTTCTTTTAAGATGACTTTCTCAAAAAAAAAAAAAAAAAAAAAAAGGAGCCGAAGAAGGGTTTCCTTTCCTCTATAAAGATTTTTCTATTTCAATAGCTTCTCAAAAAACAAACTATGGATGGCATCCCAACAAGTTACACAATAATGAACAGAACTTCTCTCTTATTTCCCTCATTCCTGGAACTTGCAGATTTGGCATTTCCTAAGGGATGTTTTAATTAGAATTTGTTTCCATTACCAAGATTTTTATTTAAAACATTCAGGGTTTGGCCATCAGGTGGCTTTCAAGTTATAAACAAAAATGTACTTTGGGGAATTTGAGAACTCCAGAATGTGGAAGTATCTCATACAAATCAGAGAAGCTACTGTTGCCATGTGGAGAGATCAGCAGCCTTAAGCTTAAGTTACTGGCCCTCCTGGTTTATATCACAATTAAATGTCTTTCATCCGTATCTAGCAGTTTATACTCTACTTCTTTGAGGAAAATGAGGGGGAAGGGTTAAAATATAAAAAGTGGGTACCTCTGGGTAAAATTACTGAGGTTGGGAAAGAAGGGGGGAAGGGGATATTTATTTTCATTATAATCCCTTCTGTACTATTTATTTTATGACCATGTTCATGTAATACTGTTTCTTCTTAAATTTTGATTAAATTTTATCTGACTATATTAGCAACATATATTTGCTTCTTCTGTTCATTGATAGCATTTAACAAAATGCTATAATTCTAACTATTATAGTGTGGCTTGTGTAGCGGAGTGATGTTAATTTGCATATTACTCTTTTATTAGAGAGGATAGTTTCTGTAAAGATAATCTCTCTTTCATTCCTGACATTGGTAATTTGTGTCTTTTTTCTCCTCTTGGTCTGTATGATTGATTAAAGGCTTAGCAATTTCATTGATCTTTTCAAAGAACCAGGTTTTGGTTTTATTCATTTTTCTTCATCTACTTTTAATTTTGTTTCCATTCTTATCATTATTCAATTCACCTCCTACTTACTCCAAGTTTAATTTACTCTTCTTTTTCTACCTTAAGGTACAGGTGAGATCACTGGTTTTAGATCTTATTTTATTGTATCAGTATTTAAAGATATAAATTTCCTTCTATGCTTATCTTTTTTGTTGTTGTTGTTGAATATCACCCGAGGATATTCTTTCCACTGATTTTCAGAGAGAATGGAAGGGAGGGGGAGACAGACAGAAACACTTCAATTCACCAATTGGTTGCCTTCAGCATGCTCCCAGGCTGGGGTTTGTACCCTTGACTGGAATGGAACCATTGACCCTTTAGTCTGAGGGCCAATGCTCTAACCACTGACCCAAACTGCCTAGGGCCTTCTATGCTTATCTTGAGCTGATTTTACTGTAAAAAAACAGTAAAAGCACACATGCCCCAGGCATACAAATGAGAAGGAAAAGTTTCATAGAACAATACTTTTTCTTAATATGTGCAATGTACTCTGATATTTTCTGTTCTGTTGTTTAAGAAATGCTGTTCATGACTGATTAAATTAAAGCATAGTTTAGACTTTATTTTTTTGCAACGACATGTTATTTTATTTTAAATGTATTTTTATTGATTTCAGAGAGGAAGGGAGAGGAAGAGAGAGATAGAAACATCAATGATGAGAAGGAATCCTTGATTGGCTGCCTCCTGCACGCCCCCCAGTGGGGACCGAGCCCACAACCCGGGCATGTGCCCCTGATGGGAATCAAGCCCAGGACCCTTGAGTTCACTATACACTGAGCCAAACCAGCTATAGCGACATGTTATTTTAATTTGGTTGCTCATTATGCCCTCATTACAATTTAACAGCACTTCCTGTTTGAAGAGGTCTATTAAATTGTAGAGCCAAAAGCTCAAATCCTATGAGTATGTAGAATAAAATATATATTAAACTTTATCTTAGAGTGAACCTAGCAATTTAGCTAAGATTCTTATTTTATATAACAGTATAATTTTCTATGCTATTCCTGATGAGAGCTCTGAAGATATTTATCATGAGTATATTAGACTTTGGTTTTATTTTAGTGTTTCTATGGTTAAATATGTTACCCATAGTATTGTCCTTAACTTAGATATCAAATATTTTACCCATAGTATTGTCCTTAACTTAGATATCAAAGATTCAAATGTTCCCAATATTTATATTCTTATTAATCACCATAGTATTCAATGCAGGTAAGCTACAGAAAATGATAAGAAATCTTCAGATTTATGGATGAAGATTTTTGAAAGTCAAAAAAGCATGCCATGCCACTCAAGATAAAAATTTAATGCTCTCAGTGGTGCATCATTACCACAAAAATTAGTGGTAGGCATATAATTTACTAACTTTCTTGTAAAGTAACTTAGCAAGAGCTATAAAACTTTTATAGAAACCAAAACAAGAAAACTTCTTTGACCTGCTATTTCTATTTCTAGAATTTCATTCTAAGGAAATTATTTAAAACATGGGAAAAAAACTTTTAAATAAGCTTTGAAGAAAGCATAAAGTAAGGAATTGAAAACAATTTCAAAATGCCAAAATACAGTTACATAAACTGTACTGCATCCTCTAAGAAATATTTTGTAGTCATTAAAAATCTTTACAAAGATTGTGTAACAGCATAAGAAAATATTCATAAGGCAGGATATATACATGAATGTATGATTACAACCATGTAGGGGAAAAAACACGTATGCATAAACACTGGAATTAACAAAATGTTACCTTTTTGTCAGGTTAGAGAAGTAAGAGTAATTTTTCTTATTGTTCATATTTTCCAAATTCTACTTAATAGCATATGAATTTTAAAATAAAACATCTAGCCCTAGCTGGGTTGGCTCAGTGGACAGAGTGTCAGCCTGCAGACTGAAGGGTCCCAAGTTGGATTCCGGTCAAGGGCATGTTAATGTAAAAAAAAAACATTGAAACCTGTAAAGAATTTTGTGAGTTTATTTGAACCTCAATGAATTGAGATAATGCTCCAGAGAAAGGCAGGTTACATTTATACTTATACATTGTAATCAAAGGAAAGCGGGGGTGGGGGAGATGGGAGGGTGTGGGGTGGGGGGGTGGAGAGGGAGAAACCCCTGGATTGGATAAAAAGTAAAATGATGGACACATACTTAGGTGGGTGCAGGAACAATTAACATGATAATGAAGGAGTTTGTGGTATCTGTACTGGCGCCCAGCACATTAGGCTGTGCCCCAAGGGGTCCAGAAAAAGGGAAGTTACAAGTTACCCAGACATTTCAAAGGGTATGTTATCATAGATGCAAAAGGACAGATAGGCTCAGTTAAGATAAAGGTTGACCTTGTCAGTGAAGATACCGGCCTAGGATGTAACTACCCACCATAACTGCTTTTAGTTAAAGTTTAATTTCAGACCATCCTTTGTTAGGTTTCTGAGTTTGCAAGACTGCCATGCAGGCCTCCCCTGAGCAAATGGTCCCTTTCGTCAACAGGCACATGCCTGGGTTTGGGGCTCTATTCCCAGTAAGGGGCATGCAGAAGGCAGTCAATCAATGATTCTCTCTCATCATTGATGTTTCTGTCTCTCTCTCCCTCGCCCTTCCTCTTTGAAATCAATAAAAATATATATATTTTAAATCTATTAAATATGCTAGGTGTTAGGATTATAAAAAGGAAAAATACATGATATAAAAAGCACTTTTAAGTGTATTTACTGTATAGTAGTGATTATATTTCAGATATGTGTGTGTATGTGGAGAGAGAGAGAATGAGAAAATTGAAAGAAAATATCAAAATGCTAGGAAGGATTGTATAATGTGCGATGATAGTTAAGTCGTTTTTCTCGTTATTTCCTAAATTTTATTTTTATAACAGTACAAATGCCTTTTAAAAATGTTTTTAAGAGCTTTTGAAGCCTTCGTAATGGTATCATGACCTAACATTTAGGGGAGAAATGCACTGTTAACTCATTACATCTCATGAAAATTTTTGCTAGTAACATGAATTATAATCTTTAATTAGAGGTATGATTAAACTATATATTTAAGGTAATTTAAAAATGTTTTTATTTCAGAGAGAGGAAGGGAGAGGAAGAGTCAGAAACATCAATGATGAGAATCATCTATCTGCTGCCTCCTACAAACCCCCTCCTAGGGATCAAACTGCAACTCAGCCAAGTGCCCTGACCAGGAATCAAATCGTGACCTCCTGGTTCATGGGTGGATGCTCAACCATTGAGCACACCAGTGGAGCTATAAATGCCTTTTTGATAACTATGCATAGCTATAAACCCCCAAGAGCTCTAGGTTTGCCCTAGGCCTCTTCTCAGTTTGCCGTTGGCACTTACCTTGTGTCAAAACAATGAGACACCAATAGTGAGTTAAAATTCTGTTGTGTTAAGATTTATCAAGCCCACAGCCAGTTTGGAGGCAAAGCTGCTGCAGTGATTTTTCTTACTATAGTTGAAAGAACATTTAATGAACCAAGTAGCAAGAAACACTGGTTCTATTCTCAGTGGTGCATTTTTGTTCAGGGAAGTCATTTATCTCTGTTTTCTAAATCTCAAACTAAAAAGGTCAGATTATTTGTAAGAATCTCTAATTGTAGTTCATGTATGGAAAGGTTAGACTTGAGTAGGATTCAGGAAAATTTTATAGACTAAAGCAAAACCCCAAGAGTTTGAGTGTGCTGCGCCTACACGGCCAAGGGTGAACCTGAGTGGGGTCGGTGAAGGAGTTAGAAAAGACAGACAAGAGAAGAAAGCTGGGTCTGGGTGGAACGCTGCCCTCTCTGATGGAGAGAGACAGTGCCACAGCCTGTGAGCTGTCTCTTTATTTTATAGCCAGATTCCACGAGGTAAAGTAAGGGCGTGGTTACAACGTTCTCGTGGGTTTCGAATCTACTCAATTACATGCACCTGAACTCTTGGCTATAACTTTGGCTATAATTGTGCTGGGAGGGATTTGCCCTCCAAGCTGGGACTTGCACATGACTTTGCCATGAGAGGACCGTGCCCTCTCATTAGTCTGAGGCTTGAACCTGTCCAAACACTGTAGCCACTTTCCACATTTGAGAAAGCAAGCAGTATGGTTTATGAGCTCTCAAGTAGAAAAATACAGTCAGTAAAGAACTTGACCATGGGTTGGGATAAGAACCCAGCGTTTCCCCAAATTCTGGGCAAATTTTAGATATCTGAGTAATGGTACAGAGTATTATCAACAGGGCTTGAACACCTAGAGAGTAGGATCTGACAGTACACATGGAATTTAGGTAGGCACTTCACACTAGATGAGGATGTGGAGAAAAATGCAATTTCAGGACTATGAGTGTTTCTCTGACAAAATACTGTAATGAAACCCAAAGATTCATTTAGTCTGGGAGTCAAAATACTGTGTTGCCTCCCGCATGAGCCCTTACTGACAACACAGGTACATGCCCTTGACTGGGAATTGAACCCATGAACCTTTGGTTTGAGGGCTGATGCCATAACTACTGACCAACACTAGCCTTCCTTCATCTTAACCTTAGACTAGATCTGGGCTCTGGAGTTTGGAAGGGCACAGCTCTGCTCTCAGTGAAATGCATAATTGAATCAGCTGATGCAGACAAGGAGGTTCCTAATCATAGATTGTCCCTAAGTTTTCCCTAAGCGAAATAAATAATAGAGCCCTGTAAAAATCTAATTACATATTTCTAAACTGGACTTGGAACCTATATATCCAGACATATTCCAATTTATTTATCCTGACCCAATTAAGAAATGTAAGAGATAACCTAATGTAAAAACAGGTTTACTGGTTATTGTACACAAAAGAATGTGAGCAACTTGCAAGTATCCTATATAATAAAGAGCTAATATGCTAATGGTCGTGACGCCCTCATGCCGTAATGACCATTCAGCAGGAGGCTGCGTGCACAGTGGGGTGAAGCCACCGTGTTGCTCTGGAGACTGGGCAGAAGCGGGGAGGCACCCAGAGGAGGCAGGACCATCCCGTGGTGGGGAGGGTGGGGGTGAGAGCCCATAGCACCCTCCTCACTAGTCCTTCGCCACCCATCGCTTGCACTCAAGAGTGCTCCACCACCCACCTGCCAGGGGAAGGAGTGCAGCATGCGCGCCGCCAGGAAGCGGGCGCTCAAAACTCTGCAGCAGGCGCGAGGCTTCCATGCTCTCCTCTGGCGCCATGATGGGGCAGAGCCGCCATGTTGCTCTGGAGACGGAGAGGAACGTGGAGGTGCCTGGAGGAGGCAGGACCAGCCCGAGGCGACTCGCAGGACCGAGGGCAGGGCTTGAAGCGGCCAGAGAAGGCCGGAGGGGTTGGGGGCGGGGCCAGGCACACTCAAACTCTGGGTGAAGAGGTTAGGGTGTCAAGGCGGGGCGGCAGGTGGGTGGGCAGGGTGTGCATGGGAGGGCGGGGTGGTGCAATTTCGCACGCTGGGCCTCTAGTCTATATAATAAAAGCCTAAGTAACTGTTATGGTAGAACGAGCAGAACGACTGGTCACTATGATGCACACTGACCACCAGGGGGCAGATGCTCAATGCAGGAGCTGACCCCTGGTGGTCAGTGCGCTCCCACAGAGGGAGTGCCACTCAGCCAGAAGTTGGGCTCATGGTTGGCTGGTGAGTGCAGCGGCGGTGATGGGAGCCTCTCCCGCCTCCACGGCAGCACTAAGGAGCAGCGAGCTAACCAGTAAGAAGCCTGCCGCTGCCGAAGCCGGTTTGGCTCAGTGGATGGAGCGTCAGTCTGCGGACTGAGGGGTCCCAGGTTCGATTCCGGTCAGGGGCATGTACATTGGTTGCGGGCGCATCCCCGGTGGGGGGTGTGCAGGAGGCGGCTGGTCGATGTTTCTCTCTCATCGATGTTTCTGGCTCTCTATCCCTCTCCCTTCCTCTCTGTAAAAAATCAATAAAATATATTTTTAAAAAAAGAAGAAGCCTGCTGCTAAGGAGCAGCAAGCCAAGCGGTAAGGAGTGAGCAGGCAGGCGGTAAGGAGCGAGGGATCCCAGATTGAAAGAGGGATGTCCGACTGCCCCCCAGGGGGATCGGGCCTAAGCCAGCAGTCGGACATCCCCCGAGGTGTCCTGGACTTCGAGAGGGCACAGGTGGGGCTGAGGGGCCCCCCACCCCAAGTGTATGAATTTCATGCACTGGGCCTCTAGTCAATATAATAAAAAGCTGCCTTCCTTTCAGCCTAGAAAGTATACCAATTCCAAGCTAATAGAGTAGAACCAAACTTCAAGTTTACATAACAGACATACTCAAAGGAAGCCCTAGCTTTATTAGAAAATAGACAAAATCTTCTAAAAGTAAATGGGCCGAAATTAAAACTGGAATAGTGCTTCTGATAATAACATTAACTATTGTTTGTTTATGACATAAGACAGACAAAACTTTCAAAATTCAAAAACAGTTAATATTTTTTCATCTTTATTGACGTATAATTGACAACTTAAATATTTTGAAAAGGTAAAAGAGCCCTGGCCAGGTAGGTAGCTCAGTTGGTTAGAGCGTTGTCCTGATATGCCAAGGTCTAGGGTTCAATCCCTCATCAGGGCACATACAGGAATCAACCAATGCATGCGTAAGTTTGAATAACAAAATGATGTTTTTCTCTCTCTAAAATAAATTAATTAATAATTTTTAAAAAGAATTATGAGGCATAAAAAAAAGAAAAGGCAAAAAGAACTAATAGTTGTCAGGTACCAATTATTTTTTAACTTATAGCTAAGAGTTTTACCAACACTCTTCAAACCAAAAAACACAACAAAATTTTAAAAGTATAGATTCTTCAAGATATTAAGCCCAAGATTTTTCCCTTCTTCAAATCCTCTAAATTCAAATTATGAGAAATAATTCACTCTAGCCACTGGGAACATTTCTTCTGCCCAGTGATATAATCAGAAAATTTACTTCTTCTGCCGAAACCGGTTTGGCTCAGCGGATAGAGCATCGGCCTGCGGACTGAAAGGTCCCAGGTTCGATTCCGGCCAAGGGCATGTACCTTGGTTGCGGGCACATCCCCAGTAAGGGGTTGTGCAAGAGGCAGCTGATCGATGTTTCTAACTCTCTATCCCTCTCTCTTCCTCTCTGTGAAAAATCAATAAATTATATTTTAAAAAAAAAGAAAATTTACTTCTTCTATTATTTAACTTATTCACTCCCAGGAATAAGCAAGAGGATATAATTTCCCCTGAAGCCTATGACTGAGGCATAACTAAATTTATAACATGAGAAATTTAAGCACTGAGGGAAGCCCTGATGGTAGGGGGAAATGAGCCACTTTTTGGCCTAAAGAACAAACTGTAGCTCTCTAAGGCAGATTTGAAGAAGAATTTATCCAGGAATCAGTCTCCTCCAAAGCTGGACAGGGAGGAAGTGTGGGAAACACAGCTTTTCTAAAAGGATGAAAGGTGTCACTTGGAGACATTCTGGTTTCCTGAGGAAGGGAAGGAGACACTGGGACATCTTGTTTTGTGCGTTTTAGATCTTCCTTGTTTTCCACCATTAGTAACTGTTCTATCTCCTCTTTCAAAGATAAACCTGCTTGAAATTCCTGTTTGGGTATCTTAAGGTGTTCTTTCTGGTTTATTCTCTTGTCCTCCAACCGCTCTGATTCAGGGCAAATGACTTTGTTACTGGAATCCTCATGGACTTCCTGCTTTATGTGAGGTAAATGTGGAGGTTCTGTTGTAATTTGTTTACTCTTAGCTTCTTCTTTCAGCAAATTTACATCCTCATGAGATGTAAAACTTTGAGCTTTATCAAGCCTAGCTTTTTCACAAAGTAAGACACCTCTTAATTTTTCCTCTTTCTTTGTTGTCTCTGTCACGGATTTCTTTGGATGTAGCAGTGTCCTTATAAGGAGTCCCTGTGCATTCATCCTGTATTCTTTTGCAGCTTTCTCTCTGCGCTGTTTCTGGAAGTCCCTGAGTTGAAGCAGTTCCTCTGGAAGTTCCATACATGTAGGCTAAGAAAAGAAATTAAACACAAATCTCCTATAATTAAACTTCTGATCTTGCCTTAAAATCACTTCTGCTATACTTAACAGTATTTGGCAAGAGAAGTTCTATTCAAATGTATTCTTATAGTACCCTCTAGTGTCTTTAACTGTAGTAGTACTACTTTTCAAGTAACATATTTTGAATCCAGTTTTGTGTGTGTCTTTGTGTGTGTATGTATCAAGATTATACAGTGAGCCCGGCTGGTGTGGCTCATCAACATATGAACCAGGTGGTCAAGGTTCGATTCTCGGTCAGGGCACATACCCGGGTTGCGGGCTTGATCCCCAGTAAGGAGTGTGCAGGAGGCAACCAATCAATGATTCTCTCTCATCATTGATGTCTCTCTCTCTCTCTCAATCCCTCCTCCTTCTGCTCTCTGAAATCAATAAAAATATATTTTTTAAAAAGAAAAAAGAAAATGCCCTCTTTGTTGCAAGAGGTAAATAATTTTCCCAGGTTGCCTGCCTTTGCTTTTGTTCACTATCTTTTTGCCATACAAAAACAAATTTAAGTCTAATTAATTTTTTAAGAACTCTTGAGTATTTCTTTGTTGCATAGAAAAACACATACACCTACAACTCCATAGCAAAAGAGCAAATAATCCAAATAAAAAATGAGCAAAGACCCTAGCCAGGTGGCTCAGTTGGTTGGGGCGTCGTCCCGTACACCAGAAAGTTGTAGGTTTCATTCCAGGTCTGGGCACATACCTTGGTTTCAGGTTCAATCCCAGTCAGGGAGTGTATGGGAAGCAACAGATCAATGTCTTTCTCTCACATCTCTTTCTCTCTCTCTCATCAACAAAACAATAAAACATATCCTTGGATGAGGATTTTAAAAAAAAGAACAAAAGACCTGAATTGACATTTTCCCAAAGAAGGCATTCAAATGGCCAGTAAGTATATGAAAAGATGCTCTGATAACACTAATCATCAGGAAAATGCAAATCAAAACCACAATAAGATATCACCTCATACCAACTGAGCCACCTGGCCAGGGTTTTTGCTCATTTTTAATTTGGATTGTTTGTTCTTTTGCTATGGAGTTGTAGGTGTATGTGTTTTTCTATGCAACAAAGAAATACTCAGAACTCTTAAAAGATAAGAAATAATAGTGCTTGGGGGGCGAGTATGTGGAGAAAAGGGAACTCTCATACAGTGTTCATGGGAATGTAAATTGGTATAGCCATGATCAAAAGCAGTATGGCAGTTCCTCAAAAAATTAAAACGAAAACTACCATATGGTCCAGCAAGCCCATATCCGGTATATATCCAAAGGAAATAAAATCACTGTCTTAAAGAGATATCAGCAATCTAGTTTACAATGCATTATTCACAATAGCTAAGAGTCTATCAAGGGATGAATGAATTAAGATGATGTG
The DNA here is from genome assembly GCF_951640355.1 of Cnephaeus nilssonii. Lineage (NCBI taxonomy): Eukaryota > Metazoa > Chordata > Mammalia > Chiroptera > Vespertilionidae > Cnephaeus > Cnephaeus nilssonii. Next base: position 44,238,864 of record NC_137075.1, read on the forward strand.
TCTATATGTACATACAATGAAAAGAAGGAAATCCTGCCGTTTGTGACAATATGGATGAACATGGAGGGTATTATGCTAAGTAAAATAAGCCAGACAGAGAAAGACAAATATTGTATGCTATTACTTATATGTGTGGAATCTTTAAAAAAAGCTAAATTTTATAGAAACAGAGGATAGAATGGTGGTTGCTAGGAGTTGGGGGAAATGGAGAGATATAGTTCAAAGGGTACAACTTTCAGTTATAAGTAATTTCTAATTAATGGATAGCATGGTTATTTATTATAGTTAATAATTCGGTATTGTATACTTGAAATTTGCTGAGGGTAGATCTTAAGCATTCTCAGCATACACACACACTAAGTAACAATGTGAAATGAAGGATGTGTTAATTATCTTGGTCTCAGAAGCATTCCACCAATGTGTATGTATATTTTAAATATATACAATTAATTTTTTCAATTATTCCTCAGTAAAATTGAGGGGAAAGAATGAAAAGCATTCCCTATTGTGAGATCATTTTTTAAATTGTTTCCCCCCCGCACTAATTTTATAATTCCATTTTTTACAAAAATACTTGATCCATGGAGTTTGTTTCAATGTAATGAAAGAGATAGTGGGAGGATCCAAGATGGCGGCATAGGTAAACACCTAAACTGCTGCCTTGCACAACAATTTCAAAACTACTGTATTTTCCGGCATATAAGACGACTTTTTAACCCAGAAAATCTTCTATACGCGCAGTCATCTTATATGCCAGAAAATACGGTACAACTAAAAGACAAAACGTCTATCACCCAGAACCACGGGAAAGCTGGCTGAGTGGAAGTTCTACAACTAGAAGGCAAGAGAAAAGAGCATTCAGTGCACAAGCGCTGAAAAGCTGAGGTACGGAGGTGCGCGATCTGGGCTGGCGGCGGGTGTTGCTTTCTTCAACCCGAAGGGAGACAAGCTCCAGATTTCTCTGAAATCCAGTTTCTAGGGAGACGGGGGGGGACCCAAAATCCTACGGGAAGAAGCTGGACTGTCTGCCATTGGGTCGGAAAGTGAAGGTGGCTTGCTTGCAGAGCTGCACGCAGGAATAATTGCTTGCTGCGCTGGGGCGCGGGACACGGGGACGAGGTCGGAGGCGCAGGGATGGCGGGCTGGCAGCCATCGCAGTTTGCCACGCCCTAGCCTGGTGACACCCTGAGACCCTGCCCCACACAACCTACAAACCCACCTAAGCTCCAAGCAGCAGCTTTTGCATATGAATGGCCTTCCCTATCGCAGCTTAACCTAGCAAACTTGCAACCCGGTTCAGACAGCTCCAAAACCTCCAAACCCCAAGCAAAGAGGAGAAAACTGTAGTTCTCGCTGTAGCTCCTGCAGGGTGGCCTCAGACAGTAGCTGACCTGCACCCCATTGGAGATCCAGAAGTCAGTGTACCTAGTGGTCAGTGTGAGACACAAGATTTCAACTCCTCACATCCATAAGTGACACATTCAAGAGGCAGACACAGTGAGCACCAAACCCCACTGAAACAAGTCCTGGACCATAAGAGTGTCTCCAGCACAGCAGTTCTTCCATTATAAACACAGCGGGTCCTCACAGCCAATTGGCGTGGAGGTCAATTCCTCCCTGTGTACCAACAGCAATCAAGGCTTAACTACACCAAGACTTTGCACTCAGCCCACAAAGGGGTGTACCAAGAGCGTCCACCTCAGGTGATTGGGGAGGCTGAGCTACTGGCCCCTATAGGTCACCTACCACACAAAGCCACTCCATCAACACAGGGAAGCAGCCAAAATGCGGAGACAAAGAAACATGTCACGAATGAAAGAAATGGAGGAAAGCAAACTACTGGACAACATAGAGTTCAAAACCACATTTATAAGGTTACTCAAGAATCTTCTAAAAACTGCTGAAAAACTTGATGAGACCTTCAAGGACCTTAATGAGAATGCCAAAAAAAAAAAAAAAATGGAAAAGGACCAGTCAGAAATTAAGCATACACTGTTGAAATAAAGAATATACAGAAACTCAACTGTAGATCAACGTACCCCAAGAATCAAACCAAAGATCTGAAATATGAGGAAACAAAAAACACCCAACCAAAAAAACAAAAAGAAAAAAGAATCCAAAAATATAAAGATAGTGTAAGGAACCTCTGGGACTACTTTAGGCGTACCAACATCCGAATTTTTGGGGTGCCAGAAGAAGAGAGAGAGCAGAATATTGAAAACCTAGTAGAAGAAATAATGACAGAAAACTTTCCCTACCTGGTGAAAGAAATAGACTTACAAGTTCAGGAAGCACACAGAACCCCAAACAAGAGGAATCCAAAGAGGACCACACCAGGACACATCATAATTAAAATGCCAAGGGCAAAAGACAAAGAGAGAATCTTGAAAGCAGCAAGAGAAAAACAGTTAGTTACCTACAAGGGAGTACCCATATGACTGTCAGCGGATTTCTCAACAGAAACTATGCAGGCCAGAAGGGAGTGGCAAGAAATATTCAAAGTGATGAACAGCAAGAACCTACAACCAAGATTACTCTACCCAGCAAAGCTATCATTCAGAAGTGAAGGTCAGATAAAGAGCTTCACAGACAAGAAAAAGCTAAAGGAGTTCATCACCACCAAACCAGGATTGCATGAAATGCTGAAGGGTATTCTTTAAGAAGAGCAAGAAGAAAAAGGTAAAGATAAAAATTATGAACAACAAAAAGACATCAAACACATACCTACCAACAAGTGAATCTAAAAATCAAGTGAATAAAAAATCTGAAGAACAGAATGGACTGGTAAATATAATAGAATCAGGGACATAGAAAGGGAGTGGACTGACAATTCTCAGGGGGAAGGGGGTCTGAGGGGTGCGGGAATAAATTGGACAAAAATCTTACACCTATGGATGAAGACAGTGGTGGGGGGTAAGGGCATGGGGTGGGGTGGGGAATCAGGTGGAGGGGGGCTATGGGGGGAAAAAAAAGAGGAACACCTATAATAATCTGAACAATAAAGATTTATTAAAAAAAAAAAGAGATAGCAATTCAACTCTGAATTCTCCTCCCCCACAATGGTTAATCAATTGCCTAAGGTCATTTTTGGAATCATTATCTTTTATCTCATGGATTGAAAAGTCTACCTTTATTACAACCATCTTGGCAAATATATATTGGATCTATTTTTGGGCCTTCTACTCTTTTTCATTGGTCTTCCTACACTGGTACCAGTCGCAAACTGTTTTATTTATTGTAGACCTATATGTTTTACTATGGTTATTGATCTCTATAAACTCTATAATCACAGTTTGCCTAAATAATGCTGGTGTTAATATTTTTATTGGAATAGAGTTAAATTTATAAGTTAATTTAGATAGCTAAAAATATTTAGTGTCCCTGTTGAAGTTCTCTTTTATGTCATTCAGTAATATTTTAACACTTTCTTCATCTCTATATTCCACATTTCTTGTTAGACTTATTTCTAGGTAATCTACCTTTTTTTGTTACAATTACAAATTGATGTTTTCTTTCATTTTCTAGCTGTGTATATGGGTATAGGAAAGCTATTAATTTTTATGTCATATTTTCCCCCACTTTACTAAATTCTCTTTTTGTTTGGGGTATTGATTCTCTTCAGTTTTCCTATGTATCATAGGCATGTCATAATTCTAATTCCTCCTATTCAATTTTTATAGTTCATCTTTTTTAAAAAATTCAATTGCCTAATAACTTAAAAAAATATTAAAGTAGTCTTGCTGGCGTAGCTCAGGGTTGAGCATCAACCTATGAACCTGGAGGTCACTGTTTGATTCATGGTTTGATTCCTGGTCAGGGCACATGCCCGGGTTTAGGGCTCAATCCCCAGTAGGGGGCATGCAGGAGGCATCCAATCAAAGACACTTCTCATTATTGATATTTCTCTCTCTCTCTCTCTCTCTCTCTCTCTCTCTCCCTTCCTCTCTAAAATCAATAAAAAAAAAGTATTTTAAAAAAGCTTTAAAAAATATTAAAGTAGTGGTAATATTCACCATTTAAATTTTTTTCTTTATATTAATGTGAATGCTTTTAGTGTTCCTAAACATTATGTAGTCTTCTTGCTTGAGAAATATTTTATCATGTTGACATATCTATTCCAACTTTAATTAATATTGTATGTAAAATAATATGTTTCTAGCATTGCCCTAACCGGTTTGGCTCAGTGGATAGAGCATCAGCCTGCGGACTGAAAGGTCCCAGGTTCAGTTCTGGTGAAGGGCAAATGCCTGGGTTGTGGGTTCGATCTCCAGTGGGTGGCATGCAGGAGGCAGCCGATCAATGATTCTCTCCTATCATTGATGTTTCTATCTCTTTATCCCTCTCTCTTCCTCTCTGAAATCAATAAAAATATATTAAAAATAAATAAATAAATAAATAAATAAATAAATAAATAAATAAATAAATGTTTCTAGCATTAAACAGTGAGAGCAAAATACAAAAAAGTTATAAAACTGTCATTGGTTTTACAATGATAAATAAAAAAACATTAAAATTCTCCAGTCAAATAAGGTATGCAAGGATTTTTATGTTTTGTTGCTGTTGTTGCTGTTAAACAGTGAGAGCAGAATACAAAAAAGTTATAATTTTTTTTGACATTTATGAGATAAACATGAGAGTTTCTTGGCTCTAGTAAAATGGAGACTTTCCTAACATTAAACTATGCTTGCAAATAGAATCCTGCAACACATTAGAAGAAAAGTGAAATACATCTAGTGGGGTTCGTACCCAAAATGATAATATTGTATTTAAGATTCTGCATCATAATTTCTAATGGAGAATCCAACAACCTGCAAACTTTTTATGTAAGGAGCCAAATAGTAAATATTTTAGCCTTTCTAAGCCACAAACCATCAAACCATCTCCACTGCATACTTTTTTTTTTTTTTTTTTAATAATCCCTTAAAACTGTAAAAACCATCCTTAGTTTGTGAGCTATACCAAAATAGGTCAGGGGACAGGTTAGGCCTTAAGGGCAATAGTTTCTTTTTTTTCTTTTTTTAAGGTGGGAATGGGGTAGGGTTGGTCCTGTGTGGATGGGTTTTTTGTGTGTGTGTGTGTGTGTGTGTGTGTTTATTTTTATTGATTTTTTACAGAGAGGAAAGGAGAGGGACAGAGAGGTAGAAACATCGATGAGAGAAAAACATCAACCAGCTGCCTCCTGCACACCCCCTACCGGGGATGTGCCCACAACCAAGGCACATGCCCTTGACCGGAATCGAACCTGGGACCCCTCAGTCCACAGACCGACGCTCTATCCACTGAGCCAAACCGGTCCTGGTGTGGGGCAATAGTTTCTTAACTCCTGGTCTATAATTTTTCTTATATTGTACTGGCATCATAAAAATAACTAATGAGCCCTAGCCAGTTTGGCTCAGTGGATCGAGCATTGGCCTGCGGACTGACTAGTCTCAGATTCAATTCCGGTTAAGGGCACATGCCCAGGTTGCGGGCTCAATCCCCAGTGTGGGGTGTGCAGGAAGTAGCTGATCAGTGATTCTCTCTCATCATTGATGTTTCTATCTCTCTCTCCCTTCCTTTCTGAAATCAATAAAAAAATATTTAAAAAAAATATTTATCATCAAGTCTGCCTCCTGAAATTTGCTGTGGCTGTGGATATCACTCCATGAGGAATAAGGCAGAAGCATAAGTCCTCAAGACACAGCCACAGACAGCTGCACCTACCTCCATGCCTCCCAGCCAGTCTGCAGACCCTTCTCGGTAGGTGTTTAGGTACCCATCCACCAGGGTGGTTAGGTCAGACATCATCTCATCCAGGAGTACCAAGCGAAGGGGTAGCAGGTAGGTGGCTTCTAGGGCCAAAATTTTCAGCAAGGAGGGTGAAAGAGGTCGTGTGAACCACACTTCTGTATTTTCCTATAGACACCAAAACAATTTTCTCTGAATAGTAAGCAAAACATTAAAGGAAATAACTGTAAAAAAGAAAATAACTGTTCATGTAAGTGCTGTTTAACTTAAAACACTATTACTGTCATTTTCCTCAATTATTATTACCTTCTACTTTCACACTATGGCTAGCCTTCTGAGAACACACACACATACATACACACTTTATGATTCAGGGAAGACAGGGAAAAGGAGGGAGAGGGAGAGAGGAAAGAAGGGTGAGAAAGAAAGAGAGAGGAGAGAGGAGAGAGGAGAGAGGAGAGAGGAGAGAGGAGAGAAGAGAGAAGAGAGAGGAGAGAAGAAGGAAGAGAAGACAAGAAGGAAGGAGGGAGGGGGAGAGAAAGATAAATCAGGATTTATTTAAAACTGAAGGCAGCAGATTTGGTTATATGGCCAAAATTATAGCCAAATGATCTAGATCCCAGTTTATCATGAGAGACTATCAGGAGCTAAATAAAATCTACCTTACTTTGGGATAAATAATTGGAATTATTTTTGTTCTATCGCTTAGTCCAAATTTCCAACCTAATCACCCTCTTGTCCCCACTTAACAATGTATTTCAGAATGCTTTTAAATTGACAGACAACAAATCTGGATTCTGGCTCTTATCCACTTGAGCCCACAAACAAACTGTTGCCATTTGGAACAACTAAGATTTTAGCAATGCTCAAATGCTTACATGGCAGCTGTCATTTCTCTATAGAATATGCTAATAACCTCACTCAGAAAGCACTTGAAAAAAACTAATATCATATGGGACATCCTTTATACTCACCTGAATCAGTTTTTGTTTCTCTTCCAGAAAGGAGAGATATTTAGGGGCTACTTTAAGGTGTCTGATTAAACTCTCCTGTAAAGTACTGATGCAGTTTGGAAGAAAGCCGCCTGTTTCCATGGAAAACTGAAGGACATCTGCCACCTATGGCATTAAAAAAAGACACACAGACCAGTCTGTAGAATATATACACAGAGCTATCACCTGGCAGAAATAGCAGAAGTATATTTAGATAATGTCTTTAAATACCATTTTCCCCAATGACCCGTATGAAAACTTAAAAGTTGTACAGTCAACTTATTCTGAAAAATAGGAAAAAAGAAATAGAAAAATGATCACCCAATTTTAATGTGTACTTGTCTACTTTCTTTTCCACTTCTTTTATTTGCCTGCCTTATGGTTATTTATTATTTTTTGGTGCCTTTAGGAAATGGGGAAAGGAAGATAAAATTCAAGAATTATTTTGCCAGGCCACAGTGGCTCAGTTGGTTGAATGTCATCCTATGCACCAAAAAGTTGCTGGTTCTATTCCTGATCAGGGCACATACCTGGGTTGCGGGTTTGGTCCCATGTTGGGGAACATATGGAAGGCAATCTCTTGGTAACCTCTCTCTCTCTCTCTCTCCCTCCCTCCCTCCCTCTCTCTAAGCATGTCCTCAGGTGAGGATTTCAAAAAACAGAATTATTTTTATTACATAATAGAGGCCTGGTGCACGGATTCGTGCACTGGTGGGGTCCCTCGGCCTGGCCTGTGGGATTGGGCCAAAACCAGCTCTCTGACATCCCCCAAGGGGTCCTGGATTACGAGAGGGTGATTCTCAGGTGATGCACCCCGGAATTGGGCTCCCTCCTCTCTGGTTCCAGGTGCATAACCCAAGAACCGCAGCTGCCAAGTCACCACAGCTTGGCAGCTCCTGTGTTGAGTGTCTGCCCCCTGGTGATCATTGCACATCATAGCTACCAGTTGGTGAGTCAAACGGTCAGATGGTCACTTAGGCTTTTATATATATATATAGATTAGCAACTGTGGTAAAGTTTTGGTAAGGAAAGCTAATAAAATTAAGAATTAAGCCCTGCCGGTGTGACTCAGTGGTTGAGCGTCAACTCATGAACCAGTAGGTCACAGTTCAATGCCTAGTCAGGGCACATGCCTGGGCGTGCAGGCGGCAGCCAATAGATGATTCTCTCTCATTATTGATGCTTCTAATTCTCTCTCCCTCTCTCTGAAATCAAGTAAAAAAAAACATATTTTTTAAAATGTGAAATAATTATTTACCTGTATGTGATAGACTAGATAATGGCCACCTAAGATATCTACATCCTAATTCCTGGAACATATGAATGTTATTTTATGGAACAAATGGACTTTGAAGCTGTAATAAGTTAAGGATCTTGAGATGGGAATATTATCTTGAATTATCAGGATGGGCTCTAAATGTAATCACATGTTCTTATGAGAGGGAAGCAGAGGGAGATTTTACTATGGCAGCAGACTTTGGAGTGATGCACTTTGAAGATGGAATAAGAATAATCCAAAGAGCCTGAAACCGGTTTGGCTCAGTGGATAGAGCGTCGGCCTGCGGAGTGAAGGGTCCCAGGTTCGATTCTGGTCAAGGGCATGTACCTTGGTTGCCGGCATATCCCCAGTAGGGGGTGTGCAAGAGGCAGCTGATCAATGTTTCTAACTATCCCTCTCTCTTTCTCTCTGTAAAAAATCAATAAAATATATATTAAAAAAAAAAAAAAGAATAATCCAAAGAATATAAGTGAAAACTGAAAAAGCAAGAAATCAGACTCCTTTCCCATCAGTCTTCAGAAGAAACCAGCCCTGCTAACACCTTGACTTTAGCCCGATAAAAATGATTTCAGACGTCTAACCTCCAGAATGGTAAGAGAGCAAATTAATGTTGTTGTGTTTTTTTAAGATTTTAAAAAATTGATTTTTAAAGAGAGAAAGGGAGAGGGAGAGAAACAATGTGAGAGCATAACATCTATCTACTGCCTCCCAAATGCCCCCCCACTGGGGACCTAACCCTAATCCTAAACTCTAACCCACAACCCAGGCATGTGCCCTGACTGGGAATCAAACTGGCAACTCTTCATGCAAGGGACAACACCCATCCAATTGAGCCACACTGGCCAGGGCAAATTAATGTTGTTTTAAGCCACTAAATTTGTGATTTCTTACAACAGCAACAGGAAACTAATACATTGTGCTAGTGCTAAGGAAAACAAATTAGAAAAACTCTCAATACCTGCTTCTTTCACTATGAAAATATGAGAAGAAAAAATGGAAAGATATGCCAGTGTCTTCATTACACAATACATAATCAAGAATCCTGATGGCCTCAAGGGAACAATGAGCAATTCTCTTATGTTTTGGAATAAGCACAAAAGCAATCTCTCTAGAGTGAAAGATCCTGAAAGAAGGCCCAGAGGACATGTAAATGGGGAGATACATACAGGGCAAACTGAATCACACAAATATAATAATAAAAATAAACTTTTAGGAATTTGTTAAGAAGTAATTGGCCAGCTCATTAGTTTCACCCCTATCCAAAGGCTCTAGGACTTATATATTCAATATTTTACTTTCACTGGCATAAACCTAGAAGAACCTAAGAAAGCATAATGAAAACTAATGGTTTTCCTGCTCTCACAGCCAAACCAGCTCTAAGAGGTAGTATTGTGTAAGAATTTCTCATTTCTCTAGGGTCCTTTAGAGCAGAGAAAAATCATATATCTTCAGGTTATGTTGGGCCAAAAGAGGCTTTTTGGACATATCTAGGATGACCTGCATCCCTGAGCTAGATGCCAACTAGCCACTAGCCTTAACTGGTACATATGTGGGTAAAGGCAGAGATGTGATTGTTCACCTCATAATAAGGTCTCATTTCAGACTTCTGAATGACCCCCAAATTGTTTGTTTCTGAATATTATATACTAGAGTACAGAGCAAATTCTGGAGCAAAATGAGAGGAAAATACTAAATACTTTTAAGTAACTTTTTTGCAGTGATTTTACAGTTCACCAAATGATCTCACATATTGTACAAACATCTTACATGAGAAATGAGCAGGAATGGGGCACACACACACAAAGACTTTCAGCAACTCATCAGACAAGGCCTATTTTCTACAGGAGCTATGTACAGTAGATTAAACCCAATATTTCCCTCCATGTACCTGTGTGTCAAAGACATTATTCAGCAAAATTCCATACTGATGAGAGAGGCAATCAGAAAGCCAACGACAATCATGGATAACCTAAGGCATCAGAAGACAGGGACAGAGTAATTAGAACCGGGCTACTAGTTTTATTAGCAGAGGAATCAGCTTACACACTCACCTTCAAAATTTTCTTGTCTTCTAATACCATCTGGAGTCCATTGTTGAAAGCACGATTTCCGAGAAGGAAAATGTCAAATAAGTAGACACGGCTGTTTGTGGCCACCTACAATAAATCATCCAGTCACACATGTTACAGAATAAGGAAGAACTAGGGAAAGGGATCTGAAGATCAAGAAAGACGTGATAAAATATTTAACATCCTCACTTTTAAAGTAAACAATAGGCATTCAATATTCTTAGAGAAAAATGGGTTTACATTGATCTTAAGTTAAAAAAAAAAAGAAGACACTACAACTGTGATTTTTCAAAAGAAAAGAAACAGACTATCTGGTAATTTAGCTTTTCACTTTTTACTGTCCCAACTTCAATTTTTACCAGTCTCACCTATGGCATTCTAATACCCCAGGGATTCCAGGTTTAAGGGGAATATGAACAATATATTTTGTTGTTAACAATACAAAATGTATTTTATTTTTTTAGTTCCATAGTAAGCATGAATGTGTTAGGTATCACATGAAATTACTCATAAGAGGATCCCTGTTCCTCATCAGTATAAAACAGGCAATAAATACACTGGCACAAATGGCAGGATATGAAACACTGTTTTATAGATCAATTTTATACAATCATAAGAATTCTAGATAGTTTTTGTTCATAAAAGCCACAAAAGCTGTACAGCTGGATAATCTACTGAGTCAGAGAGTACAAGGCCAAAAAGGATCTAAGGAGATCTAGAGAGGCAGCCACGTGTCATTCTGATGCCATCTTTGTCATTTCAGGAGCTAACGGTTGTTACAGCCACAATTGCCAGGCCTACCTGTACCCATTCTCAGATCCTTCATGATTATTTGCTAGAATTTGACACATAAATAATCAACCCCTGCTCTTTCCCCCTACATCTTTAAACATAAAAATTGAATAGACACTAAAAGTTTGGAAAATAATTCTCTGCTAGACTTTAAGCTCTATGAGAGAAGAGATTAGGTCAAATTCACCACTATACATGCAGCTAGAACAGAGTCAGGCACATGGATGGCTGTTACACATTTCTTCAGCGAATCAACGCATGCCATACAATTCTCCTTTCCATTTTTTTTCATATGCAAAATATGTACATGGCTCCAATAATATGCATTCAAATCTATATCCTGCTTTTTCCATTCATGAACTTTCAAATATTTTTCTATATTGCATTTGTCATCAGTTTCTGGCATCCATAAAGGAGTTATAAAATATACTGTAACTTCTATTATTAACTATTTAAGTAGTTTCTGACTTTTCATCGTCATAAATGATGCCAGGATGAACAGATCCTCACATATTTTTTCTTCATATTTTGAAGATAGATTCCTAGAAGTGGCCCTGAGAAGTAGGCCAAAGGATATAAAAAATCTTTGCATCTCAACAAAGATTTGCTACTTTTATCTTATTATTTTTTAAATTTTAAATAAATTTATATTTGCAATTACAGTTGATATATATTTTATTAATTTCACATGTACAACTCAGTGATTAGACATTTATATAACTTATGAAGTGATTACCCTGATAAAACTAGTACCCATCTGACAACATATATAGCTATTACTTGACTATATTCTCTATATTATACTTTACATCCCCATAGTTACTATTCTGTAACTATTTTGTACATATTTTTTTATTGATTGATTTTTAGAGAGAAGAGAAGAGAAATATTGATTTGTTGTTCCACTTATTTATGTATTCATTATTGTATGTGCCCTGACCAGGTAGGTACCCACCCGCAACATTGGCATATTAGGATGACGCTCTAACCAACTGAACTACCTAGTCAGGGCCCAATTTGTACTTCTTAATCCCTTCACCTTTTTCACCCATTCCCTCAACCCCTCTCCCATATGACAGCTGTCAAAATGTTCTCTTTATGAGTCTATTTCTATTTTGCTTGTTCATTTCTTTTGTTTTTTAGATTCCACATATAAATAAAATCATAGGCATTTGTCTTTCTCTGACTTATTTCACTCAGCACAATACCCTCCATGTTGTTGCAATATCCATGTTGTCGCAGATGGCAGATGGCAAGATTTTTTGTTTTGTTTTGTTTTGCTAATCCTTACCCGAGGATATTTTTCCATTGATCTTTTAGAGAGAGTTGATGAGAGAAGGGAAGACAGAGAGAAACATCGATGGGACAGAAACACATCAATTGGTTGCCCCCTGCACACACCCTGACCAGGGCCTGGGCTAGGGAGGAGCCTGTAAACAAGGTATGTGCGCTTGAACAGAATTGAACCCAGCACCCTTTGGTCCACAAGCCAACCCTCTATCCAGAGCCAAACCAGCTAGGGCTATATTTTTTTTAATGGATGAGTTATATCCCATTGTATATATGCACCACTTCTTTTTTATCCATTCAATTATTGATTGACACTTCAAGTTGGTTCCATATCTTGGCTATCCTATATAATAAAACCCTAATATGCAAATTGACCGAACGGAGGAATAACAGGCTGCTATGACGCACACTGACCACCAGGGGGCAAACGCTCAATGCAGGAACAGCCCCCTAGTGGTCAGTGCACTCCCACAGGGGGAGTGCCACTCAGCCAGAAGCCGGGCTCACGGCTGGTGAGAGCAGCGGTGGTGGCAGGAGCCTCTCCCACCTCCAAGGCAGCCCTAAGGACCCCTTAGGGGATGTCCGACTGCTGGCTTAGGCCCATGGGGAGCGGACCTAAGTCAGCAGTCAGAGATCCCCTGAGGGGTCCCAGACTATGAGAGGGTGCAGGCCGGGCGGAGGGCTCCCCCCAGTGCATGAATGTTGTGCACCGGGCCTCTAGTTGTAAATAATGCTACAATGAACATATGGATGCATATGTCTTTTCATTTTAGTGTTTTGGGTTTCTTCAGTAAACACCCTGAAGTGGGATGGTTGAGTCCTTCTTTGTCTCTTGTTGTAGGCTTTGTTTAAAAGTCTATTTTGTCTGGTATAAGTATTGCTACCGCAGCTTTTTTTTTTTTTTTCCATGAAATATTTTTCCATCCCTTTACTTTCAGTCTCTGTATGTCTTCATTCTGAAGTAAGTCTCTTGTAGACAGTATATGTAAGGATTTTGTTTTCTTTTCCATGTGGCCACCCTATGTATTTTGATTGGAGCATTTAATCCATTTGCATTTACAGTAATTGTTGTACTAGCCAGTTTGGGAAGAATGGACAAATATAATGAGAATTTTAGCAAAAAGATGGGAGATATAAGAAAGTACTAAATAGCAACAACAACAAAAAAGAAAGTACCAAATAGGTCCTGGCCAGATAACTCAGTTGGTTAGAGTGTCATCCCAAACACCAAGGGTGCGGGTTCAATCCCCAGTCAGGACACATACAAGAATCAACCAATGAATGCCTAAATAAGTGAAACAACAAATCTCTCTCTCTTTCTTTCCTCTCTCTGTCTAAAATCAATAAATAAAAACAAGAAAGAAAAATAGCCCTGCCGAAACCGGTTTGGCTCAGTGGATGGAGCGTTGGTCTGCGGACTGGGGGGTCCCGGTTCGATTCCGGTCGGGGGCATGTGCATTGGTTGTGGGCACGTCCCGGGTGGGGGGTGTGCAGGAGGCAGCTGGTCGATGTTTCTCTCTCATCGATGTTTCTAGCTCTCTATCCCTCTCCCTTCCTCTCTGTGAAAAAATCAATAAAATATATTTAAAAAGAAAGAAAGAAAGAAAGAAAGAAAGAAAGAAAGAAAGAAAGAAAGAAAGAAAGAAAGAAAGAAAGAAAGAAAGAAAGATAGCCCTAGCTGGTTAGGCTCAGTGGATAGAGCATCGGCTTGTGGACTGAAGGGTCCCAGGTTCAATTCCGGTCAAGGATACATGCCCAGGTTGCGGGCTCAATCCCAGTAGGGGGTATGCAGGAGGCAGCTGATCAATGATTCTCTCTCATTGATGTTTCTATATCTTCCTCCCTCTCCCTTCCTCTCTGAAATCAATAAACAAGTATTTATTTAAAAAAACAAGAAAGGAAAATATACTAGGAAGTTTAGTAATAACAGACAAGATGAAGCAGAAGAAAGGAACAGTCAGGCAATGGAACAGGCAATGGAACTCAACCAATCACAGCAGCAAAAAGAAAAAAGTATGAAAAAAAGTAAAGATAACTTAATGGTCTAATGAGACAATATCAAACAGACTAACATTTGCATAAAAGACACTCTGAAGAAGAATGAAATTAAAAATGTAAATGTTTGTCAAATTGCTTTGTAAACTGTACAGAGCTATATAAATGTACTTTGTTTTAATAAGCCTGTTACTAGATTCTAAAAAAAACAAAACAAACAAAAACAGCCCACATCTCTGAAGTAGCAGGTGGAATTCTCATAAGCCTTTACCATTATTTGATATTTTTCCTTTAAGATAATGTGATACTTTGATTTTAAAATTAAATACACAAAGAGGGTATAGAAAGGATAAATGGTGATGGAAAAAATAAAAATTAAACACACAAGCTCAAGGACTTAGTTAGAGAAAATGTGCCTAATTTGTCTTCAGAGGACAATTTAACTAATTGGATGGTCCCTTCTAATACCTAGACAACCAAAGGGGGCAAATTAAGAAATAACCTATAGCTTTCCAGGCCCCTGTTACCATGAAGTCCACCCTTTTATTTTGGTAGAGAGGTTTTGGGTTGGTTTCTTCCTACTAACACCCCCAGCTTTATTGAGATTAAATCTTATATAATAAAAGCCTAACATGCAAATCGACCAAACGGTGGAATTACTGGTCGCTATGACATGCACAGACCACCAGAAGGCAGATGTTCAATGCAGGAGCTGACCCCAGCCCACAGGCCCCAGGCCAGCCAAGGCAGGTGCCAGCAGGGACCCCCCAATCACCCCGCCAGTAGTCCTACAGATCGGCCCTGATTGCTGGCCAGGCCTAGGGACCCTACCCATGCATGAATTTTGTGCACCAGGCCTCTAGTTAACATATATATTGCTTTTCAGCCTTTTGGTTAAGATCAAGTGCAGTATCTGTTCTTATCAGTTTAATATCTGATATATCCTCTATCTAAGGATATAAAAAAATAACATAACTTTGTGTAAGTTTAAAGTATACAATGTGATGATTTGATATAAGTATACTGTGAAATGATTACCATAAGGGAGGTAACACATCTTTAAGCTCACAGTTAACTGTGTGTGTGTGTGTTGAGAACTTTTAAGATCTACTCTCTTAGCAACTTCCAAGTATTCAAAACAGTATTATCTATAATCACCATTATGTACATTAGATTCCCAGAATTTTTTATTTTTATTTTTTAAAAAATATTTTTATTGATTTCAGAGAGGAAGAGAGAGATAGAAATACCAATGATGAGAGAGAATCATTGATCAATTGCCTCCTACTAGGGGTCAAACCCACAACCTGGGCATGTGCCCTGACTGCGAATTGAACCATGACCTCCTGGTTCATAGATTGACACTCAACCACTGAGCCACGGTGACTGGGCTTCCAGAATTTATCTTATAACTGGAAGTTTGTACCTTTTGACCATCTTCATACATTGTCCCCATTCCCCCAATTCCTGGCAACCATCAATCTACTCTGTTTCTGTTAGTTCCGTTTTTTTTAGGTTCCACATATATGTATTTTTCCTCTCTGTCTGATTTCCCTTACCATAATGCCTTCCAGGTTCATTCATGTTGTCACAAATGGGCAGGATTTCATTCTTTTTATGGCTGAATAATATTGCACTTATACATTTACCACATTTTCCTTATCTATTCATCCATCTATAAATCGTTTATTTCCACATCTTGGCTATTGAAAATAATGCTGTAATATGAACATGGGGAGGCAGGTATCTCTTTGAGAGCCTGTTTTCGATTCCTTCAGAAATATAACCAGAAGTGAAATTGCTGGATTATAGGGTAGTTCAATTGTTAATTTTTTTTGAGAAATCACCATACTGCTTTCCATAGTGGATCTACCAATTTACATTCCCAGAAACAGTGCTAAGAATTTCCTTTTTTCCACATCCTCTCCAGTACTTGTTATTTTTGTCTTTTTTATAACAGCCATCCTAACAGGTGTGAGGTCATATGGTAGTTTTGATTTGCATTTCCCTGATGATTATTGATGCTGAGAATCTTGTAATGTATCTGTTGGCATTTTGTATACCTTCTTTAGGAAAATTTCTATTCAGGCCCTTTGCCCAATATTAAATTGGATTTTTTTTTTTTTGCTATTAAATTGTATGAATTCCTATATATTGTGGATATTAACCCCTTATCACATATATAGCTTGCAAATATTTTCTCTCATTCCATGAGTTGCCTTTTCATTTTGTTGATCTTTTCTTTTGCTGTGCAGAAGCTTTTTAGTTTGATATAGTCCCCTTTGCTTATTTTTGTTTTTGTTGCTTATGTAATTTTATTTTAAGAAATTTGGATTTGTGCCCCAGGTGGTTTGGCTCAGTGGATAGAGAGTTGGCCTGCAAACTGAAGGGTCCCGGGTTCGATTCTGATCCAGGGCACATGCCTGGGTTATGGGCTCAGTCCCCAGTAGGGGTCATGCAAAAGGCAGCCAATCAATGATTTTCTCTCATCATTGATGTTTCTATCTTTCTCTCCTTCTCCCTTTCTCTCTGAAATCAATAAAATATATGTAGCCCTAGCCGGTTTGACTTGGTGGATAGAGCGTCGCCCTGCGGACTGAAGGGTCCCTGGTTCAATTCTGGTCAAGGGCATGTACCTTGGTTGCAGGCACATCCCCAGTGGGGGGTGTGCAGGAATCAGCTGATTGATGTTTATCTCTCATCGATGTTTCTAACTCTCTATCCCTCTCCCTCCCTCTCTGTAAAAAAATCAATAAAATATATTAAAATATATATATTTGTAAAAAAAAGAAAGAAGCCGAAACCGGTTTGGCTCAGTGGATAGAGCGTCGGTCTACGGACTGAAAGGTCCCAGGTTTGATTCCGGTCAAGGGCATGTACATTGGTTGCGGGCACATCCCCGGTAGGGGGTGTGCAGGAGGCAGCTGGTCGATGTTTCTCTCTCATCGATGTTTCTAGCTCTCTATCCCTCTCCCTTCCTCTCTGTAAAAAATCAATAAAATATATTTTTTTAAAAAAGAAAGAAATTTGCATTTGTGCTGCTAACTCAAACTTAGTCGCCTAAAAACTAAGGTTTGCCATGAAAGTGCATGAAATGAGAGAGGCAATCTGATCCCAGAGCAAAACTGGGCTTGATATCTCCATTTCTTTTCCTTTGAGAAGATGAATACTTCAGAGAGAGAAGGTCAAGAGAGCAGACTGCCAATCCTAATAAAAAATATCTTTTCAGTAGCTGGAGGTAGGTGTCTACTCAAAGGATAGAAGACATTGTTTGGGTATTCAGCCCTTTAAATGCTGATGCTGCTGAGTGTGATCCAAAGGTGGCTACCCAACCTAGCTATGCAAAGCTCATTATAAAGTTCTTTGGATATAGTGGGGACCCTCACCTGACATCTCTCAGGTCCAGGAAAATAAAAATGATATGGTAGAAACCTGCTGTGGAAAGCTAGCAAACAATAGGAAAGATGAGAAACTCTTCATAGAGCTAAGGCAAGAAAATAGAGCTGGGAAAGAAGACCTCAAGCAGAATCTGTAAGACAGCAATCTGTAATAATAAAAGCGTAATATGTTAATTAGACCAGACAGCTGAAAGACCTTCCGGACGAAGCCACAGCAGCGGGGGCCGAGGCAGAGGCGGTTAGGGGTGATCAGACAGGCAGGCAAGTAGTTAGGGGCAATCAGGCAGGCAGGCGAGTGGTTAGGGGCAATCAGGCAGGCAGGGGAGCGGTTAGGGGTGATCAGGCAGGCAGGCAGAGTGGTTAGGGGTGATCAGGCAAGCAGGCGAGCTGTTAGGAGCAATCAGGCAGGAAGGCGAGCAGTTAGGGGTGATCAGGCAGGCAGGGGAGTGTTTAGGGGCCATCAGGCAGGCAGGCAGAGTGGTTAGGGGTGATCAGGCAGGCAGGTGAGCGGTTTAGGGGAGATCAGGCAGGCAGGCAGGCCAGTGGTTAGGAGCCAGTGGTCCCGGATTGCGAGAGGGTGCAGGCCAGGCTGAGGCCCAGTGAATTTCATGCACTGGGCCTCTAGTAATGATTATAAAAGTGAATCTATAAAGAGACAGAAGCTCTTTTCTTTTGAAAATAATAAACTGAGTAGTAAAGAGAATGAAAGACATTCCAAACAAGTTCTAGTACAGTGACACTTGGGTGATACAATGAAGACAATTAATATAAATTTCCAAGTGATCTATAATTATTTTCAAAATAAAAAGTTTTTTATAACTATGTTTTACCTGAAGCCAACATAGTTTCCCATGACGACACACATTAGCTCCTTCTGCAGCCACACTCAAAACACTCTGCTTCTTGATGTGGAGCATCTGGTAATAAAAGAAGAAAATAGAATTCTCCAGGGAGTTAATTTTGCAATTATAACCTCATGAATGACACAAGTAAAATAGCTAGCAGTGAACAAAGTGGATCATATTTTTTAAACTCATAAAATCTGACTGATCCAAAACAGGTGTCTGCTACACACACACACACACACACACACCATCACTGAACACTTCTGATCCTCTTTTTAGCTTTCACAAAATTATTCCACAATTGGAAAATAAATCACTCATATGCCAAATACTAGTAAGAATTAAAAACTCAGATACCTTATGTTACCAATGATGTTACAGAGAAAGATTTCTAGTCTTTATGGCCAAACTCCACATCAAAGAATAGCACCCTAACACAGAGCAATTTATTGTTCCTGATGGGAACTCACATGGTGGCTGAGTTTCACAGTACCTACTGTTCAGAATCAGAGAAACAAGGACTCAACAGGTCCCTTTAAGTCCTGGATTCACTTAATTTCTCAAAATTGAAAAGTGGTATGTCTGGTACATATGCTAGTCCTTTGACTATCTACAATATTACCCTATTCCAAAACATTACATAATTCTAAGATACTTAATCCACAATATGAAAATATCTACATGATACAACATTCTCTCCATTTTATAGGT
Source organism: Cnephaeus nilssonii (assembly GCF_951640355.1). Taxonomy (NCBI): domain Eukaryota; kingdom Metazoa; phylum Chordata; class Mammalia; order Chiroptera; family Vespertilionidae; genus Cnephaeus; species Cnephaeus nilssonii. The sequence goes on from NC_137075.1 coordinate 44,257,962, forward strand.
AGGTAAATTACTCAAGAATACAAGGGCATTGGTAACTACTATACACTAAGCACAATATCTTCCTTTAGAGAGCATAGTGTTCTACATGCTGAGTATCTTTTATCACTGATGAAAAAAGGGGAATGAAGGTTAATTCCATCCTCAAACAACAAGAAGGCTGCAGAACTGAGAACAAAAACTGTATTTCCCTATTGATAAGAATTTCCAACTACCTCTTCAAATCTCCAAAGCAAAAGTTCTTATCCCATTTTTGTTGTTGTCATAGACCCTTTAAAGAATCTTTTGACTATAAAGAATTCTTATAATTAATTTAAAAGTGGGCAAGAGAATAGATACTTCTCTGAAGAAGATATACAAGTAGCCAAAAAGGACCTGAAAACACAGTCAACATTATGAGCTATCAGAGAAATGTAAACCAAAACCACCGGATACCATTTTATACTACTAGGATGGCTATACAGGCAGTCCTCGGGCTATGTCGGACTCGAAGTACCTCGTTTCATGGTTACATCACCATCTCCCATTTATTTATTTTAAAAAAAAGTTCCGTCATTTTGACGTATGTACGTATGTACATATGTGCTTTATGTTTTTTATCATTTGTTTACCATAAGTAAAGGTCAGGAATTGTTATCTTTCTTTTAAATTTTTTTTACTGTTTCACTTCATAACTGCTATGCATGTGCTCCATGTGAGTGACCTAGGTGATTATGTAGTTGGGTTCCGGAAAATCGCTGTAAGTCGCACCATAAGAAGGATCTCTGACGTAACCCGAGGACCTACTGTAATTAAAGTGACAAATAACATAGTCTCAAGGCTTTAAATATCATTAGAAGCTAACTTGAATTTATATCTCCATCTCAAACCTTTCTCCTCATCTCTAGACTTAGGTTGACAGAAACTAAACTCCTAAGTATCTCCCCCAATACTTTTCTACCCATAGTCTTTCCCATCTCAGTTTAATAGCCACACCACATTTCAGAGGAGAATGTGGAGAAATTGGAACGCTCATATCCTGTCGGTGGGAATATAACTTTGGAAAACAGTATGATCAATCAAAAATTAAACATAGAGCCCGGCTGCTGTGGCTCAGTGGTTGAGAGTCAACCCATGCACCAAGAGGTCACCAGTTCGATTCCCAAGCAGTGCACATGCTCTGGTTGTGGCTTGATCCCCAGAAGAGGGCATGCAGGAAGCAGCCATTCGATGTTGATGTTTCTCTTTCATCAATGTTTCTATCTTTCTCTCCCTTCCTCTCTCTCTAAAATCAATAAAAACATATTTAAAAAGAAAATTAAACATAGTTACAATATGACCCATCAATTCCACTCCCAAGAAAAATGAAAACGTATGTCCACACAAAAACCTGTATGTGAATGTTCATAGCATTATTTATAATAGCCAAAAAGTAGAAACAACCCAAATGCCCATCAAATATCTAAAGGATAAATGAAATGTGGTATATCCACACAAAGGAATATTTGGCAATAAAAATAAGTGAAATACTGATACAAGCTATTACATAGATGAAAATATTATGCTAAGCAAAATAAACCAGTCACAAATGTCAATATAATGTATAATCCCATTTATATGAAATGTTCTAAACAGGTAAAACCATAGAGGCAGGAAATAGATTAGTGGTTTCCAAGGGCTAGTGAGGGATTAAAGGTGATGGCTAAGGAGTATGGGGTTTCTTTTGGGGGTACTGAAAATATTCTAAAATTATTTCTGGTGATAGATGTGCAATTCTGTGAATATGCTAAAAGCCAGGGAATTGTACATTTTAAATAGGTAAATTTTTTGGCATGTGGATTAGATCTCAATAAAGCTCTGTGTGTTTTTTTAAAAAAAAGAGAATTTGTTGAAAGTTTATGCTCCCTCCCTGGCCAATAATGGCTGTTGGTTGGAGTGTCGTCCCTTACACCCAAAAGTCATGGGCTCAATTACTGGTCAGGGAACATACCCAGAATACAGGTTTGATCCTCTCCTCAGTCAGGGTACGAGCAGGAGGCAACCGATCGATATTTCTCTTTCTCACATGGATGTTTCTCTCTATTACTCTCTCTCCCTCTCCCTTCCTCTCTCTAAAATCAATAAAAAAAACATACCCATGCAGGAGACAGCTGATCAATGATTCTCTCTCATCACTGATGTTTCTGTCTCTCTCTTCCCTCTCCCATACTCTCTGAAATCAATAAAAATATATTAAAAAGAAAACAAACATATCCTCGGGTGAGGATTATATATATATATATATATATATATATATATATATATATATATGAAAGCTAACTCTTCCTTAAAAAATGCATCCATGCAGATAAAAGCATAACCTTACACCTAAATAGAAAGTGTAACCCTGGAAGTCCATCTGAGAACAGTATCCTCAGCTAAATAATTAGTTACTGCCATGTCTCAAATTAATAAGTGCTTATAGAGAAATTGCCTAAACAGACCATCTAGAATTGTCTTTTTAAAATATGAGTAAAAAGGAATTTCTTATTCTCTTCTAAAAGTGCCAATGATGCCCAGGCACAGTAGCTCAGTCAGAGCGTCATCCAATACAACAAGGCTGCAGGTTTGATCCCCAATCAATAAGGACACATACAAGAAGCCACCAATGAATGCATAAATAAATGGAACAACAAATAGATGTCTCTGTCTCCCTTCCTCTCTCTAAAATCAGTAAATAAAATGTAAATCCTACCTAATAAAATAGTAATATGCAAATTGACCGCACCTTCGCTATGCCCAAGCCATGCCCACCATCCAAAGCCACGCCCACCAGCCAATCAGGGCGAGCATGCAAATTACCCAACAAAGATGGCGGTTAATTTGCATACACTGAGGGAGGAAGGAGTGAAGACTGAAGACAACTTAGAAGGAAGACGGAGGAAAAGCGGAAAGCAAGATGGCTGCCAGAAGGGAAAGTCCGGGCGGGGCGGGGCAGGGCGGAGCGGGGCGGGTGGCAGCGGCGCGCCGGTGCAGGCACGGCTGCAACAGCGGCGGCAGCAGCTGTGCATGCGGCCGCAGCGGCCTCTTGCAGGATTTTTCCTGCAAATGGGCTACTAGTAAGTAAATAATTAAATGTACGAATGGCCCTGGCTGGTTTGGCTCAGTAGATAGAGCATCGGCCTGTGGACTGAAGGGTCCCAGGTTCAATTCCCAGTCAGGGCACAAGCCCGGGGTTGCGGGCTCAATCCCCAGTTGAGGGTGTGCAGGAGGCGACCATTCCCTGATTCTCTCTCATCATTGATGTTTCTATCTCTCTCCCTCTCCATTCCTGAAATCAATAAAAAATATTAAGAAAAAAGTATGAATGGCTATCCATCTCACTCAAGTCAAACTTAAAATTCTTATGATGTCTATAAAAGCCCTAACTGATATACTTCCTGTCTTTTCTCATTTCCTATCACTCTTCTTCATTGTGATTCCTGCTGTTTCTTCACACAAGCCAAGTGTGCCTTAGTCTCAGGGTCTTGGCACTTGCTAATTACACCTTTTTTAAGTTTCTTACCTAGATAGCCACATCACTGGCTCCCGTCTTTCAGGTCTGTGTCCCCAACTCACCTCTTCATAAAGATTTTCTCTGTCTAAAACTAGGAATTGCCTGTCATTCTATTTACTACATTACATGTATTTTTCTTCATAAAACTTATCACCAGATTATATACAATTATTTGTTTATTTCCTTACACTAAAATGTATGCTTCTTGAGGGCTGGGAATTGAAGACTGTTTTACCCCACACTTCAGAACAGTGCCTGGCATACAGCAGGAACTCAAATATTTTGTTGAATTATTAGAGAAAACATCAATGATCTTATAAGAGAAAAATTTGTGAGACACAGACATGATACTCATATGGAGACAATACTGGGAATGATTGAAGGCAACTTACTGCAGCACCAAACTTCTGCTGGAATTGATCAATGACTGTGTATGTCACCTCTTCTTCCTCTACAGGGAAATGATGGTATTAGATATATTTGTCTTTCTTGGAAATAAAATAGCTCTCCCACTAATTTTAGCCATATTAATAGAATCCTACTCTATTGCAACTCAAATGTTTAATGTTATTTCATTATCACCTGTGGCATCAGCCCATCACACAGTGAGCACTATTAGCATCCTGTTTATCAACTGAGAATAAACAAAAGCCTCACTAGTGATAATCTTATGAATTGGACAATTTAGTCACTTTTTGTAATAACCCAGTAATGTTTCCCTCCTCATAGGTTTATGTCTTAAATACTTAAAGACACACACTTTTTAAAAGCATGTTCATAATTTTAAAAAATAACAGTTTAAATAAATTAGTCCTGAAGATGGGCCAATGTCCACACTTTTGGGATTCTCTGGGTTCTGAAAGTTAATTACTTTTTAATTATGTAATTTAAAAGATTATTTGGATAGCCCAGCCAGTGTGGCTCAGTGGTTGAGTGTTGACCTATGAACCAGGAGGTCGGGGTTGGATTCCTGGTCAGTGTACATGCTCGGGTTGTGGGCTCCATCCCCAGGAGGGGGCGTGCAGGAGGCAGCCGATCAATGATTCTCTCATCATTGATGTTTCTATCTCTCTCTCCCTCTCTGAATTCAATAAAAATCTATTTTAAAAATGTTTAAAAGATTATAGGTATAGTATAACATATAGTTCTTCATCTCTCAGCCTCTGAATCTTTGGGGTGACAGAGGATACAGTCCATGCATCTTTCTTTTTTCTATCTATACTCACTCCCTTGGTGACTTATCTCATCTAGTCTCAAGGCTTTAAATATCATTTATAGGCTAACTCTTAAATATGTACCTCCATCTCAGACCTTCCTCCTCATCTCTAGACTTATATTCAAACTTAGGTAAACAGAAACTAAACTCTTAATTATTTTCCCCAAACCTTTTCCATCCAGTCTTTCCCATCTCAGTTTCAGCAACACCATACTTCAGGATACTCAGGCCCAAACCCCTGAAATCATCCTTGATTCTTCCCTTTCTTTCACATCCATATCTGATCTACCAGTAAATCGTGTATGCTTCACCTCAACATACACCCAGAATTCCACCACTTCTTACCAATCATACTGCCACCACTAGGATCCAAGTTTCACCATACTCACTCATTATAAAATTATTTCAATAGCCTCCTAAGGGGTATTCATGCTTTCACCCTTGTCTTCCTTTCAGTATCTATCCTACATAATAAAAGCCTAATATGCAAATCGACCAAATGGCGGGAACGATTGGTGGTACAACTGGTCAATATGACACGCACTGACCACCAGGGGGCAGATGCTCAACACAGGAGCTGCCCCCAGCCCACAGGCCCCAGGCCAGCCAAGGCAGGTGCAGTGAGCACCCCACCACCACCACCACCGATTGCCCCGCCAGTTGCCCCACAGATCGACCCTGATTACCGGCCAGGCCTAGGGACTCTACCCATGCACGAATTTCGTGCATCGGTCCTCTAGTATATATATAAAAGACTAATATGCTAAGTGTCCTTCCCACCATCCAACCTGTCACTATGATGTGCACTGACCATCAGGGGACAGACGCTCAACGCAGGAGCTGCAGAGCTGCAGTGACTTGGCAGTTGTGGTTCTCGGGTGACGCACCCCAAAACCAGAGAGGAGGGGAGCAGCAGGCAGCACAGATAGGGGACCAGGGGCCATGGTGCGAGCGGCCGGGCGGGGGCACAGAGGATGGGCTGAGACCTGCCCCTGTGTCCATTGCAGCCTCACGGCCCACAGTTCCTTTCAAGGTACACAAATTCATACACTGAAGCCCTAGTACTTCAATAAGAAGATGAGCAAAAGATATGAACATACATTTTACCAAAGATATTCAATGGCAAATAAGCATATTAAAAATCCTCTACATCCTTACTCATTACGGAAATGATAAATTCAAGAAATCCTTCAGTGGCTTCTCACTTCAGAGTACAAGTCCCTCCAGTGACCTACAACTTCCTCCATGATCCACTGACCCCACTTCATCTCCTACTACTCTCCTTGCTCCAGCTAGACTGATCTCTGCTGTTAAGATCCTGGCATGTTTTTTTCTCAGGGCCTTTGTATTTGTTCTTTATTCTGCCTAAAAAATATTTCCCATAGATATCTATACAGCTCCATCCCTCACCTCCAGGCCATTACTCAAATGTCACCATTTCGATAAGGCCTGTTCTGGTCACCCTAAATTGTAAAACCACCCTCTCCACAGACTTCTACTCTTTTTTTTTTTTAATATATTTAATTGATTTTTTACAGAGAGGAAGGGAGAGGGATAGAGAGTTAGAAACATTGATGGGAGAGAAACATCGATCAGCTGCCTCTTGCACACCTCCTACTGGGAATGTGCCCACAACCAAGGTAATGCGCTTGACTGGAATCGAACCTGGGACCCTTCAGTCCGCAGGCAGATGCTCTATCCACTGAGCCAAACCAGTCAGGGCTACTCTCTTTTTTTAAAATATATTTTTATTGATCTCAGAGATGAAGAGGGGGAGAGAGAGAGAGAAACATCAATGATGAAAGAGAGTCATTGATCAGCTGCCTCCTGCACACTCCACACTGAGGACTGAGCCTGCAACTCAGGCATATGCCCTAACCAGGAATCAAACCATGACCTCGTGTTTCATAGGTCGATGCTCAACCACTGAGCAACACTGGCCAGGCCAGACTTCTACTCTTTCTTCTGTTTTTTCTCTCTATATCATTTGGCACTGGCATACTATACGCTAAACTATTTATCTTAATTATTTAGTGTCTATTTCCTCCACCAGGGTTCAATGAGGTAACAGTATACCCAATGTCTGAATATAGTGTGCACTCCAATAATAAATAAACAACTGAATCATGATATTTTATCTTAATTCAGGACTAAGAACCAATGGCTTAGCTGAGCATTCCATATGGAACCCTGACTTAGGGTTATGCCAACTCTGAAGAGTGCTGAACCACAATAAAGAAAGCCCAGCCCTGGCCAGTTTTGCTCAGTGTTTAGAGCATCGGCCCTGGGACCAAAAGGTCTTAGGTGTGATTCCTGGTCAAGGGCATGTACCTGCGTTGCAGGTATGATCCCTGGCCCCGGTCTGGGCATGTTCAGGAGGCAACCAATCCATGTGTCTCTCTCACAGGGGTGTTTTTCTCTCTCTTTCTCTCTTTTCCCCTTCCCTCATTACCTCCCTCCACTCTCTCTAAAAAAATCAATGGAAAAAATATTCTTGGGGGAGGATTAACAAAAAGCAAACAAATAGAAAGCCCAGTACTCACCTGATGGGCTGTACTTGAGGTCACTCAGAAGAGAGGTGGTTGGTGCCTCAGGGGCAGGAGGAGGCTCACATACATTTAAGTCTTCATCCTTCATTTTATCCAAACTGGTTCTTTCTGTATTTAGACTATGCTTACAAAAAACAATACTCAGGCGAATTGTTCTTTGTTGCTAATGCCATACACAGATTTTGCCACACATCAATGATAAGAACTCTAGATCTCCATTTCATAGAGGCCCCATTCATCCACTGCTTACACTGATTTGAATGGAAGAAGCCCTAGCCAGCATTGCTCGGTGGTTAGAACGTCAGCCTGGGCACCAGAGGGTTGCCGGTTCTATTCTCAATCAAGGGCATGTACCTGGCTGGGTAACAACAGGTCCCATCTCCACCCCTGGATGGGGTGTGTGCAGGAGGCAACCAATCAATGTGACACATCGACGTTCATCTCTCTTTCTCTCTCTTGCTCTTCCTCTCCCCAGTCCCTTCCACTCTCTCTCTTAAAAAAAAAAAAATCAATGGAAAAAATATCCTCACTCCTTAGGTGAGGATTTAAAAAAAAAAGATTTGAAAAATAATAAAATACATATGGAAGAAAATATCCATCTATTTTTTTTCTCATTTCTATTACCCAACTAGTGAATTAGAGTCAAGGCATTTTACTCTAATGTGTACATAATAATTAAGAAAAGTATTCCATCATACCTAACAGAGGATGCTTTTTCTCCCACTGTACCTTGTTCCACTTCATCCAGTAGTTCCACTGTAAAAGAAACAAATGGCTTCCAACAGTTTCCAATCTAAAAGCAATTAACACCCCCATCTGCACCTGTCCACAGTTTGTCCGTGTACCACAAACAGTAATTGGAAATGAAATATTAGTCCCCAGAGGCCTTTATATACTAGCAACAGAGTAGAAAAGACTATCCAAAGTACTGATGACTCATAATATTTTTTTTTTTAATTTCTTTATTGATTAAGGTGTCATATATTTGTCCTCATCCCCCCATTCCCATCCCACCCCCCTCCCCATGGATGCCCCAACCCTCTGTTGAACTTAAGCATTGGTTAGGCTCATATGCATGCACACAAGACCTTTGGTTGATCTCTCCCCCCTCCCCCCACCCTCCCCTATCCTCCCTCTGAGGCCCGATAGTCCGATCGATGCCTCCTTGTTTCTGGTTCTGTTCTTGTTCATCAGTCTATGATGTTCATCATTTCCCCTAGATGAGCGAAATCATGTGTCACTAGAGATATACTTATAAGAATTGAATGTGCGACGAGCAATAATAGTTATGCTGACAGGCAAATGAATCAGTCTGTAGTGAGTTTCTTTCTGGTCCAACAGTTCTTTTGAGACCCAATATCAATGTCCACCAGTTCCTTATGAGTACATGTCGGCACTGACCCCTCAGCTCTGGATGGTGGACAAATGGTGGTAATGCAGGTCCGACTCCCCTCTGGTTTGGTCTCGGCCGGATCCAGGGGCACGGCTTCACCCGGATCCAGGAGCCCACGGCCTCACCCGGACCCGGGATCCAGTCTCACTCGGATCTAGGGGCACACAGCCTCGCCCAGACCCAGGATTCAGCTTCATCCGGACCCAGGGGCGCATGGCCTCACCCGGACCCAGGGGCGCGTGGCCTCTCCCAGACCCAGGGTCGTGTGGCCTCACCCGGATCCAGGGGCCCACGGCCTCACCCGGACCCGGGACCCAGGCTCACCCGGATCCAGGGGCCCACGGCCTCACCCGGACCCGGGGCCAGGCTCACCCGGATCCAGGGGCCCACGGCCTCACCCGGACCCGGGGCCAGGCTCACCCGGATCCAGGGGCCCAGGGCCTCACCCGGACCCGGGGCCCAGGCTCACCTGGATCCAGGGGCCCAGGGCCTCACCCGGACCCGGGGCCCAGGCTCACCCGGATCCAGGGGCCCAGGGCCTGACTCATAATATTTTTATTTTTCAATTACAGTTGACATTCAATATTATATTAGTTTCAGATGTACAGTATAGTGGTTAGATATTTATATCTTATGAAGTGTTTACCCCAATTAGTCTAGTACCCACCTGGCACCATACATAATCCTATATAATAAAAGGCTAATATACAAATTGTCCCCTCGGGAGTTCGACCAACCAGGAGTTCGACTGCCCACTATGACATGCGCTGACCACCAGGGGGCAGTGAGGAATAAAGGAAGGCCCTGGCTGGCAGCTGGCAGCCAGCAGCCAGGGGAAGGAAGACCCCTATAGGCCCTGATCACCGGCCAGGCCTAGGGAGCCTACCCATGCACAAACTTCACGCACCGGGCCTCTAGTTATTACAATATCATTGACTATATTTTATATGCTGTAATTTACATCCCCATGACTATTTTGTAACTGCCCTTGAACTAGATTGGCTCTGCTCGCCTGCCTGCCTTCCTGATCCTTGTCCTTGAATGGGAAAGATCCAGAACAGGCCAAGCTCAAGTCTGTCCCCACAGATCCATTTCTCACTGGGGCAGTGGCAGAGCTGAGGTCAGTGTGTTACTAGTCTTTATTTAAAGGAAGATGTCGCCTGTCTTTGCCTGCGTTTCGGCGCCTTTTTCGACTCAAGAAGCTGTCTAGCTTCTTGCTGCATTTCAGCTCCTTGAACTTCTCAGCTAGGACCAACTGGTGCTGTTGGTCCTGAGCCTGCCGCTCCTGCTTCAGAGCCAGGTGCAGCTCCTGCTGCCACTTTCGTTCCTGCTGTGCCATTTCTTGCTGCTCCATTTGCTGAAGCAGCTACTGCAGCTTCTCATGCTTCTCCCCTGAACGGTGCTTCTTCAACTGCTTTTTCACAAGCTCTTTCTCTTTAACTCGGACGTCATTCAGGAATTGATACGTTTTGTCAAACACTTCAGGATTATATTCCCCTGACAAATCGTCAAAGCGGGGGTCCCGGGCTACCTTCTTACTGATGGGGACAACTTGACGCAAAAATGGAACTCGGACCTTGGCTGACATTTCTAGAGGCCTGTGCTTATCTGCAACAATGCATTTTGGACAGGTGGTCTAGAGCCTTGCTTCTTAGTGCTGCTTCCAGCTACCAATGGTTTGTATGTCTTAGTCCCCACTTGGCTCTGTAATTCCAACAGCTCCTCAAATGACATGTTAGATGTGTCCTTCCGCAGGCCCCCACCGTCATCGACGCTATGCCCAGCCCTGCGGGGAGAGCCGGCGGCCGGCCTGGAGCGAGACCTCACTCTCGGCATCAGCTCGCACGGCGCGGACCAACGGCATGGTTCCTGTTTGGGGTTTTCTATGAAATCACTTACAAACTCTCACAGGCTAGTACATTAATATTTCAGTGACATGAAAAGTAATAAAAGCTAGATTCAAAATAAAAATATATATATGAGAAAAAACATTCCATGAGATTCTGAAACCACTTATTTTTAACCTAGCAGTGCAGGAACGTAGGAAAATATTATAGACTAGAGGCCCAGTGCACAAAATTCGCGCACGGGGGCAAGGGGTGTCCCTCAGCCCACCCTGCCCCCTCTCCAATCTCCTGGTGGAATCGGGCCTAAACGGGCAGTCGGACATCCCTCTCACAATCCAGGACTGCAGGCTCCCAACTGCTCGCCTGCCTGCCTTCCTGATTGCCCCTAACTGCTTCTGCCTGCCAGCCTGATCACCCCCTAACCACTCCCCTGCCAGCCTGACTAATGTCTAACTGCTCCCCTGCCAGCCTGTTTGCCCCCAACTTCCCTCCTCTGCCAGCCTGGTCACCCCTAACTGCCCTCCCCTGCAGGCTTGATCGCCCCCAACTGCCCTCCCTTGCAGGCCTAGTCCCTCCCAACTGCCCTCCCCTGCTGGCCTGATCGCCCACAACTGCCCTCCCTTGCAGGCCTGGTCCCTCCTAACTGCCCTTCCCTGCTGGCCTGATCGCCCACAACTGCCCTCCCTTGCAGGCCTGGTCCCTCCCAACTGCCCTCCCCTGCTGGCCATCTTGTGGTGGCCATCTTGTGTCCACATGGGGGCAGGAACTTTGACCACATGGGGGCAGCCATCTTGTGTGTTGGAGTGATGGTCAATCTGCATATTACTCTTTTATTAGATAGGAATCCAGAGGCCTGGTGCTTGGGTGGGGGCCAGCTGGTTTGCCCTGAAGGGTGTCCCGGATCAGGGTGGGGGTTCCCTTCGGGCGTGGGGCGGCCTGGGCGAGGGGCCTGTGGTGGTTTGCAGGCCGGCCACGCCCCTCGCGACCCAAGTGGAGGTCCTGGTATCTGGGATTTATTTATCTTCTACAATTGAAACTTTGTAGCCTGGAGCAGAGCCAAGCCTTCTGCTTGCTCCATGTAGGCAGCTATTTCTGTTGGGATCTATTTATCTTCTATAATTGAAACTTTGTAGCCTTAAGCGGAGGCCAAAGCAGGCCAGGGCTGCAGAAGCTTGGCTTCCTCCATCGCCAGGGGCAACCCTAGCCTCCTGCTCTCTCCAGCTCCGTGGCTGCCGCCATTTTTGTTGGGATTTATTTATCTTCTATAATTAAAACTTTGTAGCCTTAAACGGAGGCCTGGGCCGGCCAGGGTGTGCCGAAAGCTTGGCTTCCTCCATCGCCAGGGAAACCCAAGCCTCTCTCCTGCTCTCTCCGTGGCTGCAGCCATCTTGGTTGGGTTAATTTGCATACTTGCTCCTGATTGGCTGGTGGGTGTGGCTGGTGGGTGTAGCGGAGTGATAGTTAATTTGCATATTACTCTTTTATTAGATAGGATCATTGATTCTAAGATGCACATTTTAAACAGCTCTGAAATTGGATATGACTGACAATTGAAAGCCTTTATTTTTTTTTCTTAGGGTGGGGAAATAATAGTACCTTACAATTAATGGCATCTTAGATTCAATTGTGTATACTTAGTTACTTTTGAGGGACAAAGGCTCTCAAGGGCCACTCTCAAATGTCTCTTTCCCCTAAACTACCTAGAAGTGTGGAGTCTTGGGCAGAGAAAGTGCAATTCACTAAAAACACTGAAATCAATTATTATCCTTCATCATGACAATTTCTATTCAAGGTGTTTTTCAGGGAGACCCCTCCATGTCTGATTGAGCTACAGGACAAAGAAGGAGAAGGCCAGCTTTTGCATTTAAAAGTTATGAACGAAGACTAAGTCCTGAGAAAGAATTTAGGAGGAGATGAAATCCATGTGTACAGATCACAAAGTTGATCAGTGGTTAGTATTCTCCTGAGTTAGGAGATGGTAGTAGTGATTCCTTCACTTCCCTTTATAAACCCATCCATAGCCTAGCTTTGTGCCAGATCAGAGCTCTGCTTTTCTTCAAAGGCTAATACTTAAAACACACTTAAGAAGCCCAGCTGGTGTGGCTCAGTGATTGAGCATCGACCTATGAACCAGGAGTTCACAGTTAGATTCCCAGTCAGGGCACATACCCGGGGTTGTGGGTTTGGTCTCCAGTGTAGGGCAATCCATCAATCATTCTCTCTCATCATCAATGTTCCTATCTCTCTCTTCCTCTCTGAAATCAATTATATTAAAAAAAATTTTTTTTCAGAAACCCACTATTGCCCTAGTCAGTTTGTCTCAGTGGTTACAGCATCAGCCCATGGACTGAAAGATCATGGGCTCAATTCCAGTGAAGGGTATATATAGGAGGCAACCAATTGATGTGTCTCTCTCACATCAAAGTTTCTCTCTGTCCTTATCCCTCCCTTCCACTCTCTCTAAAATTCAATGGAAAAAATATCCTTGGGTGAGGATTAACCAAAAAAAAGAAAAGAAAAGAAAGAATCCCACTACTGCCACCACCATCACTGACATTGTAAAAAGTTGTTCAAGGGACAGAGTTTTACAGTAGCATACTCAGTGACAAAGGACAGTTAGATAGCTGGCTAGAAGTGGATCTGGATTGGCAGTCATTAATTTGGTGAGATTTTCATCTCTCCCTAAATTCTACTTCTCTCACAAAACAAAGTAAACTTTCAAGCAGCAGCAATTTCTCATTTACAAAAGTCCTTTCCTTTACTCATATTTGCCCCAATGGTAAGAAATGCAGAGCTCTGTGCAGTCCCAGATCTCCAACTCCACCACCTTCTCTTCCCTGCACTGAACTTTATTCCTCCTTGGAGGGATTTCTGCTTTTGAGTTCTTGAAAGCAAAAACAGTTCTTGCTCCCAGCCCTTTTCTTAGCCCATATTGCTTGTTTGAGACACACTGACCAGATGAGCTTCTATACTATTTCAGGCAAACAATTGGACCTACTCTTGCTAAGTGGCTTTTGTTGGCAGAAATAAAGAACAGAGCTACTTCCTGTGATTCCAAAACCCAAAAAGCTCTGAAAAAATTTTTTTCTGTGATTCTTTTGGCAGCAAAACATAAACTGACATACTACTTATAGTCCTATTTTATTCCACTTAGTATGATTATCCACCCATTTCTCTGTAGCAATGTGTTTTATTACAGAGTGCTGCCTAGATCTGCTTGAGGTGCTATGTAATATGAACAGTATATACTCTGTGTTAGGTTTTCCAAATGCCCAGTACAATTCTGGATTCTGAAAAATTTGGCCCCAAGGTTTCAGAAAAGAGACTGTGAATGTACTGTGTGAACCTGTAGTGTTAAACTCGCTTGCTGAGCAAGACAATTCCTTTCTGTTCAGATTCCTAACTCTGCCTCTGGCTGAGTTTCTAGTAATGAGCACTAGCAATCCTCACATTGTAAAAACCAGGATAACTAAAATTCTCTAAGACTATTTTTGCTCATAATATCCATTGAAATAGTAAGTAAGGATCAATTCTCAAATACTAACTTTAAGAGTTCATAAATGCAATCTTAAAGGCAAGATAACAATCATTTTTTTCAAATATTGGAATGCAGCAGTGCAGTGAGTTTACCCCTGCAAATCCCAATACCAGCATTCAAGGACAATGAAGCTCTCACCATTCACAATCTCATGTCCAAAAAACATCTTCACTCCTGGGACACTTCGACCAGTCTCCACATTCTTCACTGTTATAGAAAATAATTCAAATGGTTAATAAAAAATAATACTCCCTAAAACTGTAAGAAAATATGATACTTCTCAAAAGTGCTCAATCTGAGTTTTAGAAAAATCCCCAAGTTAATTTCCCCCAAAGAATGAAGAGTCAGTAACAAATTGCAAAGCTATAGCCTTGAAACCAGCAGTATAAAGAACAAGGGAAACCCCAGAGAAACTAAAAGGGCCATGGTAGTACACTGAATTTAAACTTCTCCAAAGAAGCCCTGACTAGGTAGCTCAGTTGGTTAGAGCATCATCCTGACACACCAAGGTTCTGGGTTCAATCTCCCGTCAGGGCACATACAAGAATCAAACTGTGGGAGGCAAGATGGCAGGCTTGTAGTGAGCAGCTGTCAAGGGATGAAAATAGGTATGCCTAGAAGCAAATTTTAAAAGCATTTCCTCTTCAAATCTTTTTCCATACCACCTGATAAGCATCTTGATTCACTATGGCCATATCAGCAGTGAAATGGGCAGTATCAAGCAGAACTATCTTGAAATATTTATTTCCAATTCAAAATGGAGCTTTATACTGTGTTTGTCATAAATCCACATACTCTTCTCTTCCAGATGACTATAATTGCCAAGTAGAACTTGCTTTGACATCTGATGGCAGGACGATAGTTTGCTACCATACTTCTGTGGATATTCCATATGAACACACCAAGCCTATCCCTCAGCCAGATCCTGTGCATATAACTATGAAGAAACACAGGATCAAATACTGAAAACCAGATTAGAAGAAAAAGATAAACACTTTGAGCAAGGACTCATGATAGAACAATTTAGCAAAATGTTTACTACTAAGCACCGTTGGTATCCTCATGGACAGTATCATACATGTCATAAGAAACTGAATCCTCCAAAAGACAGATGATATTGAGGTTTTCAGTACTCAAAGAGAAATGCTGTCATGTGTCTCATTTGCCATTTAAGAAAATGCAATCAGGTATATTCACTACTATGTTATACAGTAAAATAATAATGTCTTTTCATCTAAAAAAAAAAAAGAAACAATGAATGCATAAATAAGTGGAACAACAAATCGATGTTTCTCTCTCCCCTTTCCCTTCTCTCTCTAAAAATCAATAATAAGCCCTGGCTGGTTTGGCTCAATGGATAGAGCGTCTGCCTGCGGACTGAGGGGTCCCCGGTTTGATTCCGGCCAAGGGCACCTCCCTGGGTTGCAGGCTCCATCCCCAGTAGGGGGCGTGCGGGAGGCAGCTGATCAATGATTCTCTCTCATCATTGATGTTTCTATCTCTCTCTCCCTCTCTAAAATCAATAAAATATTTAAAAAATAAATAAATATCAATAATAAGTAAAAACTTAAACTTCTACCAAGAATATGCAAGGGCCTTTAGGGCTAAGAATTATATCTATTTACTATATTTCCATTGAATTTTAGTCCACCTAACTCCAGAAAAATTTTCAGGTAGCTATTTCTAGAGTCCACACTCTGTTTCATGCTACATGCTCAAAAATACTAATTGTCAGGGATAACAATAAAATTCCTGGCCCAAATACAGGGCTCTTCTCTGAGCAGATAAGGGAATTAGGAGAAGAGATCTCATGTCTACAGCATGGTGTTATTTCTCTAGAAGGAAGTGCTCTCAGCAGTTGTATATTTCCACATTTCTCAGCAATCCAAAATAATTGAGTTTCACCCTCATGATTCCACTGAATATATTTTTACTGAGGTCAAAGATCACCAGCTGCCTATTTCTCAAATCCAAAAAAAAAGTTTACAGTATTAACATACTTGGCTGCCACACATCCTTTGATACTGTTCTCTCCTTTCTTCTTGGCTTTACAGGACACTCTTTCTTTAGTTCTTTCCTACTAGTGACCTAGAACTACCATACTGAGCACCCACTCCACGCCAGGCACCATGCTAATTATTTGCCTACATTTAATTATCCAGTAACATAATAAGACAGGCATTTCATTATCTCTATTATGGAGGAATCTAAGGCTCAGAAAGGTTGAATAATTTGCTTCAAGTCACACTGCTAGTAAGAGACAGAGTCAGAATTCAAACCCAGGTCTCAATGATTTTAATATGCATCTCATAACCAGTGTTGTACTGTCACCCTGGTTTGCTTCCAGTCTCCTTAGCTGCCTCTACCATCTCTGCTTGCACGTTGATAGTCTCCAGGGTTATGTGCTTCATCCTTTCTCCTTCTCCTTGAATGATCACATCAACTTCCTAGCTGTAGCTGTCCTCACATGCATTATTTCTCCAATATGGACTATTTCTCTGAATTCTACTCACATTTTCAACTGACTAATAATAGTTACTTAAGACTTTCAAACTGAATCATATCTTCTCCTAGTAACCAATAAACCTGCTCTTCCCATTTCTATCAATTAATAACTACTATATATCTAATTTTCTGTGTCATAAAAGTAGGAGTCATTTTCCATTGCTCTTTACCTAATGATCACTCGGTTACTCATCCCATCTCCTAAGCATTTATAGAATTTGTCTTCTGTTTTCCATTCCTTGCCAAGCCCCATCATTTCTCCTGCATTGGGTCCCTTGACTGTCTGAATAGTTCCTGTCTATTCCCTTTGTGTCTAGTTTCTCCCTGCTTCAATCATTCCTTCACACTGCTAACACAGTGATGTCACATGCTAACTTTGTTCAAATAGTACATAAAATCAGGAAACAAGTGTAAAGAAATATGTTCAACCTCTCTAGAAATATTTTAAAACATGCCAAAATGAAATCTCACTTGTCTATAAAACTAGCAAAAATCAAGGAAAGATACACATGAGCATTTTTAAAAAATCCAATGCTAGATTATTTACTGTAATTTCCTCATATGTTACTAGAAGCAAAATAATACACAACCCTTTTGAAAAACTATTTGGAAATATGCATCAAAAACATTTAAACTGCCCTAGCTGGTTTAGCTCAATGGATAGAGCGTCAGCCTGCAGACTAAAGGGTCCCAGGTTTAATTCCAGTCAACGGCACATGTTCAGGATGTAGGCTCGATACCCAGTATGGGGCGTGCAGGAGGCAACCCATCAATGATGCTCTCTCATCATTGATGTTTCCATCTCTCTCTCCCTCTCGCTTCCTCTCTGAAATCAATAAAAAAAAATTTTTAATCTCAAAAAAAAAAAATTTAAACTCTCCCCGGCCAGTGTTGCTCAATGGTTGAGCTTCGACTTATAAACTAGGAGGTCATGGTTGCATTTCCGTTCAGGGCACATGCCCAGGTTGTGGACTCAGTCCCCAGTGTGGGGTGTGCAGGAGGCAGCCAATCAATGATTCTTACTCATCTTTTTTTTTTTTTTTTTTTTTAATATGGAACACTTCATGTTATCCTTGTGCAGGGGCATGCTAATCTTCTCTGTATTGTTCCCATTTTAGTATATGTGCTGCCGAAGGGAGCACTCTTTCTCATCATTGATGTTTCTATCACTCTTTCCTTCTCCCTTCCTCTCTGAAATCAATAAAAAATATACTTTAAAAAAAACATTTAAAATATCCATAATTTTCACCCAGTAATTTCACTTCTAGAACTATTCCTAAGAAAATGATTATGAAATATATTAAATTTTATTTTATAAAGTGTAATAATATATAACTATAAAATGTCCAAATGTAAAATTGTATAAGTAAAATTTATTATAATTATAAAATATAACAAATATTTTGAAAGTTTTTAAGCTTTTTGCTTTAAAATAGCCTTATTAAATGGAAATTTTAAAACATGAGAAAATGCTTGTTAGTGTTAACTAAAAAATTGTATATGTGATATACTACAAGATTTATGTCACCTATATAAATCTGTGTTATTAAAGACTAGAAAAAAAATACCAAAATATATCATCAGGACTGAAGGCTTTATTGAACAAGCATGAGACATTTACTGATTGTTGTCTATTCAATGCCATTTATTCAGGCTAGAAACGTGCTCAATCTCCCCACAGAGAGTGGTGATCTACTGGGCTTCCAGGGCATTTCTTTAAGGGGACTGATTCAGCTGGATAGAACACCGGTTTCCCCATCTTCCCTCTTCCTCCTGTCTGTAACTCCAATTATTCTGAGATTTGAAGCCATGTGCTAAAAATATGGCAGAGCAGAAAAATGAAAAACCCTGGGTCCTTGCCAACTTTGGGGAGTATGCCTGGGATGTCTACCTTCTTTAATATGAGAATAAACTCGTAATGTATTTAAGCCCCTGGAAACAAATCTGTTTCTAGCACCTGGTCAAGGTTCCTAATAACACAGCATTAAAAATTTCAAGCAACTAACTTGAAAACTTACCTGCCTTCCACTTAAAATTCTTTAAGATTGTTCCTCATTGCTTTCAGAAGTGTCCAAATGCTATATAACATGTAAGGTCCTTCTCATCTGTCTATGCCTATTTCTCCAGCCTTATTTCTCACATCTTCATACTGAAATTTACTTAGGTATTCCAAATGCACCAAATTTTCATGTCTATATTTTTGTACATACTGCAAGTTCTGCTTAAAACAATAGTTCTCTCCATGTTCTCCAGCATCAGCATCACCTGGAAATGTCAGAAATGCAAATTCCTGATCCCCACCCCAGACCTAAGAATTGGAAACTCTTGGAGGGGGGTCAAGCAATCTGTGTTTTAACAAGTCTTCCATGTGATCCTGATGCACTGATAAAGTTTGAGAACCACCGACTTAAAACAGCCTCCCTTTCTTCCCATCCAGTTAATCCCTATTCACCTGAATGAAGTTCTGCATCAATTCTGCCATTAGGGAAGCCTTCCCCACTATACTAATCCTACCACACTCAGATCTAAGTTAGCTGAACTTTTGTTTTTCCATAGCATCTTACATGTCGCTCTATAAAAAATGATATAACACTACATTACTGTATATTTTTCTACTTGTTTATGTCTCCTTACCAGACCAAGTTTTTTGAGAACAGGGACTATGTCATTCTTTTTTTACCAAGAGGAAGGGAGAGGGATAGAGAGTTAGAAACATGGATGAGAGAGAAACACCGATCAGCTGCCTCCTGCACACCCCCTACTGGGGATATATCCGCAACCAAGGTACATGCCCTTGACAAGAATTGAACCTGGGACCGTTCAGTCCACAGGGCGATGCTCTATCCACTGAGCCAAACTGGTCAGGGCAGGACTATGTCATTCTTATCTATATCCCTGGTACATTGCACAGTGCCTGAGATATACAATTATCAATAAACTAGAGGCCTGGTACACAAAATTCGTGCACAGGGGAGAGGGGTGTGTCCCTCAGCCCAGCCTGCACCCTATCCAATATGGGACCCCTCTGGGACATCCCTCTCACAATCCAGGACTGCTGGCTCCCAACCGCTCGCCTGCCTGCCTGCCTGATTGCCTCTAACCGCTTCTGCCTGCCAACCTGATCACCCCCTAACCACTCCCCTACCAGCCTGATCAACACCTAACTGCTCCCCTGCCAGCCTAATTGCCCCTAACTGCCCTCCCCTGCAGGCCTGGTGGCCCCTAACTGTCCTCCCCTGCAGGCCTGGTTGCCCCTAACTGTCCTCCCCTGCAGGCCTGGTCGCCCCTAACTGTCCTCCCCTGCTGGTCATCTTGTGGTGGCCACCTTGTGTCCACATGGGGGTGGCCATCTTTGACCACATGGGGTGGCCATCTTGTGTTGGAGTGATGGTCAATTTGCATATTATCTCTTTATTATATAGGATGGTTACTGAATGAATTATTCCTAGGCCACAAAAGTCATAATATGGCTTAACAATAACACTAATCTCAAATGCCGTTTATGTATTATTATTTTTTTTAATCCTCACCTGAAGATATTTTTCCATTGATTTTTAGGGAGAGTGGGAGAGGGAAAGATGGAGAGAAACATCCATGTGAAAGAAACACATCAATGGGTTGCCTCCTGCAGGAGCCTCGACCAGGGACCAGGCCAGGGAGGAGCCTGCAACTAAGATACATGCCACTGACCAGAATCACACCCGGGACCCTTTGGACCACAGGCCAACGCTCTATCTACTGAGCAAAATAGCAAGGCCATTTATGTATGTTTTAATTATGAACTTGAAATTTATCACGCCAGGAAAACAACTATCCTAGCAAGTCAATATTTTGGCTTAATAAAAAACATGTTGGGCCCAGCTGGTGTGGTTCAATGGTTGAGCATCACCACATGAACCAGGAGGTCAGGAATCGATTCCCTGTCAGGGCACATGCCCAGTAGGGGGTGTGAAGGAATCAGCCAATCAATGTTTCTATCTTTCTATCCCTCTCCCTTCCTCTCTCTAAAATCAATTTTAAAAACATTTTTTAAATCTACATACTGTAGCTTCAAGGTGAACACACGGAGGAGCTAGGAGGATGGCACACCCAGAGAAGGCATGGAAACTCTGAGCCTCTTCCATTGGCTGTTCCTGAGTTGTATCCTTTATAATAAACCAGAAATGCAGCTGGGAGAGAGAGAAGTTATTTTATGACAAAGGATAATAGATAATCACCGAGGTTGCAGAGCAGGAGCACAAGACCTCTGGTCCCTCCTGGTATCTTTGAGCCTTTGCACTATTCCTAAGCAGACTACCTCTGACTTCTTTTTTGCATGGGAAAAATAACTGTCTTTGTGAATTTGTCTGTTAAAGCCAAAAGCAACCCACTCTCACCACTCCTGTTCAACATAGTACTGGAAGTACTAGCCATTGCGATCAGACAAGAAGAAGAAAGGCATCCAAATTGTAAAAGAAGAAGTAAAACTGTCCTTATTCGCAGATGACATGATACTGTAAATAGAAAACCCTAAAGACTCCATCAAAAAATTATTAGACTTAATAAATGAATTCAGCAATGTAGCAGGATACAAAATTAACGCCAAGAGCCGAGACCAGTTTGGCTCAGTGGATAGAGCGTCGGCCTGCGGACTGAAGGGTCCCAGGTTCGATTCCGGTCAAGGGCATGTACCTTGGTTGCGGGCACATCTGTGCAGGAGGCAGCTGATCGATGTTTCTCTCACATTGATGTTTCTGACTCTCTATCTCTCTCCCTTCCTCTCTGTAAAAAATCAATTAAAAAATATATTTAAAAAAAAATTAACGCCAAGAAATCTATGGCATTTCTATACACCAATAATGAACTTACAGAAAGAGAGACTAAAAAAGCAACCCCATTTACCATCGCACCAAAAAAATTAAGATACCTAGGAATAAACTTAACCAAGGACGTAAAAGACCTATACGTGGAAAACTATAGGACACTGAAAAAAGAGACAGAGGAAGATGTAAACAGATGGAAGAACATACCGTGTTCATGGATTGTTAGAATCAACATCATTAAAATGTCCATACTACCCAAAGCAATCTATAGATTCAATGCACTTCCCATTAAAATACCAACGGCATATTTTGCAGACCTAGAACGAACTTTCCAAAAATTCATCTGGAATAAAAAAAGACCCCGAATAGCCTCAGCAATCCTGAGAAGGAAGAACAAAGTAGGTGGGATCTCAATACAGATATCAAGCTGTATTACAAAGCCACTGTTCTCAAAACACCCTGGTACTGGCACAAGAACAGACATATAGATCAATGGAACAGAATAGAGAACCCAGAAGTCGACCCAAGCCACTATGCTCAATTAATATTCGACAAAGGAGGCATGAACATACAATGGAGTCAAGACAGTGTCTTCAATAAATGGTATTGGGAAAATTGGACAGATACATGTAAAAAAATGAAACTAGACCACCAACTTACACCTTACACAAAAATAAATACAAAATGGATAGAGGACTTAAACATAAGATGGAAAACCATAAAAATACTAGAGGAATCCAAAGCAGCAAAATCTCAGACATATGCCGAAGCAATTTCTTCACTGATACTGTTCCTAGGGCAATGGAAACTAAAGAGAAAATAAACAAATGGAACTACATCAAAATAAAAAGCTTTTTCACAGCGAAAGAAACCATCAACAAAACAACAAGAAAGCCCACAGCATGGGAGAACATATTTGCCAATGTTATCACCAATAAGGGTTTAATCTCCAACATTTACAGGGAACTCATACAACTTAACAAAAGGAAGATAAATAACCCAATCAAAAAATGGACAACGGACCTAAATAGATACTTTTCAAAAGAAGACAGAAGGAAGGCCAAGAGGCATATGAAAACCTGCTCAAAGTCACTAATCATCCGAGAGATGCAAATCAAAACGACAATGAGATACCATCTCACACCTGTCAGAATGGCAATCATCAACAAATCAACAAACGAATAGTGCTGGCAAGGATGCGGAGAAAAAGGAACCCCCGTGCACTCCTGGTGGGAATGCAGACTGGTGCAGCCACTGTGGAGAACAGTATGGAGTTTCCTCAAAAAACTAAAAATGGAACTCCCATTTGACCCAGTAATCACACTTCTAGGAATATATTCCAAGAAACTAGAAACACCAATCAGAAAAGAAATATGCACCCCTATGTTCATAGCAGCACAATTCACCATAGCTAAGATTTGGAAACAACCTAAATGCCCACCAGCAGATGACTGGATTAAATAACTGTGGTACATCTACACAATGGAATACTACGCTGCTATAAAAAAGAAGGAATTCTTACCATTTGCAACAGCATGAATGGAACGGGAGAGCATTATGCTAAGTGAAATAAGCCAGTCAGAGAAAGATAAATATCACATGATCTCACTCATTTATGGAATATAATGAACAACATAAACTGATGAAGGAAAACAAATCCAGAGACAAAGAAACATCGATCAGACCATCAAACCTCAGAATGAAGGTAGGGGAGGGTGGGGGTAAGGGGGAGAGATCAACCAAAGGGCTGCATGCATGCATATAAGCCTAATCAATGGACACAGACAACAGGGGGGTGAGGGCATGAGCGGGGGGGATGAGAGGGGGGGTAATAGGGGAATAAGGACACATATGTAACACCTTAATCAATAAAGAAATTTAAAAAAATAAAATAAAGCCAAAAGCAATTCTATCTAATAGAGCAGTTATTTTAAATTTCAAGATGCATATGGAGAAAAATTAAAAGAACTACCCAATTAAATAAATATATTAAAATTTTCTACTATCATGTCAATAAAAGTATAGAAGTGGGACAAGCTAGCATATGCAGCCATGTTGCTGTTAGGGAAAATAGCATTCTAATCTTCCTACCCTTTCCTAAAATAGGAATGATGCCTACTAATAATCCTAGTGGAGCCCAGTGTCATCATCCAAACTAAGCTATGAATTTCTTAAAAGGCAGAAGATTATGAGAAATAAAAAGAGACCTTTCTTCAAGATAACAATCTTGTTAGGGTCCACATGCTGGAGCACTCCCTCAAAGATGCCACAAACCAATGTGAGTTTCACCCTTCTCCACAAAATCTGATTGAGGTAATGGTAGTCACTGCTGGGATCCATGCTTTTTTACTCCAAAAGCAGTCTTCAAGAAATCTTCTTTAAGTCTCTAAGCACTTGAAAATAAAAGAGATCTATGACTTTAAAAATATTTTGTGGGGGAGTGAGATTATTTTTTCTTTCTCTATACCTGTAAGAGACAAGAAAAATAAAAATGTAACAGTAATTCAGTTTTGTTTATCTTTTTAGAATGATAATGAGAAAAAGATCATTGTAAGCACCAACTCTAATATATACTTGGGGAAATGAAAACCATAGGACTTAAGGCAAGGTAGGCTTGATAACTTCATCTATTAAATGGGGTAATACCACATTTCCCTCCTTAGCTAAATGAATAAGCAGAATATTTAGAAACTGTTTAATGGCAGATACATATATTTTTCTAATATCAACCATAAAAACCTTTAAAAGAACAAATGAAAAAAATTGATATTGGCAAAACATTTGCAATACAAACTGTTTACCCAGAAATGTCTCTAATCTATCCTCTTCTAGGTTAGTAACATTTGCAGAGTTTGACGTTTCATAAAAAATCTATTTTTATTGATTTCAGAAGGAGGGGAGAGGGAGAGAGAGAGAAACATCAATGATGAGGGAGAATCATTGATTGGCTGCTTCCTGCACACCCCACACTGGGGATCGAGCCCACAGCCCAGGCATGTGCCCTAACTGGGAATTGACCCATGACCTCCTGGTTCATAGGTCAGTGCTCAACCACTGAGCCACACTTGTCAGGCCAGAGTTTAACATTTTAACCAACCAAAGTATAAGTGAGGGGGGATGAGGACAAATATGTGATACTTTAATCAATAAAGAAATTAAAAAAAAAAAGTATAAGTGATTTAAAACTATCACAATTTATTCATTACCACTCCAGCTGCCATTTCACTGCAAGGGCCTTTCGATCCCACTCTGGCCACAGCTCAGGCACTGGGCTGCTGTAGTATCACCAACCAGTCATTTGCAGCCTAACAGATTAAACTGCCAAATACCACACACTAGTTTTGTAAAATTCAACGCTTTTTGTGAAAATGATGCATGCTCATTATAAAAAACTAGAGGCCTGATGCATGAAGATTTGTGCAAGAATGGACCTTCCTTCCCCTAGCTGCCAGTCCAGCCTTCGCTCTGGCTGGAGCCACCTTTCTGCCTTCCCATGCTGCTCAGAGGCCCGGAGCAGCCGAGGCGGTGCGGAACATCTGCATCCCACCCCCCACCGCTTGGAGCCTGTGTATGCAAATTAACCCACCAGCTTTGTTGGGTTAATTTGCATACTCACTCCTGATTGGCTGGTGGGTGTTGCAAAGGTATGGTCAATTTGCATCTTTCTCTTTTATTAGTGTAGAGATGATAATGCAGAAATGTACAAAAATACTTTACCGTTAAGACTGGTTACTATGATGTGCACTGACCACCTGAGGGCAGACGCTCAATGCAGGAGCTGCCCCCTGGTGGTCAGTGCACTCCCACAGCCAACCTCCTCTGGCCGGCCGGGATCAGCCCCCATCGGCCCTGATCTCCGGCCAGGCCGAGGAGCCCCACCCATGCATGAATTTGTGCACCAGGCCTCTAGTCTCTCTATAGAAAAGCCTAATATCCAAACTGTCCCCTCAAGAGTTCAACTGGGAGTTCAATCGCTCACTAGGAAATGCGCTGACTACCAGGGGGCGGCATGGAACGAAGAAAGGCACTAGCTGGCAGCTGGAAGGTCCTGATTGGCCCTGATCGCCGGCCAGGCCTAGAGACCCTACCCGTGCACAAATTTCGTGCACCAGGCCTCTAGTTTAACTATAAAATAAGACATTGATGGAATTATTAAGGCATACTTCAACTAGGAAGAAGGAGAGAAGATACATAGCAATTTTAGTCAGATAAATTACCTATATTTTTAAATTTTAAGATCTAGCAAGTACTTTCACAAATGTTATTTGTTGCCTACAACAATGGTTGCCTAATTTACACATGCAGAAACTGAGGCTTAAACATTTAAAACACCTGCCCGAAGGCACACATTTAGAAGATAATGGAACCTGAACTACTAGTAAAACCAGGCCCTTAGTGAAGAGCAGATGTAGGGCAAGACCAGGTGTTAAGCATCCAGAGAAAACATGTCACCAGAGTGTCTGAGAAAATCATCTTTCATTGTTCAAGTCAATCCAAAGAGGCAAAAGGGGAATTTTTACAGACACAAAAAAGGGCATGAAACTGGAAAAAACAGCCCTTCATAGAGGTAAAAAATTAATTTATATTTTTAAATGATACATAAGAAATAAAAGTTTGTGAAATGCTTGGAGTGTAAGGAAGCTTAAAAAACATTAAAGTAAGAAAAAAACATTAACACAAAGAAAGTTTTCACAGAGGACAGCTGCAAACGGTAGATTCAAGATTAGGAAGTAAAAACTAAGGTCAAAATCCAGAAATGGGCTTCGGGGCAGACTCAGAAAAGGGACCTTCACTCGGCTGACATCAAGTCTTTTCTACCACACCTACACTTGCAAGACAGACCGGCATATCCGAAAGATCACACTCTGCATACAAAGGCAGACAACACTACCGACAGGAGCGAATCAGTCCTGACAACAATCCGGTGAGAGTAGGACCTCCCTGGGTCCCACGCTAAGCCGTCAGAGCCTCGGCTGAAGCTTAAAGCTGGGAAGCCCAGCTGCCTCGGGCAGCGTGCGGAGCCCCCTAGCGCTCAGGCGCTAAGGGATGGAGGGCGGCATTGGTTCCAACCGCCTCCACCGGTTCCGTACGAAACAACACCGGAGGGGCGGGGAGGAGGGGCGAAGGCACTGAAGCCACGGGCAGAGAACTACACTCGTTCACCGCGAGGGAGTACTCATTTACCGAGTGCGTCTGTTTTCAAAGAAACAAAAATACGCCATAAGAATAAATTGCAGCCCTGGCCGACGTGGCTCAGTGGGTTGGCTCGCGGCCCCCGGCGGAAAGGTGGAGTCACAGACACCGGGCCGGGGCCGTCCCCTCAGGGCACGCACCCAGCGTTCCGGCTCAGTCCCCCGTGCGGCGCGCACGGGAGGCGACGGATAGGTGTTCCTTTCTCTCCCTTCCTCTCTCTAAAATCGATTTAAAAAATAATACAGGGTGTCCCCCCCCCCCCCCAAAAAAATGTACACACACTTTAAGAGCTGAATGCTCAATTTTGGAAATGATAAGTACTTTAATAAACACTGCCTTTGTAATTATTCCAAATGTGCATACATTTTTTAGGATATATATATATATGTGTGTGTGTGTGTGTGTGTGTGTATCTTCGGGTGAGGGTTACAGACAAGAATTAAATCCAAAATTCCTCGTTTTTAAGGCAAAAATAACAAACTTCAAATAAAAGGCGAGCCATACGCTAGGAATTCACTCTTCTCTGTCGGTAGGGGTTTTTATCCAAAGGAAGTTTGGGAAATTCTGTCCCAATTTTCGCCAAATGGTGAGTTCCTGGAGCCTCCGTCTTGAACTGCGAAGAGGGACTGCTGTGACGGGAGAACTCCCGGCCGCTTCCCAGCCCGCGGCGCCAGTTACCTGAGGACCCGAGGCCACGACGCTGCCGTTGGCCTCCGGCCGGAGCCAACGAGAGGCCCAGCTGTTCCTCCGGAGTCCATCAGCGCGCGGCCCCGAGGCCGATTTCAGAGCGCCCCCAGCGGCCAGGAGGAGAGAGGGCCGCCCTGGAAAAGGAGGAAGCGCAACTCCCGGCAAGCCGTTCTCAGGAGACACCCTAGAGGTCCCCAAGCGAGCCTTTGTCTATCTGTCTTTATTGTTTCTCTGTGCCATCCGTAGGGTGGGGATTTCGGTTAGAGCTCTGTGAGAAACCTGTCGCGGGTTAGCTTGTCAAGTGGGTAAAATGGCGTTGCCCCTTTAATTGCAGTCACTAGAGCCAGAGTGGCATTGCCCTTTTAAGGCCCGTTGCGTCACAATTCCGGGGGCGGGTCCGTTTCCAGCAAGACGCGGCTGGGTGCTGAGGTGATTCATTCGGGGGCTGGAGCCGGGAGCGCCGACGTCGTCTCCTGCGCCCGGCGCAGCCCCGCTCCTCATTGGCCGCCCTCGGGGACGCCCTCGCCCGCGCACCACCCTCGGGTACCTTTCCCCAGTCCGCTGTGGAAACACTGCCCTCTTCCTTCTTGACCCCTGGCCCGGCCTCTCTTCCCTCTTTCCCTCCCGCTTCCGCCGTCGCTTCAGGAGCTCCTGCTCGCGGAGGAGCTTCCGGCTCGGCGATGGGGTCTCGGGCTTCCACGTTACTGCGGGACGAAGAGCTCGAAGAGATTAAGAAGGAGACTGGCTGTGAGTTGGGGCAGCGGGTGGGAACGCGGCCGGGCGCCTCCGGCTGGCTTCGGGACGACCGAGGGCAGATGTCGCCGAAGTCTGGGGCTGGGGTGCCCGGAGGTGGCGGGGATCCTGGGCAGCCTCCAGCATTAGCTTTGGGCTCGGTAGCTAGAGAACCTGCTCCTCCAGCCACGGCTCCCCGGTCGGGGTCCTGGCTCTTGGGGACTGTTCTTCGCCTCAAAGGCGGGAGTCGCGATTACCTTAGAACACAGACACCGCTCGTTTCTCCTCTCCCTGCTAAGGAGAGCCCCCGAACTCCTTCATCTTTTCTCTCACCAGCCTCAAATTCGGGAACTCGGGGTAGATAGACCCTGTAGAAGATATAATCCCTTACCGTGACGTTTCTGGGCAAGGACTTAACACCACTTACATCTTTGGGAAATCACAAATACTTGCCACAACTGGAAGAAGAAACGCAGAAAGCCAGATTATATAGTAAGACTTTGAAATACATGAACTGGTGATAGGAGACCATGAAATAATCAGGGGTCTGAGGGTGTAAGACTTATTCTGAACTTGTGGAGGAAAAGCATGGGTATTGTGACCACCAGTTTTTACTTACACTGGGGATGCTTTCAGTCCCGATTTCAGATGTATTGATTTCTACTGTGCTGGTACACTTTATGCAGTCACTATGGAAATTGGATGTGCTCCCAAAATCTCAGTGTGAATTTGAATTAAGAACTGATTTTTTATAGTCCAGTCTCTTCTTCATTAACCTGAACAAAGGGCAATAGGCCTTTGGAGATTCAGAAGCTCTGTAAAACACCATCACATACATTTATATAGTCCTTAATAATACATATACTATTTTCTCTTCTCAGTAATGCATTATGACTCGTATTTTACACGAGTTATATAAGCATTTGAGTGTTGTCTCTCCTTGCTACTTGTTTTTGATAGAGGTGGCCAGTAAGTAATTCAGTGGCCTATATGCAGGTAATATTGGAGCATGCTGGGGGAAACTACAGAATTACTTAGGCAGTGGTGACCTGAGATAAATTAAATGCTGTCCAGTGCTTTCTGACAAATTCAACTTTCTAGAACCTTCAATTTGGAAGGAGTGTTACATGGTCCCAGCCCTTGTCTGAGTGGTTTACTGCTTTCATTGTCCCCTAATACACTGAGTGGCCAGATTATTATGATCTCTGAATGCATAATAATCTGGCCACTCATTGTCTATCCTATATATTAAAAGGCTAATATGCAAATTGTCCCTTCAGCCAGCAGGCAGGCCGGCCAACCGCCCATGTCCCCTCCCCCTGGCCAGGCTGGCCGGATCCCACCCATCACGAATTCATGCACCGGGCCTCTAATATATCTACACACACACACACACACACACACACACACACACACACATACATACATACACACTGAGTGGCCAGATTATTATGCGTTCAGAGATCATAATAATCTGGCCACTCGGTGTATATTGGCCATTATGCTTCTCCATAAAGGCTAATGATGATGAGTGCTGTCCTTTTTCATGATTTTGGATGAATGATGGAAAGTAGTTATTTATAATGTGCAGTATGTGTTTGGCCACTTTACCTTATAGTCTGTTTATGACACTCTTAACTCCAAGAGTAGAAATATAAGCAGTTTGTATTTAGCAAGCATTTTATTACATTTTGGGCCATGACCCCTATGTTAGGACTAAGGTGACACCAGGGTTAAAGCATTTGTGCTTAAAATAAAAAGTCACATTAGTGAGGAAGTGTAAAGCATATTGAGGATTGGAAAAAGCTAGTTTTGCCTCAAGATAAAGGGAGCAGTAATCCCATTCTGGTTTATTTGCATTTGACCAATGATAGGGGCCTGGATGCTATAGGACTCTGGGTTATTTTACTGTGTAACTTGTGAACACAGAACTAAGTACTCCTGGAAAAGCTGTTTTCCTAGTTGACAAAAAATGAAGCAAGCTTAAAGGAGAGTCTTAACCACAACCAGTACAAATGTATGAAAGCCTAATGAAACAAGTACTTACTGAATTTTTTCAATGTCTATATTTAGTACTGTGCTAGGTACTCAAAGCAGATGGTGACAAAAGATGCCCACAACTTGGTGGTAGAGATAAATCCACAAGAGTTAGGATTATCATCAGGACATAAGGTAACTGAAATTGTGTAACACCCACCTGCAGGACTCAGCGAGCCTTGTGGGCTGGCCTCGTAGAGGACAGGAATTGGGCCTTTATACATGCATGAATGGATTACACTTGGGTAAATTAACTTAAGGCATTTTTGATAATTCCAGGAGCATTA
The DNA here is from genome assembly GCF_951640355.1 of Cnephaeus nilssonii. NCBI lineage: Eukaryota > Metazoa > Chordata > Mammalia > Chiroptera > Vespertilionidae > Cnephaeus > Cnephaeus nilssonii. Next base: position 44,288,259 of record NC_137075.1, read on the forward strand.
TTCCCCAGCTTGCTCCACAGTTATTCCTCCTCCATGGGAGTTAAGCCATCAGTTTATTCAGTTAGTGCCCATCAGCAGAGTTGATTTTTATTTTATTTTTCTAAATATTTTTTTAATTTTCCAATTATAGTTGACATACAATATTAGTTTCAGGTATATAACAGACTAGACAGTTATTAAGTTATGGTACAATTACCCCAATAAGTCTAGTGACACCATGCATAATTATTACAATATTATTGCAGAGTTGACGTTTAAAGCAATAATTTTAGCATGATATAAAAGTTTAGAAGAATAAAAACTGGTATCTGAGGGCGGGGTAAAGAGGTGGAATTTATCTTTTTTTCACCTGCTTCTTAGTTTGGGGAACTATCAGAAACACTTCAAGTGTAAGTGTTTTATTGTTCCCTTTGCCTATAAGAAAATGTATTATAATTGAGAAAAACTGACTTTATATATATTTTGAATATATATTTTTATTGATTTTTTTTTTTTTTTTTTTGAGTGAGAGAGAGAGAGAGAGAGAGAAACGTCTATCAATTGCCTCCTGTACTCACCATGAAAGGGGACCAAACCTGAAACCTGGGCATGTGCCCTGACCAGGAATCAAACTGGCGACACTTTGGTGCACGGGAAGACATTCAACCGCTGAGCCACACCAGCCAGGGCAAAATTGACTTTATTTTTCATATGAAAGCTTTGCATTGCAATCATTGAAAAATTTAAACAATTTTTCCTAAGTGTAAATTGATTAGAATTCATGTATCACTAGTTTAGCCAGTGTTTGAAATTTAATCTAAGTGATTCTAGGGAAATAATTCTAGGGAAGAATTACCTGTAAGTCTTAGTTTCATCATCTGTAAATGGGAATAATAATAGCACCTACTGCCCTAACCGGTTTGGCTCAGTGGATAGAGCGTCGGCCTGCGGACTCAAGGGTCCCAGGTTCGATTCCGGTCAAGGGCATGTACCTTGGTTGCGGGCACATACCCAGTGGGGAGTGTGCAGGAGGCAGCTGATCGATGTTTTTCTCTCATCGATGTTTCTGGCTCTCTATCCCTCTCTGTAAAAAATCAATAAAATAAAAAAAAATAATAATAATAGCACCTACTTTATAGGAGTATTGTGAGGATTAAACTACTTAGAATAGTGCTTCGTGTATAATAAGTACCAGGTTTTAGCATGTATTATTTTGAACCATCGTATAAAATAAAAGCCTAATATGGTAAGTGTCCAACTGTTTGTTCGACCAGTCGCTATGACATGCACTGACCACCAGGTGGCAGTCGCTCTAATTGGTAGCTGCTGGGGTCCCGCCGATTGGGACTAGGCTAGATGGGCCGGAAACGCCCTGGAGCCCTCCCGCGGTCCCTTCCTGGCCTTTGCAATCCAGGATCCCTTGGGAGATGTCCACAGGCCACACCTAGGGACCCCACTGGTGCACAAATCCGTGCACCAGGCCTCTAGTAGATAATAATCATCTTATAGGGAAGATACCGTTTGCATGTGCTAGTTATACAAACCATGTCTAGGACTGTATAATTGGGGAAATTACAGCATTTTATACATTTCCTAATTTCAGGGGGGCATTGGATTAGGAATCAAGTACAAATGTTTTCCCAATTCTAAGGAAATGTAACTTTTAAAGGAGTAGAAATCCCAGTGTTTTTAACAGTTTAAAAAGCAGTAATAAGCCTGGCTGGTGTTGCTCAGTGGTTGAGTGTCGACATATGAACCAGGAGGTCACAGTTCGATTTCCAGTCAGGGCATATGCCTGGGTTGGGGGCTCGATCCCCAGTGTGGGCCATGCAGGAGGTAGCTGATCAGTGATTCTCTCTCATCATTGGTGTTTCCATCTCTCTCATCCTCTCCCTCCCTGTCTGAAATCAACAAAAATATATTTAAAACAAAAAACAAAACACTTTGTGTTGGCATAAAAATTTTCTATTATCTTTTTTCTTTTACCTTTTTTCACATGTTAGCATTCCATAAATTTAAGCTAATTTGAATGAAAGTTGTCATTAGGGGAAAGGCCACAAGTGTCTTGGGAGTTTCTGTAATCTCCACCCTTAGTTCACCTAACCATAGCAATAATCTAGCTGTGAGTTATTTAAAACTTCTTTTTTAATAGCCATTTATATTATATATGAACTTCTATGTTCGTTGCAGCATTATTCACAACTAGAGGCCCGATTCACGAAGATTCGTGCAAGAATAGGCCTTCCTTCCTCTGGTTGCCGGCATCGCCTTCACTTGGGCTGGAGCCGCCTTCCGCCTCTCGCCTTGTCGTGTCAATTTGCATATTCCTTCCTTATTGGCTGTGGGTGCCACCATCTTTGTTGCGGAGTTACAGTCAATTTGCATATTCCATCTTTATTATATAGGATAGCCAAAATATGCAAACTGTGTCCATCAATTGAGCAGTGGATAAAAAAAGTTGTGGTACAGCCCTGGCTTATGTTGCTCAGTGGTTAGAGTGTTGGCCTGTGCACCAAAGGGTCTCTGGTTCAATTCCCTGTCAAGGCATGTACATGGGTTGCACGTTTGATCCCTGGCCTTGGTCAGAGTACCTGCAGAGGCAACCAATCAATGTGTCTTTGTCACATCAGTGTTTCTCTCTCTTTCCCCCTCCCTCACTCCCACTCTCTCAAAAAAATCAATGGAAAAAATATCCTCGGGTGAGGATTAACAACAACAAAAGTGGTGGTGGGGTGTGTGTGTGTGTGTGTGTGTGTGTGTGTGTATAAAATAAAAGCGTAATATGCTAATTAGACCGGACAGCTGAACGACCTTCTGGACAAAGTTGGGGCTGCGAGGGCCGAGCCCCTTGCATGAATTTCGTGCATCAGACCTCTAATATATATATACTAGTGGCCCAGTGCACGGGGTTGGGGGGAGTCCCTCAGCCTGGCCTGCACCCTCTCCAATCTGGGACCCCTTGGGGGATGTCCAACTGCCGGTTTAGGGCTGATCCCGCAGGATTGAGCCTAAACTGGCAGTCGGACATCCTTCTCACAATCCAGGACTGCTGGCTCTCCTAAACGCTCGCCTGCCTGCCTGTCTGCCTGATTGCCCCTAACCACTTGTGCCTGCCAGCCTGATTGCCCCCTAACCACTCCTTGCCAACCTGATTGACGCCTAACTGCTCCCCTGCTGGCCCAGTCACCCACAACTGCCCTCCCCTGCCGCGAGCCACCTTCTCCTCCGGGACTTGCCTCCTCTGCACGAGGGGGCGGAGACTCCGGGACCAGCCTCTGGGCTGCGGGACCCCCAGGCCTCACTGTGCGGAGCAGCTGCTTTGCCCCGCCTCCGCTGTGCGTGTGGCCATCTTGTGACGACGTCTTGCAGGAGGGCCACCTAGGCTTTTATTAGTATAGATATGATGGAATATTACTCAGCCATAAAAAAAAAGAATGAACTCTTACCATTTGCTCTACAGCATGGATGGACCTAGAGGGTATTATGCTGCTAAGTGAAATAAGTCAGAGAAATACAAATACCATATGATTTCACTTATATGTGGAGTCTAAAGGGCAAAATAAATGAAAAAAACACAAATAGAAAAAGATTCATAGATACAGAGAACAGACTAATGGTTGCCAGAGAGGGAGGGGGTTGTGGGGCTGGGTGAAAAATGCGAAAGGATTAAGAAATACAAATTGGTAGTTACAAAATAGTCACGGGGATATAAAGTACAGCATGGGGAACATAGTCAATAATATTGTAATAACTATGTAGGGTGCCAGTTGGGTAATTGAAATATCAAGGGGAATATTTTGTAAAGTATATGATTGTTTAATCACTATGCTATATGCCTGAAATTAATATAGCATGATATTTGATGTCAACTGTAATTGAAACAAAATAAAAAGGGAAGACAATTAGATTCAAGTAAGGAAAAATTTGAATTCCCAAATCACTTTAGACAAATTGTGTAAATAAGTAGAGGATATTTTTTTTTTTTAAATCTTTATTGTTCAGATTATTACAGTTGTTCCTCCTTTTTCCCCCCATAGCTCCCCTCCATCTGGTTCCCACCCAACCCTCTGCCCTTACCTCCCCCCCACTGTCCTCATCCATAGGTGTACGATTTTTGTCCAGTCTCTTCCCGCACCCCCCACACCCCTTCCCCCCTGAGAATTGTCAGTCCACTCCCTTTCTATGCCCCTGATTCTATTATATTCACCAGTTTATTCTGTTCATCACATTTTTAATTCATTTGATTTTTAGATTCACTTGTTGATAGCTATGTATTTGTTGTTCATAATTTTTATCTTTACCTTTTTCTTCTTCTTCCTCTTCTTAAAGAATACCTTTCAGCATTTCATATAATACTAGTTTGGTGGTGATGAACTCCTTTAGCTTTTTCTTATCTGTGAAGCTCTTTATCTGCCCTTCAATTCTGAATGATAGCTTTGCTGGGTAGAGTAATCTTGGTTGTAGGTTCTTGCTATTCATCACTTTGAATATTTCTTTCCATTCCCGTCTGGCCTGCATAGTTTCTGTTGAGAAATCAGCTGACAGTCGTATGGGTGCTCCCTTGTAGGTAATTAACTGTTTTTCTCTTGCTGCTTTTAATATTCTCTCTCTGTCTTTTGCTCTTGGCATTTTAATTATGATGTGTCTTGGTGTGGTCCTCTTTGGATTCCTTTTGTTTGGGGTTCTGTGTGCTTCCTGGACTTGTAAGTCTATTTCTTTCACCAGGTGGGGGAAGTTTTCAATCATTATTTCTTCAAATAGGTTTTCAGTATCTTGCTCCCTCTCTTCTTCTGGCACCCCCATAATTCTGATGTTGGTACGCTTGAAGTTGTCCCAGAGGCTCCTTACACTATCTTCAAATTTTTGGATTCTTTTTTCTTTTTGCTTTCCCGGTTGAGTGTTTTTTGCTTCTTTGTATTTCAAATCTTTGACTTGATTCTTGCAATCCTCTAGTCTGCTCTTAGGTCTCTGTATAATATTTTTTATTTCAGTCAGTGTATGTTTAATTTCTAGTTGGTCCTTTTTCATATCCTCAAGGGTCTCGCTAAATTTGTCGGCATTTTCTAGGAAATTTTTGAAAAACCTTATAACCGTGGTTTTGAACTCTATATCCAGTTGGTTGCTTTCCTTCATTTCTTTAGTTTGTGATCTGTTTCTTTGTCTCCGCATTTTCGCTGCTTCCCTGAGTTGGTAGAGTAGCTTTGTGTGCTAGGTGTCCTATATGGCCCAGTGGCTCAGCCTCCCTAGTTACCTGAGATGGACACTCTTGGTGCACCCCTTTGTGGACTGTATATACAGCCTTGTTGTAGTTAAGTCTTGATTGTTGTTGGTATCACTGGAAGGAATTGACCTCGAGGCCAATTGGCTGTGAGGATCAGCTGTGTCTACGCTGGGAGAACTTTTGTGCTGGAGACAGCCTTATTCAACTAGACTTGCAAAATTGCAAAAGCCTCTGTGGTCAGCTTGGATGGGGTGGAGTCTCAGGGCTGAGCAGACAGTCTTGGCTTCTTGTCAACCCTGCCCTATGAGGCCCCTGGGTCTCAGTGTCCCTCGGTAATCGCTGCAAGCACCTCTGAGAGAAATCCGCCCTCGAGTTTTGCCCACTGCCAGACAGTCCAGTTTCTCCCCCAATGAATCTGGATTCCCAGATTCTCGCCTGGAACTGGGGTTCAGCGCAGTCGGGAGCTTCCGTCTCTCTCCCGCTAGAGAAAGCCAGCCGCGCACTCAGCAGTCAGTCCTTTCTGCACGCACTCACGCGCGCGCCTCCAGACCTCTGCCTTTCGTGGCTCCCCTGAGTTTCTGTGTGCTCTCTCTTTTTCTGACAGTCCAGATTCCCCCCGTATGAGTCTGGGTCCCCAGGATCTCGCCCAGAACTGGGGTTCAGTACAGTCGGAACTGGGGTTCAGTGCAGTCGGGAGCTTCCGTCTCTCTCCCACTAGAGAAAGCCAGCGGCACACTCAGCAGTCAGTCCTCTCTGCATGCATTCGCGTGCGCCTCCCGACCGCTGCCTTCCACAGCTCTCCCGAGTTTCCGTGTGCTCTCTCTCTTCCTGTCAGTCCAGACGCCCCCCGTATGAGCCTGGGTCCCCAGGTCTCGCCCGGAATTGGGGTTCGGTGCAGTCGGAACTGGGGTTCAGTGCAGTCGGGAGCTTCCTTCTCCCTCCAGTCAGAGAAAGCCATCCAGGCACTCAGCCACCCTTCCTCTCTGCGTGCATGTCTCCGTACCTCAGCCTTTTGCAGCTCCTCTGATTCTCCGTGAGCTTTTCTCTTTCCTTCTAGTTGTAGAATTTTCACTCAGCCAGCTTTCATGTGGTTCTGGATGACGTCGGTTTTGTCTTTTAGTTGTAGTTTTGAAATTGTGCAAGGCAGCAGTTTAGGTGTTTACCTATGCCGCCATCTTGGTTTCTCCAGAAGTAGAGGATATTAATACAAAGTCTGAATATCAGAATACATACATCCACAAGAAAAAAATAGCCATTTAATCTGTGAAAATTAATTTATGCCAACTGAGTGCTAATGAAGAGTTCGATTCTTTCTTTTTGTGTATGTCTGTTCATCCTCACCCAAGGATATTTTTTCATTGATTTCTAGAGAGAGTGGAGGGAGAGAGACAGAAACATCAATGTGAGAGAGACACATCGATTGGTTGCCTCCACACTGCAACCAAGGTCCTGCCCTTGACACCAGTCTGCAGGGCCGATGCTCTATCCACTGAGCCAAACCAGTAAGGGCTCATTTCTTTTTAGTCCCTAGCTTCTGTTGTGTCATTGGTATGGGGAAAGTGTTGAACAGGTTTAGGAAGTAAGTTGAGGTTTTTGTATGTTTGGTGGGTGTAGTGATAGAACTAGTATGGGTTTCTGGATAGTTGCAACAAAGAACACAAGCCTGGGGAAGGCAGTTGCTTGAGAATGACTTCTTAGGCTAGAATATAAGTGGAAGTTCAACTTCAGGCTGCAGACGCTACTACTTTCTAATGCAAGACCCTTTCGTGGCCCTCACCTGTCATGCCATAGTCCCTGAAGGTTCTGTCACTACGGAGACTCTTCTGTCTTCTGACTTTAATAGAAATGGAAATGTAGATGGTATAACTTAGCATCTGTAGCTGGTTTGGGATTACTAGGTGTACTGGTTAATAATGGCGGATTTTGTAATCAAAGAAAACATAATTTCAAGAGAAACATCAAAAGTGCTTTATTCAAAGTAATGTCCATCGCTAGCTACACATTTCCCCCATCTTTCAGGTAATTTGTGGATACCGTCCCAATAGAACTTTTCTTGTTTTGAGGCAAACCATTCAGAGACCCAATTTTCCACTTCTTTGTACGTTTTGAAGTGCTGCTCAGAAACTGCGTATGCCACTGATCGGAACAAGTGGTAATCTGAAGGAGCAAGGTCTGGTGAATACAGTGGGTGGGTTAATACTTCCCAGGTGAGATCTTTTAACATGTCTTTAACTGGTTTTGAAGTGTGTGATGGTGCATTATCATGAAGCAAAATTACTTTGCCGTGTCTTCTTACACATTCTGGTCGTTTCACGATCAAAGCATGGTTCAAATTGATTATTTGTTGTCGGTAGCAATCAGTATTAACGGTTTCACCTGGTTTTAGAAGCTCATAATACACCACACCTTTTTGATTCCACCAAACAGAACATTGTCTTCTTTCCGAAGCCATTTGGCTTTGCAGTCGATGTTGATGGTTGACCCGGATCAACCCATGTTTTTGTGCATTTGGGATTCTCAAAATAAATCCACTTTTCATCGCCAGTCACAATTGGATGCAAAAGACTTTCTTTTGTGCCGTTAAAGCAACATTTTACTGATGACTTTTCGGTTTTCCATTTGTCTTTCGTTCAGTTGATGTGCCACCCATTTTCCTTCCTATAAAATCTTTCCCATTGCTTGTAAACAATGGGAAATTGTTTGCTGAACAACGTTTAATCTTTCTGCAAGTTGTTTTTGAGTTTGACACGCATCTTTGTCCAATAATGCTTGTAATCGTTGGTCTTCCAACTTTTTTGGTTGACCTGGATGTTCTTTGTCTTTCACATCGAAATCATCACTTTTAAAGCATTTAAACCAACGTTCACAAGTATCTTGAGTTGGAGCATGTTCACCATAAGCTTCCCGAAGTATATGATAACTTTTTCTTCAAAATAAAGTAATGAATTAAAACTTCCTGCAAATGCTCTTTTTTTGGCAGTGATGATAGAAAGGTCTGGAATATTAGCAGGGTCTTCTAAGTAATCTTTCAACAATATAAAGTAATTATTTGCCCATCTTTGGAGAAAAATATAGCTTCATTAAAGACGTCCATGTGCACAGTTTTTTCTGAGAGTAATTGGCAACTTCTGAGACTTCCTTTGAGTTTACCAGACTTGTGCAAGTTTGGGGTACCTGTCCTGCCTGCTGGTTTAGTGCCTCGTGGTGAGAATAGTTTACTGAAAACTTGTCCTGCCTTCATTTGTGGTAGTTCCAAGACCTTTCTGCTTTTTGAAGTTGCTCTGAGCACTATGTCTTGAAGATTGCTTTATATTCTTGGTCATGGTGGATTTCACACCTAAATTAAAGCTTTAAAGTCCTCCCTCCTTTCTTTCTTCCCTCCCCTCTGTTTTTTTTCTCATTTCTCCTTCTCCTCCTTCTTTTTCCTCTCCTTCTTCTCACCCATCCTTCTCCTCCTCTCATCCTGATGTTCTCCTCTTCCTCCTCCTCCTCCTCCTTATAAAAGCCCTTTGTAACAATATCTTTATAACACTGAGATGTATTAAATAACATTTCGTTGTACATTTCTCCACTGATTTCCATATAGCCCAGTTTGTCCTGGAAGATATCAGTTTTGTGGGGTTCTGGCTACTTATTTACATGTTTATTTTTAACACATTGGTAAATTATGAACTCTAGCAGCCATAAACTGATCTTTTAGTCTGAAATATGGGTGTAAGTGCCATAGTGGTACTTACTTAAGGGCATTTTAAAAATAATACTAAGAGGTTTCAGTGCCAGTTCTTTTTTGTTGTTGTCAGTTCTCACCCAAGAATATTTTTCATTTTCATTGATTTTAGATAGAATGGGAGGCAGGGAGGGAGGGAGGGAGGGAGAGACATAGATGTGAGAAGATGTGAGAGAAACATCTATTTGTTGACCCTTTGGTGCACAGGCCTATGCTCTAACCGCTGAGTCACACCGGCCAGGGCAAGTGCCCAGTTCTTTCAGATAGTGATCTGTATTAGAAGGATATCTGATGGTTCATTTATTAGTTGAAGGGGTTGGACTAGATGATAACATTGCTTCCCATTTAAAAATTGTATAAATCATTATACAGTAATTGCTTGTATATACACATGTGGATTTTGTAGAAGGATTCACAAGTAACTGGTAATAGTGTTTGCCTCTGGCAAGGAAGACAGGGAACTGAGTAGTTACGGAGACTTTTCAATTTGAATGTTTTCCTTGTTAAAGAAAAGTAACCTGGTCCGGGTGAGGCCATGCGCCCCTGGGTCCGGGTGAAGCTGAATCCTGGGTCTGGGAGAGGCCGTGTGCCCCTGGATCCGGGTGGGGCTGGGTCCCGGGTCCGGGTGAGGCCACGCGCCCCTGGGTCCGGGTGAGGCCACGCGCCCCTGGGTCCGGGTGAGGCCATGCGCCCCTGGGTCCGGGTGAAGCTGGATCCCGGGTCCGGGTGAGGCCATGCGCCCCTGGGTCCGGGTGAAGCTGGATCCCGGGTCCAGGTGAGGCCACGTGCCCCTGGATCCAGGTGAGGCCACGCACCCCCTGGGTCCGGGTGAGGCCACGTGCCCCTGCGTCCGGATGAAGCCGTGCCCCTGGGTCCGGCCGAGACCCAACCAGAGGGAATCGAACCTGCATTACCACCATTTGTCCACCATCCAGAGCTGAGGGGTCAGTGCCGACATGTACACATAAGGATCTGGTGGACATTGATATTGGGTCTCAAAAGAACTGTTGGTCCAGAAAGAAACTCACTACAGACTGATTCATTTGCCTGTCAGCATAACTATTATTGCTCATCTCACATTCAGTTCATATAAGTATATCTCTAGTGACACATGATCTCGCTCATCTAGGGGAAATGATGAACAACATAGACTGATGAACAAGAACAGAACCAGAAACGAGGCATCGATTGGACTATCGGGCCTCAGAGGGAGGTTAGGGGAGGGTGGGGGGAGGGGGGAGAGATCAACCAAAGGACTTGTGTGCATGCATATGAGCCTAACCAATGGTTAAGTTCAACAGGGGGTTGGGGCATCCGTGGGGAGGGGTGTAGGATGGGAATGGGGGGATGAGGACAAATATGTGACACCTTAATCAATGAAGAAATTAAAAAAAATAAAAGAAAAATAAAAGAAAAGAAAAAAAAAAGAAAAGTAACCTGAAATATATAATACTCTACTAAAAAGTGATCCAGTGGACTAAATATTATGCAATTATTAAAAAGGACTCCAAAGCAGTATAGGAAAATTATGAATTAATAAATGAAAAGTAGCCGAAACCGGTTTAGCTCAGTGGATAGAGCGTCAGCCTGCAGACTGAAAGGTCCCAGGTTCGATTCTGGTTAAGGGCATGTACCTTGGTTGCGGGCACATCCCCATAGGGGGTGTGCAAGAGGCAGCTGATCGATGTTTCTCTCTCATCGATGTTTCTAGCTCTCTATTCCCTCTCCCTCTCTGTAAAAAATCAATAAAATATATTTTTAAATAAATAAATAAATGAAAAGTAAGCTATCAGAACTAGGTAAAGTATACAAGTAACTGACATTAGATGATATATGAAGAAATTAAAACAGTGTTGTTGAGATTGTGAACAAATTTGGCTTTCTCAAAAAATCTTTTGGGAAAGTTAGTCATTCATTAACTAATTTTGTTAAACTAAAAGGAACTTGAGTTTTAGAGCAGTCTTTGAGGCCCGAGGCCAATGCTAGGGTAAACTCGCCTCCTGAAGAATATGGCTGTGGCTGGCAGAGTCAGGAGAAAGGTGGAGATTAACTAGTGCAGCAGTAAAACTGTACCTTCAGGCTCATAATGTAAGGATGATGATAAGACTTGGAGTGCTTACCATGTGCCAGACACTTTGCCAAGCACTCTCATGGACTCCGTTAATTCTGTTGTAGGCGGCTGGAACAGCACTGGCTGTTAGACCCATGGGGGTCAGACTGGACCTGGGTTCAGCAACTTCGGTACTTGGGTTCCGGCTAGGAAAGAATTGAGAGCCAAGACCCAAACTGTAAGAGAACATTTATTGGGTAAATGACAGCGGTAGAAGAAGTCATTCCTAGAAGAAATGGGCTCAGGAAACAAGTTATAAAGGTAAAGGAAGGGCCCTTGGAGCTTGGGAGTGAGGAAGGTAATGGTAATGCACCTGGGAGATAGAGACGGGGAAGGGAAAAGGCTGTGCATGGCCCCAGGAGGGAAAGTGCGCTACGTCCTCTGTGTCCTCCATCCTAAGGGTTTTAAGGGTGGAAATGTTAGGGGAGATCCCAGGAGAAGATCTCAAAAGAGTATTCAGCAGTTTTTCAGGTGTGTCCTTTCAGGTTTGTGGTCTCCACTGATTGATTGGCCGGCACTAGGGCATGGAGTCATTATTCAATGCAGTTGGTCCTGTGGTCAGCTGTGGTTGGTTTGGTTGCTCTTCTAGGCCCTAGAGCTGAAATACAACTGAAGCTTAGATGTTATCTCTAGGGAGGAAAGGTCAGAGGGTCCAAACTGCATAACCAGCGATATGCTAGGGGAGGAAAGGTCACCCTGGTGGCAAGGTCCCACCCTACATTTTGTCCTTTGCTAGGCACCGACAGCCTTCCACTCTGATGACCTTTTGTACCTAGCCCATTGTCCTCGCTCTGCTCATGTCTGTCTAACTGCCTACCATAGTTCACTCCACAGCCCTCCTGTTCATGCACCCCTCACTGGTAAGCTTTGGTGCCATGAACGGAATCATTCTGTCAACCTGCTCCTCCCAAGAGTGTACTGTTTACACCAAGCTGTTCACATCTGCCTGGTTGGCAGAAAGGTCCACAATGCTTCCTCAGTGCCTGAAATCCCACTGGCTTTGCCCTGGCTGGGGGTAGGTAATTCCGCCTCCTCTGCTCTCCTTAGAGAACAGAACAGAGCCCAGTTTGGGGATGAAACCTGATGCTGAAGCATTCACAGCTGCACCTAGTGTGTCCTCCCAGCCTAGCTCTGGACCACTCACTTCCTGCTTCTCCTGCTGTGCCCCTGTTTACTTTTGTCCTATTGTTTCTACAACTGCAAGTAAATTTTTGTTTCTAGAGCAGAGGTGAGGAGGACAACTATCAGAACTCTTTCAGCCTCTCCTTTAAACCCTGGAAAATAGCCTGGGACAAAGTCCACACTTGCCACACCTTCTTTGGCTGCCGTCTTTTTCTTTTGATAACTTTTTTCCCTTCTACCTCCAGTCTGCCAGGAGACTATTTCCCAGAAATTCCTTTTATCATTTTTTATTACCTCATTTTACTTGTCAGTTTATGCCTGGGTTATTCCCAAATGATGAGCAAAATAGGTTCTTTGTAAATGTCAGCTGATGATAACATGCCAATTTTACAAATTGCCTAATTTGTTTCCTTGGAGCCCATTCTTTGAAACTGGACAACCAATGCGTCTGGGCTGCCTGTCACTACTTGAGTCAATTAGGCAGAGACAGGGTTATATCATATATGAGCGTTTATTCCAATAATGTCAGCAGTATGGGAGAGCAGCAAGTAGGTCATCCACGAAAATCTGCTCGACCCCACCTCCTACCCTCAAGCCAGCTGCTTATATTGGGTAGGGCAAAGATTACATAGGGAAGTAGGCAAAAGGAATAAGAATGGTATGCAACCTGGCCAGCATAGCTCAGTGGTTGAGTATCAACCTATGAACCAGGAGGTCATAGTTCGATTCCTGGTCATGGCACATGCTTGGGTTGTGGGCTCAATCCCCAGTGTGGGGCATGTAGGAGGCAGCCTATCAATAATTCTCATCATTGATGTTTCTCTCCCTCTCCCTTCTCTGAAATCAATAAAAATATTTTTAAAAAAATAATGGGTATGCAAAATGGGTATTATTACAGGCATGGGGAAGTAGGCTATTCGGGCTGGGGAAGGACTCTATTGTTTGAGCAACTAGGCCAGGTCAAGGTTAACAGAGCATGATTAATGTTTCTTATAACCATAGCTAGTTCCCAATATGCTATTTCTGCCCCTAACACCTATACTGAGAACTCAGTGGAGATCATGTAATCACAGAAAAGAGGCTGATCCAAGGCTCTGGTGTTCTTTTACTGAGGGAAATGGTAAAGCCACTAATGCTTGGTGCAGAGGTGAACCAGATTTTTAAAGATAAAATCTGTTTGCCCTGGCCAGTGTTGCTTATTGGTTATGTTTTAGGTGGTAGGAACGGCACCATGTGTCTGACTGGTGGGGGTCAGCAACCTCGGTACTTGGGTTCTGGTTAGGAAAGAATACAGAGCCAAGACCCAAACTGTAAGAGAACATTTATTTGGTAAATTATAAAGGTAGAAGGAGTAATTCCTAGAAGAAATGGGCTTAGAAAACAAGTTATAGAGGTAAAGAAAGGGTCCTTGGAACTCGGGAGTGAGGAAGCTAATGGTAACGTCCCTGGGGAGGAGGAAGGAAAAGGGAAATGGAGAGGGAAGGGAAAAGCAGGGTGTCCTTTCAGGTTTGTGGTCTCCACTGATTGATTGGCCGGCACCAGGGCAGGGGTCATTATCAATGCAGTTGGTCCTGTGGTCAGCTGTGGCTAATTTTGTTGCTTATCTGGGCCTGGAGCTGAAATACAACTGAAGCCTAGATGTTATCTCTAAGGAGGAAAGGTCAGGGGGTCCAAACCTCATGACCAGCAATTGCTAGGGGAGAAAAAGTCACCCTAGGGACAAGGTCCTATCCTACATTTGTCCATTGCTAGGCACCTGGGGCTTTCCATCCTGGTGACCTTCTGTACCTGGCCCCTTGTCCTTGCTCTGCTCATGGCTAACTGCCGACAGCAGTTAGAGCATCGGCCCGTGCACTGAAGGGTCTTGGGTTCCATTCCTGGTCTGGGGCAAGTTAGATCCCTGCCTCCATCTGAGTGAGGGAGGCAACCAACCAGTCAATGAATCTCTCTCACATCAATGTTTCTCCCTCCCTTCTACTCTCTCTAAAAATCAGTGGTAAAAATATCCTCAGGTGAGGAGTAACAAAAAATAAAATCTGTTTGAGTGCCCAGCCTTAAATTCAGTACCAGTTCCCTACCCTACAGTGCCAGCCTGAAACCTCAAACTGATTAATAAGTATGTGTTTTTAATCAAAGTATGCATTTTCATAGCCTATAAGTTAGAGCAGTGGTCGGCAAACTCATTAGTCAACAGAACCAAATATCAACAGTATAACGATTGAAATTTCTTTTGAGAGCCAAATTTTTTAAACTTAAACTTCTTCTAACGCCACTTCTTCAAAATCGACTCGCCCAGGCCGTGGTATTTTGTGGAAGAGCCACACTCAAGGGGCCAAAGAGCCGCATGTGGCTCGCGAGCCGCAGTTTGCCGACCACGGAGTTAGAGGACTGAAAGGAAAATTTTACAATTTCCTTTTCAACTAAAATTGGTTTTGTGTTGTCTTAACTACCTGCCATTTAACACATAGTTTTAATTAAGCATAGACTTCATTCCCAAGAGTCTATTTTGATTGCTCTTGATTTAGTTTGCATACTAATTCCTTTTATTTTTTTAGCTGTTAAATTTTCTCCTTTGACACTCTAGAGATGAGTTAGAGTTGAGACATCTCCCCATTTTGTTCACTTTGAAGCATTCAGTGGTGGGTTCAGATCAAAGGGTCAACTGGCTTCCTAAGGGCCACAGGAATGCTGTTTGAGTGGAGGGCAACTTCTCCAACTGGGACTAATTTTGTGTTCTTTAGTTTCCCACAGTCAGATCACCCGCCTCTACAGCCGGTTCACCAGCCTGGACAAAGGCGAGAATGGGACTCTCAGGTAGGCAGTTCCTTTCTTTATTTTCTGGCAGTGTCTGAATAAATGCTTTTATCCCGAGATAGGCATCATTGATCCAAAAGGGAGTTAAATAAGCAGAACACCAGCATTACATTTATCACTAGGTGCTTGCTGCTTTACTCCAACTCCCCTTAGTTCGGGTGGCCATTGTTCTGGTCCTAAGAATGTATGTACATTTGAGAATTTCAGCTCTCTCTGCTTGAGTTTTCCCAGTCCTTTCCCAAAAAAATATTAGCTTTATGAGGTTGACCCATAGCAATCCAAGTTGGTCAGTTTGTTTTGTATTTCCCAATACAACCCATAATGGGCAGTGATTCTCAACTGAGAGCTGTTTTGCCCTTGGGTGGCAAAATGTCTGGAGACATTTTTAATTGTCGTGACTGAGAAATGCTGCTCTTGTCTAGTGAGTAGAGTCCAGGAATGCTGTTAAACATCCTACAGTGCACAAGACATCCTCCCACAACGAATAATTATTCTGCCCTAAATGTCAAAAGTGCCACTGGTCTAGAGCAAGTATATGATCTCAGAGTAATGTAATGTGTATCATTTCATATTAGTAATTGTCTTATCAGAGTCAAATGAAAAAAAATACCTCCTTACCACCACCTCCCAACCTAACTCTCAGTACAGTACAACCTTTTGTTACTGTTGTTCCTCAGTTTTGATTGACTGTATAGAATGAAGCTGCTTGCCTTTCTGGTGGCTGGCAGAAAGCAGTTTAGTACTTCTTTGGAAGGCTTCTCGTATGGATGTGGGATATAGCATAAAAGGGGAAGGAATATAGTTGCTAAGCCTTTGTATATATCCTCAGGCAGAAGAGCTAGAAAATTCAGTAAATCCCTAGGGCTATGTTTGTTCAAGGCAAAATCTGCCTTTACTAAAAGCTGGGATTGACCAAAACCATGCTGCACAGTCATTAAAATCAATGACTATGGAATACCTACCATATGCAAAGACTACACTAGGTGCTTTTTCTTAATTTAGGCAAAATACATATAAAATTTACCATTCTAAAGTGTACAATCCAGTGGCATTAAGTATGTTCACAATGTTGTGTAACCATAACCATTATCTAGTTCTAGAACATTTTCATCACAGATGGAAACCCCTTACCTATTAAGCAGTCTAGTTCCCATTCCTCTGGCAACCACTAATCTACTTTCTTCCTCTCTCTGGACATTTTATATAATATATGGAATCATACAGTATGTGGCCTTTTGTAACTGACTTCTTTCAATTAACATGATGTTTTCAAAGTTCTTCCATATTATAGCATGTGTCAGTACTTCATTCCTTTTTATGGCTAATATTCTATTGTATGTATATATCACATTTTGTTTATTCATTCATCAGTTGGTGGACAGGTGGGTTGTGTACACCTTTAGGCTAGCTATTGTGAGTAGTAGTAATATGAACATTTTGATGTGGGCATATGTTTTAATTCTTTTGGGCATATCCCTAGGAGTAGAATTTGCGTCTATGGTAATTTTATGCCTAATTTACTGAGGAACCGCCAAACTGTTTCCCAAGCAGCTGTATCATTTTACATTTCCACCAGCAATGTATGTGGGTTCAAACTTCTCTACATCCTCACCAATGCTTATTATGTCATTCGATTGTGTGAGTGGTATATCATTGTGGTTTTGATTTTTTTTAAATTTCTTTATTGATTAAGGTGTTACATATGTGTCCTTATCCCCCCATTGCCCCCACCCCACCCCCACTCATGCCCTCACCCCCCTGTTGTCTGTGTCCATTGGTTAGGCTTATATGCATGCTCTCTCCCCCGTGGTTTTGATTTTTATTTCCCTTTTATTTCCCTAGTGGCTAATGATGTTGAGCATCTTTTCATGTGCTGTTTGATCATTTGTATATCTTCTTTGGAGAAATTCCTATGTATGTCCTTTGCCTATTTTTTAATTGAATTGTTTATCTTTTTGTTGTTGAGTTGCAGGAGTTCTTTTTATAGATATTAGAACCTTTTCAGATATATGATTTGCAAATATTTTCTCTGTGTAGATTATCTTTTCACTCTTTATAGTGTTCTTTGAAGCACAAAAGTTTTAAATTTTGGTGAGTCCAGTTTATCTGATTTTTCTTTTGGTGCATGTGCTTTTGGTGTCATATCTAAGAAATCATTGCAATATCTAAGGTCATGAAGATTTACCCCTCTGTGGTCTTCTAAGAGATTTATAGTTTCAGTTCTTATATTTAACTCTGATTCATTTTGACTTATTTTATATATATATATATATATATATATATACATATATATATATATATATATATATATATATATATATATAATGTATATATGGTGTGAGGTAAGAGTGAAACATTTTTTTGTGGTTGGATGTCCACCTGGCCCAGCACCATTTGTTGAAGAGACTATATAAATTTGCACTTGAAAAATAAACAGGACTAGAAATCTCTACTTTTTTTCCATTCAGCTCTAATACTTGAATAATTCACTTGGGATTACATCTTCCTCATAAATTAAGATATAGATTCAAATTAGTTCTGAATCACCCTGGACAGCATCGCTCAATGGTTGGAGTGTCGGCCCGAGCACCTCAGATTGGTATTTCACAGGATATAAATATACACTGTAACCTCACAAATCTTACTTTCTTCAGATGCCATTATATTGGGTGAAATATACCACTGCTATTGAAATTGGTCTTTCTGAAAAGGAATTGGGGTCTGGTAAGAGATCCTGAAATGATCTTTTGTAGGACAGATCAAGATGAGAGCTCAGTCAGCATCTGAATATAAAGATATTTTCTTGCCATAGCCGGTTTGGCTCAGTGGATAGAGTGTTGGCCTTTGGACTGAAGGGTTCTGAGTTGAACCCTTGTTCAATATCCTCTACATTGAACAATTTTAATATTGGGTCTTTGTCAGATAATACTTTTTCTAAAATAATACCTTGATGAAAAATGTTCCTGAATATTAAAGCCTACAGGTTAAGTTGACTATAGGGGCTTCAATATAGACCAGCTAAACTCTGCAATGAAGTTATTACTGGGAATTGCTAGTTGGCTGTGTTGTTACATATTGCTTAACGATTACCTGTAAATTTTAGGAGATAGTGTCCTGAATGGTAGCCATTTATCTGCTTACACACTAAGCCTTTTTGAGATTCATTTTCTTGTTTGACTTTATCCAGAGGACAGACGATTTCAACATTTTGGACAAGCACAAGCACAGTGGTATCACAGATGAGAACCATGATGCCAATCTAATTCTTTTGGTAGATAGTCTTTTTTTTTTTCTTCTCAAAGCTTCAGATATCTCCTGTTGATGTTTTAAAATTTCACACCTTTTTGTGGATTATTTTCTGTTATTCATTGCTCAGTATTAGGAGAACCTTCACAATCTAAAAATATGTCCTTTCCTGGGAAGTTTTCGTCTTTTCTGGGAAGTTTTCTTCTATTGTGTCTTTGAGTATTTCCATTCCTCTCCTTTTTTTTTCCTTTTTATTAAATTAATCTTTATGGCATTTCTCTTTATTGAACTGCGATGACTTGGCTTTTCTCTCATGTTTTCTGGTTGTTTGACTTTTTCCTTTGCTTCCTGAAAGATATCCTTGAATATATTTTTTAGTCCTTTTATGAACTTTTATAGTCCACAATCATGTTTTTAATTTCTAAGAATCTTTTTTGTTCTCTGCCCTCTGCTCTTTCACAGTAGTCTATTTCTGTTTTACCGTTGCAAAACTTATCAAATGTCTATTGGGTTACTTATTAGAATCTTTCATTCTAATAATTCTTTCATTCCCTGAATTATTATTTCTATTCATCTTAATTCTACTCTTTTGTGCTAGTAATTTTCCTAAGGTATCTGGTGAGCCTTGGTTGTCCATTCAGATTTATGAAAAGGCCTGGCTGGATTACTGTAGAAAACTGTTATGGGTTTGTTTCTCTACAGGTCTTTCCCTTCTGTACTCTGAGAAGGACCGTTAAGTTGATAGGCCTCACTCTACGGCAGGGGTCCTCAAACTTTTTAAACAGGGGGCCAGTTCACTGTCCCTCAGACGGTTGGAGGGTCGGACTACAGTTTAAAAAAAAACTATGAACAAGCTCCTATGCACACTGCACATATCTTATTTTGAAGTAAAAAAACAAAACGGCAAAAACACCCGCATGTGGCCCGCGGGCCGTAGTTTGAGGACACCTGCTCTGCGGTATGTGGTCAGGGAGCAAGGGGACAGATTTGCAACCCACTTCCCCATATAAAAGGATTGTGTTTCTGGGTGGCCAACCTCCCATACTTGGTTGAAGTTTTGCCCAGGTAGATCGTTCAGTTTCTTTCCATAGCAGTGCTCTGTTTGTATATTTTATTTGGAGAAATACCTATTCAAGTCCTTTGCCCATTTTTTTAATTTTAATTTTTATTACAGTTTAAAATTTTATTTAGCTTTATCAAAACTTGTTTTTTCAACTTGAATTGAGGTGGTATCAGTGTGTGTTAAGATAATTTTTAAATTTTCAGTTATAGTTGATATACAGTATTATATTAGTTTCAGATGTACAACCCAGTGATTAGACATTTATATAACTTACAAAGTGATTACCCCAATAAATCTAGTATCCATCTGACACCATATATAGTTATCACAATATTATTGACTATATTCCCTATGATGTAGTTTATAACCCAGGACTATTCTGTAACCATTTGTACTTCTTAATTTGTATGTCAAAAAGTTTTCTGTATCTATGAATCTATTTCTCTTCTGCTTGTTTATTTTGCTTTTTATTTATTTATTTTAAATAAATCTTTATTGTTCAGATTATTACAGGTTTTCCTCTTTTTTCCCCCCGATACTTCCCCTCCACGTGATTCCCCACCCCACCCATGCCCTCACCCCCCACCACTGTCTTTATCCATAGGTGTAAGACCTTTGTCTAATCTCTTCTCACACCCTTCAGACCCCCTTCCCCCTGAGAGTTGTCAGTCCACTCTCTTTCTATGTCCCTGATTCTACAGTAGCTCAGCCTCCCCAATCACCTGAGGTAGATGGTCTTGGTGCACCCCTTTATGAGCTGAGTGCAAAGTCTTGGTGTAGTTAAGCCTTGGTTGCTGTTGGTACCCTGGGAGGAATTGATCTCCAGGCCAATTGGCTGTAGGGACCTGCTGTGTTTATAACTGCTGTGCTGGAGACATGCTTCTGGTGGAGGACTTGTTTCAATGGGGCTTTGGTGCTCTCTGAGTCCGCCTCCTGACTGTGTCACTTACGGATGTGAGGAGTTGAGGTCTGTGTCTCACACTGACCACTAGGTTCACTGGCTTTTGGATCTCCAATGGGGTGCAGGTCAGCTACTGTCTGAGGCCACCCTGTAGGAGCTACAGGAGAATTCCAGTCTTCTCCTCTCTGCTTGGGATTTGGAGATTTTGGAGCTGTCTGAACTGGTTGCTAGGTTAGGCGGCACTCCATTCATATGCAAAAGCCACTGCTTGGAGTTTGGGTGAGTTTGTAGGTTGTGCAGGGCGGGGTCTCAGGGCGTCACTAGGCTAGGGCGTGGCAAACAGCAATGGCTGGGAGCCAGACTTCCTGCGTCTCTGACCCGCGATCCCGCATCTCGCGCCCCAGCGCTGCAAACAACCACTCCTCCGCACAGCTCTGCAAGCAAGCCACCCTCATTTTCCGACCAGATGGCAAACAGTCCAGAGACAGAGAGGCATCGAGGATGCTTCTCCCCATAGGAGTCTGGGTCCCGCACACTTCCCCTTTGGTTTGAAGAAAGCAACGCCCGCTGCCAGCTGGGATCCGCCTCCAGCCTGTATCTCGTGCACACGTGCCCAGTACCTCAGTTTTTCAGCATTTGTGTCCTGAACGCTCTTCTCCTTTTCCGTCTAGTTGTGGAGCCTCCTTCAGCCAGCCCTCCCGTGGCTCTGGGTGATAGAGACTCTGTTCTTTAGTTGTAGCTCTGAAATTGTTGTGCAAGGCCGCAGATTAGGTGTTCACCTACGCCGCCATTTTGGGTTCTCGCCTCTATTTTGCTTTTTAGATTCCACGTATAAGTAAAATCATATGGCATTTGTCTTTCTCTGTCTGACTTATTTTATTCAGCACACTACCCTGTAGGTCCATCTTAAGCACCAAGTTATATTATGAATGATTTATTTGGGTTCATTCATTGCTATAAAAAATGTTATCCTAAATGGTCAAGGAAGATTAGAATCCAGATTATTGTTCCAGAGCTTTGTGCTCAATTTCCTACTTCTACCTTTGCCACCATCAGATGTGCTGGAGATGAGCTTGTTGAATTAAGCACTGTAAATGTTAAACCACAAGAGGAACAACGTATTAAAGGCTCCTGGGTAAACAGAAACACTAGCATTTAGTACAGAGAGGGTGGAAGAGTAACTTTTATCTCTTCTGTTAGTAAACATCTTAAAGGCAGGAATCAGATTTCTTGAGTTTATATTTCTTCATATACTTATTACCCAGATTTACCAGTTAACATTTTGCCACATAATTTGGTGTGTATTTCCTATAACAAGGACCTTCCCATACCAAAATCAAGAAATTTAGCATTTTGATGCAGTACCATTTTATAATATTTTATATTCTGTATGGTCATATTTCATTTTTACCTCTTGGTTCCGTAATGTCCTTCATAGCAATTTTTCTTCTAGTCTAGGATCATGCATTGAGTTTAGTTATATGGCTCATTAGTCTCCTTGGATCTGAAACAATCATGACTTTCTCTGTCCTTCATGACATTGGTATTTTTGAAAAGTATAGCACAGTTATGTTGTAGACAACTTTACATTGGCACAGAATATCAAGAAGTTTTCTTTTTGAAATACTTATTGAACATTTTTGAGAGAAAACCTTTCTTTCAAAATGTTTAATATTGGAGCCCTGGCTGGTTTGGCTTAGTGGATAGAGCATCAGTCTGCGGACTGAAGGTTCCCAGGTTTGACTCCGGTCAAGGGCACATTCCTGGGTTGCAGGCTCAATCCTCAGTAGGAGGAGTGTAGGAGGCAGCGAATCAGTGATTCTCTCTCATGGATGTTTTTATCTCTCTTTCCCTCTCCCTTCCTCTCTGAAATCAGTAAAGATATTTTTTTTTAAAGTTTAATATTGGAAATAAATGTGCTTTTAGAAAAAGACATGCTTTGACTTACAGACTTAGATTTAAATCACAGTTCTGCTACTCATTAGCTTTGTAGCATTGGGCAAGTTACTTTATCTCACTGACTCAACTTCCTCAGTTCTAGAAGGATATAGGTAAAATGTTAGAATTAAGAAATGAGATAATGCATATAAATAGTTAGAGCAGCATATAATGTGTATAAAGTGAGAGGTAACTAATAATACTCCAATATAACTTCCAAGTTGTGAGTAGATAGCTACTCTTGCCATGTTTGAAGGTTAAATAGACCTCTAACTCTAGTCTGTAGAAGATAATGGAGAAAAAAACAGACTCAGAGCAAGGAAGTCTGGAAATCAGTTTGTTACATTTTATTCTTTCCTTGGACTTAAGCATTGCCTAAGAGTTATTTGTATGTCATAGTGCTGTAGATCTTCCTGTTCATTCCCCAAACTTAATAACTAAGTATAAAATGGTAATGTTCAAGGAATCATTTACAGGAACAACTGAGTATTTGCTCGTTGGTGGTTTATTGACGTAACCTGTGTGCTGAATTCACTGGAATGTGGCAAAGTTAAATCTGGCTTCTTCCACTCCTAACTTGGTGCAAGAAACACTTGGCAGCTATTAAAGTGCTATTCTTTGCAGTTATTTAATATAATTTGCCACAGAAGTAAATTCCAGAAGGTAATATCCTTGCTAGGAGTTCATGCCAAGGGCCAATGGTCTCTAACTCAAGGTGATCTCTTGACAGCCGGGAAGATTTCCAGCGGATTCCAGAACTTGCCATCAACCCATTGGGGGACCGGATCATCAATGCCTTCTTTCCAGAGGGGTGAGACCCTGCAGTTATTTGGCTTACTTTCTGAGGTTGATCTGGAATAATGATGTTGGTTGTGTCATCTCAGACCACAATCCTCCTGATTATATTGAACATCCCTAATTTGGTCATCTCTAGAATATGCCTTTTCTTCTACCCTCCTCCCTTTTTAAACTTTAAACAGGTATATGAGCCCATCTTTAAAATTCTGTTTTTAATCCCTGTTTATATATTGTTTAAATTATTTTTTTAAATCCTCACCTGAGGATGTTTGCTTTTTATTGATTTTTAGAGAGATGAAAGGGGAGAGAGAGAAACATCGATGTGAGAGAAACATTGATCAGTTGCCTCCCATACATGCCCCAACCGAGGATCAAACCAGAAACCTATGTATGTGCCCTGACTTGGAATCAAACCTCCAACCTTTTTAGTATACAGGACAACACTCCAACCAACTGAGCCACCCTGCCAGGGCTAATCCTGTTTATCTTCGATACAAAACTAAACTCTTTAAAAACTTTATTTGGAAATTATTTCAAATATACAGAAAAGTTGCAAAAATTGAAAATAGTGCAAAGGACACCTGTATATCTTTTACCCAGACACATCTATTGTTATATTGTTGTTAACATGTTGCCTCATTTGCATGTACTTTCTGTCTTTCAGTCCAAACCAATAAAAATATAATCAAGCTGAAACCGGTTTGGCTCAGTGGATAGAGCGTTGGCCTGCGGACTGAAGGGTCCCGGGTTCGATTCCTGTCAAGGGCATGTACCTTGGTTGCGGGCACATCCCCTTTGGGGGGTGTGCAGGAGGCAGCTGATCAATGTTTCTCTCTCTTTTTTTATTTTTTTTTAATTTTTTTATTTTTTTAAATTTCTTTATTGATTAAGGTATCACATATTTTTCCTCATGCCCCCATTCCCATCCCACACCCCTCCCCACACATGCTCCCACCCCCCTGTTGTCCCCAACCGCTGGTTAGACGCATATGCTTGCACACAAGTCCTTTGGTTGATCTCTCCCCTTTACCCCCACCCTCCCCCACCCTCCCTCTGAGGCCCGACAGTCTGATCCGTGCCTCCTTGTTTCTGGGATGTTTCTCATCGATGTTTCTAGCTCTCTATCCCTCTTCCTTCCTCTCTATAAAAAATCAATAAAACTTATTTTAAATATATATATATATATATATATATATATATATATATATATATAATCACAGACATAATTATGCATTTTCTAATAGCCACATTTAAAAAATAAAAATTAACAAGTTAAATGAACTTCAGCGATATATATTTTCTTTAATCTTATATATTCAGAGTATCATTCAATACGTAATTAGTATTTTAAAATTATTAATATATTTTAACAATCTTTTTTAAAATATGTTTTTGAAATTCAGTGTGTAATTTACACTTACAGCACCTACCAAATGCTATCTATAATAATAAAAGCGTAATATGCCAATTAGACCGAACAGCCAAACGACCTTCCGGATGTCATTTCAGACGAATCCGCCACGGCGGGGGCCGAAGCAGAGGTGGTTAGGGGCAATCAGGCAGGCAGGCGAGCAGTTAGGGGCGATGAGGCAGGCAGGCAGAGTGGTTAGGAGCCAGTGGTCCTGGATTGCGAGAGGGATGTCTGACTGCCGGTTTAGGCCCAATCCCTCAGGGATCCCTGTGGGATTGGGCCTTAACCGGCAGTCAGACATCCCCTGAGTGGTCCCAGATTGCGAGAGGGTGCAGGCCAGGCTGAGGGAACCCCACCACCACCACCCCTCCATCCATGAATTTTGTGCACCGGGCCTCTAGTTTTAATGTATTATTTATATTCCAATTTTATCAGTTCATCCAATAATCTCCTTTATAGCACTTTTCCCCCCTTTAATAACAGAATGCAGTCTGGGTCAGTTGTCATGTATCTTTAGCCTTCTTTAATTTGGATCATTTGCACAGCCTTTGTTTATTTTTGTGGGTTTTATTTTGTTTTGTTAGTATTTTTTTACAACTAAGAATACAGTCTTTGACTAAGAATACAGTCGTCCCCACCACATACGCACTTACTTTCTCAAATAGATTTGGTTTGTCTAATGTAAAACTAGGCTGTTGATATGCTTCACTACTAATACACTGCCTTCAAAGTACTGAGTCAATATTTATTGATTTGATTAGGTACCTTTTCATGAATAAAGTTAATCACATAATCTTGTTTTAGGTAATCGTTAACAGTCTCTTCCTGGTTCCTTGTGGCTTGTCTATATGACCCAAAGGACTTTAAGAAGTTATATGGTTGCCAGTTCTTAATGAGACTAAGTATCAGTGAGGACACTATCACATAAAATGCCTGGAGAAATTTTAGAACTCTGAATTGAGAGCAAAGGAATTTGCAAAAGTTGAGAAGTTGGATACTCAGTAAATCTAGTAAATAGAGGAACACTAGCAGCCAATTTACATGAAGGCAGGAATATGAAGACAGACCTGCTCTTTCAGATTCATGTTGACCATGAGTAATCTGCTACCCTTCCTCATTTCCCCCCATTTCTCTCCCTGAACTGCCCTGTTTGTTTTAGGTGTGGTTTTTCCACTTCTTCTTTTAGCTCTTGCAGAGCATTGAACTTCTCCAGAGAGAGCTTTCACAGCTATGTTTCATATTCAGATATTTTGCAATGAAAAGTAAACCCTATAGAGTCATTTGCCAACTTTTTTTCAGAGTTCCTCAGTCACCCTTGATTATTTGAAGAAGCAGCTTGTGGAAAGCTGTTTTGTAAGGCCAAATCACCTTTGTTGTAACTACAGTATCGCCCGCCATCCTACCCAGGGATCTACTGCTAAAGACAATAGGCAGATGTACATGAGGAAGCTGAGGCCCACACTGGGGTGCACTGCTAAGCTCTTAGCAAGCTGCACCTCTGCTTCTTGCTCTTTCTAGTAAGATATAAATATCTGGCTTACAAGGTATGTTTTTTGTCTAGTCTTTTGCATGTTTTATTGCTTTTTAGAGAGAGGGGAAGGGATGGGAGAGAGAGAGAGAAACATTGATGCAAGAGAGACATCAATCGGTTGCCTCCCATTACACACCCCACCCAGGGATCTAACCTGCAACCCAGGTATGAGCCCTGACTGGGAATCGGTGTACAGGATTATGCTCCAACCAACTGAGCCACACCAACCAGGGCTGGAATCCTTTTTTTTAAACTATGAGATTTGAGCTCTGGCTGGTGTGGCTCAGTTGGTTGAGCGTCATCCTGTGCACTGAAAAGTCTCCAGGTCAATTGGTCAGGGCACATGTCTGGGTTACAGGTTCGAGACCTGGTCAGGGTATGTGTAGGAGGCATTTGATATTTGTTTCTCTCTTTTCCTCTCTCAAAAATTATCAATTAAAAAATTGTATTTAAAGAATGAGATTTGCCCCATCGGTGTGGCTCAGTTGGTTGAATGTCATCCAGTGCACACACCGGGAGGTCACTGGTTTGATTCCCGGTCAGGGCACATACCAGGGTTGTGGATTTGATCCCCAGAGGGGGCCATATAGGAGGCAGCAAATCAGTGTTTCTGTTTGAAAGTCGAACATTGGTATATAGTCAATGTTTTGTTGTTGTTATTAATCCTCACCTGAGGATATTTTTCCATTGATTTTTTTAGAGAGTGGAAGGGATGGGGAGAGACAGAGAGAGAGAAACATTGATGTGAGAGAGACACATCGATTGGTTGCCTCCTGCATGCGCCCCAACCAGGGCGTAGGGATGGAGCCTGCAACCAAGGTAGGTACCCTTGACCAGAATCAAACCCAAGACTCTTCAGTCTGAGAGCCGACACTCTATCCACTGAGCCTAACTGGCTATGGTGGTATTTAGTTACTTTTAACTCAGAGACATTATGGCAGTAAAATATGTACTTATTAACCTGTTTGTTCTGGCATATAACTCAAATCTTTATTTCGTATTACTTGATTTCTCAGATCTTATTTTTTTAAATATATTTTTTATTGATTTTAGAGAGGAAGGAAGAGGGGAGGGAGAGAGAGAAACATCAATGAGAGAGAATCATTGATTGGCTGCCTCCTGCAAGCCCTCCACTGGGGATCAAGCCCGAAACTCCAGCATGTACCCTTGAATGGAATTGAACCCAGAACCCTTCAGTCTGCATGCTGAATGCTCTATCCACTGAGCCAAACGAGTTAGGGCAGATCTTACATTTTTTACAAGATACTGCTCCATTAGTAGTATAGCTACCTTTAAGAACTAAAGATTATTCTTTAGAACAGTGGTCGCCAACCAGTGGTCCGTGAGGTCCAAAAGGTTGGCAACCGCTGGTTTAAGGAAACCTTTGGAGCAGCGGTCGCCAACCGGTGGTCTATGAGGTCCGAAAGGTTGGCGACCGCTGCTTTACAAGGTTGTACCTTTAGAAGGTCTATAAAGACCTGCCATACTTCATCTGATCAATGAGACACACAAAGACTGGGATTTTTTCTTAGGAACGAGGCAACTTTTCTTTCCAGTACTGCCCTAGACCCGTGGTCGGCAAACTGCGGCTCGCGAGCCACATGCGGCTCTTTGGGCCCTTGAGTGTGGCTCTTCCACAAAATACCACGGCCTGGGCGAGTCTATTTTGAAGAAGTGGCGTTAGAAGAAGTTTAAGTGTAAAAAATTGGGCTCTCAAAAGAAATTTCAATCGTTGTACTGTTGATATTTGGCTCTGTTGACTAATGAGTTTGCCGACCACTGCCCTAGATAAATAACTATGTCACATGGGACATTCTGTTTTATTTTTATTTTTTTTATTGATTTTGTACAGAGATTAAGGGAGAGGGATAGAGAGTTAGAAGCATCAATGAGAGAGACACCGATTCAGCTGCCTCCTGCACACCTCCTACTGGGGATGTGCCCACAACCAAGGTACATGCCCCTGACCGGAATCGAACCTGGGACCTTTCAGTTCGCAGGCTGACGCTCTATCCACTGAGCCAAACCGGTTAGGGCTCTTTTTTAATACTAAAGAACATTCTTCATTTATTCAAATTTAAGAATTATTTCTTAAAGGATTATTGACTGGCCTGCAGTACATTAAAAATTTTTTTCTCAGCCGAAACCGGTTTGGCTCAGTGGATAGAGCGTCAGCCTGCGGACCCCGGCCTGAGGGGTCCTGGGTTCGATTTCGGTCGGGGGCATGTGCCTTGGTTGCGGGCACGTCCCCAGTGGGGGGTGTGCGGGAGGCAGCTGATCAATGTTTCTCTCTCATCGATGTTTCTGACTCTATCTCCCTTCCTCTCTGTAAAAAATCAATAAAATATATTTTAAAAATTTTTTTTCTCTAATTAACAAACAACAAAAAAAGCTTTATATACAAAAAGGTCTTTCAAAACATTGTGATCATGAAAAATGACCAGGAAAAGGGTGATCTATCCAATTATGAGGGAATAATAGAATCATAATACTCACAATTATGCTTTTATATTTATACTAGAGGCCCGATGCATGGAAATTTGTTCAAGAGTAGGCCTTCCTTCCCCTGCCTGGCAGCACCGGCTTCCCTCCAGTACCCGGCACCTGGGCTGGCTTCCCCCCGGCCCCGGCTTCGTCAGGAAGGATGTCCGGAAGACATCTAGTCTAATTAGCATATTACCCTTTTATTATTATAGATTATTATTATAGAAGATTCATTGGAGACATGCTTAAAAGTTTTAAAAAGCAAGATACAATAGAAACCGACTCATACATACAAAGAACAGACTGATGGTTAACAGAGGGGCGGGGGTTAGAGGACAGGGTGAAAAAGGTGATGGTATGAAGAAGTACAAAATGGTAGTTACAAAATAGTCATGGAGATGTAAAGTACAGCATAGGGGGGGATATAGTCAATAATATTGTAATAACTACAGGGTGAGGCAAAAGTAAGTTTATATTGTAAATGAAAAGGAGTTTATTGTTTATTAATTCTTATGTTTTCTATACAAGCAACTGTAAACCTACTTTTGCCCGACTATGTGTGTGATGCCAGGTGGTTACTGGGAATATCAGGGGGAAACACTTTGTAAAGCATATGATTGTCTAACCACTATGTAGTATACCTAAAAGTAATTCAAAAGAATATTGAATGTAAACTGTAATTGAAAAATAAAAGAAAGTAAATAAATAGTTCTGCCCTGTGTAGTTCAGTGGTTAAGAGCATCAGCCCAGGCACTGAAGACTCACAGGTTAGATTCCAGTTCAAGGGCATGTGCCTGGGTTGTAGGTTTGATCTCTGACCCAGGTTGGAGTACCGTGGGAGGCAACTAATCAATGTGTCTGTCTCACATCGATGTTTCTCTCTCTCTCCCAGCCTCCCTCTCCAACTCCCTCCCTTCCTTTCACTCTCTAAAAATCAGTGGAAAAAATAATCACTTGTGCAGTGTGTTCACAATTATCCAAATAGCATAGAAAAATTACTGGAAGAAAATTTATTAGTGATGTTTGTAATTGATTGGTAGAACTAGGAATGTGTGTTTTTTTTTTCTTTCCACTTTTCCCCAAAAGTATACTTATTGCTTTTATAACTAACCTAGAGGCCCAGCGAGAGGGCGCGAGGAGGTTCCCCACCTCTGACCTTGCGAGGAGGCACCCCACAGGGGGCTGGGACCTGCGCCTGACCCGTGTAGCGCCAGCTGCTGTGTTGTATCCGCTGGGGTGGGGGCAGGCGCTCCTGTGTGTTGTGTCTCCGCTCCAGCCCGCCCCCAGCCCCAACCTCCCTGTGGCCTCTGGGACTGGGGGCGGCATGCAGTCCCCTCCCGCCCATCTGTGTGTGCAGCTCTTCCTGAGCAGTCGTGATGCCTGGCTAATTAGCATATTCCCTGTTTATATATATAGATAACATTTATTTTAAAGATAGCTTTTCCAGCTCTAGCTGGTTTGGTTCAGTGGATATAGCGTGGGCCTGCAGACTGAAGGGGGTCCCAGGTTTGATTCCAGTCAAGGTCACATGCCTGGTTTCTGGGCTTGATCCCCAGTAGGGGGTGTGCAGGAGGCAGCCGATCAATGATTCTCTCTCATCATTGATGTTTATCTCTCTCTCTCACTCTTCCTTCCTCTCTGAAATCAATAAACACATCTTTTTTTTTAAATACATTTTTATTGATTTTTTTACAGAGAGGAAGGGAAAGGGATAGAGAGTTAGAAACATCGATGAGAGAGAAATATCGATCAGCTGCCTCTTGCACACCCCCTACTGGGGATGTGCCTGCAACCACGGTACATGCCCTTGTCCGGAATCGAACCTGGGACCCTTCAGTCGGCAGGCCAATGCTCTATCCACTGAGCCAAACCGGTTAGGGCTAAACACATCTTTTAAAAAATATTATTTAAAAAAAGATTTTCCATAGTATGCTTTAACCTTAAAATATCACTAGGTATATGTGACTGTAGGGGAGACATAGGAGATGGTTGGAAGTCATTCAGTTGAAATGACTACCTTGTTGCTGCTGCAGATTCCAAAGCAGTGAGTTTGTTTTTAAAAATACTTTTTTTTTTTATTGATTTCAGAGAGGAAGAGTGAGGGAGTGAGAGATAGAAACATCAATGCTTACCTCACAAGGTTGAGGCGAGGCTTAAATGAAGATATTTATGAATACTAAAGTACTAGTACTATGCATATTGTTGGATAGACTTCCATGCCATTTTAGCTTAAGCTATTGCTAATAAATTGAATTCATAAGAAATTATCACTCTGTTTGACATGGTGTTCTGTTTGTTATATTTCCTAATCAGAGAGGACCAGGTAAACTTTCGTGGATTCATGAGAACTTTGGCTCATTTCCGACCCATTGAGGATAATGAAAAGAGTAAAGATGTGAATGGACCAGAACCACTCAACAGCCGAAGCAACAAACTACACTGTAAGGAGCTAAAGTCTTCTGGTTTAAAACATTTGCTTTTCATTTCTTACAGATTACTTACTCATTCATTTATTCAACAAACAAGAGTATGGTGGTTAAGAGCTCAGACCCTGGAGCTAAACTGGCTGGGTTTGAATCCCAGCTCTGCCATTTTTGACCATGTGACTTTGGGCAAATTATTCAAACTCTTTGGGCCTCGGTTTCCTCTTTTGTAAAGTGGAATATTAAAGGATTTCACCTAGGGATGTTTGTGAGGATTAAATGAGTTAACATATGTCAAGTACTTCAAATAGTGCCTGGCAATGAGTTGGCTACTAATATTACAGATAAATCATAGGATGCCTACTGTGTACCAGGAACTGTAGTAAGTGCTAGGATGACAACAGTGAAAAAGATCGAGCCCCGTTTACGGCCATACCACCGTGAACATATCCGATCTCTGATCTTGGAAGCTAAGCAGTGTCAAGCCTGGTTAGTGCTTGGATGGGAAAAAGACCCAGGCCCACCTGTAAGGAATGACAGCCCTCAGCTCATCTTAGAATTTGATAGGTATTAGATATGACTCAGTGGGAGTGGACAGCTGGGTTTGTGCAAGATTAAATTTTGTCCCCATGCCTTTTGCCTCCTTTCCTTGGATGTTTGTTAGATTTCCCTCTGTCCTTGTTGGTTCATGTATAATATTGCCCAATCTCTTACAAAACTTCTCTAAGAAATTAAAATGTAATTTCTCTTTTCATTTAACACAGTCACAGTTGGGATTGAAATTATGTTGAATTGATTGAATTCAAGCTTCTCTTCAAGGATGCACAGTGGTATACAGAGAGGTCTGTGAAAAGACTTTTTAATATTGAAACAAATATAGATGAATTATACACTATTGTAGACTATCATGCCAAATGTACATATATTTTTTAAATGGTGCATAAGACTTAAAATAAACTTTTTATTTGTGGCCCTTGGCCCATACCCCGGTCTCCCTGTCTATAGGATAGGAGTATGAGTTCACTCCTTTATTCAGGAAAAGGGTTTAAGAAGCACTGAAATAAGTATTGTTGTGTAGGGTAGGGAAGATTTTTAACCAAAATAATGAAATACTGCTCTTCTCTGTACATAAGATCATGTACCTTAATGAAGAGCAGAACACTTAAATATAAACAAAACTAGATATAGAAGAAAATAGAACTCTAATGATTTGTGATCAAATTTACTGGATACTATATTGGTGAATTCTAATTGCTTCTTTCAAGACTAAATACTGTTTGAGACAAAATGAAGCCCCCATGCACTGCAGCTGTCTGGCCTGTAGCACCCCTACCCGCCTCCCCAAACCTCCAACCCCCACCGTCAAAGTAATATAATATTAGGCTTTGAGCAGAGAAATGTATCATAATGGGACTAGTGATAATCCCACTGTGTGCTAAAGAGAACACAACTTGGGAACCATATTTTAGTTTGGATTCTGGAGATATACTAAAGCCGTGGTCAGCAAACTGTGGCTTGCAAGCCACATGCGGCTCTTTGGCCCCTTGAGTGTGGCTCTTCCACAAAATACCACGGCCTGGGCGAGTCTATTTTGAAGAAGTGGTGTTAGAAGAAGTTTAAATTTAAAAAATTTGGCTCTCAAAAGAAATTTCAATCGTTGTACTGTTGATATTTGGCTCTGTTGACTAATGAGTTTGCCGACCACTATACTAGAGGATATATATAGAAAGCAACTAGAAGTTTTGAAGGCACTGATGACCACATGAATTATTATCATAAGGAAGAGTCCTTTTATTGTGGTAAAAAACACATGACATAAAATTTACCATCTTAAATATTTTTAAGTGTACAGTTTAGTAATGTTAAGAATACTCACATTATTGTGAAACTTATCTCCAGAACTTTTCATTTTGCAAAGCTGAAATTCTGTGCTCACTAAATTCCCCTTTTCCCCCCCATAAAAAGATTTTGAAAGAAGTGGGCATAAAGTCAGAAGAAGATAAGACTGGGTTAGAGATTTTTCTTCTAATATATGAAAGTTTATGGTGTGGAGAAGAACTTATGCAATGAGGACATGGATATATTTCAGTTCAACAGAAGGAAGAATTTTTAAGAGAGATACTCATGTAAGGATAGGACTGTCTCAGAAAAAGTAGTAATTCCCTGTTCAAGGAAAAAAGGGAATGGCCCTATCTGGGTAGCTCAGTTGGTTAGAACATCATCCAGATATGCCAAGGTTGTGGGTTACCTGGTCAGGGCATACATAAGAATCAACCAGTGAATGCATAAATAAGTGGAACAACACATCAGTCTCTCTCTCTGCCCCTTTCTCTCTCTCAAATCTTACCTAATAATAGACAGACATGTAAATTGACTGTACCTCTGCTACACCCACAGCCAATCAGGAGTGAGTATGCAAATTAACCTGACAAAGATGGCGTGTTAATTTGCATATGCAGGCGCAGAGTGGTTGGACCCGGCGGAACGCCTGCTATGAAGGGGAGAGAGGCGGGCAGAGGGAGCTACAGGAGCGGTGCTTCGGCCAGAAGCGGGGACTTGGCGGCTCCCAGGCGGCCGGGAGTGAAGCCAGGGGAAGGAAGGCCTATTCTTGCACAAATATTGTGCAATGGGCCTCTAGTTAATAAATAATTAAAAATTAAAATAAGCCAGACACTAAAGGATAAATATTGTTTGAATACTCTTAAATGAGGTTCCTAGAATAGTCAAATCCATAGAGAGAAAGTGGCCAGGGGCTGGGGGGTTGGGGGAGATGGGAGTCATAGTTTAATGGGTCAGAGTTTCAGTTGGGAGAGCTGAAAAAGTTCTAGAGATGGATCATGGTGATGGTTATACCAAAATGTGAAAATACTTAACTAATCTTACAAAGGGTCAAAATGGTAAATTTTATGTCTATTTTATTTAAAAGAATAAACAGTGATTAAAAGGTAAAGGTTTGACTGAGATCATTAGTTTGGTCTCTCATTAAGCAAATGTATGAGTAATTACTAAGTGCAAAGCACTATTTTAGGCCCAGGATATAATGATGCATGAATCAGATTAGGTTTTTGCTTTCATAGAGCTTATGATCTAATATGGGAGACAGACTATGGAAAAAGACAAATGAATAAACAAGATTAAGAGCATGGCAAGTTCTATGAAGGAACTGAATAAGGTGAGATTAGAAAATGTTAGGGGGCTGTCAAATTTAGAATGAGTGGTCAGTGAACTCTTCGGAATTGAAATATGAGCTAAGAATTGAGCCAACCATGTGAAGGACAGGAGAGCTCTAGGCAAAGGGAACAATTGGTTTAAAGGCCTTTGGTGTAATTAGTACTTGGTGTATTCAGAGAACAAAGAAGCATTATCAAGAAAGAAGTGGTATGGGAGGAGGGTAGAGAGGTGATGGCAAGTAAATGGCATTGATTGAGCTCTTACTGTGTGCCAGACACTAGTTAAAGTGTTTCATGGCTCTCCTCCCAGGAGCTCACGCCTTTCCCTTTCCTCTCCCCTTCCTGCCCCAGGCACATTACGTTAGCTAAACAACAACAATAAAGTGCCTTTCATGTGCTAACTCTTCAGTCCTCAGAACCCTATGAGGTGGATTCTGTTCTTATTTTGCACCCTTCAGGCAACTGAGTCACAATGCTAGTAAGCTTCAGAGCCAGGATTCAGCAGAGCCGGACAGAGTCTTAACCTCTGGATTGTATTGGGCTGAGGAGCTCAAGCAAGAGGTCTGAGCTGGAGCTACATGTTTGGTGGGAGTATTCAGAATTAGGTGGCATTTGAAGCCATGGAACTGGAAATTCCAGAAGGCTGCTTTGGAGACGAAAGTCCAAGTCATAGGACCAAGAATCAGGAAAGGGAGAGTAGAAAAGGAATGAGAAGACCTAACAAAATGGCTCAGTCATTTGTGCATTTGACCGTTCATTATCTTGGGAAAAGTGTTTCTTCTGGTTCAGGGCCAGAGCTGACTGACAGGAATCCAAGTCAGTTGAAAAATAACTACTGTTGCTGCAGTTTTTTCTAAAATGTCCTACTGAGTGATCTCTTCAGTTACTCTGCTGGTGTCTTGGTCTGCTCAGGCTGCTGTAATAACAAGACACCATTGCTGGATGACGAAAATAACAGACATTTCTCACAGTTCTGGAGTCTGGGAAGTCTGAGATCAGGGTGCCACATGGTCAGTTTCCAGATGAAGGCCCTCTACTGGTTCACAGTCATCTTCTTACTGTATCCTCACATGGAGAGGGTGGTAGAGACAGAGAGGGAGAAAGAGATCTCCTGTCTCCTTCCGTCATGAGGGCTCCACCCTCATGACATAATCTAACCCTAATTACCCCCAAAGGCTCTACTCCTAATAGGATTGCATTGGAGGTTAAGACTTCAACATGAATTTGGGGGGACACAAATCTTCACTCCATGGCACCTGCGTTTCAGAATAAACAGTTCAATACAAAAACCAATAGGTTTATAAAATCTGCTCAACCTGCCTGACTGGTGTGGCTCAGAGATTGAGTATCGACCCATAAGCCAGGAGGTCATGGTTCAATTCCCAGTCAGGGCACATGCCCTGATTGTGGGCTCTATCCTCAATAGGGGTCATGCAGGAGGCCGCCAATGAATGATTCTCCCTCATCATTGATGTTTCTGTCTCTCTCCCTCTCTCTTCCTCTCTGAAAGCAATAAAAACATTTTAAAAAGATGCTCAACTTCACTGGCTATAAGGGAAATGCAAATCAAAACTACAAGATACCATCTTATACTTGTTAGAATGGCTGTTATCAATAAGACAAGAAATAACAAGTGTTAGGACGTGGAGAAGGGGAACCCTCATACATTGCTGGTGGGAAAGTAAACTGGTACAGCCACTATGGAAAACAGTTTGAAGGTTCCTCAAAAATAAGAATAGACCACATAGGTGTCCTTTGATGGATGATTGGATAAAGATGTGGTACATATATACAATGGAATACTACTCAGCTATAAGAAAGGATGAAATACCATTTGCAACAACATGAATGGATATTGAAAGTATGCTAAGCAAATTAAAGTCAGATGGAAAAGGATAAGAACCACATGAGTTCACTCATATGTGGGATATAAAACAATAAGCAAACAATTCATAGATACAGGCAGCAATATGGTGGTTAACAGAAAAGGAGAAGGGTTGGGAAGAATGAAGAGAGTCAAATAAATGGTCACAGAAGGAGACTAGGCTTTGGGTGGTAAGCACATAATGCAATATGCAGATGATATAGTATAGAATTGCATGCCTGAAGCTTACATAATGTTATTAACCAGTCATCCTGATTAATTTTTAAAAAGAATTAGCAGTTCAGTCTTCTGTAAATACTTCAACAGAAAGGCATGTGTATTCCAGTTACCTAATTAAGAAATGCAGAAATAGATATTAACGGGTTATATAGCAAACAGGTTTCCATCCCAAAATCATCCTGAAGATAGCTTAGTAGATAACACATTTTATCCTATTTCTGAAATGTGACAACATATGCAGAATTGTGTGTGTGTGTGTTCAGTTTAGGGAATATATTAAACATATATTCCTGCAGGAACACTTATGATCTTTGTCTCCTTTTCCTTAAACTCTAAACCATCTAAGCATATATATTTTCAAATTTGGTAAAGATAGTTACTCAACTAACCAAATTAAGAACAGACAACATTAGAGAAAATCTTCCCCCTCCAGAATTCTAATATGTACCTTACAAAGAGTAAATTAGATTTTTTTTAAAAATTTTTTACTTTGACTTTTATTTTTAAATTTTATTTTTATTGATTTCTGAGAGAGAGAGAGAGATAGAAACATCAGTGATGAGAGAGAATCATTGATCGGCTGCCTCCTGCACTGCACCCACCAGGAATTGGTCCCACAACCCAGGCATGTGCCCTGACTGGGAATTGAACTGTGACCTACTGGTTCACAGGTCGACGCTCAACCACTGAGAAACACTGGCCGGAGTACTTTGACTTTTAGAGAACGCACTCCTTTAGGGGTGATATTTAACCTTTTAAAACATATTTTTTATTGATTTCAGAGAGTGGAAGGGAGAGGGAGAAAGAGATAGAAACATCAATGAGAGGGAATCACCTCCTGCATGCCCCCTACGGGATCGAGCCCACAACCCTTGGAATTGAACTGTGACTGCATGGTTCATGGGTCAATGCTCAACCTAGTGCTCATGTATTTGTACCTAGTGCTAGCTCTGCCTGGAATGCCACTCTTTGTCAGACTTGTTCAAATGTTATTGAATCAGAAAGGCATATCTGCTACTCGCTTTATCTCCCTGAATTTCAGATATATGATAGCACTTAGCATATATTAAAGTAAGTAATGTGGCCCTGCCTGTGTGGCTTAGTGCTTGAGCAGCCACCTTTGAACCGGGAGGTCACAGTTTGATTCCCAGTCAGGGCATATGCAGGCTCAATCCCCAGTAGGGGGTGTGAAGGATCAATGATTCTCTTTCATCATTGATGTTTCATCTCTCCCTCTCCTTCACCCTTCCTCTCTGAAATCAATAAAAATATATTTTTTAAAAATAAAGTAGCCCTGACCAGTTTGGCTCAGTGGATAGAGCATCAGCCTGCGGACTCAAGGGTCCCAGGTTCGATTCCAGTCAAGGGCATGTACCTTGGTTGCGGGCACATCCCCAGTAGGGGGTGTGCAGGAAGCAGCTGATCAATGTTTCTAACTCTCTATCCCTCTCCCTTCCTCTATGTAAAAATCAATAAAATATATATATCAAAAAAATAAAGTAAGAAATGCATGTTACTCTCCACTATATCATGAGCTCCTAAAGACAAACTCTAAATCTGTGTGTCTTAATGACTCTGGAGCATTGGATTTTGGCCTTTTAGTATTCACAGCACTATATTGAAAACCAAAAATCTTAGTGGCATACTTGAAGTGATTCAGAGCCTCAAAACGGAGGCAGTCACTTCCTCAGTGTGAGGATTTCTCACAGTGCCTATAAAATCATCCACTGTTGGCGCTCTCCCTCCCAGGAGCATGCCCTTGGCTTTCCCCGCCCCTCCCCCCCTCGCATTACCATTAGCTTTCACACTTCCAATCTCCAAGTGCCATTCCTTTACCTCTATAAATTTGTTTCCTAACCCAATAAATGTTCTCTTTTGGTAAAAACAAACAAAAAACATCCATCATTATCACATTGCTATAAGCCTGATGCACGAAAATTCGTTCAAGAGTAGACCTTCCTTCCCCCGGCTGCCAGCACCGGCTTCCCTTCAGCACCTGGGACCCAGGCTTCCCTCCTCTGGCCGCTGGCAGGCACCCAGGACCCGAGCTGCCTCCCTCCAATATTCACTTGGTAGCCCTTCAGCACTATGGCTGAATGATTTTTGCTCTTCTGAATTCTCTTATATAGCCTACTTTCTAGAATACTTATATATTTTTAAAAAGAAACATGATAAGGTCAGAAGACCATCAAATTCTTGGCATTTCTATTTGAAACTGAAGCTCTTTACCTACAGAACTCCCAAGTAGTAGAAAATTATTTGAAACGTGCTCAAATTTACAAAAGTGACCATTTTCCCAGGGCTGTACTTGGTGTAGTCAGCCATTTGGTAGCTATATGGCTCTGATTGTTGGCTTCCCCTGAGCAGTGCACAGTAGACTTGATAGATTGTGTGAGATGACCTAATTTACAGAATCACTTATGGGTGCTGGTTTGTTTTATGTGTTTTTTAAAATATTTTTATTGATTTCCAAGAGGAAGGGTGAAAGAGAGAGGGATAGAAACATCAATGATGAGAGAGAATCATCAATCCTGCATTCTCCCTACTGGGGATTGAGCCTGCAAACCCAGGGCATATGCCCTGACCAGGAATGGAACCGTGATCTCCTGCTTCATAGGTGGACGCTCAGCCACTGAGCCACACTGGCCAGGCTGGGTGGTGGTTTTTGTTTTTTTAATTCTAAGATAAGAAAAAGGACATTTGCCCCTGGCCGGTAGCTCAGTGGTTAGAGTGTCAACCCTCGCACCTAAGGGTTGTAGGTTTAATCAGGATGCATGTGGGAGGCAACCAATCAATGTGTGTCTCTCACATTGATGTTTCTCTCTCTCCCTCCCTCCCTCCCACTCTCTTTAAAAAGCGATGGAAAACATATTTTCCAGTGAGGATTAACAACAAAAGAAAAAGGACATTTGACATTGACTGTTTTATTCCAGGAGGGTCCCATATTTCATCAAAGCTAAGATGCCATCAATTATGAGATGTATCTCAATTTCTTAAGTGTTACAATTTACAATATCTTTAAAAGCTCTACAAGTAATGGCAATGGTTCTTGGAAAAACTATTAATTCACTTTTAGTTTTCTGTCTAGTGTCCTTTACATATTTAGTTTCTTGAGAAGGGGCAAAACACTACTGAATTTCCACTAACTTCTTATTTTTCCCTACCAGTTGCTTTTCGACTATATGATTTGGATAAAGATGACAAGATCTCCCGAGATGAGCTGTTACAGGTATGTGGAGAGCTCCCATGCACATGGAGAACTTGTATTGGGGCCCTGCCTGCTTATTCATGTGGGCAGGAATTGTACTTTCCTTCAAGAAGCATTTACTTAACTCCTGCTGTGTGCAGAGTTCTATCCTATATATAAGGAAGAGCACATAATTTGGGGAAACTTGAAATGGCTCATTAATTTCTCAAAGACAAATGTCTATTTATTTATTTATTTTTTAAATATATTTTATTGATTTTCCACAGAGAGAAAGGGAGAGGGATAGAGAGCTAGAAACATCGATGAGAGAGAAACATCGACCAGCTGCCTCCGGCACACCCCCCACGGGGGATGTGCCCACAACCAATGTACATGCCCTTGACCGGAATCGAACCTGGGACCCCTCAGTCCGCAGAACGACGCTCTATCCACTGAGCCAAACCGGTTTCGGCCAAATGTCTCTATTTAAAAGGTAACTCAGTTTGCCCTGGCCACTGTTGCTCAGTGGTGGAATGTAGACCCACACCTAAGGTTATCAGGTTCGATTCCCTGTCAAGGGCCTGCACCTGGGTGGCAGGTTCGATCCCTGGCCCCAATCGATGTGTCTCTCTCATATTGATGTTCTCTCTTTCTCTCTCTCTCTCCCCCTCTCTTTTCCCCCTCCCTCCCTTCTCCCTCCTCCCTCCTCCTTTCTCTAAAAATCAATGAAAAAAAAATATCACTGGATGAGGATTATCTCCCTCCCTCACCCCCACCCTCCAAAAAAGGGTAAACTAAATGTCTTTTAGGTGCTGACTGGCAGAACTAAAATATGTGAGGTGATTAAATTAAAATGTTCTGTTAGTGTCCAGTCAGTTCATTGGCAGCTGGGTAATTCTGATGACACTGGGTAATTACCACTGTTTCGTCTGTCCTTGGGCTTGACATAAGAGTCAAGGACCTGCTGCTGGGCTGGTTACACCAAGCTGATTGCTCATTGTCCTTTGTTGCTCCCCTGTCCTTTACCAGCAGTGACTGGCATTTCATCCTATTAGTCATTGCCCTTCTATTGTTACTCTCTCCCTTTCTCAAAATACGTACAAGTTTAGAAGGGGAGAAAATTCTTCCCTTTTTCATTTTTATTTATTTATTTTTAATATATTTTTATTGATTTCAAAGAGGAAGGGAGAGGGAGAGATAGAAACATCAATGATGAGAGAGGATCATTGATTGGCTGCCTCCTGCACGCCCCACACTGGGGATCAAGCCTGCAACCTAGGCATGTGCCCTTGACTGAGATCTGATCTGTTAGAGAGGTTTGAGGATAGATTGATTTGTCTAGTCAGCCATACACAATTAGGAAAGATGGCAAATGGGTTGGCTACTTTTTATGTTTGCTAGCATTGCCTCTTTTTATTAATCCTTCAATTTATGTACATTTATCCCCAAAATGTACAACTTCCAATTTTCTACAGTTGATTTGCTGGGGGGTCCGGGGGGTAGAATGACTAGTGTTGATGCACATCATTATTTTAACTCTTCAGAGAAACTGTAATTTACTTTTTAAAAATCATTTCATGAGATAGGAGAAGGTTGTAAAGGAGTGGGGGAAAGGAAGGCCTGTGAACAGCTGGGCTAGAAGGCCTTTCTTTCCTGTAGAAAAGCTATGCTCTTACCTTTTAAAGACAGAGATGGCTGACTACAGTGATGTGAGGCATCACAAAGCATTCTTTCCCCCATTTCATACTAAGGTTCATATGATTAAAGTTTATTTTGCTTAAGGTAGCAATTTTCAAAGTATATTCACATCTAAAAATGTTAGCAGAATTGGGAGGGGGTGGATTTTTTTTTTGTTTGAGACAAATTTTGTGAAATAGTGTTAAATTTACTTTACTGCACTTCTCATAGCACTTAGAATGTTATTTTTCTAAAAGGGGGGATTTAGGCCAGGCCAGCATGGCTCGGTGGTTGAGTGTCAACCTATGAACCAGGAGGTCAAGGTTCAATATGCCTGGGTGCCTGGGTCGTGGCGTGATTCCCTTCCCCAGTGTGGGGCTTGCAGGAGGCAGCCGATCAATGATTCTCTCCCATCATTGATGTCTGTCTCTCTCTCCCTCCCTCCCTCCCCCCCCTCTCTCTCTCTCTTTCCCCCTTCCTCTCTGAAATCAGTAAAAAAAAAGTTTTTAAAAAGGGGAGGGGGTTGGATTTAGTATTTAACCCTTCAAGGATCTTTATGTTTCTTGGCCATACTTTAGGGATAGTGGGTCAGCGCACCACCTCAAAGAGGACTGCATTTGGGTGGGATTCCAGAAAGCCCTACCAAACTTAATAAATCCAATAAGAATCTAGTTTGCTCCCTGGCTGAGTTGAAACACTGATGATGTCTCGCCGGAGTACAGCAGAACAGCACCGTGCAGAACAGACCAGCATGGTGCAGAGCCAAGCAGACCATGGAGGAGCAGAGCAGAGCTGTCTGGCTGGAGAGGGGCCTGGCCCCAGGGCTCCCGCACAGCTGTGCTGTATCATAATTGAGCGGTTTTGTAGCTAATAAAGTTTTCTCCTTCACTGCAAAAAAGAAAGAAATTAGTTTGCCTCATGAAGTAAGAAGTCTGGGCATAGATTGTCCAGGTTGATACAGCAACTAAATGATGTCCAGGAACCAGGCTTCTTCTGTATTACTCTGGCATTGACAACACATATGACTTTTCACCTCATGGTCCCAGGATGGCTGCTACAGCACCAGGCATCATCTCTGTTCCAGGCAGCAAGAATGGGCAAAGCAAAATGCAAAGGGCTCTCCCTCAGTGAGGTTTGCTTTCCTATTCAGTGAACTTGCCAGAGAGTTCTGTTCATGTCATTGTCTAGAATGGCCTAAATGATCCAGGCCCATGTCACTCAGTGTTCAGTGGTTGAACGATGACCTATGAACCAGGAGGTCACAGTTCGATTTCCCATCAGGGATTGATCCCCTATAGGGGGTTTGCAGGAGGCAGCCAATACACGATTCTCACTCATCATTGATGTTTCTTATCTCTCTCTCTCCCTTCCTCTCTGAAGTCAATAAAAATGTATTTTTTAAAAATAGAATGGCCTACATAAGAAGGTAAGGGTTTCAGCTTTCTGGCTGTTACATTTAAGGACATCAGAGGAAAAGAATGTTGGGGTGGTTTTATCCTCAATCTTGGTAAAGTGTCCCCCTGACCCCAAGTCTCCTGTAAGCCTGGCTCTTGGTCCTGCAGGTGCTACGCATGATGGTCGGAGTGAATATCTCAGATGAACAGCTGGGCAGCATCGCAGACAGGACCATCCAGGAGGCTGATCAAGATGGGGACAGCGCTATATCTTTCACAGAATTTGTTAAGGTCAGTCAGTCATCTCATGGTTTGAAAACTTAAATCCTGTGCAGGAGGGAGGGAGAAAAACATTGAGATAAGAGCATGGGACAATGTCTCCTGTTGTGACCTTCATAACTGTAATTGCTTCCCCCCCCAGGTTTTGGAGAAAGTGGACGTAGAACAGAAAATGAGCATCCGATTTCTTCACTAAAGGACTGAGACTACTAAACGGTTCCTTGCTTTCTAGTATTTAAGAACTGGAACTTGGGAGTCCTCCTGTCCACCAGCCCCACCTCCACCCCATCATTCGTCTTCTCCCAAAGTACTACTACTGTTGCATGACAACCCCCAATATGTCTGCCAACATAAACCTGCCTTTGGTGTATAAACAGGGCATTACAGAATGGTACACCCGTTCTATATTTGTTCCATATCATTTGCCGATTATCTCCATTTCTCAATATTCTCCCCACTCTCCTTCGACTGCTGAATGCCACATGTGCATCTCGTCTGACAGAGAAGGAATCATGTCAAGAACCAGCCAGCATAGCTCTTTCATTGGATGTAGACTATAGCCATGCTGTCTTCCCTCCCACAAGGCTTTGGCATGCTCCTCCATCCTTTTTTATATGTCATTTGCTTTCTACTTGTTGTTTTTACCCAACACATCATTAATCTTTCAGTCTCCCTGCTTTTTATTAAGTTTCAATCTCTTCTGTTCTACGTAGCATCCCAAGCTATGCCTGTTCAATGTATTTCTGACGTGGCAGGATAGTTCAGTGGTCTGGCAGTTTTGAACTACCTTTACTCTTAAATAGGTCTCTAGGATGTTGCCTCCCTAGGAGCTTTTCAATACTGAACACTTCTCTCAAAAGAATGTGATCCCCTCTTGGTTCCCTGTACTCTGCTTTGTCGCCAAAGGGCTGTGTATTAGAGATGTTCTTCTTGAGAGGTGGTGGCCGTGGTGAGGTGTAGAGCAAAGTCTTTCAGGTGACTTGCCCAGGTCACTCTACCTCTGGTCTCTGATTCTCAACATGCATGCATGCCTATGTAGCTATTCCTGTTAGTACAGTGTTGACTTTCAGAAAACAGCCATATGCTGGCAGGTTTGCTTAGTTTTGGGACACTGTCACCACCAGAATGGCTGCTCTGACAATATGCTTGGGGACTTTCCCATGGCTTTTTGAGCAAGGAGGCTGGCACCCTAAAAGCCTCATGTAGCCCCACTTCTGCAGCATGGTTTATGCCATTGTTTTTCACTTCACACTTCCAAATAGAAAGGTTAGTGTTACAGAAGTGCCTATTTATTCCCGTCCAAGATATTTAAAAATTGTCCTCAGTGTCTTGAAGTTTTGCACAAAATTCTCTTGAATTTTACGCTTGGCAAATGTTAATGCTGGAAGCCATAGTCAGCTCCTAATAAAGGTCCAAAGCTTTGAGTGTATTGTATCATAAGCAGCCTGCTTACATTTATTTCTCAGCTCCTCTCTTAGACCATTGCTAATCCCTTATAAACAAGGGGTCTGGTACTGGTGGCAAACCTGAGGTGGTATTACAGCCCTTTGCATAAGCCAGAGCAACTTTTCTGCCTAAGTCAGCTTAGTATAGACCTCATTGAATCAGCCTGTTATCATCCTAACATCTCTCTTAACAGTCTATCTGTCTGCTCATCCTTATAACTGCCCTTGGCTGATTTTGTCTGACTCATTGCATGCTTGTTTCCTTGCTTTGGAAGTCTATCCAAGATGGATACATAATACTTTAGGAAGGAAATTGCTTAAAAAAAAAAAAATGCAAAGAGTTTGGGCAAAATGGGGAACAGGAGTGTCCAGGCTGAATAACTCAAGTATAAATGACTGAGAAATACTTGGTGAAGTATCAGTCTGACTTTGTGATCAAGTGATGTAGTTATAGGAATCATATAAAAGGGAA
The DNA here is from genome assembly GCF_951640355.1 of Cnephaeus nilssonii. Classification (NCBI taxonomy): domain Eukaryota; kingdom Metazoa; phylum Chordata; class Mammalia; order Chiroptera; family Vespertilionidae; genus Cnephaeus; species Cnephaeus nilssonii. The sequence continues at coordinate 44,332,755 of NC_137075.1, forward strand.
GGACAGACACTGATCTGTTAAAGAGGTACTTCAAAGGCTCCTTGATTTGCATATTTAAAGTTCCTAAGATTATGGCTTTTTCCTCCCTTTGGCTGTATAGCAAACTGTTTTCATCCACAGCTGTGCCTTACTGTTCCATTCAAACTGTATTCTCCGATCCATCAATAATAAATTCTTGTAGTTAAAACAATATAACTTAGTTGATTTTGTCCATGTGTTTTACAAGAATTGTATATAACTAAATCACCTTCTTCAAGTTTAAAATCACAGTGTTTCCCTTAGGTTTGTCTGGCTTCTTAAATGTAGAAAAGGCCTAAAAATGGGGTATCTATCTATTGCTTGTTATTAAGTTGTCTACCCCCTCATTCATGTGCAACCTCAGTGACATATTGCACCCAGCTATTATTCCATGGCTTTTCACATCTCCAAGCTTTAGTGACTGCTTGGTCTGTGCAGAGAATGAGCATCTCTTCTTATTTTAAGGTTTAGTGGCATGCCACAAGATTCAAAGCAGTAATAGCTGGAATCATTGGTCATATAAATTCTAACATAATCCTCCTTTTGCTATCTCTCTGCCTCAAAATCCATTCAAAGTTACATGCATGATGTTTCTCCTTTGCTTCACTTTGAGTCTAGTTTTAGGGTTTGAGAAAATAAAAAATGAATGGAGCGACCATATAGGCAATTTTGGAGGAACCTTAATGTTACTGACCATGTCTGTAGGTATAACAGTCTGTGACTAAAATAAAACAATACTGCAAAAAAAATTATAAAATCATTACAACATTAAATGCAGTTTGAGAAGAATCTCTTTAACCAACTTTATTTCCCTTGCTCCCTTCTGTTCAATCCATGCATTATGTATTTGAACATAAATGTAACATAACACAAGATCATACTGGCTTTTAAAAATTGACATTGTATAAAGATGAAGAGGCCCAACCAGCATGGCTCAGTGGTTGAGCGTCAACTTATGAAAAGGAAGTCATGGTTCAATTCCTGGTCAGGGCATATGCCCAGGTTGTGGGCTAGATCCCCAGTGTGGGATGTGCAGGAGGTAGCCGATCGATGATTCTCTCTCATCACTGATGTTCTTTCTCTCTCTCTCCCTTCCTCTCTGAAATCAATAAGAATATGTAAAAAATAAAATATTGTTTAACGAAGAGATTAAGTGTGTGTGGGGTAGGGGGATACAACCTCATGGACAACACTATGGTTATTACCAGGGGGAAAGAGAGTGGGGGCAGGTAAAAGAGGGTAAAGGGGTTAAAAGGTGATGGAAGGAAACCTGACTTGGGGTGGTGAACACACAATTTACAGATGGTGTATTATAGAATTGTACCCCTGAAACCCATATATTTTTATTAACCAGTAAATTCAATTAAAAAAATAAAAACATTTCCCCATGTTATTATCTGTTCTTCCTAGTTTATATTAATGGTTACATTATATTTTACCAAATAATGTTATATTTAACCATTAATTTTTAAAATAAAAATTATTAATTTTTATTATATTTAACCATTAATTTTATAAAATAATGATAGTGAATGCCTTTCTGCAGATAACTTTTTCTTTTTTAAAAATATTTTTATGGTTTCAGAGAGGAAGGTAGAGGGAGAGATAGAAAGAAACATCAATGATGAGAAAGAATCATTGATTGGCTGCCCTCTGGCACAACCCCCACTGGGGACTGAGCCTGCAACCCAGGCATGTGCCCTTGACCGGAATCAAACCTGGGACCCTTCAGTCCACAGGCCAACACTCTATCCACTGAGCCAAACCAGCTAGGGCTCTTTTTCTTTTTAAATATGTTTTTTCTTGATTTCAGAGAGGAAGGAAGGCGGAGAAAGAAAAACATCAGTGATGAGAGAGAATCATGAATCAGCTGCCTCCTGCATGCCCTCTACTGGGGATCAAACCTGTCACTGGGACATGTGCCCTGACCAGGAATTGAACCATGACTTTCTGGTTCATGGGTCGATGCTCAACTACTGAGCCATAACTTACAGCTTTTATAGGTTCCAAAATAAATGAATGCCACAAGCTTTCAAATTACTCTGTATTACCTTTAGAATGTCCTTTTTAGAATATCCTTTATAGTCACCTGTTTTCAAATTGATTTTACAATCATGTCAAGTTTTACATTTAAAACAGTATTAGAATAGTTTGTGCTGATTGGGATTTAGAGCAAGTATTTACTGCAGAGATGCCTCAGAGAGGACTATCTTTACTAACTGGATTTCTTATGCTACAAACTAGATATTTATCCTGTTCCTCAAACACTTGAGAGCAGAATAGCTTGGAAGGAAATTATTACTACTGGACTGATACTCTAAATTCAGAGTACTTTAGCTGATCTTTGAATCAACCAGCGATTCAAACTACAGATGGCTGGTATTTGCCCCTATATGTGTTTAACATCTAGTTTAGTAGAAACAACAATTTTAGAGATTTTATTCTTCCCTCTACACCAAACAGTGATGGGAGATTTACTTGTTAAGTTTGTGAGGTACTGCAGACTGTTTCTACACAGCTCTGGAGGAAACATAGAACAATAAAATCAGTCTTCTAAGCACTAGATTCTGATCTTGCATCAAAACTAGCAAGATGGCCCTAGCTGGTTTGGCTCGGTGGATAGAGCGTCGGCCTGCGGACTGAAGGGTCCCAGGTTCGATTCCGGTCAAGGGCATATGCCTGGGTTGCAGGCTCGATCCCCAGTGTGAGGCGTGCAGCGGGCAGCCAATCAATGATTCTCTCTCAATATTGATGTTTCTATCTCTCCCTCTCCCTTCCTCTCTGAAATCAATTTAAAAAATTAAAATAAAATAAAAAAATATCAAGACTGTTTATTTGGAGACATGATCTTGACACTTTCCACCTCCCTTTGCAGTCTATTCAAGAACCTAGACAGGTATGGTCCTGGCCAGATAGCTCAGTTGGTTAGAGCATTGTCCCAACACACCCAAAGTTGTGGTTTCGATCCGGCTCAGGACACGTACAAGAGTTAACCAATAAATGCATAAGTAAGTGGAATAACAAAAAAAAAAAACTGAAACAAGTAGGTGAATTATTATATCAAGTACCTGAAGGTGGCTGGACAAATAAGAATTAATCAAAGAATGTCTCTGGACCACTACAACAGAAAGCAAACACTATTAAGCAGTGTCAGTGTTTTATTCATAAGAAAAATTTTGTTACCCCTAAACACACACAATTTCTTTAAAAATCTACCTAATAAAAGAGTAACATGCTAGCCCTGGCCGGTTTGGCTCAGTGGATAGAGCCTCGGCCTGCGGACTGAAGGGTCCCGGCTTCGATTCTGGTCAAGGGCACATGCCCCGGTAGCGGGCTCGATCCCCAGTGGGGGGCTTGCAGGACGCAGCTGGTCAGTGATTCTCTCTCATCATTGATGTTTCTCTCTCTCTCTCTCCCTCTTCCTTCCTCTCTGAAATCAATAAAAATACATTAAAAAAAAAAAAGGCCGAAACCGGTTTGGCTTAGTGGATAGAGCGTCGGCCTGTGGACTGAAAGGTCCCGGGTCGATTCCGGTCAAGGGCATGTACCTTGGTTGCGGGCACATCCCCAGTGGGGGGTGTGCAGAAGGCGGCTGATCGATGTTTCTCTCTCATCAATGTTTCTAACTATCTCTATCCCTCTCTCTCTTCCTCTCTGTAAAAAATCAATAAAATATATTTTAAAAAAATAAAAAAGTAACATGCTAATTGACTGTGCCTTCACGATGCCCACCAGCCAATTAGGAGTGAGTATGCAAATTAACCCAACAAGATGGCTGATTAATTTGCATATGCGGGCGCAAAGCAGCCAGGGGTGGGGCGAGACGCTTGTGTCGTCACCATAGCATTCCGCACCACCCCAGCTGCTCAGGGCCTCTGGGCAGCGTTGGAAGGTGGAAAGGCGGCTCTGGCCAGAGCAAAGGTGGTGAAGCAGCCAGGGGAAGGAAGGCCCATTCTTGCACGAATCTTCATGCATCGGGCTTCTAGTAATTCTAATAAATTTGGTAATAACAAATTGGAAATAGTTATATTAATAGGTATGTTGACAAGAAGGGCAGCTGAGCCCTGGCCAGGTAGCTCAGTTGGTTTGAGTGTTGTCCTGATCTGCCAAGGTTGCAGGTTAGATCCTTACTTAGTCAAGGCTCATACAAGAATCAACCACCAATGCATAAATAACAATATTTCTCTCATCAATAAATATTTTTTTAAAAAAGGACAGCTCACAAAGTAGAAGACTAGAGGAAAACCAAGTAACTCAACCATTCCACTAGAGACCAAATAATCCTAAGCAGTCCATTAATCATGAAGCCATTACAGCGTGAGTTTATAGAAAAGACCTCAACTTATCAAGAAATGGTCTAAAATGTGCTGGTGCTTATAGGTTTAAGCTTTAGTAAAATGGAAATTTCCTTAAGTGAAACATTCCTGATAATTTTAAAATAATAATGTTATTTTAATCCTATCCTATATAATAAAGAGGTAATATGCAAATTGACCATCACTCCAACACACAAGGTAGCCGCCCCCATGTGGACACAAGATGGCCTACAGGGGAGGACAGTTGGGGGGGACCCAGGCCTGCAGTGGAGGGCAGTTAGGGGCAACCATGTCAGCAGGAGAGGGCAGTTGGGTGCAACCAGGCCTGCAGGGTAGGGCAGTTAGTGGCAACCAGGCCTCCAGGGGAAGGCAGTTGGGGGTGACCAGGCCAGCAGGGGAGGGCAGTTAGGGGCAATCGGGCCGGCAGGGGAGTGGTTAGGGGGTGATCAGGCTAACAGGCAGAAGCAGTTAGGGGCAATCAGGCAGGCAGGCAGGCAAGGGGTTGGGAGCCAGCAGTCCTGGATTGTGAGAGGGATGTCCCAGATTGGAGAAGGTGCAGGCTGGACTGAGGGACACCCCCCTGCTGTGCACAAATTTCATGCAATGGGCCTCTAGTGTAATTCATAAAATTCATAATGAATTGCATGTAATTCAAGTTGTACCTGGATCTATGTAAGTTAATACTACATATGCTGATTGAGTCCAGTGTTTCCTTGTCTGGTTTTCTACAGATGTCACATCTTTTTCCTTATCACTTTGGAAAATGAAATGGTTGATGACATCAAATGTGACATGGATTAGAAGCTTATATTTGCAAATACCCTTTTGGACAATGGGGACAAAAAGCGTTATATTGTCCCTAATGCAAAATTTCTTGAGGGTAGGAATTTGTCTTCTTTGCCAGTAGAATAACAAATTTCTAGCTGCTATTAAAATATATTCTGCACAAAAGAAAAAGAGAAAAATCCTTCCACAGGATGTCAGTTGGGAGAAGGCTGCCATGGAGACTTCCATTATTTTATGAAACATTTTCTCAGGAATTAACTTTTGAGTAAAAACACTCAATTTTAGCAGAATGCATGTGCTAAATTTTAAATGTATATTTTTGCTGCCTCCTGCCTCTTCTGGCATTGTAGAGCCAGAATAAAAAATCTAAAATAGTAACATTCTGTGTTTCTAGCAGATGGCTGCATTCTGTAAACTCCTCCCTATGTGCCCATGAGATCAGGGGCAATTTTGGTAGCTTCATAATCATGGAGACATAGATTTTGGGAGATGGTTAGAGAAAGAGGCATATATTAGCAAAGTTTGCAGAAGGGGAAAAAGGCAGATTTCAGAAATGACCCACTCAACTGTTTGACGTTATTCCCCAGCAGAATATTAGAATGGGTCATTACATGGTTTGTGAAGCCGTGGATAAGAATGTGATGATCACCAGGATACTGATGTGTTTGGCAAATAATTATGCCGAGTTTCTCTCCCTTCACTTATTTCAAAGCTTGATTAAATTTACATGTCACATCAGTGAGATAGGCACAGTGTTGTTCTGCAAAGCACATGCCTGTGTCTCATATATTTATATATTTAAGATGGAAAAAAATTGGCTTGATTATACCTGACATTTGAATATGGCAGTTGAATAACCATATAATAAGAATCTAAAAGATCAATGTCAATAGTCTTGAAAAAGAGGAACAAAATTGGAGGATTTACACATCCCAATAAAGATATTGCAATACTGGCATAAAAATAGACTATAAAGCAATGGACTGGAATTGTGAGTCCAGAAATAAATCCTCACATTTATAATCAACTGATCTTTGACAAGGCTGCCAGAGCAATCCAATAGGGGAAACAGTGTCTTTTGGTATAACTGGGGCCATGTATATCCTCATGCAAAAGAAGTTGGACCCCTGCCTCACACCAGCCCTAGCCGGTCTGGTTCAGTGAATAGAGCATCAGCCTGAGGACTGAAGGGTCCTGGGTTCAATTCCGGTCAAGGGCACATGCCTGGGTTGCAGGCTCGATCTCCCTTAGGGGGCGTGCAGGAGGTAGTCAATCAATGATTCTCATCATTGATGTTTCTATCTCTTTCTCCCTCTCCCTCTCTGAAATCAATAAAAATATATATTATTTAAAAACTGAAAATGTATGAAAGGCCTAAATGTAAGAACTAAAAGCATCCTACGTAATAATAGACAAATATGCAAATTGACCATACCTCTGACACACCCACAAGCCATGCCCACCATCCAATCAGAGCGAGCATGCAAATTAACCCAAACCAAGATGGCTACAGCCACAGAGAGCAAGGTCTAGGTAACAGAGGAAGCCAAACTTTCCACCTGCCCTTGCCAGGCCTAAGCCTCCACTCAAGCTACAAAGTTTCAATTATAGAAGGTAAACAAATTCAAAAAAATGGCAGCAGAATGGAGCTTCAGAGAGCAGGCCAGGGTTGCCGTCGGCAACAGGGGAAGCAAAGCTTTCCGCACACCCTGGCCGGGCCCACCCGCTTAAGGCAACAAAGTTTCAATTATAACCCCAACAGAAATGCCTGCTGGCCTCGGAGGGAGCCTCAGGCTTGGCTCTGCTCCAGGCTACAAAGTTTCAATTGTAGAAGGAAAATAAATTCCAGATACCAGGGCCTCCGCTTGGGTTGCCAGGCGGCGTGGCCGGCCTGCAAACCACCACAGGCCCCTCGCTCAGGTCGCCCCACGCCCCAAGGGAACCCCCACCTGATCCGGGACACCCTGCAGGGCAAACCAGCTGGCCCCCACCCCTGTACCAGGCCTCTATCCTATCTAATAAAAGTGTAATATGCACATTGATCATCACTGCAACACACAATATAGCTGCCCCCATGTGGTCAAAGATCCTGCCCCCATGTGGACATAGGATGGCCACCACAAGATGGCCAGCAGGAGAGGGCAGTTGGGAGGCACCGGGCCTGCAAGGGAGGGCAGTTGGAGGTGATCAACCCTGCAGGAGAGGGCAGTTAGGGGTGACCAGGCCGGCAGAGGAGGGAAGTTGGGGGCAAACAGGCTGGCAGGGGAGTTGTTAGGGGGTGATCAGGCTGGCAGGCAGAAGCAGTTAGGGGCAATCAGGAAGGCAGGCAGGCAAGCAGTTGGGAGCCAGCAGTCCTGGATTGTGAGAGGGATGTCCGACTGCCCGTTTCCGGGATTGGGCCTAAACGGGCAGTCGGACATCCCTTGAGGGGTCCCATATTGGAGAGGGTACAGGCTGGGCTGAGGGACAACCCCCCTCCGTGCATGAATTTCGTGCACCGGGCCTCTAGTAAAGCTTATAAAAGAAAACATAAATATTCATGACCTTGGATTAGGTGATGGTTTCTTAGATATAAGAACAAACAACAAAATAAAAATAAACTGGACAAAAATAAAAAAATAAACTGGACATTATCAAACTTTAAAAATTTTGTGGTTCAAAGGACACCATGAAGAAAGTGAAAAGAATCATGGCCGGTTTTTCTCAGTGGTTATAGCATCAGTCGGACTGAAGGGTCATGGGTTCCATTTTCTTTCAGTCAAGGGCACATACCTCGGTTGCAGGCTTGATCCCCAGCCCTGGTCAAGGTGCGTGCGGGAGACAACCAATTGATGTGTGTGTCTCACATTGATGTTTCTCTCTCTGTGTGTCTTCCACACTCTAAAAATCAATGGAAAAAATATCCTCAGGTGAGGATTAACAAAAAAGAATAATAAGAAGAAGGTGAAAAGACAGCCTACAGAAAGGAAGAAAATACTTGCAAATATATATCTAATAAGAGACTTATCTACAATATATAAATTATAATCTATACTAATAGAGGAATATGCAAATTGTCCAGGATGCCGTCACAGTAATGACCGAACAGCAGGCTGCGTGGGGCAACCAGGCCGGTGTCGGGGGGAGCAGTTGGGGGCAACCAGGCCGGTGTCGGGGGGAGCAGTTGGGGGCAACCAGGCCGGTGTCGGGGGGCAGTTAGGGGCGACCAGGCCAGCGGGGGGGTGGTATTTGGGGGTGATTAGGCCGGCAGGCAGAGTCAGTTAGGGGTGATCAGGCTGGCGGGGGGGTGTATTAGAGGCGATCAGGCAGGCAGGCAGGTGAGCAGTTAGGAGCCAGTAGTCCTGGATTGTGAGACGGATGTCCAACTGCCGGTTTAGGCCCGATCCCAGGGATCGGGCTTAAACCGGCAGTTGGACATCCCCCAAAGGGTCCCAGATTGGAGAGGGTGCAGGCTGGGCTGAGGGGACCCCCCTCCCATGCATTAATTTCATGCACTGGACCTCTAGTCCTACCTAATAAAAGGGAAGTATGCAAATAACCATCACTCCGCTACGCCCACGATTGGGCCAGCAGCAGGCTGGGGGCAGGACTTGGGGTGGCAATTGGGCTGACAGGATGAGCGGGGTGCGGGGACTCACGAGTCCCCACCCCCCGTTCCTCCCGTTGGCCCCAACAGCCAGCCCAGCGGGAGGACTGATGGAGCCGGCGGAAGGCACAGGTGGCGGAACTCGGGGTGGCCGATTGCGTGGCTGCCAGCACCAGTTTTCCGCCAGCAGCAGTTTTCCTCTGGCCACCCGCTGATCGGAGCGCCTCCCGATTGGAATTCCTCTCAGGGTAGCCGATCGCGCTGGCGGGAGGCGCTCAGATTGGCGGGTGGCCAGAGGAAAACTGCTGCTGGCGGAAAACTGGTGCCGGCAGCCAGGTGAAGGAAGGTCTATTGCACGAAACTTCGTGAAACGGGCTTCTAGTTCAATAATAAAAAGACAGCCCTGCTGGTGTGACTCGGTTGGGCTTCATCCCATGCACCAAGATATTGCCAGGTTGTTTCCAGGTTGTGGGCTTTATCCCCACTAGGTGCTCTCTCTCATCAATGTTTCTTGCCCTCTCCCTTCCTCTCTCTCTAAAAAATAAAAATATTTTTAAAAAATAAAATAAGAATTCAACTCATTTATGGAAGCCTTCTGCACTGTTGGTGGGAATGTAAGATGGGGCAGATGCTGTGGAAAACAGTATGGCAGCCCTTACCGGTTTGTCTCAGTGGATAGAGGATCGACCTGTAGACTGAAAGGTCCCAGGTTCGATTCTGGTCAAGGGCATGTACCTGGGTTGCGGGCACATCCCCACTAGGAGGTGTGCAGGAGGCAGCTGATAGATGTTTCTAAGTCTATCCCTCTCCCTTCCTCTCTGTAAAAAATCAATAAAATATATTTTTAAAAAAGAAAGAAAAGCGGGTGAGGCCACGCGCCCCTGGGTCCGGGTGAAGCTGGACGCCGGGTCCGGGTGAGGCCATGTGCCCCTGGATCTGGGTGAGGCTGGGTCCCGGGTCCGGGTGAGGCCGTGGGCCCCTGGACCCGGGTGAGGCCACGCGACCCTGGGTCTGGGGGAAGCTAGATCCCAGGTCCGGGTGAGGCCATGTGCCCCTGGATCCGGGTGAGGCTGGGTCCCGGGCCCGGGTGAGGCCACGCGCCCCCGGGTTCGGGTAAGGCCACGTGCCCCTGGGTCCGGGTGAAGCTGGATCCCGGGTCCGGGTGAGGCCATATGCCCCTGGATCCGGGTGAGGCTGGGTCCCGGGTCCGGGTGAGGCCGCACACACCTAGGTCCGGGTGAGGCCACGCGCCCCTGGGTCTGGGAGAGGCCACGCATCCCTGGGTCCGGGGGAAGCTAGATCCCGGGTCTGGGTGAGGCCATGTGCCCCTGGATCCGGGTGAGGCCACGCGCCCCTGGGTCTGGGAGAGGCCACGCGCCCCTGGATCCGGGTGAGGCCACGCGCCCCTGGGTCTGGGAGAGGCCACGTGCCCCTGGGTCCGGGTGAGGCCACGCGCCCCTGGGTCCGGGTGAGGCCACGCGCCCCTGGGTCCGGGTGAGGCCATGCACTCCTGGGTCTGGGTGAAGCTGGATCCCGGGTCCAGGTGAGGCCATGTGCCCCTGGATCCGGGTGACGCTGGGTCCCGGGTCCGGTGGAAGCTGCGCGCACCTGGGTCCAGGTGAGGCCACGCACCCCCTGGGTCCGGGTGAGGCCACGTGCCCCTGGGTCCGGATGAAGCCATGCCCCTGGGTCCGGCCGAGACCCAACCAGAGGGAATCGAACCTGCATTACCACCATTTGTCCACCATCCAGAGCAGAGGGGTCAATGCCGACATGTACACATAAGGAACTGGTGGACATTGATATTGGGTCTCAAAAGAACTGTTGGTCCATAAAGAAACTCACTACAGACTGATTCATTTGCCTGTCAGCATAACTATTATTGCTCATCTCACATTCAGTTCATATAAGTATATCTCTAGTGACACATGATCTCGCTCATCTAGGGGAAATGATGAACAACATAGACTGATGAACAAGAACAGAACTAGAAACAAGGAGGCATCGATCGGACTATTGGGCCTCAGAGGGAGGATAGGGGAGGGTGGGGGGAGGGGGGAGAGATCAACCAAAGGACTTGTGTGCATGCATATGAGCCTAACCAATGATTAAGTTCAACAGGGGGTTGGGGCATCCGTGGGGAGGGGTGTGGGATGGGAATGGGGGGATGAGGACAAATATGTGACACCTTAATCAATAAAGAAATTAAAAAAAAAAAGAAAACAGTATGGCAGTTCTTAAAAAAATTAAAAATAGAATTCTTCAAAAAATTAAAAATAGAATTGACATATAATCCAGTAATTCCACTTCTGGGTATATATCCAGAAGAATTTATTTACTTTAATGTATCTTTTATTGATTTCAGAGAGGAAGGGAGAAGGAGAGAGAGAGAAACATCAATGATGATAGATAATCACTGATTGGCTCCCTCCCCTACTGGGGATCAAGCCCACAACCTAGGCATGTGCCCTTAACCAGAATCGAACCAGGGATCCTTCAGTCCAGTGGTCGTCAAACTCATTAGTCAACACAGCCAAATATCAACAGTACAACAATTGAAATTTCTTTTGAGAGCCGAAAACTGACTTCTGCACATGGGCCACAAAGTTTCAATTGCACTGTATGTGTGCGCCTGCACGTGGTATTTTGTGGAAGAGCCACACTCAAGGGACCAAAGAGCCGCATGTGGCTCGCAAGCCGCGGTTTGCCAACCACTGCTTCAGTCCATAGGCCAACACTCTATCCACTGAGCCAAACCAGATAAGGCTACCCAGAACTTAAAGCAGGGTCTTTTAGAGATATTTACACCCATGTTCAAAGAAACACTATTCACAGTAGCCAAAGGTGGAAACAACTTAAATGTCTATGGACACATGAATGAAAAACATGCAACAATATGAATGAACCTTGAGGACCTTATGCTAAGTGAAATAAGCCAGGCACAAAAGGACAAATACTATGCTATTTGATCATTAAATACTATATGATTCCAGAGCCTGGAGGGCTGGGAGAATGGTGACAGCTAAAGGGTATGGGGTTGGTTTTGTAGCAATGAAAATGTTCTAAAATTACTTGTGTTGATGGACGCACAATTTTTTGAATATACTAAAAGTAATTGAATTGTACATTTCAGATGTGTGAATTATATGGTATGTAAGTTTTATCTCAATATAACTTTAAAATAATAGATCAATGGTGAACACACAATATAATGACATATTATTATAGAACTAGAGTGGGGGGTTCCTCAGCCTGGCCTGTACCCTTTCACAGTCCAGGAGCCCTCAGGGGATATCCGACTGCTGCAGAGGTGGGAGAGGCTCCCGCCACCTGCCGCTGCACTAGCCAGCCATGAGCCCGGCTTCTCGCTAAGCGGTGCACCCCCTGTAGGAGCGTACTGACCACCAGGGGACAGCTCCTGCATTGAGCATCTGCCTCCTGGTGGTCAGTGCGCATCATAGTGACCAGTCGTTCCGCAGTTCGTTAGATTTGCATATTAGCCTTTTATTATATAGGATTGTATACCTAAAACCTATGTAATGTTATTAACCAATGTCACCCAATACATCCAATAAACAAATTTCTTTTTATAAAGGCCCTGGCTGGGTAGTTCAGTTGGTTATAGTGTCATCCTAATACGCCAATGTTTTGAGTTCAATCTCTGGTCAGGGCACATACAAGGAGCAAACAATGAATGTACAACTAAGTGGAACGACAAATTGACATTTCTTTCTCTCCCTCTCTCCCTCCCTCCCTCTAAAATCAACATTTTTAATAGTAAATTTAAAAATATATTTTTACTAGTGGCCTGGTGCACGAAATTCGTGCATGGGGGCAGGGGGTGGTTCCTTCAGCCCAGCCTGCACCATCTCCAATTGGGGACCGTTTGGTTCTGCCTTCACAATTCACCCAGATTTGGTTCTGATTGGTCAGTTTCTATGCCAGTCAGTGTCAAAAGCTCTGCCTCCTAGGCAGCCATTGGCTCCTCACACTTCACCCTGATTTGGTTCTTTTTTTTAAAAATTTCTTTATTGATTAAGGTGTCACATATTTGTCCTCATCCCCCCATTCCCATCCCACACCCCTCCCCACGGATGCCCCCACCCCCCTGTTGTCCTTAACCATTGGTTAGGCTCATATGCATGCACACAAGTTCTTTGGTTGATCTCTCCCCCCTGCCCCCACCCTCCCCTACCCTCCCTCTGAGGCCAGACAGTCTGATCGATGCCTCCTTGTTTCTGGGTCTGTTCTTGTTCATCATTCTATGTTGTTCATCATTTCCCCTAGATGAGTGAGATCATGTGTTACTAGAAATATACTTATAAGAACCAAATGTGAGACGAGCAATAATAGTTATGCTGACAGGCAAATGAATCAGTCTGTAGTGAGTTTCTTTCTGGACCAACAGTTCTTTTGAGACCCAATTTCAATGTCCACCAGTTCCTTATGTGTACATGTCAGCACTGACTTTTCAGTTCTGGATGGTGGACAAATGGTGGTAATGCAGATCCCTCTGGTTTGGTCTTGCCCGGACCCAGGGGCGCGGCCTCACCTGGACTCAGGGGCGCGCGGCCTCACCCGGACCCGGGACCCAGCCTCACCCGGGCCCCGGGGCGCATGGCCTCACCCGGACCCAGGGGCGCGTGGCCTCACCCGGACCCAGGATCCAGCCTCACCCGGACCCAGCACCCAGCAGGGCTTAGTCTTCTTGATCCCAATTCCTGTCGGTCAATTCCCTCTCAGCAATTCCTTCGGCCATTTTCTCAAAGCTCCGGGCAGCTGCCGCGGAACTCGCTGGGTGGCGGGCTCAGCGAAGCTCCGGTGCGCCCGGTGTGCGGCGGCGGGCTGGTCCAAGGTCGCTGTGGAGGCACTCGGATCTGCAGCAGCGACCAGTCACCGGACGAGCACACCTGGATCCAGGACCCAGCGGGGCCTCGTATTCCCGATCCCAACTCCCATCGGTCAATTTCTTCTCAGCAATTCCTCTGACCATTTTCTCAAAGTTCTGGGGCTGCTGCCGCGGACCTCACAGGGCGGCGGGCTCGGCAAGGCTCCAGTGCGCCTGGTGCGCGGCGGCGGGCCAGTCCGAGGTCGCTGCGACGGCGCTGGGGTCTGCAGCGGCGGCCGGTCGCCAGGCATGCGCACCTTGCTGCTTCCAGGGCACAGAGATTCTCGAAGGATTCGGAGGTCAGCAAGCGCGGAGTCTCCCACCCCATGTCCCCCAGGGGCTCATCTGTCCATGCTCGGCAGCGAGCGGAGCCGTCCCCTCAGCCGGAGACCGCCGTGGGAACCGCGCCGAGCACGTTCCAGGCCGCCATCGTGTCGCCAGAGCCGTAGTTCTTAAAGTGTGATCTTTGGCTCACCGGCATCAGCATCATCCCACGTCCCCCTCTCTTTTATTCTAGTTGTAGAGCATCTGCTCAGCCAGCCCTCTGGTGGTTCTGGATGGTGTCTACTCTGTTTTCCAGTTGTAGTTTCAAAATTGTTGTGGTAGGCAACAATCAGGTGTCCGCCCTATGCCGCCATCTTGGTCCTCTCCTGATTTGGTTCTAATTGGTCAGTTTCTACGCCAGTCAGAGTCTCTGGGCCTATCAACGGGCCTGATCAGGGAGGCAGGGCTGATCAGCAGCTCCAGCAGAGGCCCGAGAGAAAGAGAGGCACGGCTGCTGGCCAGGCCCGGAGCGAAAGAGAGAGGCAAATGCTGATCAATAGCTGCCACGGGAGCTACGGATCAGACCCTGCTTCTCTCTCCCCAGGCCTCTCTTCAGGCCTGATCCTCAGCCCCCTCGGCAGTCAGTGCTGGGTTGGGGCACCCGCAGCAGCAGCAGTCAGTCAAGCCTTCGGTTGTTTTGGATTTTACGGACCCTGGATTTTTATATATTAGGAATGTCAGAAAGGAAGGGAGAGGGAGAGATAGAAACATCAATGATGAGAATTGATGCATGCCTTTTATTGGGGATCGAGCCAGCAACCCAGGCATGTACCCTGACTGGGCATGGAACCGTAACCTCCTAGTTCACAGGTTGACACTCAACCACTAAGCCACACTGGCTGGGCTAAAATCAATCTTACATTATGTAAGATTAACAATGAGTGGAAGTGAGAGGTTGACTGATTCCAGATTATTTTAATTAGGAAGGATATTCTAATAATTATAATTATCCAACAATCTAGATTTTTAGTGAAGGTAAATATAAACTCCCTTATTTAGGGTAAAAAGAGAGATGGCAAGCAAGAGATACCTGCGTATTTTAAGATATCACAAGTTTGACCCAGCAGATGTGGCTCAGCGTTTGAGCATAGACTCATGAACCAAGAGGTCGGGGTTTGATTCCTGGTCAGGGCACATGCCTGGGTTGCAGGTTCCATTCCCAGTAGGGGGCATGCAGGAGATAGTCAACTAATGGTGTTTCTCATTGGTGTTTTCCATCTCCCTTCCTCTCTCTTTATCAATAAAAACATTTTTTAAAAAGATATAATAAGTTTAAAGACCATCACCTTTTTTAAAAAATATATTTTATTGAGTTTTTACAGAGAGGAAGGGAGAGGGAGAGAGCATTTGAAACATCGATGAGAGAGAAACATCAATCTGCTGCCTCCTGCCCATCCCCTGCCGGGATGTGCCCGCAACCAAGGTACATGCCCTTGACCAGAATCAAACCTGGGACCCTTGAGTCCGAAGGCCGACGCTCTATCCACTGAGTCAAACCAGTTAGGACAAGACCATCACCTTTTAAGAAAGACATTGATAAAAGTATTTGCTCCTAAGATGCAAAATGGTGAGAGGTTCAGTGCAACTTATTTTCATGAATAATTGTAGGAATTGAGCCTTTAACCTAGAGAAAAGAAAAAGTAGCTCTCTTCAAATATTTTGTATATATCGTCAGATTACTAAGGATCTGTTCTTGAAAGTCTCACTGTTACCAGTATTTTTCTAGAGGAAATAATTAGATAGTTTAATGTGGAACTTAAGAGCATGTACTTTGGAAACGGATCGGGTGGGTTCAAATCCTGGTTCTGCTACTTAACCAAGCACATGAACCTGGGTAATTCACATAACTCTTCTGTGTCCTTTTCCTTAATTGTAGAATAAGGGTTATGATGATGATGATAACAGTATCAATGTCATAGGTTGGTGTGAGGATTAAATAAGTGCCTGACACATGCTAAACATATAATTTTTTAAAATTCTGCCTATCTCCATTTCTCAAACTTAACACCATAGAATTATATTGCCCTGCTTTTTATATTTTTAATTAATTAATTTACTTTATTATTGATGTTAGAGAGAGAGAGCAACATCGATTTGTTGTTCCACTTGTTTATGCATTCTTTGGTTGCTTCTTGTATGTGCCCTGAGCTGGGATTGAACCCCCAACTAGGGCACATTATGTAAGATTAACAATGCGTGGAAGTGGAAAGAAAAGAAAATTGGGGTGCGTGTAGGCATGTAGTCTAGGGACTGAAGGAGATTTAAAAACCAAATCCAGGGAGGAACCAAGATGGCGGCATGGTTAAACAACTAATCTGCTGCCTCGAACAACAATTTCAAAAATACAACTAAAAGACAAAACGTCTACCACCCAGAACCACGGGAAAGCTGGCTGAGTGGAAGATTTACAACTAAGGAGAGAAAGGACCACAAACGCTGAAAAGCTGAGGTACGGAGGCGCGCGAATCAGGCTGGCGGCGGGCGACTGGGCGCGCGGTTTTTCTTCAACCCGCAGGGAGACAAGCTCCCGATCACTCTGAAACCCAGTTTCTGGGGACTCGCGGGGGACCCAGACACCTACGGGGAAAAGCTGGACTCTCGGCCATCGGGTCAGAAAGTGAGAGTGACTTTTTTGCAGAGGAGCGCCCAGCAATCATTGTTTTACTGCGCTGGAACGCGGGGCGCAGGGACTTGGAAACGTGGAAAGGCAGAGACGGCTGACGCCAGCCATTGCCGTTGGCCACGCCCCAGCCTAGGGACGCCCTGAGATCCCGCCCCGCCCTGAGGCCCGCCCCGCACATTCTACAAACCCGCCCAGGCTCCACACAGCGGCTTTTGCATATAAATGGCCTGTTCTGTGGCAGCTTAACCAAATAAACTGCAGCTCCAGTCAGACTGCTCCAAAACCGCCCAAGCAAAGGAGGAGAAAACTAGTTCTTGCTGTAGCTCCTGCTGGGGGGCACACAGTACACAAGGGTACACCAAGAGTGTCCACCTCAAGTAACTGAGAGGCTGACCCATTGAACCAATAGGACATCTAGTACACAAAGCTACCCTACCAATTCAGGGAAGCAGCGAAATGAGGAGGCAAGGAAACAGATCACAAACCAAAGAAATGGAGGAGAACAAGCGACTGGACATAGAGTTCAAAACCACGGTTATAAGGTTTTTCAAGAATTTCATGGAAAAGGCCGATAAATTCAATGAGACTCTCGAAGATATGAAAAAGGACCAACTAGAAATTAAACATACACTGACTGAGATAAAAAATATTATACAGAGACCCAACAGCAGACTAGAGGATCGCAAGCATCAACTCAAAGATTTGGAATACAAAGAGGCCAAGGACACTGCTCCAGAGAAGTATGAAGAGAAGAGAATTCAGAAAGTTGAAGATAGTGTAAGAAGCCTCTGGGACAACTTCAAGCGAACCAACATCAGAATTATGGGGGTGCCAGAAGAAGAGAGAGAGCAAGATGCTGAAAACCTATTTGAAGAAATAATGAATGAAAACTTCCCCCACCTGATGAAAGAAATAGACTTACAAGTCCAGGAAGCACACAGAACCCCAAACAAGAGGAATCCAAAGAGGACCACACCAAGACACATCATAATTAAAATGCCAAGGGCAAAAGACAAAGAGAGAATCTTACAAGCAGCAAGAGAAAAACAGTTAGTTACCTACAAGGGAGCTCCCATACGATTATCAGCTAATTTCTCAACAGAAACCATGCAGGCCAGACGGGAGTGGCAAGAAATATTCAAAGTGATGAATAGCAGGAACCTACAACCAAGACTACTCTACCCAGCAAAGCTATCATTCAGAATTGAAGGGCAGATAAAGAGCTTCACAGATAAGAAAAAGCTAAAGGAGTTCATAACCACCAAACCAGTATTATATGAAATGCTGAAAGGTATTCTTTAAAAAGAGGAAAAAGAAGAAGAAAGATAAAAATTATGAACAACAAATACATATCTATCAACAAGTGAATCTAAAAGTCAAGTGAATTAAAAATCTGAGGAACAGAATAAACTGGTGAACTTAATAGAATCAGAGGCATAGAATGGGAATGGATTGATAATTCTCAGGGGGAAAGGGGTGTCTGTGTGGGGGGTATGGGAAGAGACTGGACAAAAATCATACACCTATGGATAAGGACAGTGGGGGGGAGGTAAGGGCAGAGGGGGGGTGGGAACTGGGTGGTGGGAGATATGGGGGGAAAAAGGAGAAACAATTGTAATCTGAACAATAAAGATTCATTAAAAAAAAAAAACAATGCGTGGAAGTGATAGGTTGACTGATTCCAGATTATTTTAACTAGGTAGGATATTCTAATAATTTTAATTATCCAAATGAAGAACGGGAGATCCCCAAAGCTAATGCACTCCCTAGCTGTTGGTTGCTAGGGAAAATCTTGAATGACCATTTATCACTTGGTTAGTCACATGCCACACATTACAGGTGAGGAAACCTGGGAATTATGATCGCTTTTCATAAGGAAGAAGGTAGAAGCACACTGGGGGTACCCAGCAGTCGCTGCACAGGCTTAAGCAAAGTCTTTGACAATGTTTTGTCAGAAATCTTTCAGAATTTCTAAATTACAACAGAGGATTACCTAGTCAGTGGTCGGCAAACTCATTAGTCAACAAAGCCAAATATCAACAGTACAACGATTGAAATTTCTTTTGAGAGCTGAAAACAGACTTCTGCGCGTGGGCCACGAAGTTTCAATCACACTATACGTGCGTGCCTGCACGTGGTATTTTGTGTAAGAGCCACACTCAAGGGGCCAAAGAGCCGCATGTGGCTCGCGAGCCGCAGTTTGCTGACCACTGACTTAGGTGATCTAGAATTCCTGCTTGTTAATTCATGATATAATTACTAGTTTCTCCAAGTAAATATAATAGCATTTTACAAAAATTTTTGTATTTGTCTTTTGTTTGGGGAATACCACAGGATCTACAGAATTTTTATTATTCTTATTTTTAAGCCTCATCTGAGGATATTTTTCCATTGACTTTTAGAGAGAGTGGAAGAAAGAGGGAAAGACAGAAATATTCATGTGAAAGAAACACGATTGGTGATTGGTTGCCTCCTGCAGGCACCCCAACCAGAGCTGGGGCTGGGGAGGAGCCTGCTACAGAAGTACATGCCCTTGACTGGAATGGAACCCAGGATCCTTGGGTCCTCAGGCTGACACTCCAGCCACTGAACCAAACTGGCTAGGGCTCTGCAGAATTTTTAAACATGAAGGGAGATGGTTGTTAAGAAAGAGGAAATAAATGCGAACAATTATCTCTGTTGACACTATTTATGGTTTTCTTTTTGGTTCTTCTTTAGTTGCCTGGGTCCCAAGAAGAATAATACCTGTGTTGGGGGCTAGGGGGTGATAAGTCTTCAAAATATTCCATTAATGTTGCATTGACCTATGTTATCATAGATGCAAAAAGACAATAGACAGGCTCAAAATAAAGACTGACTTTTGTCAGAGAATAGACCAGCCTAGGACATTACTACCCACCATAAACTGCTTTTTAGTTTAAAAAGTTTTTTTTAAAAAATATATTTTATTGTTTTTTTACAGAGAGGAAGAAGGATAGAGAGTTAGAAACATCAATCAGCTGCCTCCTGCACACCGGCTACTGGGGATGTGCCCGCAACCAAAGTACATCCTCTTGACTGGAATCGAATCTGGGACCCTTCAGTCTGCAGGCCGACGCTCTATCCACTGAAACAAACCAGTCAGGGCTAGTTTAAAAAGTTTTAATTTCAGACTATCCTTTGAGGTTATTTTAGGTCTCTGAGTTTGCAAGGCTGCCACGCAGGCCTTCCCTGAGGTCGTCAGGTTAGCAAGTGTCTCCTTTTCCTCCACAGAATGAAATTATTAGTGCTATTGTTTAGCCTAACGGTGGTTTAAAATAGTCATGCGGCCTAGTAAAACTACTTTATCAGAAAGTGACCCTGCTTCTATGCGGAAATAATTTTACACTCCTAACAAATGAATAACAAAAGCACTTTTCCTTATTACCTCAATCCTGGGAACCAATCCAACAAAAAGGATTGGAAAGAATGCACTAGTACTATTGATTGACGTAGGTTCCAGCCAACCTACAACGGAAGCATAGCGCGCCTGCGCAAGTCGTTACCCAATCAGTACCGAGTGCGGAGGCTTGTGGAAACGGACTCCGCAGGGTTGGCGGACTTCTGAGGAGCCAAGATGGCGGCCTGAGGCGTTCGCCGGCGAGCTGGCCTTTGGGCCGGGTGAGCCGGCTTCTGGCCGCTCCAGTGCTTCTGCTGGCTCATGAGAGGTAAGCCGAGAAGGCCAGCGATGGGGGACAAGCAGGAAGTGGTGCGGGTGCAGGAGCGCACGGAGCCTGCCCACTGCCGGGCGTCGGCCAGGCGTGGGTTTCCTCCCGAGCTGCCCAGGGCGACTGCACCCGCCTTCCAGGTGTGTCGCATCACCACCCGGTCCCTGACCCGCCGCCGTCCACCTCAGTACCATGCCTTTGGCTGCCCGGCATGGTTGCGCGTACGCAGATATATGTCTGGCAGTCGCTGCGTTGGCCATCGACTTACCTTTCGAAGAATGTGTCTTTTTATTTATTTATTTATTTATTTATAGTTACCCCCTCACGGCTTCGTATATTGATTGACGTACGTTACAACCAACCTACAACGGAAGGATAGCGCGCCTGCGCAAGTCGTTACCCAATCAGTACCGAGTGCGGAGGCTTGTGGAAACGGACTCCGCAGGGTTGGCGGACTTCTGAAGGAGCCAAGATGGCGGCCTGAGGCGTTCGCCGGCGAGCTGGCCTTTGGGCCGGGTGGGCCGGCTTCTGGCCGGTCCAGTGCTTCTGCTGGCTCATGAGAGGTAAGCCGAGAAGGCCAGCGATGCGGGACAAGCAGGAAGTGGCGCGGGTACAGGAGCGCACGGAGCCTGCCCGCAGCCGGCACTGCCGGGCGTCGGCCAGGCGTGGGTTTCCTCCCGAGCTGCCCAGGGCGACTGCACCCGCCTTCCAGGTGTGTCGCATCACCACCCGGTCCCTGACCCGCCGCCGTCCACCTCAGTACCATGCCTTTGGCTGCCCGGCATGGTTGCGCGTACGCAGATGTATGTCTGGCAGCCGCTGCGTTGGCCATCAACTTAGCTTTCGAAGAATATGTCCTTTTTTATTTATTTATAGTCCCCCCCGCCCCTCACGGCTTCGTAGTCACTGTTTTGCCTGAGGCCCCGGCGTGCATCTTGGCCAGTTGCGGCTCTGAGTATTTTGTGTGTCTGGTCCGTTGACCTTGAGACTTGGTCTAACAAGTTGCCCCTGGGTTTTAACCGGAGTCTGTGGCGCACGCCCCCGGCCACCCTCACTATGTCCGTCCGTTCCCACTGCCAACTCAGACTTTAAAGAACCGGGGAAGCAGCTTTGTCCTTGTGTGACCTGATTCCCTAATGGCGCCTTCATCTCGGCGGACTCTACATCTCAGTGGAATTCTCATTGTTGATTTCAGTGTACAATTTTTACCTTTTTTTTGTAGAGAGGATGAGTTTTGGGAATTATTAGTGTAATTTGTGTAATGTGGTGGGGTTGCAAAGTATAATACTATCAGGCCTTTGTATTCGATTCTTGTTTAACATTATGGGGTATCCCTTTATTGTCATTTGGATTGTTATGACCCTTCAGTCAGTCTTTGAGTTAAATTCTTGGAAGAGTTCCTGTTATTAGGTTTATGAATTGGTGAAGCTCGTTTAAAAGTGGCATGTTAGTTGGGTCCAGTTCAAATGACATGTCATAATACAAAAGTGAATGTTTCTGGTATGCTCTTTGCTGGCCCTGGCTTTAGCAGAGCTGAAGATATCAGGTAAAGGACTTTTAAATAAGATCCTTCTTTTGCTTTTGTCCGGAGTAGGTTTTGTTTTGTGTGTTTTTTTTCACAGAAGAAGAAAAGATACGGAGCAGGGGAATGGAAGAACATTCTTCCTCTCTACCTTTCAGAGGGGAGTGGTCATCTGTACTAAAGCAAAGGACTTTTGTAGGGAGAAGAGAGTCTATAGCATCATCTTTAAAGGGGACATTGTTCCGTAATAACTTTAGAGCCACTGCTCCAAGAGTTTTGCATATTTATCAAATTAATGCCAGTGCAGGTAGACAGTAGTAATAGTAACTTCATTCTGATGATTCCTTCTGGATAGTTTTTGATAGTGACGATGTTTTATGTTTTTTAGAAAAGCTTGATTCATTTGAGTAATTTTGCACAAGAATGCATATAGCACAAGTGAGAGCTGTATCCTTACTGTAATTTTCTTTTTATTTTTTCTTATCACAGGAAGAACATTTTCCTTGACTTTTAGGTGCTTTTATATTCATCTTGAAAAGAAAAAATTCTGAACTCAGGATTTGGCAAGTGAGTAATAGTGGCTAATGCTTCCAATACTGTTTAAGCATCTTGAAAATAGATAGAAGTGGAACAAGAAACCATTGGCTCCAACAGAAGATGAACATAAAAAGTGACCATAAATAATTGATATTCAAGCTCAGCCTTTTATTTTCAGTAATAGTGATGTATTAAGTAAAAAAAAAAAAAAAGGAAGAAGACTTAATCATTTGCCCAAACCAATCATTTTACTGGGTAAAAAATAATGATTTAATTATATTGAAAGAGTTTAGCTGATAAAATATAAATGGGCAAATTGATAAAATATAAATTAGGCAAATTTTAGAATATATTCACTTACGTTTTAATTATAGATAAGTATTGATACTGTAATTAATTTCTAAAGCTTTTCAGTACTTCTTTATTTCCCTAGTGTGAGTCTATTCTGTGCCAAGTGTTGATATCTTCTGAATTTACTGCAGAAGTAGGTTTGTTGCTCAAAGAGCAAGAGGCAATATGTACTCTCAGTTGACAATATCTTATCTGTAAAATAGGGTTCTTACCTACTGTATTAGTTTCCTAGTGCTGTCCTAACAAAGTACCACAAACAGTGACTTAGAACAACAGAAATTTATTATCTCACAGTTTTGGAAAACAGACACTAGGAAAGGATCTGTTCCAGGCCTTCTAGCTTTTGGTAGTTCCTTGGTTTGTGGCATTATAACTCCACGTGTGTATTTGTGTGTTTTTTTAATCCTCACCCAAGAATATTTTTTCCATTTTTGTGTGTGTGTGTGTTTTATTTATTTTTTTTTTAGAGAGTTGAAGAGAGGGAGGGTAGGGAAACATTGATGTGAGAGACAGACATACACGCCCTGACTAGGGCCAGGGATCTATCCTGCAACTGAGATACGTGCCCTTGACCAGGAATCTAACTTGTGGACCCTTCAGTCCTAGCCTCAATGCTCTAACCATTGAGCACCTGGCCAGGGCTATAATTCTAGTCTTCACATAGTATTCTTGCTGTGTGTTTGTCTGTGTCCTAAATTCTCCTTTTTATAAGGACCTCATCTTAACTAATTACATGTGCAATGGTTATTTCCAAATAAGGTCACATTTGAGGTTCTGGGGCCTAAGATTTCAACATGAATTTGGGGAGAACACAGTTTAGCTCATAGCATCTACTTAGTCATATGCCTTGATTGTGTTGTGTGAAATCATTCAATGTACAACTGCTTTAAGGATTAAAATTTTGTAAACCACTTTCATAAGGTACTTAGAGTAGTCAAAATCATAGAGACAGAAAGTAGAATGGTGGTTGCCAGGGCGTTCAGGGAGGGAAATAGGGAGTTATTTAATGGGTTACGGAGTTTCAGTTTTGTGAGGTGAAAAGAGTTCTGGAGATGGATGGTAGTGATGGCTTCACAACAACATGAATTTACTTAATAACACTGAACTCTTAAAACAGGTCAAGATGATAAATTTTATGTTACATGTATTGTACCATAATTTTAAAATATTGAAAAAAAAGGTAAGTAAAAAATTTCCAAATGTATGTTTCAGTATTAAGAAAAGGAATAGCTCTGCCGAAACCGGTTTGGCTCAGTGGATAGAGCGTCGGTCTGCGGACTGGAAGGTCCCAGGTTCGATTCCGGTCAAGGGCATGTACAATGGTTGCGGGCACATCCCCCGGTGGGGGGTGTGCAGGAGGCAGCTGGTCGATGTCTCTCTCTCATCGATGTTTCTAGCTCTCTATCCCTCTCCCTTCCTCTCTGTGAAAAATCAATAAAATATATATTAAAAAAAAAAAAGGAATAGCTCTAACCGGTTTGGCTCAGTGGATAGAGCATCGGCCTCTGGACTGAAGGGTCCCAGGTTCGATTCCGGTCAAGGACATATACCTTGGTTGCGGGCACATACCCATTGGGGAGTTTGCAGGAGGCAGCTGATTGATGTTTCTCATCAATGTTTCTAACTCTCTATCCCTCTCCCTTCCTCCCTGTAAAAAATCAATAAAATATTTTTTTTTTTAAAAAAGAAAAGGAATAAAAATTGATGGGCAAAATGCCCTTTAGGTGATATCTTTATCATATGCCATTAGAGGGGAGACTTTATTGCTTGGATTTAGAACCTTAAATCCAGGTCGACAGAAATAGCAACTTGATATTGGTATAGCACAAGATTGATTTACATACCCACCTAAGGAAACTGATGTAAATAAACGTAGGTGCTTCTGTACTCACAAGGAAGCTTTAATTCTGGATACGGAATGATCTCGTATACATTAAAGGGGGAAATTAAAGGTGCTGAACCAAGTGTATAGTGTGCTTTCATTTGTGGGAAAGAAATAAATATGCTTATACAGATGTTATGTAACCGTAGAATATCTCTAAAAGGATATGCAAGAAATACTATATACCACCCCCTGGCAATGGGTAAAGAGACACATGGTTGGTAGTGTTGCTCTTACATATGTCAAGGGCAAAGTAGATATATAGTCCTTAGTTCATCCTAACTTGATGCCTGTGTTGGTGGCCAATAGAAACAACAGAAATTTATTGTCTCACCGTTTTAGAAATCAGACATCCTGCTTTTTCATGCCTGGGGCACATAAAACAAACTAACAGCTGTATACCCTATTTCACCTTTTCCTATCATGCGCATTTGTCATCTTTCAAGGAAATAATTAAAAATATCCAAAGAAAGAAGCACGCTATAAATATTTGATAAATGACCGAAGTTTTTGCCTTAGGCAGTAATTTTACATTAGTAGAGTCTATCCATATCTGATAGTCATCTATCATCCAGAAAGTCATTCAGCTGTCTGGTCTAATTAGCATATTATCCTTTTATTATTATAGATAGGTTTTTATTGATTTTTTTTTTTTCTTTTAGAGAGAGAGGAAGGGAGAAGGATAGAAAGATAGACACATCAGTGAAAGAAATATCATCGATTGGCTGCCTTGCCTCCTGCATGTTCCCTACTGGAGATCAAACCTGCAACCCCAGGCATGTGCCCTGACCGGGAATCGAACTGGTGACCTCTTGGTTCCTGGGTTGACACTCAACTGCTGAGCCATACTGGCTGGGCTGCCCTCCCTTTATTTTTATTTTTAAATTCATTTTTATTGATTTCAGAGAGGGAGGAGAGATAGAAACATCAATGATAGAGATTCACTGATTGGCTGCCTCCTGAACACCCCACATTGGAGATCAAGCCCACAGCCCGGGCATGTGCCTTGACCAGGGATTGAACCATTACCTCCTGGTTCATATATCAACGCTCAACCACTGAGTCGCTCAACCACTGAGTCACATCGGCAGGGCACTGTCCTCCTTTTAAGTGCCAGTTACACCTTGGAGGATTCCCAGGCCACCTGAATTTCTGTTCAACTCTGCGGATTTTGAGGTTCCCATGACCCTGTCAAAACCAACCTTTGGTTTTGTTGAATTTCTCTATTTTTTTTTTTCTATTTTATTTAACTGCTCTAATTTTCCCTCTTCTTGCTAGCTTTCCATTTAGTTTATTTTTCTAGTTACTTAAGATATAAAGTTAGGTTGTTATTTTGAGATCTCTTTTTTTTTTTTTCTCCATTGATTTTTAGAGTGGAAGGGGTGGGTGAGAGAGAGAGAGAAACCTCAATGTAAGAGAGAAACATAAATGGTTGCCTTCTGCACACGCCCCAACCAGGGTCAGGGATCGAGAGGTACGTGCTCTTGACCAGAATCGAACCTGGGACCTTTCAGTCCTCGGGCTGAAGCTCTGTCCACTGAGGCAAACCAGCTAGGGTTGTTCCACTTATTTATGCATTCATTGGTTGATTCTTGTATGTGCCCTGACCATGGATTGAACCTGCAACCTAGGCATATGGGAACAACACTAACCAACTGAGCTATCCAGCCAGGGCAGCCTATGTTTATTTAAATTTCAACCCATGTTGGGTCAGTGTATTTAAGAGGCCTGCTATTCTCATTCATTCAACAACTTTTTATTTAGTGCTTACCATGGGTCACACCCTATACTTAGGATTCTTCGTGAACAAAACAAGTTTCTTTCTGTTGGAGCTTACATTTTAGACAACACAGTAAATGAGAAACATAGTAATTACCTTATATAACAGATTTGCTAGTGTTCTGTGCTGTGGATAAAAGGAAAAGTAGAGCTAGGGTAAAGGGAAGTGGTGGGAGTGTATCTGTGGGTAGGATGGGGGAACAATGTAATGTTAAATAAGAACTCAAAATAGACCTCATTGGGAAAATAGTATTGGAGCACAGGTGAGGACATTATAGCAGATACCTGGGGAAAGAGTCTTCTTACCAAGGCAATAGCTGATACAAAAGATGTAAAGTAGAAATGTTTTTTAAAGAATCTAGACAGGTTTCTTATTAAGAAAAGGTACTCTTTTTGAAGGCTTGTTTGGTTTATATATTCTGGAAAGAACTAGCTTATATCTTCTTTTCCTCTCAACATTACTGCCAGTTATCTTGCCATTAGAATTAAACTGCCTAACTCTAGTGGCTGGTACAAGCTTTGAATCAGTCTGAATAAGCTTATATGAGGAAACTTGGGTCCCCAGTGTATGAAGTCGTGCACCTTGAAAGGAAGTGTGGGCCGCTAGGCTGCGGTGGGTACAGGGGCTGGTCTCGGCCCATCCTCCATTTTCCCGCCCCGGGCCCCTGTCTGCCACCAGCCCCGCTCCCGCCGCCACCGCTCCCACGTGCTGACCGTGCAGAGCAATTGGGGCTGGCGCCATCAGTGGTTGTGAGCGGCGGCTGCTGCCCCAATCACCCCTCAGGAGCAGGGGGAGGTGGAGAAGACCTTGGGGGTGATTGGGGCCGGCGGATGGGGCCGTGGCACGTGGGAGCAAAGAATTTTCAGTAACCACCAGAGGCTCACCCAGATGACAGCGACAGACACCCTGTCTTGGTCTGGCACCCCTGTTCACCTCCACCATCCTGCCATGGCCAATGCCTGCCATGTTCCATGCTCTGCCACCTGCCAATGCCCACCATGTTCCATGCACCCCCTGGTGATCAGCGCACATCATAGTGATCGGTTGTTCCACCGTTCAGTCTATTTACATATTAGGGTCTTATATATATAGACTAGAGGCCTGGTGCACGAAATTTGTGCATGGGCGGGGGGTGGTCCCTCAGCCTGGCCTGCACCCTCTCGCAGTCCAGGATCCCTTGGGGGATGTCCGACTGCTGGCTTAGGCCCGTTACCCATGGGGAGCGGGCCTAAGCTCTCAGTGGGACATCCTTAGCACAGCTGTGGAGGTGGGAAAGGCTCCCACCACCACCGCTGCGCTTGCCAGCTGTGAGCCCAGCTTCTGATTGAGCAGCACTCCCCTTGTGGGAGTGCACTGACCACCAGGAGGCAGCTCCTGCATTGAACATCTGCCCCCTGGTGGTCAGTGCACGTCATACAGACTGGTGGTTCCACCGTTCAGTTGATTTGCATATTAGCCTTTTATTATATAGGCTAGCCCTGTTGCCAGTAGGGTTCTAAAGGCCTGCCTGTGTATCGGCTATATTTTTTCCTTCTGCTACTTTGGCAACAAATGCAAATTCTGCAGTTCTCTTCCTTCAGATGTGATTCTGAATTAATTTACATTTGCCTATCATAGGTTTTGAATCAGAACTGTCTTTAACCAAAAGAGGTTATTCAAATTCAGTTTAGAGTTGAGGTGTTTTTATATATATGTATATATATATATATATATATATATATAGTATCCCCCAAAAAATGTATACACAAAATGTCTGTGGATTCTATTACATTTTGAAAATGAAATGTATTTTAATAAACACTGCCTTTATAATTATTCAAAGTGTGCATACATTTTTTGGGGACACCCTGTATATGACATACTACAAATGATGGAGGGCCAGTCCTATCAGGATAGCTAATAAAATTTTTTAAAAGGAGGGCTAAGAAGACTCATTGCTATTGGCCATTTTTGTAAGCCAAAGTACTTTAAGTTCTTGATATGTATCTGACTTATTTATGTATGTATTTTAATCCTATCTTGATGATATACTTACTGGTTAAAAAGAGGGAAATTATGGGGAGTAGAGAAACACATTGATGTGAAAGAGAACATTGATTGGTTGCATTCTGTCTGCCCTGACTGGGAATTGAGCCTGCAACTTTCTGATAAACGAACCACACTCTAGTAGTCCAAGCCACACTGGCCTGGGCTGACATTTTTATTATAAAGTATACATAAAATACAATTTATCATTTTAATCATTTTTAAATGTACAATTCAGTGGCATATAAGCGCATTCACACTTGTACAGCCATTACCACCATCTATTTCTAGAACTTATTATCCCAAACATCAGTACCTATTAATCAATAATTCCCCATTCCACTTCTCCCAGCCCCTAGTAACTTCTATTCCACTCTCTGTCTATATGTATTTGCATATTCTAGGTACCTCATGTAAGTGGAATTATACAAATATTTGTTCTTTTTTGTCTGACATTTGCAGAGATTTGCAATTTAATGAGTATTATGTTTAGCTGCAATGAACTGCTAATGTTTTCACATGCTTTCATTTGGCGATCATGATACATACAGTACATATTATTTTATGTAGTTATATTTTATAAAACTTATTGTTCAAGTTGGTCTTGTATAGTTCAAGATAATACAAAATAAGATGATTCATATGATTTTGAGAATTGAGTAGACATCAAATTTGTAGTACAATACTGCTTTTAAACACAAATGTTTTATATAAAATCATTTTATGGCTGTAAAAACTTGGAGTATATTACTCTACTTGCATAAGAGGAAATTAATGTGTTTATATCATTTTATATAAGTTTTTGTATAAATCTTGCTTTTTTGTATCATACTTACATATTTTTTTCTGGCTACTCCTTTTCTGGTGATGATACTGAATTTGGTGTTATGGTTGGACATTTTCTTTTAGACAGTGTATAATTTAAAATATTGTTTTCTCTCTCTGTGTTAAATACTATTTTTAAAAGTAACCTTATACAGATGTACCTGTCTTAATCTTTCTGTTTTTATTTGTATTTCTAGGTATTTCTGTGTTGTCTTCTGGAGTGGGGAGTCCTGCTTCTTCTATCCAACCACTTCCGTAATCTTGAAATGCGGATATCCCTCCTCTACACTTGACCTCCATGATTTGGATTGCAAAAGACTGCTTTTCTTTTTCTTCCCACCTCTCAAATTTAACACAGAGCAGCTCCTAGGATGCAGTCATCCTGCCAACTTCTCCAGGAAGAAAGAACAACTGACATGTTTCTTCTGCCAATTGCTTACTTGTGAAGAAATTATTTTGCAAGCTGAAGGGTGATGTTTAATTTGAAACTGGTGCTTAGATGGTGGTATTTGTGAATTCTTTACCTTTTATTCCCAGGAAGAAGACTATATAAATAGCAAGTGTAGGTGTGACATCAGGGTTTGTTTGGTTTTTTTAATGTCTTCCCATTTTAGCCACTATCAAAAACAGGTGAGACTGCAGCAGTAAATTTCAGATGTGTTGTAATTTGAAATGAAAGAGATGCTAATATATATATATATATATATATATATATATATATATATATATATATATATATCCTGGCACATCCTGTGACATAGATGAACTGGATAAGAACAAAGGTCCAGCTTTGCAGTGAAACCTTTGATGTGATAAAGAAGCATAAAAACAGAATATCCACAAAGTTAATTTCATATATGAATAAGCCATCACAGTCTCTGTATAAATATATATTTTAACACGTAAATCCACTTTTTTTTTATGAGAAGAGGGATTTTTCTCCAAGAGAAGGAGCCTGTTCTTTCTCATAAGTCTTTGGACATTTGGTATTTTTAATTTTTTTTTTTTCTTCTAAGGAAGGACCATATTGTGCTAACCCAATGAATGCATGCTTGGGTTTAGTGAAGGTTGGTAAAGAAAACAAAAGCTTTGAGTCCAGTGTTGGAACCCTTTTCTCCTCCCTGGGATGAGAGGCTGCTATATTACAAATTATTTCATTCTTTTTTGTGGAGTTTTATATAGCACTTGGGACTTTTTCCCTATTGCTAAGGCTGGAAGAAAAGTGACTTAAATAGATTTTCTGTTCAGAAGATGTGATGGACCATACAATATGACCTGCCTTCAACTTTGGACATGGAGGAATTGGGGGGAAGGAGATGAGAAAATTTTCATATAACTCCCTTCTCCTAAGAAAATGAAGCAGAAAAAGCCTTATACATCCACCTGGCTTTATGGCGTTTTACATTCTATAGCTCTATTTTTTGTAGAAGTATAAATAACTTTCCTTTATTGCTTTTTCTAGATGATAGCTGTAATGTTAGGCTGAAAATACTGGGACTCAGGTAACTTTCCCCATTTTCATCAGAGAATGGGCCTTAGAAGCAATGTTCCCAAATGTGTTTGGATCAGTATAAATTTAGAAGAATGCAGGTCTGAAAAAAACCTCAAACAAGAAAAATAGTTCCAATAAGAAATATGGATCTTCTTTTTCCTTAAAACTTACACTGTATGATGAATAGACGATAGTATAAAGCAGAAGAACAGTGTATGAATTGTCAGGTCTTGACATGAGAAGAATGAAACCATTATGGGTCTTTGTTATTTGAGAAAGAATTTAAAGCCTCTTAGGAACAAATGATCCTAGATCATGTCTGTGATTTAGGGACTGCTTGCCCAGGGCCATACATGTTGTTATGCTGAAAACGGGCAGATTTACCAAAATTTGAGAGTGATAGGACTGGCCCAGAATGGAAATGTTGAGCACCCTTGATAATTAGTTGAATTGGTCAACCAATCTGAATTGGCATAAGAAAACTTTTTAAGTAAAAATAATTAGATAGATAAAATGTAATTTTCCTTAATTGAGGGCAATTACTGAGTGGTAAAGCATAGAAGTAACTTTGGATCAAGGTAGTTTAAATTTTTCTCTATGTAACTTCCCAGCCACTTCCTGATTCCTAATATTTTGGAATTATTAATGGCAGAATGGAATTTACATATTTGGGTCCTGTTGGTATATTGAGAATATCAAATGGAGAATTTGTATCTTCAGTTGTCTTATTACCCATCTCCCTGGTGTCCTTTTGGCAACTTTTTAGGTGGAATTATTTGGCTAGAAAAAAGGAACCCTGTACTATCAGAACCAGTGAAAACATCTCTGGCCCACTTGTTTAAAATATGTATCAGACTCAACTTAGTTGCTTTATGTTTTTTCCATTTCATAGCTGTTTAATGTTCTTTCAAGTTGTTTCTGCATCTTGTCAGCAGATAGCATTTAACAAAACGCGTATATTCCAGTTGTACTTGCCCAATGTTTATTTAATACATCTACATAGCTTTTTCCTGGTTTTGTCCTCTTCTTGAACAAAAGTTTTCATTTTCGGCAGGACTATGCCTCAGTCGGTAGCTGTGCCTGCTTCCTTTCCTTTGTGCATCCATTTTAGCTGGCAGTTGTTGTTGTTTGGGTTTTTTTGTTTGTTTTTTTAGTTTAAAACGGGATATGTGCAATAGAAATATATATATATGTATATTTTAATACTTGTGGACAAATGTTACAAGTTGTTTCAGAACAACAAAATCACCAATGTCTTCCATTTTGAGATGTGTATAGTTTTGTAAGCATTAGTGCTTGGTAGCATATTGTAGTGCCATGTTAGGGGTTAGTGCATGAGCCTAGTAACAATTTAAACTTCAGGATGAATTATTATAATAACCAATAGTGTAAAAAGTGAAAAATTTAGAACTTCTCTTTCATAAGTTTCTGTATCCATGATATTCTCCCTGGAGAGAGGAGATTAGGCCAAAAAGACTCACTTATGAATAGTAATGTGGGGTCACAATGTGAAATACTGTGTTTGAGGATATTTAAGCTTTTCATGAGGTAGCTGGAAACCAGTTGCCTTTGTATCTTATGAAACCTCAAATCAAAATGTGGCCCCATTTCATGATTCTGCTTTGCTCCGTTTTAGGTGAGATTATTCTTACGCTTTTTTCACATTTTATGTCTTTTAGGTTTATAATTTTCCCATTCCTTTTGCATCAGGAAATTATTTTGCACGTTTTACTGAGATGCTATGTTCATTGCTTGAGTGCTTTTCTAATCTGCAGCCTACTTATACTTCCTGTCTGCAGCATGCCATGTGTCAGTAGTTTTAGAGTGTCCTAGATTAATTTGTCATGGGCTTTTCCTATTTCCAAGTTTGCTGAATTGTGTATTGAGATTCTAGACCTTTTCATGGAATTGGAAATGTAGCCAATAGAGCCTACCTAAGTTGCCATGTAATCACTAACTTTAGCTTGGTTATAGTAAGCCTCCTCAGACAGCTTTCACTTTTCTACTTTCCTTGTAGACATAAAAGTTATTTTTGTCCTGAAAGCATAAGATAGTGTCTTGTAGAAAAGAAATTTCTACCTCTAAAAGCTGCCTTGAGAACTTGGAAATGGCAGTTTTCTGAGGTGATTTTTAAATCTCTTAGGAGAGTCCAGGATTTATTCACAGGTTCTACAGTTAGCATGATAGGAAATGCAAAACTAGTTTAATGTGGTGTCTGATGTAGAAGCAAGCTTAGACAAATAGACTCTTCTGCAGCAGATCTCCAGGGACCCGGGTTTAGATGCTCATAGTGTACTTTAAGTAGTTGTACTCTCAGCTCAAGTAGTTTAGTGCCTGCGAGAATCCATTTCTGAAAAGTATTTAAATACTTTTTTAATACCTCTGAAAAGGTAATGAATGCAAAATAGCACAGTATATAGGAAAGGATATTTCCTATTGCAAAAAAACACAAAAAGCCATAAAACGAACTAATAATTTCAAGAGGTAGAATTTTAGCAATAACAATTTTAGCACGTATAGTAAGTTAGATTAGCAAGGTTGTACAGTAGAATAAGTATTACTAGAGTTTGTGAGGCTCTGTGGTCAAGAGTTGTATAAAAGGAAAAAGATGCTAGGTAAAGAGCACACAGAAGGTACTTTTAAAAACTATGAGTGTATATGAAATATCAGCGAGAAATAGCAACTTTTATGTAAATTAAAGGTTAAAGATCCTATTTGTTTTCTATAACAGAGGGTTGAGCCATTGAATGAACTATTTCTACTGCTTAACCTGGAAACAAATGTACTCTTACTGATGAAGAAATCCCACTGAAACTATCATGTGGGGATCTTGCTTATGATGTTTGTTGTTGTTGTTGTATGCTTTATTTTTATTTTTGCTTAAATAAGAACAATGCAACATTCAATACTCCCTCTTTCTACCTTTGGGGATTGATACAGATTTGCTGGGGCCAAAAGCTAACATTATGTCGACTTATTGCTGATGGTTAATTGACAGTGTTAGGGACAAAAAAACCTCCATTGCTACCAAAGGGTTGCAAGCTTCAGACATCTAACTGTGGAACTGCTGCTACCCACATAACTGTTTAGGATTCATTCAGTGCTTAACAGACAAGGATTCTTGCACTTAACAAACAAGCTGATGGTAAACAAGATGTACTGATTTCAACTAGAAAACTTTAAACCACGCTAACATAGCTAATGTTATACTTGTATCATGTAACTTAAGTTCCATTTCTCTCTTCGGAGTCCTCAGCTAGCTGGTTAACAGGGTATTGAATAATGGCCAGATCTTGCAGTTGAGCATCATTCACGAGCTTTTTGTGCAATTGGGCCAATTCATCTTTAAATTCTTTTGTTTCATTGGCAACATGCTGTTCTTTATTTATCTTTAAGCATGCATATTCTGTATGAACTGGACACGTGCACCTTTAATATTTTGCAGGCTCTGGTTCAGGATATTTCTAGCTTTTTGGGAACAGTTTTGTTGCTTGAGAAA
Source organism: Cnephaeus nilssonii (assembly GCF_951640355.1). Taxonomy (NCBI): domain Eukaryota; kingdom Metazoa; phylum Chordata; class Mammalia; order Chiroptera; family Vespertilionidae; genus Cnephaeus; species Cnephaeus nilssonii. Next base: position 44,366,895 of record NC_137075.1, read on the forward strand.
CGACTTCTTCAGTTTTTGCTCTTCTAACTTGATGTTCTGCAGAGCTCTCTCCAGCTTTGAAACAAAGACTCTAATTGCTCTTCATATCTATAATAATAAAAGGGTAATATGCTAATTAAACCGGACGTCTTCTGGACATCATTTCGGATGTCCTTCCTGATGAAGCCGGGCCAGAGGGAAGCCAGCCCGGGTCCCGGGTGCCTGCGGACGGCCAGAGGAGGGAAGCAGCATGGGTCCCGGAGGGAAGCCAGTGCTGGCAGCCAGGAGAAGGAAGGCCTTCTCTTGCACGAATTTTTGTGCATCGGGCCTCTAGTTTATCATAAAGCTTCTCCATTGGCTCCTGCCCCTTCCTGTAGCCGTCTCCATGCTTCTGGGTAATAGTTTCCAGGCGAGCATTGGCTTCCATGATGAGTTTTCTTCTCTTTGTAAGAAGAGGCCTTTCCATGCCACCTTTATATTTGTCCAGCATTTTCGCTATTGCCCCCCCTACTGCTCTGTCATGTAGGTTTGAAGGAGGACTGTCTCCACCCTCGTTAGCAACGACTGGACTGTCTCCTGGGGAGAGTTCCTCGGCCTCACGTGTATCTTTGCCTCCAAAATAATGGTTTTTCTTAGCCTGACCCTCCAACGGGGCATGGAACTCTTTGTTCTTGGCCTCCTTCCAAGGCTGTGCCATCGAGCTGTGTCCCGGGGTAGTCACGGACTTCCTGAGCCTTCACAACCGCTCCCCATTCCCAGCGCTGGGGCCCTGCCTGTTGGCCTAAAATAGCTTTCCTTACCTGCGGGCCAGGAAGGCTTATGATGTGTTTTTTAGCATCACACTAATAGCATACTTTTTGCTTTGTCACCTTATCTTTCTCCATTAGTTTCCTGGGTGCATTTTTAAAAAAGGAAAACTTTGTTGTGTATATGTATTTAGGGTTAATAAGAACTTGGATAGCTGGAAACCTCATGCCTATGGTTAGTTAAGGGAGTTAAGATTTAAAGACATAAAGCAAAAGGATTAAAGGAAATAGCCAGAGACAGTATGTTGGGGTTTTTTTTAAACCTTGTCTAAAGTAGATATGCTAGGCCAATAGTCTGTGACTACTTACTTTAACAAGAACCCAGCAAACTAGTTTCTTGATGAGGAATGCAGCTCACATCAGGATAGAAGAGTAGAATGAAGGTGACTCTTACTCCCTTTTACCTCATGTCATCTTGGCCATTTAGCACTTTGAAGATCCCTGAAAAGATGTGGTCTATGTTACCTTGTTTTCCAAATGGAAAAATAACTAAAAGATAAGTGGAGAAGATCAACAAATACAGTGCCTCTTGAATATTTAATTCTTACATGGCAACTCCAAAGGATAGGGAGGCTATACTAAATTTATTATAGCTCCTTTTTAAATGTCCTAGACCATCAGTTGGTGTTAAAGACATTGGAATAACCAAGCAATATTCAGACATCTGCATGATCATGAGACACTAGGTGTATTACTGTGATGTCAACAGTTACTTAGAACAATTAAAGATTACCCTTAACAGCCACGTTAATAGTTCCAAATGCTAAAATGTGCTACAAGTTTTTGTAGTTTCAAAGTATGCAGTTAATTAGTTTTCAGTGTTGTGATCTCATGTTTACTTTTAGTGTACCTGTGATATGCAAAATATGAAGAAACCCTTGGCCTCCAGGAGTTTACATTATCATGGTGCTGCTGGTGCAAGCAAATTACTTCTAGTTTATTCAGAACATTGCTTGGCTATTTAGTCATACCATATTTGGAAGGATCCCTTGATCAACAGTTTTCAAAAGCAGAGGGCTATGCTAAATTTCAGGGCATTGATTTTGAGTTTACATTATATTAGCTCTGCTATTATTAAACTCCTTTCCCCTGGGAGCTGTGCAGGTAATGCTCTTAATGTGAATCAGAAAGAAAAAAATAAAATTCTAAGAGAATTTTCACCATCCCTAAACCACTATGCTCTTCTATTCTATAGCAGTTAACAAATGGCCAAGAAAACTGCTCCAGAAGACTGTACATCTCTCAATTCTCTTTCTTTTCCCAGAGGCTTTGCATCATTCTCTACCCAGAAGGACCAGGATTTGCAATTAAGCCTTTATAACTGAATAGTAGTCCTAATTTTAACTTGAGTGTGTGACTTTTGTACCTGGATTCTGAAGTAGCATTGTAATAGATGTGGAACATCTGCCTGCATTTCTAAGCAATCACTTTATCCCCATTTTTGGTTGAAACTTTGCATGTATCTTTGCTATTCTAATTCTTCTAAATCAAGGGGTTTACTCTGCATGTTTATTAAAACTGAGTCTGGATGAAAGTGCAAGCAATAGTGGCAGACACATAACTCTGATTTTAGAGTACTAATATTTTAATGCATGTTTGAAAATGTCTAGTATTAAGTGGTTAGTAGTAATTATATATATGCATTTATTAATGAAGCAATAGATACTTAAACCAATAGCTTGAATTTATTGTTTGGATTATTAGTTTACATTTTCTAACTAAAGATGATCTTACTTCCATTGAAAATGGAAGTTAGACGATAAACAGGGGCAACCATAAGACAAACTGTCAGGAATAGAGCATAACAGTGCTCATCACCCTCTAACCTCTTGCCTGATTCCATTAGTCCCCAAGCATGTTTAAAAACAATACAAAAGGCACAAACTAAGCATGTGAAATAAATAAGCTGCTATGGTTATAATCAGAAAAGGTGCAGAGTTTCAAAAAGGATAGGGAATAGTGTGGAGTTAAAAACAAGTAGATACAGGGTTTGTCTGGTAAAGTTTATGTGGCTTAAATCTGCATCTCATTACTAGTATCTGGCAGTGAATAGAGGCAATTGCACATATTTTAAATGTTTCAGGATTTTCAGATAACTAGGCAACTCTTCTGGGTTGTACTGGTATTGATTGGTCATAAAGGATCCCAGCAGCAAAAGAAACTTGCATTTTGTGGAAATAGTCCTGAAAATATTAACATATCTGTGGTTTGGTTTCTCTTTCGTTACTGTATTACATTAACATTATTTTGTTATTTTTTTTAATAGCCAGAGTTTTTTTTTATTGATGTTTTGGTCAGGCTGCATAATTTGCCTAAAGCTTTTGATGCCAAGTAAACAGGAGCAAGTTTTTACTTTTATGTTTATTGTAGTAGCTTAAAATTTTTAGACAATTCCTAACTTTGGAATAATCCTTATAAGTCCAACTGATTATGATGAATAATGTAAATGGGAGGAATTATATCTTAAGAGGCCTAAATAGGATTAGACTAGATAGACACTTTGCTATGGGATTTCCCTCCAGATACCTTTGGAAATGTTTAAATGTAATGGTAACTTTTCAGTAGTTTACAACGGAATTAGAGTATGGTCATCAGTGTTTGGTTTACACTCAAATATAGGAAGTAAGATATCATATCTCATATGTAAATTTTCTCTTTGCCACTTATTAACCTTTTGCACTCGGATGTCGAGTGTGACTCGACAGGGTTAGCATTAGAATAAAGGAATCGAGAAAAAAGCAAGCGAGTGCAAAGGGTTAATAACATGCCTATCAACCAATGAAGACTTATGGAGTTTCTCTAAACTCTGTTCCCATTATTCCACTAACGCATATTAAAAGTTATTAGAAAAACAAATATCATAGATTTCTCCAGGAACCCATACTCCTAAGCCTCCCTTTTAAATCAGAATAGATATTTTAGGGTTACTAACAATTTCCAAAAGATTTTGTCATGTGGTGATGGTCTGCCATGCCATCAATTCAAATATATTTTTCTCCCAGGGACAAAAAAGATATTCTGGCAATACGTTATCATCAGTCCTTAAACAATAGTAATCATCTTGGCACTTACCTTAAAATCACCCATCACTAAGAATCACATTAGAGTACCCTTTACATAGGGTTTTATGTGCTACCTGTCTGTCCTTTTAAGTACAGTTGTTGCTCATTGTTTTTACTTGCTATTCTGTATCTTCATTGCACCAGTGATATAGGCAATAATGTTAAAAGAATTTCATTGAATGTTTAAAGTATTACAAAAGCAGCTTGCTTTTTAATCTATGCATCTTTGGGATTTTAGAAAAGATTTATTGTTTTCTAAAGATTTTATGTAAAAAGGAACTGCGTTAAGAATTGGAAACTCTGCACCTGTGTGTGTGTGTGTATATATATATTTTTTTGGCAATAAAGCAGCATGGGCTGAGAATGTACTGAAATTTCACTGTGTTGTTCCTTGGAAGGGGTAATTTCTAATAAACAATGCAGTAAATTAGGAGGATGGGAAAAGGAACCTATACACAGACCTGTGCTAAGGTAGACTCCAGATACCTGAGTTGTGGTTTTTGTTGTCCAAGTGAACAGGCAGCCATTTGAAGAAAGACACATCGTATTTATTTTCAAATTGAAAGAGAACATTTATTTAGAAAGTTATAGAGTGTAGTACAAGGGAGCCAGCTGAGCTGCGTAGGCTCAGGAAACATTCCAAAGGCAGAAGAAGGGCCCTTGGAGTTTAGAAGAAAGACAAAGGTGCCGAAACCGGTTTGGCTCAGTGGATAGAGCATCGGCCTGCGGACTCAAGGGTCCCAGGTTCGATTCTGGTCAAGGGCATGTACCTTGGTTGTGGGCACATCCCCAGTAGGGGGTGTGCAAGAGGCAGCTGATCGATGTTTCTCTCTCATCGATGTTTCTAACCCTCTATCCCTCTCTCTTCCTCTCTGTAAAAAAAATCAATAAAATATATTTTTTTAAAAAAAGCCGAAACCGGTTTGGCTCAGTGGATAGAGCGTCGGCCTGCAGACTGAAGGGTCCCAGGTTCGATTCCGGTCAAGGGCAATAAAATATATTTTTAAAAAAATCAAAATATATTAAAAAAAAAAAAGAAGAAGAAGAAGAAAGACAAAGGTAACATGCCTGGGGGGGCGGGGGAGAAGAGGGGTAAGGGAAAGACATGGGCATGCTCCTGAGAATGAGAGCACGCCAAGAGGCATCCCCTTTAAATTTATGCCAATTCCCTTTTACTTTTGGGGCCAACCTTACTCTATGTCTGTGAGCCAGTTTCTGGTAAGGAAATAGTGACCTACATATAATAACTATAATAACGACACAACTATTGCAGGGAATCCTTCCTATCTGAAATAGATAAAGCATTTAAGATCCTTTTATATTTAATTAAATGTTGGCTAAGTTAAATACAGAGATTTTAATACTATAATAAAGAACAGATGCTTCCCCTTGATTAAGATAAAAGGAAAGGAGTTTTTTTCAAGTAAAAAATTAGGCCTTAACAGACTTCCTTGGGATTGAATATTGTAAATGCAGAGGAACAACAGCTGTGTAGTTTTATGGTGTGACTAATGCAATAAATCAAGAGATTTTATTTAACATACACTTACTGAAACACTCCACTCCCAAGTACTATGCTAGATCTTGGGCTTAAAATAATTAAGATGGCACAGCTGGCATGGCTCAGTGGTTGAGGATCAACCTGTGAACCAGGAGGTCATGATTTGATTTAGGTCAAAGCACATGCCCAGGTTGTAGGCTGGATCCCCAATGTGGTTTGAGCAGGAGGCAGCTGATCAGTGATTCTCATCATTGATGTTTCTATCTCCCTCCCTATCTGAAATAAAAAAAAAAAATCAGTTTTTAATTAAGGAACTCTAAAGTTTACAACTCAGCCCAGCCAGTGTTGCTCCGTGGTTGAGCATAGACCCATTAACCAATAGGCCGCTGGTTTGATTCCCAGTCAGGGTACATGACCAGGTTCTGAGCTCAATCCCCAGAGGGGGTGTGTAGGAGGCAGCTGATGGATGTTTCTATCTATTCCCTCTAAAATCAATTAAAAAAACCACGTTTTTTCAAAAGTTTACAACTCAGGGGACCTTCAATATGCAATTTTATTCTTATAATTACACTAGAGGCCTGGTGCACAAAATTTGTGCACTTATGGGGCCCTGCTCCCCAACCCTCCAATATTCATGTATTTTTGTATATGTGTGTATGTATGCACTGTTGGTTTTTTTGTTAATCCTCACCTAAGGACATTTTTCATTGATTTTTAGAGTAGAAGGGAAGGAGACAGAGAGAGAAACATGGATGTGAGAAAGACATATCAATTGGTTGCCTCCTGCACATGCCCCGACCAGATCAGGCCGAAATAGCGCTGCCAACAGGGCCGACTGCTGGCAGCCCACTGGGGCTCAGATGTTGAGCATATGGCAATTTTCTGTTTCTGCTTCCACATCTGGTAGAGGTCCCGCTTGTAGGAGCTGCTGATGTAGCCACCACTTTCTGTCTTGATCTTCTTGTCCTCTTGTCCTGACTGTCCCACAAACCGCTTCTTCCAGTCCCACTTGAGCTGCTGCCGGCCCCTGGTCAGGTTCTGGGCCTCGCCCCCCATCAGGTCCAGGACAGCACCAGCCACCTGCTGCTCAAAGGCACCTCTGGTCCCCACCAACGCTTAGGACCCATTCACTGTCGAAATCTTTGAGCTGATAGGGGACATAGAAATCCTGGTCCAGCTGCCGGGCCTCCTCCTTCCACCTCTTGGCTCCCTGTTCAGGTCCTGGCTGTTGCCGTTTTCGGCCCACAACCTCTATGAGACATCCTCCATGCTCTCTCCCGCCACCACCTCCTCCTCCTCCTCCTCCTCTTTCCCAGGCTGCTCCGCCTGCCACACTGGCAGCTCAGGGCTGGACCAGCCAGGCCCTCCTGCCGGCCCTGCCGGAAGCTAGTGATGGCCTTGAAGTCCTTCTGCCGCTTGGCCCACATCACCTGACTGCTCAGGTCCCGGCTGGAGGCGTTGATCTCAAAGATGGTCGCCTGTGAGCGGTACTGCTTGATGCTGTCCCACCAGCCTCAGCTGCTGCAGCTCCTCCTCCTCAAAGCTCAAGCTGAAGAGGGGTTGTAGGCCCAGCCCCGCAAGGTCCAGCTCCTTGGCCTGCTTAATGGACTCTGGCAAGTACACCGGCTCCCTGCTTTTTGGCCTTGGAGCCGGAGCGGACACCCCTCCCCACTTTAGATGGCAGGGCAGCCGGGTGTCCGCTCCGTCTCCCCGCTTTTGATGGCAGGGGAGCCGGGTATCCGCGGCAGACCCCTCAGCGGCCACTGATCCGGTCTTTGAGAGGCGCAGGGGGAGGGGGGGGAGGGTGGGACTCGCGAGTGCTTGCCCGGCGCCTCTCAACAGCCCGATCTGCGGTGGCGCAGGGGGCAGGACTCGCAAGTCCTGCGCCCTGCTCCTCTCAATGACCGCACAGGCCACCCCGAGTCCCGCCCCCAAGCCTCCCGCTGCCCAATCGTGGGCGTAGTGGAGTGATGGTTATTTGCATATTACCCTATTATTAGGTAGGATGGAATTTTGAAACTACTTTTATTCAACATATAGACAATGCTAACTGGTATGAAATTTTAGTATAGTAGACTTAGAATCTCTTAATATCAGCCACACTATCAACTCTTATATCACCTAAAGCATGTTTAAAAAGTCAACTACTGCCCTAGCTGGTTTGGCTCAGTGAATAGAGCGTCAGCCTATGAACTAAAAGGTCCTGGGTCAAGGGCACATGCCTGGGGTTGTGAGTTCAATCCCCAGTAGGGGGTGTGCAGGAGGCAGCCAATCAATGATTCTCATTATTGATCTTCTATCTCTTTCCACCTCCTTCCTCTCTCAAATCAATTTTATATATATATATATATATATATATATATATATATATATATATATATATATAAAATTTTAAGTCAACTACTTGTATCAACTAGTATAACATTTATGGAAGGTGTAATATCAAAATTATAAGTGCACAAGCTCTTTGTCATACTTTAGGAGTCACTGCTACTAAATATCAATATCGATATAAGGATCCAAGTTAAGAATGGTTAAATTCTGCTCTAACCGGTTTGGCTCAGTGGATAGAGCGTCGGCCTGCGGACTCAAGGGTCCCAGGTTTGATTCTGGTCAAGGGCATGTACCTTGGTTGTGGGCACATCCCCAGTAGGAGTGTGCAGGAGACAGCTGATAGATGTTTCTCTCTCATCGATATTTCTAACTATCTCCCTTCCTCTCTGTAAAAAATCAATAAAATATATTTTAAAAAAAAAGAATGGTTAAATTCTGATATATTCACATAATGGAATCATATGCAAATGTTAAAACCCAATGAAATCCATTTGCTTATGGGCTGGTATGGAATGTTGTCCATGACATTTATTGTGTGAAAGGTAGGTTGCAGAATGTTAAAAATATAGTTGCCTTTATGTCTGTACATTACGCATGTCAAACTTGCAGCCCATGGGCCGCATGCGCCCCACAACGAATATTTTTGTGGCCCAACCAATATAATGGTATGTAGAAACGTTTTAATAAAAATTTTGTAACTTAATTTTTATAATATCCTGTTATGAATAATTATCAACGAACTACAACGTTCGCTAATGACTGGTTACTATAATCATATTGCATTCATTTTCCTTACGTGCCTTATGCGCAGGCGCACCATTTCTCTCCATTAATACTAGCAGCGAGTATTTTAGCAGCTGATTGCCATGTCATTAGTCTTGTTTGGTGTGTGCAACAGGAAGTACTTCGCTTTCGGAGAATAAGAAAAATAGGTTTATTTGCGTTACGCTTATTAATTTGTGCAGTTATTCAACATCTGGTAAGTTAATGTTCAAGAAAAAAATATCAATTTTTATTAAAAGGTTCTATTATTTTAACGATTACTCCTTTATTTTAGCCCTTTTTATTCAGCATGTCTCTATCAAACCTACGTTTCTATGAAAATTGAGCTTTTGTTTTTTTGTGGCCCACATAAACTTAAACCTTGTTTATTTGGCCTGTGTTAGCCTGAGTTTGACATGCTTGTTATACATGTATCCACACAAGTGAAGGTTATAACAGGTAGTATTTATTGAGCATTTACTCTGTACGAAACACTGCTCAAATTACTTTAGATTTATTCATTAACAGAGCCTGTGCACTTACAATTTTGATATTACACCTTCCATAAATGTTATATTAGTTGATACTCAAAGTAGTTGACTTTTTAAACACGTTTTAGGTGGCATAAGAGTTGATAGTGTGGCTAATATTAAGAGATTCTAAGGCTACCCCTAGTTTTTAATCCCTTTTTTTTTTTACAAGGGTTTAAGTAAATTCTTCAAATTCATGGATAATAAATACCCAAGGCAACAATCTTAATCCAAATAGTTTGGGACTCCAGACCTTGCCCACTTACCAGCATGATACTAGTATATTATGCCTTTGAAAAATGAAGAGCAGTGTACACCCTTTATTTTGTCACACATCTACTAGTATATCTACATATTTTTCTAGAGTTGAGCCTATAATTTGGGGAAAAAAATCCTTTTAAAACCAGCCAGGTTAATTTTATGTCAAGTTCAAGCATTTTTTTAAAAAAATATATTTTATTAATTTTTTACAGAGAGGAAGGGAGAGAGATAGAGAGTTAGAAACATCGATGAGAGAGATACATCGATCAGCTGTCTCCTGCACAGCCCCCACTGGGGATGTGCCCGCAACCAAGGTACATGCCCTTGACCGGAATCGAACCCGGGACCTTTCAGTCCGCAGGCCGACGCTCTATCCAATGAGCCAAACCGGTTTCGGCCATTTTTTTTTTTTTTTTATTAAAAGGCTACCTAAATGGTAAATCCAGAGGTTAAAGAAAATAGCTGCATAAGAACAGACTTTTGATTTAAAGGAAATATATTGAGGCAGATATACCCACATTTAACAAAAACCCCAGGATGATTCAATATAGCATTAATTTTCTGGTAGTTTGTTGCCAGAGGTTTCACCTTTGCTTACAGAATCAAATTTTGCAACTCAAAAGCATACAGCAAATCATTTTTCAACATTTTAAACTTATTTTTAAAGAGAAATAATTCTTTATCCTATATAATAAAAGCCTAGGTGGCATCACGCCCTCATGTGACATCATCACAAGATGGCCGCAACAAGATGGCTGGCAGGGGAGGGCAGTTGTGGGCGATCTGGCTGGCAGGGGAGGGCAGTTGGGGGTGATGGGGCCGGCAGGAGAGGGCAGTTGGGGGCGGCCGGGTCGGCAAGGAAGGCAGATGAGGTGACTAGGACGGCAGGGAAGGACAGTTGGGGGCAAGATCAGGGCAGTTGGGGGCGATCAGGCTGGCAGGCAGAAGCGGTTAGAGGCAATCACACAGGCAGGCAGGCGAGCGGTTAGGAGCCAGCAATCCCAGATTATGAGAGGGATGTCCGACTGCCTGTTTAGGCCCGATTCCACAGGGATCCCACAGGGATCAGGCCTAAACCAGCAGTAGGACATCCCCCAAGGGGTCCCAGATTGGAGAGGGTGCAGGCCAAGCTGAGGGACACCCTCCCTTCCGTGCATGAATTTCGTGCACTGGGCCTCTAGTGTAGTATAAAATGGAAAGCACCTGCTATCCTATATAATAAAATCCTAATACACTAAGTGTCCAGTCAGCAGTTCAACCAATCAAAGTGTAATATGCTAATGATATGCTAAGGACCCTCAACCACTCACTATGATGTGCACTGACCACCAGGGGACAGTCAACCAGTCGCTATGACATGCACTGATCACCAGGTGGCAGATGCTCCGACCAGTAGGTTAGCTTGCTGATGGGGTCCGGCTGATCGGGACTCAGCATGCCCTGGAGTACTCCCACGGTCCCTCCCTGGCTGGCCAACCTCCCGTGTCCGTCCCTGTCCCCAATCGTGCACTGGTGGGGTCCCTTGGCCAGGCCTGCTCCCTCTTGCAGTCCAGGACCCCTAGAGGGATGTCGGAGAGCCAGTTGTGGCCCAATCCTGCAGGCCAGGCCAAGGGACCCCACCAGTGCCCCAGCTCTCACCACCAGTCTCGCAGCCCCACCTGGCACCTCACCTTAGCCTGGTGCCACCCCCTCACCTGCTCAACCATCCCGCCTGTGGAGTCATGGATTGGGGCAGAGCCCCCTGCTCCCCACCTGGCTCCCTCAGTGCCTGGGAGCTGGCCCCATTCCCCGTCACTGCCGCTGCTCACCATCTGCAGGGCAATTGGACCCCCACTCACACCCGCCTTGGCCTGGCGCCGCCCGCTCACCTGCTCCACCATCCCACCACGGTCCTACTCTTGTCGGGGCCCATTGGGGCCTACTGTCAGTGCTGCATCATCAATGCCCGCCATGTTCCATGCCACCCCTGGTGGTCAGCACACATCATAACGAGCAGTCGAGGGAACAATTTGCATATTAGGCTTTTATTATATACGACAAGAGGCCTGGTGCACGCATTCTTGCATGAGTGGGGTCCCTCGGCCTGGCCGGCGATCGGGGCCAATCATGGTCGCGGGAGGTTGGCCGGAGAGAGGGACCATGGAGGTTGGCTGGGGAAGTACACTGACCACCAGGGGGCAGTTCCTGTGTTAAGCATCTGGCCCTTGGTGTTCAGTGCACGACATAGCAACCATTCGGTCACTTAGGCTTTTATATATGTAGATTGCCCTAGGTGGCATCACGCCCTCATGTGACATCATCACAAGATGGCCGCAACAAGATGGCTGGCAGGGGAGGGCAGTTGTGGGCGATCTGGCTGGCAGGGGAGGGCAGTTGGGGGTGATGCACTATCCAGTGACCCTAAGCCAGTTTGGGTCACTGGATAGTGCATCGGCCCTCAGACTGAGGGGTCCTGGGTTCTATTCCGGTCAAGGGCACATACCTCGGTTGCAAACTTGATCCCCGGCCCCAGTTGGGGGCACATGTGGGAGGCAATTGATGTCTCTTTCACATGGATGTTTGTCTCCTCTCTCTAAAAATCAATGGAAAATATCCTTGGGTGAGGATTAACAAAACAAAACCCACATACATCTAGGCCAGTGATGGCGAACCTATGACACAGACTTTTGATTTAAAAGTCACTGACACGCACTGACACGCGTAGCCATTTTTGATGACACGCGGCCGCTGAGGCGGCCGCATGCCGAGGATGAAACATTTGCTGCTCCTGAGGATGAAACATTTGCAAAATAATGTCTTTTCCTCAAAGTGACACACTACCCGAGTTATGCTCATTTTTTTGGCGAAGTTTGACACGCCAAGCTCAAAAGGTTGCCCATCACTGGTCTAGACCCTGGTTGGTGTGGCTGGGTTGGAGCATCGCCTTGAGTAATGCAAGGTTGCTGGTTTGATTCCAGTCAGGACACATATCTAGGTTTCAGGTCAGGACACTTAGAGAAGACAACCAATGTTCACTCTCACATCCATGTGTTTCCCTCTCTTCCTCCCCCTCTCTAAAGTCAATAAGCATATCCTCGGGTACGGGTTAAAAATCTAGCTACACCTGAACTAAGTTAACTTCCCTATGCACCACCACTTGGCTATATCATCTCTTGATTGTGCTAGTGTTAGCTCCTCTTTAGTGGTAGATTGCCACCCCTCCCACCAAACCTCCAAAGGACAACCATAATGAGGTTTTGAAAAAGAAAATTTGGCCCGACCCGGTTTGGCTCAATGGATAGAGTGTCAACCTGCGGACTGAAGGGTCCCAGGTTCGATTTGGTCAAGGGCACATGCCCAGGTTGCAGGCTCAATCCCCAGTAAGGGGCGTGCAGGAGGCAGCCAATCAATGATTCTCATCATTGATGTTTCTCTCTCCCTCTCCCTCTCCCTTTGAAATCAATAAAAATATATTTACAAAAAAAGAAAATTTGACCTTGTCACAGGCCTCCTCCTTTAAAGTTCAAGGGTTTCCCACTGTTCTTGGGATAAACAAACATCCTTCTGCAGTCCAGTATGGCCTTGCACCTTCTTGTCTCTGGCCACCAGAACTCCTGCAGGCCTTCTTTTAAGGGCCTCACAGGACCTATGCACTGGCTGTTACCTCCACATTAATTCCTGTTTATTTTTCAGACCACTGCTGAAACTTCAATTCCTTAGACAGGCCTTTCTTGACTCCCAGACCAGTTCAGTTACTGTGCTTATAACTGTCTCTTTTCTTCAAACCCTTACTACAGGTGCTATGGGCCAAAGTGCTATGTAAAGCAATATATGAAACAAACAAACAAAACCCCACAGCATGTCAGTGAATAATGTTTTCTTATTCCTTTCCTCATTACCTTAAGCTGTTTCCAACTGAAGAGAAAAATTGTATATCACCTAACTTATTGAATTTTGCCTATAGAATATGTATTTGTATTTTACATTTAAAAAAATGATTCTTAGTATGAAACCAAGAAAATGACCCTCACCCAGATCCTGCTACCTGCCACTTTAAAAATCAAACTCGTTGAGATAGGTGGTTATGAGAAGTCAAGTGGTTTATTCAAGTTGTCAGTAACTCAGGAAGTTGGGGGGACTTCTGTCCTCAAAAACCCATCTTAAGCCCTAGCTGATTTGGCTCAGTGGATAGAGTGTCGACTTGCGGACCCAAGGGTCCCAGGTTCGATTCCAGTCAAGGTCACATGTCCAGTTTCGGAGTCGATCCCCAGTAGGGGGCATACAGGAGGCAGCCAATCAGTGATTCTCTCTCATCATTGATGTTTCTATCTCTCTCTCCCTCTCTCTTTCTTTCTGAAATCAATAAAAATATATTAAAAAAAAAAAAACATCTTAAAATCTCAGTGCAGGCAGAGGTTTTTATAAGGAGAGAGAAAGCACAACTAAGAGATCAGGGGGAGGAGCTGTGGATGTTCTGTCTCTCCCGGAGTAAAGGGAGGGGGAACTGAAGGGGAGTAGGAACATGCCGCTTCTCTTGAGAAAGGGAAGAGGGAGCAAGGGAAAGGTGGGGAGGGGGCCCCAGGGTAGTTGCAGAGCTCCTTCTCAGGCTTCCTCCCCTTGTTCAGAGGCTCTCTCTCTTCAAACAGTAATCTGTGGATTTACAGCTCATGGTTGGCACCAGCAGCCCCCTCCCCTGAAACAGGCTGCTCTAAGCTGTAATGAAAGCTCACTAAGAAGTGAAAACACGGAATTTATTTACACTTTTTAAAAAATATATTTTTATTGATTTCAGAGAGGAAGGAAGAGGGAAAGAGAGATAGAAACATCAATGATGAGAGAGAATCACTGATTGGCTGCCTCCGGCACTCTCCACACTGGGGACTGAGCCCGAAACCTGGGCATGTGCCCTTGACCAGAATCGAACCCAGGACCCCTCAGGCCACAGGGCGACACTCTATTCACTGAGCCAAACCAGCTAGGGCTATTTACACATTTTAATAAAACACAGGGCTGACTATAACCTTGAGAAAATGCAGAATATAAAACCTTTATTGCTTAACTGAAATGTTAATTCTTGGTTACAACTATTCATATAACTGCTCCATGTAGGAATCACAGTAGTCAACATTAAGTACAACTTTATTACCATATATTTCTTAAGATCATTCATGGCACATTGCCCCTTAATCCCTAAATATGCAGTTAAAGGTGTTTTCAGAAATGACTATGAAACTGATGAGAGCTAAAATAATTTCAGAAGTCAAATAGATATGAATCTTGGCCAGAGAGCTCCTTAATTTCTCATCATCTATAAACATCTTCACAAATCATTTGGAAAATCAGCCTAGATGTAAACATAATAAACCACATTTCCTGTCCATTCTTGAAGTTGATCTTTCTCAAGAAATGATTGAACAGCACCTGTCTTTGAAGATGGCAGTAAGGCCTGACCCTGATACTCAAGCTCTGGTTCTAGATCAGTTTTCTATGTTGGACTGGTCAGGAGTCACTTCCTTCACCATCTTCATCAGTGAACTTAAGTGATTATGCGTTAGTATTATCTTCTCTTTTAGCTGGGAAGAGAAATATATATATATATAAGGCTAATATGCAAATTGTCCCCTAGACCGGTAGTTCAACTGGGAGTTCGACCAGGGGCCTGCAGGCCCTGCCCCCTCTCCCAATTGCCCCCCCCCCCATCAAGGTAGGCCAGCCAGACCCCACCCATGCACAAATTAGTGCTCTGGGCCTCTAGTATATATATATATATTAGGGCCTCTACCTCTCAATTTGCTGATTCTAGAAGTCACTTCAAATTCATGCTAGTGATTGGGAGCTGGCAATGTCTCAACACATTTCATTAATACATTTGTTCTCTTTCTAAAAGAAGTTTATGTAACAGAGTACAATAAGATCCTCAGATATAAGATTTCACATGAAAAGAGACTAGTCATTGTTACTTCTACCTTCCTCCTTCCTACCTCTATCACCAGGTTTAAACTCCAAAAATTGGGAAGGAAGACAAAATGCCTTTCTTTAATATTCTAATGGTCTTCAGAAGTAGCTCTAGTTGTCAGGTTTAGAAGAGGTATTTGTTGCAATTCGATAATTTTCAATAGTTCTTTCACCATAGAATAGTTGTATTTAGAACCAAATTTAGTGTTCTTCAGCATACAACATGTACTTAGACTCATAAATAAAAATAAACTTATGATGGATACAGAAAAATGGATTAACAGTTTTCTGTTGAAATCATGGGTAACAACAAAAAAATCTTATTTCCATAATTTGCACAGTACACTAAATCTATTTTTTATGATTCAAGATATAAGCATATACAAAATTTATCAGAAAATTTTGCTTAAACAGACAATTCTTACTGGGGTGCTCCTGGACATAATCATTTTTCTTTTGCTTTCAAGAGATTTCTCTCACCCTTGCCAGCCCCCAATCCCCTGTCCGCCATGCATATCACTCTGGGTGTCATGATCTTTTATTTTTTTGTAAGTGTCATTTGTATAACTAAATGCCCATGATAGTAGCTTCAGACTGAAAAGAGCAAAATAAAATAACACAAAATCAAAAAAAAAAAAAAAGATTTCTCTCTTTGTCTATCTATATTCCAATATTTTTACTATGATGTGCTGAGGTATATAGATCTCTCTGCATTTATCCTTCCTGACCTTGTTGAAGTTTCAAATATGTAGATTAATGCTTTCCATCAAACTTGAAAAATTTTAACCATATCTCCTTGAACATTTTTCCTACTTTCTTTCTCTCCTTTTTTGTACTCCCATCACTAAAGCATATTTAGGTGTGCTTGATGTGTCCTGTAAGTCTCTTAGGCTCAGTTCATTTTTCTTTCTTTTTTCTCTCTTCTTCAGATTGCATAAGGTTATCAATCCATATCTCTAAGTTTGCTGCTTCTTTCTTTGGCCAGTTCAAATCCGTTGCGCCCCTCTAGTGAATCTTTCATTTCAGTGTTTATACTTTTCAACTCACTGGATTTTTATTTAATTATAATTTCTCTCTCTTTAGGGGATAACCTCTATTTGAAGAGACACTGTCATCATGCCTTTCCTTTCCTTCTTTAACCATGTTTTTCTTTAGTTTTGGACATATTTATATTAGCGGCTTTATAGGCTTTGTCTAATATTTGGGTCCTTTAAAAGGCAGTGTATGATGTCTACTTTTTTGTTGTTGTTAATTATCACCCAAGGATATTTTTCCATTGATTTTTAGAGAGTGGAAGGGAGAGACAGAGAAAGAAACATCAATGGGAGAGCGACATATTGATTTGTTGCCTCCCACACAGCCCCGACCAGAGCTGGGGATAGAGCCTGCAACCACGGCACATGCCCTTGAGCAGAATCGAACCTAGGACTCTACAGTCCACAGGGTGATGCTCTATTCTCTGAGCCAAACCGGCTAGGGCTCTGATGTCTGCTTTTTATCCAGTGTATGGATCATACTTTTCTTTGTGTGTCTAATTTTTTATTGAAAATGGACAATTTATTTATTTATTTATTTTTAATGGACAGTTTAGATAATATATTGTAGCAACTCTGGATACTAAACAGGACACACATTCCTTCCTATAGTGGTGGTTTGCTCATCTGTTTAGAAAGTTGGCTAGACTATTTTATTGATGCCTGTTTCCCTCAGTGTGCAGCCTGTAACTCCTCAGAGAACATAGCCTTGGGATGACTGGTTTTAGCAAGGCTCTCTGTCTCTTTCCATGATCTCTTTGTAGGCTGTCTGCCTCCATTAGCATCACACCCAGCTATTAACCTCCACTAACTGCTGGCTGATTGCTCTATTGTTTTCAACAATGCCCTGGGACATAAATTGCTCCATAGTCTAATCCAATTAAATTCAGACACTTAGTAGGGATAACCTTTATTAAAGCCAGTTCCAACTCCAGGAGGCCTGCTCTTAGCTATTTCCCTGATTCTCTCATAAACTAGTCTAAGGTTTAGCTTCTTGCTCTCATAGAACTACCAGTTTCCTTTTAAGCAAAAATTTCCATTGTTTTGGACAGTACCCTTAGAGTTGAACATCCTCACACAGTTTCAAATAGCCAGCTCTTCCCAGACAAAAAAAAGATGAAGGAATTCATCACCACCAAACCAGTATTACAAGAAATATTAAAAGGACTTCTTTGAGGGGTAAGGGAGGATCAATAATAAAATGGCAATAACTACATACACATATCAATAATTACTTTAAATGTAAATGGTTAACTGCTCCAATGAAAAAACAGATGGCTGAATGGATAAGAAAACGAGGCCTGCCCTGGCCGAATGGCTCAGTTGGTTGGAGTGTTGTCCCATGCACCAAAAGGTGGCAGGTTTTTTGTTTGTTTTTTTTTTTTAAATATATTTTATTGATTTTTTACAGAGAGGAAGAGAGAGGGATAGAGAGTTAGAAACATCGATGAGAGAGAAACATCGATCAGCTGCCTCCTGCACACCCCCTACTGGGGATGTGCCCGCAACCAAGGTACATGCCCTTGACCGGAATGGAACCTGGGACCCTTGAGTCCGCAGGTCGACGCTCTATCCACTGAGCCAAACCGGTTTCGGCAGGTGGCAGGTTTGATTCCCAGTTAGGGCACATACCCAAGTCGCAGGTTCGATCCCAAGTTTGGGTGTGTACAGGGGGACTGATTGATGTGTTTCTTGCATATCAATGTTTCTCTCTCTCTTATCCTCTCTCTCTAAAATCAATAAAAAACATATCCTTGGGTGAGTATTAAAAAAAAAGAAAAAAGAACTTTTAATTGCCCTGGTCCGTGTGGCTCGGTTTGTTGGATTGTCATCCTGTGCACCAGAAGGTCCCAGTTTTGATTCCCGGTCAGGGCATGTAGAACCTGGGTTGGGGGTTAGATCCCCACTCAGGGCGTGTGGGAGGCAGCCAATTGATGTATCTCTTGCACATCCATGTCTCTCTTCCCCTTCCTTCCTCTTCAGAATAAAAAATCCATTAAAAAAATTGTTGGAGTATCATATCGTTTCATCATTCCCAAGGTCATTGGTACAAATTATCAGGAGTTGTCTAGATTAAAGGATACACAACAATCATGAAATGTTACCTCTGCAATCTTTTCTGGTAGAGGCATGTTGTGAATATCCACCTCAGATGCATTTACTATGGCTTTTGTTTTTAAGAGATAGCTAGATAGAAAATAGAAAATATTAGTATTAGACCACAGTTAAGATAATCAGTGAAGCAAACTTGCTCTCTAAAGCAGTATGTGTCAAGCAAAGACAGCCTTCTTACTGATTTCCATTTCAAGATTCACAATGTATTTTGTAGAAAAAACAAATTATCAATTAACAAATCATCAGAGAGACATTGTCCTCATCCCACCCCTTGCCAGTCAGGAATACATGAGATAAAATTAACCCAGGAGAAACTAGAAAAAAAATCAGGGTCATAGGAATAATCCTGATGAGTATAAGCTTCACACTCCACCATTAGATCATGTAGCACAGCTAGAAGAAAAAGAATCACATTATGAAAAATAACTACTTGTTGGCTACCCAGAAGCTATTCCTCAGTTCTTTGGTGTTAACAAAATTTTGTTTAGGGCAGCAGTGTGCCCGGTCCTAGGAGATGAACCATACTATTCTAAGCCAGTTGTGGCAATCTTATTCCCTACTGTCACATAACTTGCTGTCCTAGCTTAAGTGATCATGTGACATTGTGCTAATAAAAGACCATTCCTTGTATTCCCATACTTCCCATATCCTTTTCCGTCCAGGTGGAGATGATACTGTCTATGAATGTAATGTTTATAATTGCAGCAGCCATCTTGCATCCAAGAAGAAAGGGCCAAGAGAACCAGAGATGATGACCCAGAGCCCTGTCATGGCTGAGCCACTGGAAAACTCCTGGAGTGGCCAACTGCCCCCACCCCTTACTTGTTAAAGCCACTATAGTCAGGTTTTCTGTGACTGGCAACCAAATTCATCCTGATACAAACAGATACAGATTTATTATCTTTCCAGACTCATGCTACCGATACTTTCCTAATTTCTAGTTAATCAAAAAGAATATACTGACCTTTGAGTCCAACTCATTTTATAGATTAAGAAATGACATAGAATCCCATAGTGCTTTTAAAATTTATATTCCAATTTTTTGTTACTAAAAGTTTATTTCCCCTAAACAAAACTCAATTACAGCTCTGCTGAAACAATTACTTATAACCATTTCTAAAAAATATTTGAGGTTACTAATAGCACACATTTAGTTATCCCCCTCTTTAAACTTAATTCTAAATAGAAATTATGTAAGAAGAAACTAGAAATTGAAGTACATCTCAAGTGTATATTTCCTTTTGAAAATATGCATTGAAGAACAAATGGTATATCTACTGCACACTGAACAAACTCATGGTAAAGGATGGGCTTTATTTAAGAGTTTTATTGCTTAGTCATCCATAACTCAGCTAGAGATACCTATCTAAGCATATTAAAAGAGAAAAGGGAAACTTTGTTTCCTTTATGAAAGGAAAATGAGCTTTAGAGTTAAGACATGGATTCAAATCTCAGCTCCTCTATCTCTCTGAGACTCAGTTTTCTTATTTTATGAACTTAGTGAGGAAAGCATAATGCCTGTCAAAATTAGGTCATCAATGGCAATTTTTGTTTTTTAGTTTTTAACGATCAAGAAAAGACATTTTTTAACCTATTAATTTTGAGAGAAACATCAATTTGTTGTTCCACCTATTTATATATTCAGATGGATTCTTTGTTTTTTTTAAATAGATTTTTATTGATTTCAGAGAGGAAGGGAGAAAGAGAGAGAGAGAGAGAGAAGCCCAAAACCTGGGTATGTTCCTGACCAGGAATAGAAGCCTATATACCTTTTGGTGTATGGGACAACGCTCCAACTGACTGAGCCACATAGGCCAGGGCTTTTTTTTTTTTTTAATTGATCACAGAGAGAAGGGAGGGAAAGAGAGCTAAAATATTTGTTTTTATAAGAGAGAGTGCCTGACTTGAACATCTTCTTTGGTGGGAACATTTTGCCTTTTCTGGAAGATCTTATAAAATTTATTTGATAAAGAATATCTTTGTTGCTCTGGCTGGTGTGGCTCAGTTTGTTAGGAGTCCTCCTGTGCACGGAAGGGTTGCCGGCTCGATTCCCAATCAAGACACATGCCTGGGTTGCAGGCTCCATCCCTGGTAGGGGGCATGCAGGAAGCAGCCAATTGATTTTTTTCCTCTCACATCAATGTTTCTATCTAAAAATCAATTTCAAAAAAAGACCAAGTCTACTCACCATTCCATTTTGTCACTGGAAAGGCAGAAGTGACCTTTCAATGCACCCAGGGCAGCATGGGTAGAATACAGATGGAAACCAATGGGAATCCCACAGGAACTACAGAATAAAAGGTTGTAAGTGCTGGAGGGGGAAAAAAACAGAATATGGGTAAGAAAGAAAATCTGCAAACAAATACAAAATAACCAGCATCTGGATGCATTCCTAAGAACTATGCTATAATAGGAATGTCACATTCAAGAAAGTTTAACTCAGATTTTAATATAATTACACCCTAGATTAAAGATAACCTTGTGTATTCTGGCCACAAAAGAAATCATGGATGCAGAACTGTCAATTCAACAGAGTAAAGTTATTTACATCTGAAAAGCAGAAAGAGAGCTAACTAATCAGATTAACATTTAAACATATAAAACTACATAACACTATTTAATTTAGCTACCATTACATAATCAAGTTGACCTGGGCTTACTAAATAATTTATTAATAGAATTCAAATCAGTATTTTTATTGTGCAGATAAAACAAAAAACTTTAAGAAAAGGAATCCACCTGGTTGATATGGCTCAGTGGCTGAGTGCACCATGCACCAAGAGGTCCCCGGTTCTATCCCCAGACAGGGCATATGCCCGGGTTTTGGGCTTGATCCCCAGTAGGGCTTATAGGAGGCAGCCAATTGATGTTTCTCTCTCATCAATGTTTCTCTCTATCCTTCACCCTCTAAAAAAGTAAATAAAAGAAAAAAATATCCTATTACCCTTAGCAAGCCATCAATTTTCTTTTCCTTCATCCTCTGAAACATTACTGGATGAAGAATCGGGAAATATTGATTTTAGTTCTAGTTACTAATATACCACTTGGGTAAGTCACTTACCATATTTGCTGGCATATAAGAATATCCAGCCCTAGCCGGTTTTGCTCAGTGGATAGAGCGTCAGCCTGCGAACGAAGGGTCCCAGGTTCAATTTCAGCCAAGGGCACATACCTGGGTTGCAGGCTCCATCCCCAGGAGGGGGCATGCAGGAGGCAGCCAATCAATGATTCTCTTTCCTCATTGATATTTCTGTCTCTCTCTCCTCCCTTCCTCTCTAAAATCAATAAAGAAATATTATTTTTTTAAAAAGACATATATGGGTCATTAAAAAAAAAACCATCCAAATATTACAAAGAAATGTTTCAGGAAAAAATAAAGTGTTTAATAATGCATGTACTGAGAGCAATTTTATTTTTTTTGTTTTTTATATGTTTTTTTTATTGATTTCAGAGAACAAGGGAGAGGGAGAGAGAAATAGAAGTATCAATGATGAGAGAGAATCATTGACTGGCTGCCTCCTGCACACCCCTACAGCGGGCAAGCCCACAACCCAGGCATGTGCCCTGATCGGGAATTGAACCCTGATCTCCTGGTTCATATAGGTCCATGCTCAACCCAAGCCACACCAGCCAGGCACTGAAAGCAATTTTACAGTGGCTTGATAAGGGAAAAAGAAATTGTATAAACATAATACACTATGCAGTAAAATTCTATAGAGTATAAAAAGGCACATGGCTATAAAAAAACATTCTAAAAAACAGACACTAAAGAAGACCAAGCAGCCAAAACCGGTTTGGCTCAGTGGATAGAGCGTCAGCCTGCGGACTCAGGGGTCCCGGGTTCGATTCCGGTCAGGGGCATGTACCTTGGTTGCGGGCACATCCCTGGTGGGGGTGTGCAGGAGGCAGCTGGTCGATGTTTCTCTCTCATCGATGTTTCTAGCTTTCTATCCCTCTCCCTTCCTCTCTGTAAAAAAATCAATAAAATATATTAAAAAAAAAAAAGAAGACCAAGCAACAAAATATACTAAATTTACTGGTAAATGAAGTCCTATATCACACATGTAGTACTGCATTTTTGTGTGACTACAGTAACCAAAAAGCAAGTCATGAATAAAGTTTCATTAATTTTTAATTCCTATGTAGGAATTAATTACATCAGACAAAGCACAGTACCTAAAAATGTCTCATGGAAACCAATATATGGCCAGAGCAAAATGTAAAGAAATCCCAAAATTCTAATGCATGCTATCTAAAACAAATTATTTCATTGACTATTAATCTCACAAATGAAGGTTTGATGACCATGCCAAGTAAAGAACTTGCTGAAGACAGAGGGAATACACAATGAATGGGTAGTGGAAGAAGGTAGTCATAAATACCAGCTATGACCATGTGACCAGTTACAGAACTGAGAACTACAAATGTCATGAGTATTTCCTCTTTATTTTGTTAAGAATGTTTGTGTATACTAGTATATGTGTTTTTATTCTTCCCTTTTTCTTTTTAAGATTTTATTTTATTTTATTTTATTGTGACTCCTTACCCTTTCCACTGATTTTTAGAGAGAGTGGAAGGGTTGGAGAGAGACAGAGAGAGAGAGAAGCATTGATGTGTGAGACACATTGATTGGTTGCCTCCCACACCCGCCCTGACCAGGGCTGGGGATCAAGCCTGCAACAGAGGTACGTGCCCTTGACCAGACTCGAACCTGGGACCCTTCAGTCTGCAAGCCAACGCTCTAGCCACTGAGTCAAATTGGGCAGGGCAAGCTTTTTAAAACTGATTTTTAGAGAGAGAGGAAGGGAGAGGGAGAGCGAAAAACATCGATTTGAGAATAGAACATTGATCAACTGCCTCCTGCAGGCCCCCCATAGGGGACGGGACCAGCTGCAAACCAGGCATCTGCCCTGACTGGGAATCAAAAAGGCAACTTTAGCCCTGGCTGGTTTGGCTCAGTGGATGGAGCGTTGGCCTGCGGACTGAAGGGTCCCGGGTTCGATTCCAGCCAAGGGCACATGCCTGGGTTTTGGGCTCGATCCCCAGTGGGGGGCATGTGGAAGGCAGCTTATCAGTGATTCTCTCTCATCATTGATGTTTCTATCTATCTCATCCTCTCCCTTCTTCTCTGAAATCAATGAAATATAAAAATCAATGGAAAAATATCCTCGGATGAGGATGAACAAAAACAAACAACATAATTTTCTCCTTTTTCCTCTACTAGACATACCTTCTTAGCCTCACTTCACTTGCACAAGCCACTAGGGATACGTAGCCCTCAAAGAGATCTTAAAATCTATCCACAAATACAACTTTTCCACCGATTACTGCACCAAGTTCGTAGAAGACTGAAACAGGTAAAAGGAACAAACTTCCAATACATTGTATGGACGGAATAAACTTTTCTTCCAGCGCAAGGTCGCTCCTCAGTATCATCAAGTCAGGGACTGGAGACCGATCAGGAATCTTAGTACGTACCTGCCTTTGAGTAAACCTTCAATGCCAACGAGGAAGGGAGCTTCCAAAACAACGTTATTTGTAACCCCTATGAAGAATTTAAAAAAAAAACACGATCAGAACCAGCACCTGTGCGGCCTTGAAGGGAAAAGGTTCTACTACTCCTCCACAATAATCAAGAAAAGTTTCCCCTAATTTCCAGATATTAATTCCGTTTTCTTCCCCAACCGGCTCTCTGCCACCCCGGGAGAGAGCGGGAACACCCTCCTGCGCCTCCCCATCTTGGGCCCCCTCTGCCTTCCCCAGACGCCGCCCCCACTCACTGGAGAAAACTACGGCCCCGAGGGACCCCGAGAGGTTCCAGGCGAGGTGCACCGAGTCGGCGAGCACGGCGTGGCATCGCGCGCACTGGAACACCGCGCACCTCTCGGGCCGCAGCCAGGCCGGCAGCCGCGGGCCGGATGGCGGCTCCTCGGTCCACAGCTCTGCGGAGCCGAGCGGCGAGGACCCCTTCACCACCTGTGTGTCCCACTCCATGGACGTCGTAAAAGAGGATCTGTCAATTGTCTTAGTGCCATCACAAAAGTCAGCCTCCGGCGGCTTTGCATACCGAGAGCGATGCCGCCGCGGCCGAGCAGCCATCTTCCCGCGGCCGCCGCCGGGATTTCGAACGCGCACCAGGCCCCGCCCCAAGCACGGGTCCTGCGTCTTCATTGGACACCGCGAGCCGGCCCTGAAGCGCAGGCACTTCCTGGACACGCCCTTCGGCTCCTAAGCCTTTGGTGAGGGGTGTGAAAGAACGTGCGTTTGATGAGGGGATCAGCCTTTCTATTGGTCAACTCCAGGAAACCCCGCCTTCAATACATTTTTAACCAATGGAAGTGCAGCATTCTTAATTTAAACTGTGTATAAAGCTTGACTGGGTCAACGATTGTAGTGCGCCTGAGTTTTGAACCGCGCACAGGAGGTTGGAGGGTACTTCGCTGGGTTGCCTGGATTGCTGGTCGGGATGACCGTCCCCTCCCTCGAGGAGCTGGACTCCTTCAAGTACAGTGACCTGCAGAACTTGGCCAAGAGTCTGGGCCTCCGGGCTAACCTGAGGGTAAGGAGCCGGCGGTTCCGAACGGGCGCGGGTGGGGTAGGCTGAGCGGCCTTGCGGAGAAGCGGTGGGCAGGGACCGGGCGGGCCCCTGGAGGTGGTGAGGGAGTCGGTATGGTTCTCGAGTATCCCTTCAACTGCAAAAGTTGGGCGGAAAGGGAACCATATTCTTCACCTGGTTTTGAGGCTGACTTTTCTGGGGGCTCCCATAGGCCTCGGCTTCAAAAGGATTGGTTTGGTTTGGTTTTATTGGAAATACTCTGTGATACTTCCCAGGGCATCAATGACGAAATGCAGGCCCAGAAAGCTCAAGGAGCTCTCCAATTGCCCATTGATTGGTAGGCAGTCGCGGAAATACTGCCTTGGCTTTTGGAAAATTCAACATAGTAGCACTTGTATAATTTGTAATAGCACCCAGAACCTCTTAATACTACTTTATTGGGGGACCTGGAAGTAAGGGTGGTTGTTGTTTCTTTTTTTAATATATCTTATTGATTTTTCACAGAGAGGAAGGGAGAGGGATAGAGAGCTAGAAACATCGATGATAGAGAAACATCGACCAGCTGCCTCCTGCACACCCCACACTGGGGATGTGCCCGCAACCAACGCACATGCCCTTGACTGGAATCGAACCCGTGACCCCTCAGTCCGCAGACCGACGCTCTATCCACTGAGCCAAACCGGTTTTGGCCGTAAGGGTGGTTTTTAAGGGACCATCCCTATGGACACATTTTTATAAGTCAGCCTTGATCTGGAATGATCGTTCGTTTATTGATCACTATTGTGGTAGTGTTTCCAAACCAGTAAGGTCTTTGACTCCGAGGCTGCAAAATGTTGGAGGGAAATGTGGAGATTCAGTTTGGGATTGGGTTTCTGTATTAGATTCTAGTGGCATTTTCTTATATAATGCTAATGTATACTCTGGAGATTTGTTCTTATGGCTTTTAAGTGGTTTAAACAAAATCAGTGCTCAGGTATCTGTTGTGGCAGAATAATAAAGGAGGGTCTTTGGAGATATTTCTTTTTTAAAAAAATATATTTTTTTATTGACTTCAGAGAGGAAGGGAGAGAGAGAGAAACATCAATGAAGAGAGAGAATCATGGATCGGCTGCCTCCTGCACGCCCCCCACTGGGGACCAAACCCACACCTGGGCATGTGCCCTTGACTGGAACTGAACCTGGGACCCTTCAGTCCCCAGGCATGGCTCCATCGGCTGAGCCAAACCAGCCAGGGCATCTGAGCTATGATGTTTAATGGTTCCCTAATACTTCATAAACAAAGCCGAATACCTTAGCTTAAATTCCTTAGGCTTTTTGCATCCTGGCTAGAATCTTTTATCCAAGTCTGTATCGAAACTTGGTACCTTTGTCCATCATATTGCCTTTGCTAATTTTGACCCTTCGGCCTCAGATCACCTCCTTCCTCTTGTCTTCTTTATCTGCATGAATCATTTCCATTTATTCTTCTTTTCCCCTTTTTATTTAATTTATTGGGGTGGCATTGGTTACTAAAATGAAATAGTCTTCAGGTGTACCATTCTGTAATACATCACCTGTATTTTGTGTGTTCACCACCCCAAATTAAGTCTCCTTTCATCACCACTTACCTCCCCATACCCTCTTCTATCTCCCCCATCCCTTCTTTTCACTCTGGTAATCACCATAATATTGTCTGTCTCAGTTTTGTTTTCTGCTTAATCCCTTCACCTTTCCACCCAGCCCTGCAACTCCCCTCCTCTCTATCACAGTCCCACTGTGCTTTTAAACAGTAATACAATTTTAAGTGCTGACTTTGAGCGCTTGAAGGCTTCCACCTTGTACTCTGTGTGTTATCTTCTCTACTAAAAGTTAAGTTCCTTGGCCGAAACCGGTTTGGCTCAGTGGATAGAGCGTCGGCCTGTGGACTGAAGGGTCCCGGGTTCGATTCCGGTCAAGGGCTTGTACCTTGGTTGCGGGCACATCCCCAGTAGGGGGTGTGCAGGAGGCAGCTGATCGATGTTTCTCTCTCATCGATGTTTCTAGCTTTCTATCCCTCTCCCTTCCTGTAAAAAATCAATAAAATATATTTAAAAAAAAAAAGTTAAGTTCCTTGAACTGGGATCTTTTCATCCTTCCACCTTGGAAGCCTTCACAGTACTACTAAGTCAGTACATTTTATATAGGAGATGCTGAGTATTTATTCAGACTATTATTTACGCCTACTTCTTGGCAGTGCACCACAGGATAGCAAGAGATTTACAGAAGAGGTTTCTACCTGAGTTCAGTGCTCTGACTAACAGTAAGGCCCCACAACCACTTGGATCTCTAAAGAGCTATTGCAAGTTTAGATCTTTTTCTGAAAGTCCCACCGATCATTGTCTCTTGAGGCACCTGATCTGAGGTAGTTAACTAATCATCTGTTTCATAGAGGTGGAGTAATACAATATTTGTTACTATAGACCCCATTGCCTGCCTAGCGCACAATATCTGGCACATAGTAGGTGTCAAATATTTGTTGAGAGGTACAATTCTCAGGCGTACAAGGCTTTATTATAGCCAATTATAAAAAGACACCTTTGACATGGATAAAATTAAATTTGGACTAGGTATTAAATTCTAGATATTGTTAATTTTATTCGGTATGATAATGATATTGTGGCTGTTTCTCTGTTATTTTTTTACTAGTTAAGTCCTTATCTCTTGGTAATACCAAGTATTTACAGGTGAAATGTTATGATGCCTTGGATTTGTTATAAAATACTTTGGGGTTGAAACTAGTCTCTACTTTTGTATGTATTTGAAATTTTCCATAATTAAAGTATTTTAAATTATTTATAATTGGTACAGCCCAGGAGCTCCTTAAATC
Source organism: Cnephaeus nilssonii (assembly GCF_951640355.1). Lineage (NCBI taxonomy): Eukaryota > Metazoa > Chordata > Mammalia > Chiroptera > Vespertilionidae > Cnephaeus > Cnephaeus nilssonii. The sequence continues at coordinate 44,394,614 of NC_137075.1, forward strand.
AATTGCCTTTTTAAATTCCAAGTACATAGCAAAAATGAATAAATTGCTCCAAGAAATTATCAAGATTTAGTTATTTTAAAAAATGTAACAGAGTTACACCAGTCTGATAACGTTCAGTTACCTGCTGAAGTCTCTACCCTAATGGGCAAGCCCAGCTGTGTTCTCTCACAACATCCTGAGCTTCCTCGTGCTGGCACTGACCCCACTGCGTTTTCATTGCCTTTCCTTGTCTGACTTCACTCTGCTGTGAAATCTGTGAGGGCAGGGACCAGTTCTGTTTCAGTCTTCATTTTATTCCCAGAGCCCGCCGCTCAAAGAACATTTGATGAATACAAGAACAGAAAGAAATGTTCAATGTATCTGTCTTGCTTATTTGATTTTTGGCTCTACTGTTAAGATCTTTAACTTTCCTGCAGGCAGACAAGCTGCTAAAAGCCTTGAAAGCCCACCTGAAAGGAGAAGCAAGAAAAGAAAATGGAAATCAGGTAAGTAAGGTTTTTCATCACCTGTTTAGCAAAACAATCATGTTTAGGTAATGAATGATAAACACAATTAGTGATGTCTTTTAAGACATACTGTTTATTACCAAAAAGATCATGATTGGTTATGGTGAGTCCTTTCATAAAAACTATTGGTTATAGATGGTGAAAGTGTCTTGCAGCAATTAATATGTTGAATAAGATGTTCTTGTACAATTGCAAAAGTTTAACTACTCAGTTGCCAAAAGTTGTAAGAGATAACTTGATATGAGTAGGGAAGGAACTAGATTCAAAGTCAGAAAAACCCAGGTTAAGTAGCAGCTTTGTCATGTTATTGTGTATTACCTGAGAAAACACAAACTCCTTGATTCTTAGTTTCCTGTTCTGAGTGAAAGAGACTTGTAGCAAATGGTAAAGCACTGCTGATGGCAGAGGTTGTCTTGGCTGCTTTAATGTACACCACAGGTTTCAGAGAGGCATGCCGCCTAAAAGGATCAATGAAGGCTTCATTAGGGCCAGGTTTCTTAACTTGAAATAGGGAAAGTGTTGAAAGGCCTTACCGAACTGGGCCTTGGAGAGCATCTGTTATATATCTGGAAATGAAGATAAATATATAAACATGAACTGAAAATCTAACTTCCTCTTATCTGACTGTATAGTCTCTCTAACTGTGTTCCAAGTTATAAACATTTAAAATTCCTTTGATTCCTTTAATTAACTAAAAATAGACAACAAAACAAATTAATAGTTTTTACATCAACTAAATAATTTTATTTGTGTGTGTGTGTGTTTTTAAATTATTAAGGATACATGATTATAGTTCTATCTGAACCTGATTTACTTTGGATAGTAATTGATAAACTAAATTTAAAATTATCTATCATATTTTAAATTCAACATCTCAGGAGCCATTCTTTTCTTTTTTTTTTAAAATATATTTTATTGATTTTTTTACAGAGAGGAAAGGAGAGGGAGAGAGAGAGTTAGAAACATCGATGAGAGAGAAACATCGATCAGCTGCCTCCTGCACACACACCCCTGGGGATGTGCCTGCAACCAAGGCACATGCCCTTGACTGGAATCGAACCTGAGACCCTTGAGTCCACAGGCCCCACTCTATCCACTGAGCCAAACAGGTCAGGGCAGGAGCCATTCTTTTTGAAAAAGTTTCACAAGAGCAGGATGCTAGTCAACATTCAGTCAGATAGAGAATTCCTAAGTGGTGAATCTATCAATCGTGAGCTTGGATTGGTGGAAAAACCTGATGGACAAAAAGTTCATTTATCTAAGACTACAGGAGTCAGCACAATCCAAATGCATGGCAAAGAGATCATTAATGTCCCCAAGGATAGACAAATGAGTAAGCTTCCAGACACCCAAGTCATTACCTGGGGAATGCCCAGGTGTGGATCATATCTGAGTGAGTGTGACATCAGACCTTCTCGAAGCCTATTCTCCCACTAGAGGTCAGTCTTAACTATGAATTGGAGCAGCTCAGATGTAGGTTAGTCTGGCTGTGTGCCTCTTTGGTCCTTTTTTTTTTTTTTTCCAGAGAGGAACGTAAAGGAAGAAAGAGAGAGAAATATCAATGATGAGAGAGAATCATTGATCGGCTGCCTATTGGGGATCAAGCCCACAACCCAGGCATGTGCCCTGACCGGGAATTGAACCATAACCTCCTGGTTCATAGGTCTATGCTCAATCACTGAGCCACGCCTGCCGGGCCTTAGATTTAGACAAGTCTGTTATAGTTAAGCATGGCGCATTCAGGCATTAACACATCTTCGCTATCACTGTTGGCCTCCCGACTAACATACCATGGTTAAGGTGTGTGGGGTTAAAGCAAGACATCTTTGAGAGTTGTGCTAACTGGCTTCTAAAACCAGCTATAGCACCTATACTGCAAGGTGCTACTATGGGGGCTGGATTAGGGGGTGGGGTGAATAACCACTTTAAAAGTATCTGTATATTCCAGTAATATGTTGTGTAACCTGAAGGTACCACTTTTATAGTGGAACGTTTCTTTTTCTTTTCACTGTCTTCCCCACAACTATTCGGGGAGTTGGGAAGTCATATCCAGATAGTATCTTTCTACTCTCATGTAAATATCCCTGCTCCTTTGACATTATATTCACCTATTCTCATTTCTTGTCTGTTGGCCTTCCTGTTGCTTTCTGATGTTCACTGTCTTTTTGTTTTCCTCATGTTCTGACCTTATTTTGGGTGAATTCAAAGGTTCATCTGGATGTCTCTTATACCCTTGTCTCCTGATTCCTTAACTCCTGTGACTTTTGTTTCTGCTATTCATCAGCTGCCCATTTCATTGAGCATATTCTGGACTTTATATCCCTTGGAACTATACTAGTTGGTAATATTTCACCTCTGACTAAAACCTTCCACTCTCTAAGCCTCCTTATTCTTTCACTCCCAACACATTTACTTTATTTATTTATATATTTTTATCGATTTCAGAGAGGGAAAGAGAGGTAGAATATCAATGATGAGCGGGAATCATTGATCAGATGCCTCCTGCACACCCCCCACTGGGGATTGAGCCCACAACCTAGGCATGTGCCCTTGACCAGAATCAAACCTGGGACACTCTATCCACTGAGCCAAACCAGCTAGATCCCAACACATTTACTGAGCCAAACCAGCTAGAGCCCAACACATTTACTTTATACTGTGGTTCTCAATTCAGGTTGTGTGGGAAAATCATTTGGGGAGAATTATTTTTAAAAATACTGGTATATAGGCCTCACCAAAACCCAGGCCAACTAAATCATTCTCAGAGGGTGGGGTCCAGGTATTATAGTGAAATGGACTGAAAAGTCAGCTACAAAGCAGTCTATCCCCTACTTCCATGTGCAGAGTACCAGGTGTCTGCTACCGGCTAAAATATTAGAAGATTTCTCTGTAAGGAAAGTAGATGGTATCAAGCAAAGGGCTTATGGCAATCAAGGATCCCCAGCACGATAGCCTCCTCCTAAGGAACCTACTAGATCAGATTCCACCCGATAACAGGCCCGCACATTCAAACTCCTAATGAGGTTTTTGCTCTGAAATATGAATAAAAGACCAACAATCATAGACATTTAAGGAAAGCCTGTAGTCAGAGTTTAAGTTAAGGAAAAGAAAAAAATGACCCTAGGCTCTGGCTGGGTAGCTCCATTGGTTTATAGCATCATCCCCAAACACCAAGGTTGTAGGTTTCATCTCCCAGTCAGGGCACATACAAGAATCAACCAATAGCCCAGCTGGGGTTGCTCAGTGGTTGCACATCAATCTATGAACCAGAAGGTCACAGGTTGATTTCCGGTCAGTGCACATGCCTGTGTTTCCAGCTCGATCCCTACTCAGTAGGGGGCATGTAGGAGGCAGCCAATCAGTGATTCTCTCCCATCATTGATGTTTCTATCTCTGTCCCCCTCTCCCTTCCTCTCTGAAATCAATAACAAAAATATATTTTAAAAAAATGGACCAATGAATCAATAGGTGGAACAACAAACGGATGTTTCTCTCTCTTTCAAATCTATTTTTTTAAAAATTACCCTAAATGAAACAAAGATGATACAGAAAACAAAACTTTTTGTTTTAAAAAGCCTTACAATAACTTATTTATCAATAACCTTTAGAATCAAGCTACACAGAAAAGGCACAGATGATTCAGTTAAGATTACATAATAGGCTGTAAATGTTATCAACTTGGATGCTTAAAGAGAATAGATGACAGAAATTGAGAAGTGAAGGGAAGTGTAAGGATGCTAATATCTGCAGTTTACAAGCTAGATGTATATAGTTGTGGAACAAGATTTAAGGTCTTTAGTATATTTAAAGATGCAAAGCTATCTAATTGAGTGATTAAAGTGGTACGATTCTGTTAGGAAGGACATGGGGAGGTGAGTGATACAAATGAGATAAATTGTAGCACATGATAGGCAATAAATATAGCTATGAAAAATGTAAGTGAAAAAAGAAAAGAAAATATAAGTGAATATCTCATCACTGGTGATATATAAGTAGCCACCTGAAATTAAGCTTGAGAAATAGGAAAGGTAGGCAGAGAACCAACTGCTTTTCATTATAATCTCTTTAGTATTTTTTTTTAGCCATATGTACATGTTTTTAATTAGTTTATTTTAAAAAATTAGAACTTATGAATAAAAAAATTAGAAAAGCACCAAAAACAAATCGAACCTTTCCTTTATAGTCTACAGGTAAAAAAGCCTCCCCTCACATGAATATTTTCTAGTGCTTTTATCTTTTGATCTTTTACATTTAAATCTTTAATACATTCAGATTTCATTTTGGTGTGAGAGAATGATTGAATTTCATTGTCCCTCCCCCCCCCAAAAAAAAATTAAAAACAATTTTCTCAGCATCATGTGTTGAATAATGAATCCAACCTTCCCCGACAAATATGAAGTATAACCATTATCACACAATGATTTAGTATATAAACAGGTCTGTTTGAGATGTTCTGGTAACCTGTATTGTACTGTTTTGACAATGTAGCTCTTTACTTTTAGTTTATGGTAGTGAAGTGCTGTTCTTACTTTACTCCTTATTTTCACCTTTAACAAGCTGCTTTGGGCTCTCTAAGCCCCCATTTCCCCATCTGTGAACTGTGGATAATATTATTACCTATCTCATAAGCTTTGAGAAATAAATGAGATAATCTAGGTAAACAGTCCAATAAAGTTGTGATATTAGCTGTAATTATTATTAGTTATAGGGTACTGCCTGGCACATAGCATATATTCAATAAATTCATGCACTTTTTTTTTTAATAGAATGCCAGGCATCCATTATACATATTTTTTTTTTCATTATACATATTTTTTATAATGTATTTTTATTGATTTCAGAGAAGAAGGGAGAGGGAGAGAGAGATAGAAACATCAATGACGAGAGAGAATCATTGATTGGCTGCCTCCTGCATGCCCCCTACCGGGGATCGAGCCCGAAACCCGGGGATGTGCCCTGTGACCTCCTGGTTTCCAGGTACGCTCAACCACTGAGCCATGCTGGTTGGACGTAATTTATGTTTTTTATTCAGTTTAAATGCTCATTCTTTCTGAGTAGCATGCCTCTATACATAGGACATGGTAGACTAATATCTCTCTTTTCAGGATGAAAGTCAAACTTCTGCATCCTCTTGTGATGAGACCGAGATGCAGATCAGCAGTCAGAAACAAGCTGAGTGGGAACCAGCTGGCCATGTCACCAAGAAAAGGAGAAGGCGCAGGACTGTCCACAGCAATCCTGACTCCCAGGTAAATGGAGGTGTGCAAACTAAAAATAAGCCACCACCTGTGCCAAAATTGGCATATTCTTAGGGAAATTTTTGTTAATTCTCTTATGCTATCAGTAGTGGTAAACACTGTGTTGTAAGCTCCATGAATACACAGCCCTAAGCCTAGGCTGCTCATCACCTTATAGTCTTATAGCAGCAAGGTCAGGTGTTTGCAGGGGCTTCCCTCACTTGCTTTGAGAGGACTCTGATTATATTATCCTTTCATTCAAACATAATTTTTACAAGGCTTAGTCCTAGTATTTATTTGCTAGCTTTGTACAGTCCCTTACTTGTTAGCCTATCTAAACTCTTAGTGTTAGTTTCTCATCCCTGAAAGAGTTAATCTTGCCATTTATGCCTTACAATGGTCCCTAGTATCTCCTAGTCCCAGATTCACACTCTAGTGACACTTGATGGGGCAGAGAACCAAACCTACCACTTGAAATCTTATTCTACTTTTTTTTAACACCTTTCCCCCCTCAGCTTGGTACTCATCTTTTTTTTTTTTTAAGTGTTCATTTATTTTTTTATTGATTTTTAGAGATAGTGGAAGAGAGGGGGAAAGACAGAGAGAAACACATGGATTGGTTGCCTCCTGCACGTGCCCTAACCAGGGCCCAGGCTGGGGAGGAGTCTGCCACCGTGGTACATGCCCTTAACAGTGATTGAACCTGGGACTCTTCAGTCCACAGGCCGACACTCAATCTACTGAGCCAAACTGGCTAGGGCTTGGTACCCATCTTTTGAAGGTAGTGATTACTTCTTTTTTTAAATATCTGACTATAAGCAATATTTTTAATTTTTTTAATGGCATATCTTTAAATTGAGATACCATTGGCATATACGATTACTTCAGTTTCAGGTGTACAATTGAATGATTCGATTGATTTTTGTATATATTGGGAAATGAGCATCCTAATTCTAGTTCATATCCATCACTATATATATTTACAAAAATATTTTTCTTTTAAGATGTATGTACCCTCTTAGCAACGTTCAAATGTGATGACTTCTTATTTATTATTTAAATAATTTATTTCCTTTTTCAATTTGTAGCAGGATCATTCAGAGATAAAAACAAGTGATCCCACTGAGTTCCAGAATCAAGAAAAACAGGAAAACCAGGCTCTCAGACCTGTTGCAGAAGTTCCATCTCCACCAGATGAGAGACAAGGAAACGAGAATGCAGTGTCCTCGGGAAATAGTGGAATAAATGGTATGCCAAGTAACTAAAAAAATCCAGAACTGCTAGGGCAGCATGTGCCTTAGATTCCTATGATTGCTGTAATGAAGTGCTACAAATTGGGTGGCTTAAAATAACACATTTATTCTCTTACAGTTCTGGAGGCTGGAAGTCTGAATGGTCAGTAGGGCTATTCTCCTTCTAGAGTCTAGACCCTGGATAGAATCCGGCCTGGCCTAGTCTAACTTTTAGTGGTGGCAATTGATGCTGTGTTTCTTGGCTTACAGCTGCATTAGTCTGTTTTATGGCATTCTCTCTGTCTTAAAAGGACACTAGTCTTGCCCTAGCCAATTTGGCTCAGTGGATAGAGTATCAGCCCGCAGACTGGGAGGGTCCTGTATTCGATTCTGGTCAAGGGCACGCATCTCTGTTGCAGGCTCAATCCCCGGCCCTGGTTGGGGCGTGTGCGGGAGGCAACCGATCAATGTGTCTCAGTGATATCAATGTTTTTCTCTCTCTGTCTCTCTCCCTCCCTTCCACTCTCTCTAAAAATCAATGGGGAAAATATCCTCGGGTAAGGATTTAAAAAAGGACACCAGTCCTGTTGGATTAGGGTTTTCACCATAATGACTTCATCTTGATTTGATGACATCTACCAAGAATCTATCTATAATAATAAAGCATAATATGCTAATTAGACCGGACATCTTTCCTGACCACCTTCCAGACGAAGCCAGGGCTGCGAGGGAAGCCCAGGTCCTGGGTGCCGGAGGGAAGCTGGTGCTGGCAGCTAGAGGAAGGAAGGCCTACTCTTGCACGAATTTTGTGCGTCGGGCCTCCAGTTTACAAATAAGGTTATATCACAGTTACTGGAGGTTAAGACCCTAGCATATCTTTTGGGGGGGATACAGTTCAACCCACAACACCATTTTATAGCACTTATAAGGGTTTGACAAAGTAAAAGTTTGAACCAAATATAGTAGGCCATCAGATCATCTTTATTAATTTGAGAAACCAGAATAAGAGTGGTAGCTGTGAAGTTTAGGGAATTGATCTCTACTTAGTGATGAGGAGAGCCTGCATTTTGTCCATTAGTTCCTTCTGGCTTACTCCCAAGACTGGTACAAAGATCTCTTTGCTTATTCAATCAGGATAATTAAAAGGGAGCTGCAAAGTCTACCTTCCCAGTGGTGTGGCCTTTTTTTAATGATGATCTATCTATATCTATCTATCTATCTATCTATCTATCTATCTATCTATCTATATATATATAAAACCCTAATATGCAAATAGACCGAACAGCGTTACAACCAAACAATTGGTTGCTATGACGTGCGCTGACCACCAGGGGGCGCGCATGGAACATGGTGGGCGTCGGCAGCAGGCGGCAGAGCATGGAACATGGCGGGCACCGGCCAAGCAGGATAGTAGAACAGGTGAGCGGGGGCGCCAAACCAAGGTGCGGCGCCGGTTGCTATCATCGGGGTGAGCCTCTGGTGGTTATGGAAAATTCTTTGCTCCCATATGCTGTGGTCCTGCCAGGTGCTCCCACCTGCTGCCGGCGCCGGCCCCAATCACAACTGCTTCCGGCACCGGAGCTGCCACTCGCACCTGCTGCCGACGTCTGGTGCCGGCCCTGATCACTCAGTGCCGTTAGCAGGTGTGAGCAGCGGCTGCTGGCCCCAATCACCCCTGAGGGCTTCTCCACCTCCCCCTGCTCCTGAGGGGCGATCGGGACAGCAGCCACCACTTGCACCTGCTGCTCATGCTAGCCCCAATCGCTCCGTGCCTTCAGTGGGTGCAAGCAGGGCTAGGGCCATCAGCGTGTGGGAGTGGCAGCTGGTGGGAGTGGGGCTGCCTGCAGATGGGACTGGGGACCATGACAGGAGGGGTCGGGTGAGGGCATGGAGAATGGGCTGAGAACCGCCCCTGTGCCTACCGCAGCCTCGCAGCCCACAGTTCCTTTCAAGGTGCATGAATTCGTGCACTGGGCCCCTAGTGTTTGTATATTCTTAGATTCTAACCTCCTAAAAACCTCTTGCCTAAACTTCTCAACCAAAAGTTTGTTTCAATAAGAACAGAAAACTTCAATTCCTGTATACCTAAAAGAACTTCTGCTTTCTGATTTCCTTCCTCAAGCCTGCCAATTGCAACAGAGTCTGTGTTTCACCCCAGCCAATCTGCCTGGTCCAGTGTCCAACAAGCAGTTAAATGCAGAATTTCTAATGCTGAGCCTTCCCATTTCCCCCATAGTTTTGCATTTCTTACTAAATATAGTTCCAGGAGGTCGAGGTTCTGATTCAGTAGGTCTAAGATGAGTCTGGGTGTCTGTAGTTTTCAATAAGCACCCCAGGTTTGACACTTCCCCTCTGTGTTTTTTTTAATAATCCAGATCTGAGGATATTTTTTCCTTTTCTTTTTTTTAGAGAAAGAAAATGAAAGGGAGGGTGAGAGAGAGGGAAACATGAATGTGAGGGAGGCACATCAATTGGTTTCCTCCCACACGCACCCCAGCCAGGGGCCAGGGATCAAGTCTGTAATAGAGGTATGTGCCCTTGACTGGAATCAAACCCTCAACCCTTTAAGTGCCGAGGCTCTAACCACTGAGCAAAATCCACTAGAGCTCCTTTGTCCTTTTATGCATATGCCTCACATACCCATTTAAAACCATGATTTAGAGAAAGTTGTTGGGAAATATGACAAAGAGCCAGAAGTGGGGGTAGAATTACAAATGTCTGCTATTCCACCAATTACTTTATCCAGAAGATGTAGCTTTAGGACTAAGTTTCAATGCCATAGAAAAACAGTGTGGACACATTAAGTCAGGTTTGACTAATGAAACACAAGCTGTTTGAAGGAGAAAAATTTGATCATGTAGTTAGTTTCTGGTGAGAGAATTTTTTTTTAAACTTTTTATTTTGACATAATTTCAGACTTAAAGTTGTAAGAATAATACCACAAATTCCTATGTCTTTTTCACCTAGATTTCCCAAATGTTAACACTATTACATTATTTCCTCTCTGTTTATATTTATGTATACATATGTGTGATATTCATTTTCTTCCTGAACTGTTTGAGAGTAAGTTGCAGATATGTGCTCCTTTACCCTAAATCAGTGGTTCCCAACGTGGAGCACACGCCCCACAGGGGGGCAATTTGATTTTTTAAATTTTAAGGGGGGCAATTCAAGAATGAGTTATTAATGATTTTTTTGCATTTCTTATGGTTCTAGGGGCCTCATATACAGTATCCTATATAATAAAGAGCTGATATGCAAATAGTCGTCATGCCGTGATGCCGTAACGACTGATCAGCAGGGACCTCAGGCCATGCCCCGGCGCCCGCACCCCCTGCCCCGGCACTGGGGCCGGGGTACCTGAGGCCGTGTCCCCCTGAGACCATGCCCTCTGCCCCAGCGCCAGGGCCCAGGGACCTGAGGCCCTATCCCCTGCCTTGGCGCCAGGACTTGAGGCTGCTTCCCCCACCTGGCGGGGCTTGATGGGGGTGGGGCCGGCTGGACACTTCTATTATAGAGAAAGGTCAAATAGCAATATTAAAATATTTCCTCTAATGAATTCCCTTTTAATGTGCACGAATTTCGTGCACCAGGCCACTAGTATAAATATATATTGTGACATATTTATGCATTTCAGTTCTCTATTATATGTTTTGAAACTTTATTTGCTATTTTTTTTATATCACTTCATACTATTTTTTTTAAACAATTTCTTAGTGATTTCTTCCTCAGTACTTCAACTGTCCTTTCGTTCTTTTATATTTTTCTTTCCTGGATGCCATGTTCTTTGGAAGCTGTTTAGACCAAGTTAATGGCCTTTTAGGCTTCCTTCATGTAAATAGGAGTTCACTTTTTGAATAATAAGAATTATATGTCATGGGGAGGTGGGCATTAGTATTTTAGAGATGCTTAGGTGGGACATGGCCAAAAAAAGCTTGGGAACCACTGCCCTAAATACTTCAGTGTGTGTTTCTTAAAACACAGGGACTTTCTCTCACAAATATACAGAGTACAAAAGGCTCATTGACTTGGCTTTATATTCCATGTTGCAACTAATATTTAGGATGCCACTACTTGTCAAGTTATGGTATAGTATCAAAAAAGAATATCACAGTTATCTGAAAATGTTATTAAAATACTCTTCCCTTTCAATCGCACATCTGTGTATGGCAAGATTTGTTTTTATATATACACTGAGTTGCCAGATTATTATGATCTCTGAACGCATAATAATCTGGCCACTCATAAAGTGTGTGTGTGTGTGTATGTGTGTATATATATTTGTGTGTGTGTGTGTGTGTGTGTGTGTGTGTGTGTGTTAGAGGCCCGGTGCATGAATTCATGCATGGATGGGGTCCCGCCAGCCTGGCCAGGGGGAGGGGACATGGGCAGCTGGCCTGCCTGCCTGCTGGTCTAACTCCTGGTCGAGGGGATAATTTGCATATTAGCCTTTTATTATATAGGATATACACTGAGTGGCCAGATTATTATGCATTCAGAAATCATAATAATCTGGCCACTCAGTGTATATATCAACCAAAACAACATGTTGTAACACATTATCTACAGAAGTAGGTAGAGAATCCAGCTGCCTTTTATAAGTCAAACATTAAATAAATTGTTTTTAAAAGCCACTCATTATTTTTGTGTTAGAAACTTATTTTTCCAATAATTCCATCCACTTATTCCAATAATTCCATCAATTATGTCTCTAAAAACAGGAAAATCTCAGCTCATCCTTTGCATTTCATTGTCATGTTTCTTTAGCCTACTTTAATCTGGAATACTTTCTCAGTCTTCCTTTGTCTTTCAGGATGTTGACATGTTCTAATATAGGCAAGTTTTTTGGGGGGTCCTCTGACTTGGTTTGTCTAATGTGCTGATGATTAGATTCAGATCATGCACTTTTGGCCGAGGGATGTGTCCTTCTCAGCACCCCAGAAGGCACAGGTGTTGGTTTTTCCTGTAATTAGTCATGCTAAGTTCCATCACCTGGTTATGGTGGTATCTGCTACGTTGCTTCTCTGTAAAGTTACTATTTTTCCATTTGTAATTAATAAATACCTTGTGAGGAGTGACACTGACTCTAAATCTCCCGTTTTTCACAGAATTTTTCTGTTTTTAGTTTTGTTTTGTTTTTAATCCTCACCCAAGGACATGCTTAAAGAAAGGAAGGGAGAGAGAGAAAAACATCAATTGGTTGCCTTCCATACGTTCCCCAACCAGGGATTGAACCTGCAACCCAGGTGTGTTTCCTGCTCACAACTTTTTGGTGTATGGGTGACACTCTAACCAACTGAGCCACTCCGGCCAGCTCTCTCTGGTTTTAGAGTCAGGGTCCAAGCAGAAGCCCCTGGAGCCCCAACTGCTCTATGGAATATTCTTTGCCTTGTTTAATTGATACATTAGGGAACCTTAAAGATGATGACTTTATAAGTAGTATTACTTGAAAATCCACTTACATATTTTTAGTAGATTACCTCGAGTTGAAAAAGATATCAGAAAGTAGAAAATGATTATAAGTAGGGGAAAAATAGTAGACCTTGTATACGCCATGATTTCAACTGGATTTAAAGAACAAAAATGAAACAAGTATAGGCATACCTTTCTTTATTGTGCTTTGCTTTATTGCCTCTACAGATGTTGCATTTTTTTTACAAATTCAAGGCAAAAAAATACTGCTTGTTTTATTGCAGTGGTCTGGAACAGAACCCTCCATATCTCTGAGATGTTCCTGTACAGAAGCAAAGGACCCGAGGAAACATGTCAGAATGCTAATGATGTGTCTTAGGCTGGTGGGGTTATGTGCTTTTTATCATTCTAGTTATAACAACATGTTTATAGCAAAAGTTATGAAAAGGTGTTTTTAAATTTTTGATATAACTTCTATATAGGAAGCAAAATTTCTGCCTAGTTCAGGCATATGAGCTAAATTTTAGTGATGCTGTAAGTTGTTGTGCTCCTTGTGTGCCATTTCTCCCACCACCTTGGCAGAGCCTATCACATGAATATGCTCATGACATTTCTAAAAGGCAAGAATTTATTGAAATCTTTTCATTGGTTCTGTATCTTTGTATTCAGGTAATGAAGATTCAAAGGTACCTTCAGAAAGAAAGAAGTCTGTCTACACAGATGCGTTTTCCAAATCTGGAAAAAATAAAAGAATTGCAATCACTACTCCAAGTAAGTTTTGCCGGCTGATGTTGGAGAGTCAGGGTACTGACTGTCACAGCTAACATCTGGGATGCGGGAACTGGGGCTGGCATATGTGTTCTCCCATTTTCTAGCTGGGAGACTTTGGGCAGCTTACTCATCCTCAGTAAACCACTTCTTCAGTTGAACGTTGGAATGGTTGTACTGCCTATTCCATCAGGTTGATATATAGATTAATTGAGCCTATTTTTTACCTCTGATTACCTAGCACAGTAACTAACATGTAGCAGGTATTCACTAAATATCAGAGAATGCATGTCTGTAAAGTACCTTGGTATAGTGTCCACTTTGTAATAAATTACTTTAAAAAAAAAAGTCTAAGGCAGTGGTCACCAACCTTTCGGACCTCACAGACCACCAGTGGTCCGCGGACCACAGGTTGGCGACTGCTGTTCCGAAGGTTTTCTTAAACCAGTGGTCACCAACCTTTCGGACCTCACGGACCACCAGTTGGCGACTGCTGGTCTAAGGGGCTCCATTTTGGGACATGTAATTCTTCTTCCCTATTTCTTATTCAGAATATATATTTAGAATATATACCTAGTTAGAATAGTACAGAGGAGAGGTCAGCAACTCTCCTCTGTACTATTCTACTACTGCCTGCCTTGGCCTAGAATGGTTTTTACACTTATAAAGGGTTCTATGAAAAAAAAGAAGTAAATGAGATAGATCATACCATTTGTGGTCACAAAGCCTACTTACTGTCTGCCCTTTACAGAAAAAGTATGCCAATGCTTGGCATAGAGCTTTCTAAGCATTTTAAAACATCAAATTTATGATTAAAATAAGGCCATTTGATTAATTGGTGAGGGGAGAGGACAAATATGCTATTTTCTTATCCCCTACACAAAATCAAGATGTCAGTTAGCAGTGGCACAATGGAGAGATGGTGAATATTGAATTGTTTTTAAGATAGATATGCTTTGCCCCTGAGTTTCCAAAAACTAAATGTTCTAAATGTTTCAAAATTAAAGTTTTGGCAAAGATGATATTGAAACTGAATGTTAGGAATACAGACGAGAGAATAAGTGTTTATAGGAAAACAAAGGGAAGGTAAATAAATGGATTTTGTTTGTTATTAATTTTCATATTTTGTGGAATGTTCTAGACTTTAAGAAGCTTCATGAGGCCCATTTTAAGGAAATGGAGTCCATTGATCAATATATTAAGAGAAAAAAGAAAAATTTTGAACAACACAATTCACTTAATGAACTGAAGGTAATTATGTTCTTAATGGGACTAAAATATTTTATTTTAATCTTGGTACCATATATACACCATGGTTAATACAGCCAGCTTTCGATGGATTTGTGGAATGGATTTGTTTGAGTTTAATGCATCTTTATTATCTTAAATTGCTTTCCCCTACCATAAGAATTTTCAAAACCCTTCAAATAAACACTGAGTCCTCACTATACAGAATGAATTTCAAAGTGGAAATAAGTTATCCTGTTTTCCACATTCAGACATTGTGCTTGTCACCTTTGTTGAGGATGGACTGCTATAATTATGCCGAAGCCATCTTCTTTCCCTGTCTCTCACCTAATGGAGAAAGGGTGGCTAGCAGTGGCTACTTAAAGGCTCTCAGTGATTGCTGAGCTCCCCAGGGGGCCTTCAGTCCAGGTCCTACTGGACTCAGGTCCCCTTCAAGTAAGAAAAGGTGATAAAGTCAAGCCCTGAGGTTGAGTTACTGGAGTAGGGAGCTGATAACATCCTCGAAAGTTGATGCTATTATCTTATGTGGTATCTGGTGTTCAAAGGAGGCTAGGGAAACATTTATTTTAGAATTTTTAATAAAACTTAACCACCTGCCTTATTTCTCCAAAAGTATTTGAGGCAGTTTGTGGTATTACAACACAAAACAGTGTAAAGTCTATTTAAAAAGGGCAGAAGCCCTAGCCAGTTTGGCTCAGTGGATAGAGTATCGGCCTATGGACTGAAGAGTCCTGGGTTCCATTCTGGTCAAGGGCACATGCCCGGGTTTCAGGCTCGATCCCCAGTAAGGGGTGTGTAGGAGGCAGCCAATCAATGATTCTCTCTCATCATTGATGTTTCTATCTCTCCCACTCCCTTCCTTTCTGAAATAAAATATATATAATAAATAAATAAATAGGACAGAAAATGAGCACTGATGCCAGGTACATTGTCTATTCTATCAGTCACTTGGTTGAGTTTTTAGTTTTCTGCCAACAGGGAAATGTGTACTGGGTGATAAATTCTAAATAGTAAAACACATACACACAAACCCCATAAGCTTCTTCATGAGACGCATAATCTAGGGTAGTAAACATTCATTTGAACAAGATTCATAAAACCACTGTTATACAGTCAAAGACACTGTTTATCAGTCTTCAAGCAAACATTGACAAAGCCAAGTCATGGCATTAAACATCTCCATTCCTTTATACCGATCAATAATGTGGGTGGAGAATCCAAAGAGGAGATATTTAGTATGTCTGCAATACTTTCATAAATATTAGCAAGGGCTATCACTACATTCACAGTTGAATATAAATGAGTATCTTATTTTTTTTTTTTTTTTTTTTTTTAATTTCTTTATTGATTAAGGTGTCACATATTTGTCCTCATCCCCCCATTCCCATCCCACACCCCTCCCCTTGGATGCCCCAACCCTCTGTTGAACTTAAGCATTGGTTAGGCTCATATGCATGCACACAAGACCTTTGGTTGATCTCTCCCCCCTCCCCCCACCCTCCCCTATCCTCCCTCTGAGGCCCGATAGTCCGATCGATGCCTCCTTGTTTCTGGTTCTGTTCTTGTTCATCAGTCTATGTTGTTCATCATTTCCCCTAGATGAGCGAAATCATGTGTCACTAGAGATATACTTATAAGAATTGAATGTGCGACGAGCAATAATAGTTATGCTGACAGGCAAATGAATCAGTCTGTAGTGAGTTTCTTTCTGGACCAACAGTTCTTTTGAGACCCAATATCAATGTCCACCAGTTCCCTATGAGTACATGTCGGCACTGACCCCTCAGCTCTGGATGGTGGACAAATGGTGGTAATGCAGGTCCGACTCCCTCTGGTTTGGTCTCGGCCGGACCCAGGGGCACTGCTTCACCCGGATCCAGGGGCCCACGGCCTCACCCGGACCCGGGGCCAGGCTCACCCGGATCCAGGGGCCCGCGGCCCCACCCGGACCCGGGGCCAGGCCCACCCGGATCCAGGGGCCCGCGGCCCCACCCGGACCCGGGGCCAGGCCCACCCGGATCCAGGGGCCCGCGGCCCCACCCGGACCCGGGGCCAGGCCCACCCGGATCCAGGGGCCCGCGGCCCCACCCGGACCCGGGGCCAGGCCCACCCGGATCCAGGGGCCCGCGGCCTCACCCGGACCCGGGGCCAGGCCCACCCGGATCCAGGGGCCCGCGGCCTCACCCGGACCCGGGGCCAGGCCCACCCGGATCCAGGGGCCCGCGGCCTCACCCGGACCCGGGGCCAGGCCCACCCGGATCCAGGGGCCCGCGGCCACACCCGGACCCGGGGCCCAGGCCCACCCGGATCCAGGGGCCCGCGGCCCCACCCGGACCCGGGGGCCAGGCCCACCCGGATCCAGGGGCCCGCGGCCCCACGCGGACCCGGGGGCCAGGCCCACCCGGATCCAGGGGCCCGCGGCCTCACCCGGACCCGGGACCCAGGCTCACCCGGATCCAGGGGCCCGCGGCCTCACCCGGACCCGGGGCCAGGCTCACCTGGATCCAGGGGCCCGCGGCCTCACCCGGACCCGGGGCCAGGCCCACCCGGATCCAGGGGCCCGCGGCCTCACCCGGACCCGGGGCCCAGGCCCACCCGGATCCAGGGGCCCGCGGCCTCACCCGGACCCGGGACCCAGGCCCACCCGGATCCAGGGGCCCGCGGCCCCACCCGGACCCGGGACCCAGGCCCACCCGGATCCAGGGGCCCGCGGCCTCACCCGGACCCGGGACCCAGGCCCACCCGGATCCAGGGGCCCGCGGCCTCACCCGGACCCGGGACCCAGGCTCACCCGGATCCAGGGGCCCGCGGCCTCACCCGGACCCGGGACCCAGGCTCACCCGGATCCAGGGGCCCGCGGCCTCGCCCGGACCCGGGACCAAGGCTCACCCGGATCCAGGGGCCCGCGGCCTCGCCCAGACCCAGGATTCAGCCTCACCCGGACCCAGGGGCGCATGGCCTCGCCCGGACCCAGGGGCACGTGGCCTCACCCGGACCCGGGGCCCAGCCTCACCCTGACCCAGTTCCCAGCCTCACCCGGAACCAGGGGCACGCGGCTTCACCCGGATCCGGGACCCAGCGGAGTTTCGTCTTCTTGATCCCAATTCCTGTTGGTCAATTCCCTCTCAGCAATTCCTTCGGCCATTTTCTCAGAGTTCCAGGGCAGCCACCGCAGAACTCGTTGGGCGGCGGGCTTGGCGAAGCTCCGGTGTGCCCGGTGCGCGGCGGCGGGCTGGTCCGGGGTGGCTGCGTCGGCCCTTGGGTCTGCAGCGGTGGCCGGTCGCCGAGCGTGCGCACCTGGCCGCTTCCGGGGCGTTGAGATTCTTGAAGGACTCGGAGGTCAGCAAGCGCGTAGTCTCCCGCCCC
The DNA here is from genome assembly GCF_951640355.1 of Cnephaeus nilssonii. Taxonomy (NCBI): domain Eukaryota; kingdom Metazoa; phylum Chordata; class Mammalia; order Chiroptera; family Vespertilionidae; genus Cnephaeus; species Cnephaeus nilssonii. Next base: position 44,412,383 of record NC_137075.1, read on the forward strand.
ATGTCTCCCAGGGGCTCGTCTGTCCGTGCTCGGCAGCGAGTGAAGCCTTCCCCTCAGCCGGAGACCGCTGGGGGAACTGCGCCGAGCACGTTCCAGGCCGCCATTGTGTCGCCTGAGCCGTAGTTTTTAAAGTGTGGTCTTTGGGTCACCGGCATCAGCTTCATCCCGCGTACCCCTCTCTTTTATTCTAGTTGTATAGCATCCGCTCAGTTAGCCCTCCGGTGGTTCTGGATGGTGTCCGCTCCGCTCTCCCATTGTAGTCTCAAAACCGTTGTGGTAGGCAGCAATCAGGCTTCTGCCCTATGCCTCCATCTTGGTCCTTGTTTGTATAGTTAAGTCTTGATTGTTGTTGGTGTCACTGGGAGGAATTGTCCTCCAGTCCTATTGGCCGTGCGGACCCTCTGTGTCTATAAAGGAAGAGTTGCTGTGCAGGAGACACGCCTATGTGCCGGGTCTTGGTGCAGCAAGGCTTCGGCGCTCACTGCGTCTGCCTCTTGAATGTGTCCCTTATGGGAGTGGTTGAAATCTGGTGTCATCTCACACCGACCACTAGATGCCCTCGTTTCTGGGTCTCCAATGGAGTGTAGGTCAGCTACTGCCTGTGGCCCCTCAGCAGGAATTACAGCATCCCTTATATTCGTGACCTGTTTCGGTGTCTTCCCCTTTTGGCTGCCTCCCTATCGCTCAGCTTCCCCAATCTCCCTAGGTGGTCGCTCTTGATACCCCCCTTTGTGGGCTGAGTGCAAAGTCTTGGTGTTGTTAAGCCTTGATTGCTGTTGGTACACTGGGAGGATGTGACCTCCAGTCCAATTGGCTGTGAGGATCAGCTGTGTCTATGCCGGGAGACAGCCCCGTTCAACTAGACTTGCAAAATTGTAAAAGCCTCTGTGTTCAGCTTGGATGGGGCGGAGTTACAGGGCGGAGCCTACCGCCTTGGCTTCCCGTCAGCCCCGCCCTATGAGGTTTCTGTGTCTCAGTGTCCCTCCGTACTCCCAGCAAACACCTCTGAGAGAAAAGTGCCCTGGAGTTTCGCGCGCTGCCAAACAGTCTAGTCTCTCCCCCAATGAATCTGGATTCCCAGATTCTCTCCCGGAACTGGGTTTCCGTGTAGTCAGAATTGGGGCTCACCTCAGTCTGGCGCTTTTGTCTCCTTCCCTCCAGGGCGACTCAGCGGCACAGTCAACAGCCCATCCTCCGCGCACAATCCTGTGTGCGCCTCCGGTGCTCTGCTCTTCGCCACCTCTCTGCATCTCTGCCTTACAGCCCAGCTTTCCCCAGTATGAGCATGGCTTCCCCGGGTCTTTCCCGGAACTGGGGTTCAGTGCAGTTGGAACTGGGGGTTCAGCACAGTCCGGAGCTTTTGTCTCCTTCCCGCTAGGGCAATCCAGTGGCACAGGCAACAGTTCCTCCTCTGCGCACATTCCCGTGCGCGGCTCCGGCGCAGCTCCTCTGTGTCTCCGTCCCACAGCCCAGACTCCCCCAGTATGAGCCCGGCTTCCCAGGGTTTCGCCGGGCACTGGGGTTCAGTGCAGTCGGAGCTGGGGTTCAGCACAATCTGGCGCTTTTATCTCCTTCCCGCCAGAGAACGCCAGCCAGGCCGCCAGCCGCCCCTTCCTCTCCGGCTCCGTCTTCCCCGCACGCACGCGGGCTCCTGTCTCCGCCCGTGTCTCCATACCTCAAGCTTTTACGGCTTCTCTGATTTTCCTTGTGGTTTTCTTTTTCCTTCTAATTGTGCGCATTTCAGTCAGCCAGCTTTCCTGTGGTTCTGGATGATGTCCGTTTTGACTTTTAGTTGTGTTTTTGATATTGTTGTGCCCGGCTGTAGGTTAGGTGTTTAACCTATGCCGCCATCTTGGTTTCCAAGGCCGAGTATCTTATTTTTTAGTGATAGCCCCATCTGAGTGAGTTTAGTTCTAAAATCCTTCCCCACCCCCATGATTTAAGGAATTGACCTATCAGATGGGTTATTTAGTATGACCTATTTGGAGACCGGAGAATAAAAATAATTACATGACTTTGACATAGCTGATATGAAGTTTGGAGATTGGTCATCTAGGTAGTGACAGTAATAAATGAGCAAAGATCCTAGAGAGAATCATCCTAGCTGTGACCAATCTTTCCCTGACTTTCATGATTAGACAAGGGACACCTATTGGATTTGGTTGCCAAATGGCCCTCTGCAAAGATCAGAAAACTTGTGCCGTGAGATATCTGTTTACTTTGTTAACAGTGGTAATGATAAAATTTTAAAATCTTTGATACTATAAAAAAAAAATCTCAATTGAATCTCTCTGATCATTCTGTTACATGTTTATGTTGTATACCTTCTATACTAATAAAAGGGTAATATGCTAATTAGACCAGACATCTTCTGGACATACATCTGGATGTCCTTCCAGACAAAGCCACGGTGGTGGGGGCTGAGGCAGAGGCAGTTAGGGGCGACCCTGCCAGCAAGAGCGGGGACAGTTGGGGGCGATCAGGCCAGCACGGGGGGGGGGGGGCAGTTAGGGGTGACTGGGCCAGCAGGGTAGGGCAGTTGGGGGTGATCGGGCCAGCAAGGGAGGGCAGTTGGGGCGACCAAGTCTGCAGGGGAAGGCAGTTGGGGGTGACCGGGCCTGCAGGGGACGGAGGGCAATTGGGAGGGACCTCCCAGCTGGTGGCGCTGTGGCAGGTGGGCGGGGCCTCCCTCTGCGGGGTGATCTATGTGGGGACCCCTGCAATGCTGTGGCGGGTGTGCAGGGCCGACCAGCTATCAGCCCACAGAGGGAGGCCCAGGCCAGCCAAGCGATCACACCCATACCTGTCGCCTGCAGAGGGAGGCGACCGGTGGGGGTGGGGGTGGGGTGGGGGGGCAGCGCCGCACAGATGGCAAGCATGGGCAGTGGCAGCAGCGGGGGTGGGGCCAGCTGCTGGCAGCCGGAAAAAGGAAAGCCTCAATAGGCCAGGCCAAGGGACCCTATCCTTGAGGTCCCAGATTGCAAGAGGGCGCAGGCCAGGCTGAGGGTCACCCCTCCCCCCCCTCCCTGTGCAGGAATTTTGTGTGCTGGGCCTCTAGTATGTTATAATTGGCTGTTTTCTTTTAATTTGCTTATTTAAATTTTTTTGCATATTTATAAGCCAATGATATATATTATCTATAATAATAAAAGGGTAACATGCTAATTAGACCAGACAGCCAGGCGACCTTCCAGACGTCATTCTGGATGTTCTTCCAGATGCAGCCGCAACAGGGCCGAGGCAGAGGCAGTTAGGAGCAATCAGGCAGGCAGGCAGGCGAGCAGTTAGGAGCCAGTGGTCCCGGATTGCTAGAGGGTGCAGGCTGGGCTGAGGGACCCTCCCCTCCTCCCCCCATGCACGATTTCGTGCACAGGGCCTCTAGTATGTTATAAATATTTGCCCACAGTTTATCTTTTAACTATATTAATAGTGTCTTTTACCTTGTGGAAGGTGTTTTTGTTTTATTTTTAGTTAAATCTATCCAACTTTTCATTTTAAAGCTCTGAGTTGTTTTCATGCACTACCTGTCCCAGGATCATAAAAATGTGCTCTTATATTTATATTTACTGTTTTGTTATTTTTCCCTATGTTTAATCTTTAACCCATGTTTTTATTTTTGTGTATTATATGATTGAGTTATTTGCTTTGTTAAAAAAAGATTTTTATTGCTGCTTGGGTGGTGTGACTCAGTGATGGAGCATCAACACATGAACCATGAGGTCATGGTTTGATTCCTGGTCAGGGCACATGCCCAGCTTGTAGGCTCAATCTCCAGCAGGAGGCATGCAGGAGGCAGCCGATCAGTGATTCTCATCATTGATGTTTTTATCTCTCTCTCCCTTCTCTCTAAAATCAATAAAAACATATAAAAAACATAGAGGGTGGGAGAAGTAGGGATGGAATTATTTGTAGATTCCATATACTAATTATGTAATAAATTCTCTGAGTTTGTATTTAATAAACTCCATATCATGCTCTCAAAGTTACCATATGCCCAAGAGAACCTATTTATTCTTTCTTTCTGGCCACAGGGTCTGTTTAAGCCACATTCTTTCTCTAGTTAGAAAATACCTGGGGACTTGGGAAGGGCTTTCTGTAACACATTACTCAGCACAACCAGAAGTTACTATTAAATCCATCACCATAGCAACACAGGTATAGGGAACTGCCCAGCCTGCCAGGCAGGTAGGATAGGATGAAGTAATGCAGAAGGAAGGGATGATAGGAGGAGTTAAAAATGGGGATGATGGGGGCTGGAGATGAAAGGAGTGTGGGGGTCACATATAATACCTTAATAAAAAAATTGAAAAAAATAAAATAAAAATAAAACGTATTCCAAGAAAAAAAAAAAGGAGTGTGGGGGGGAAATAAATGGGAGCGCTCTTCTGCACTTTGCCAAGGACACAATACTGTCTAAGAGGTCAAGCTTTAATGACGTATTTTCCTTCCTCAGAAGCGGTCCATAACTAAGGAAGTGGTGGCAACTCCAGTGGGTCTCCAAGGAAGATTCTCTATGGCTTGTACTCCCTCAAGCCAGCAGCGCTCACAAGGCCGGGCCCAGGGTGCTGCAGATCTGAGCACCTTGTATATGAAGGGGTCGGTCAAACGTTCCACTCTCTCAGCAACTAAAATGAATGTCAGGTAAAGAACTCCAAAATGTGATGGAGGACAAGGTCTCAAAACTTTACAGCTTCTAATACATTTCAGGTGGACTACATGAAATATTTTCACGTTGATAAAAAAAGAACTAACACTGGCCAGTTGGTTCAGTTCGTTGGAGTGTTGTCCCCTACACTAAAAAAGGTTGCGTGTTCAATTCCCAGTCAGGGCACATACCCGAGGCAACAGATCGATGTTTCTCTCACTCTCTCTCTCTGTTCTCCTCTCTAAAATCAATGGACCCGCCGAAACCGGTTTGGCTCAGTGGATAGAGCGTCGGACTGTGGACTCAAGGGTCCCAGGTTCGATTCCGGTCAAGGGCATGTACCTTGGTTGCGGGCACATCCCCAGTGGGGGTTGTGCAGGAGGCAGCTGATCGATGTCTCTCTATCATCGATGTTTCTCTCTATCCCTCTCTCTTCCTCTCTGTAAAAAGTCAATAAAATATATTTTTAAAAATAAATAAATAAATAAAAATAAAATCAATGGACCCATATATCTTCAGGTAAAAAATAATGAAAAAGAGGATCAGAACAGAGAGAAAGATCAGCAAATGGCTTTTTTCTAAGTCCTAATATTTTTCTTTAAATTTGTATTTCGTTTTCTTGTTTTAGGCAACTTACCTAAGCTCACATTTGATTTACTAGTATAAGTAAAGATAGAAAATAAGATATATATGAACATTTTTTATTTTAATATATACCTGCAAATATGTGTAAAGAGAAATTTTTTTATTGACTTAAACACACAGTTGCAGCTAAATTCCTATAGAATATCTCTCAATGCAGTGAATTAAAAAATGGACTTCTCCTAAAGTAGAAATACTCTAACCCATTGGGCATTGCAATATCATAGATATCTCATGCCCACTGATCCCTGTTTTGTTTGCTTGTACATTTCCTGACATCAGGGTGCCCCTCAACTACTACTGTCCCCACATGAAGATCTTCATGCTTTTTTTTTTTTTTTTCCAGAGAGGAAGGGAATGGGGGGAAGAGAAAAAGAGAGAGAGAAAGTGGGAGAGAAACATCAATGAGAGAGAATCACTGTTTGGCTGCCTCCTGGAGATCAAGCCCACAACAAGAATCGAACCCGGGACCCTTCATTCTGCAGGCTGATGCTCTATCCACTGAACCAAACTGGTTAGGGCATTTTCCTTTCTTTTAATACCAAAATTTTATTGTCTTCTTTTTTAAGAGCATCTGCAGCATCTAATAGAGTTGGTGCATGGTAACATGTCCCCAACATGTGCAATTATCTGACATTGTTTTTATCCTCACCTATAGATATGTTTATTGATTTTTTTATTATTTTTTATTTTTTATTTTTTTTTAGAAAGGAAGGGGGAAAGAGAACATCCATGTGAGAGAGAAACATTAATTGGTTGCCTCCCGTACTCGCCCCGACCAGGGATGGAACCTACAATCTGGGCATGTGCCCTGACTGCGAAGTGAACCTGCAACCTTTTGGTATACAGGACGATGCTCCAAGCAACTGAGCCACCGGCCAGAGCTGATAGAGTTTTTAAATCTTAAAAATGCCCTTCAGTTTAGATGAGTTAGCTTAGAATATGAGGTACCTATACTTGGCAGTTCTGATTGTATTTAATGCTTTTTAAGAACACCATGGTCAGGGGCTAGCCTTTGTTTCATTGCAATCTGTCCCCTGTTAACAACCCATCACCAACCCCATATGTATTTATATCTGTCATTAGTAGATATTCATTGAATGTAAGACACTGAGAACTCACCATTATTTTATGAACCAGTAAGAATAGTCATTGCCAACTATGACATATTATCATTGTAAAACACATCCCAATTTCAGTTATGTTAAAATGTAGGAAAACTATGCATTAGAGAATCAAGAAATACATTGTGGCAGGTTGATATGATTAAAAGATGGGTTTATGTACCACCCAAATGAATAATATTATTTTAGGAAGATGTAAGGTCTGTTCCCATTTGGCAGAGCAATCTCCTATTCCCTCTAACTTGCCATCATCAGGAAGAGGAGAAATAAGGGAAGCTTCTTTGAGTACCTCCTAATCTGTAACTAAGGCCTGCAAGCATCTCCTTGCAGCTCTGGCTTATACTGTCATTAGCCAACGCTGAATGAAAAGAGAATACAAGCCATCTACACTAATAAAAGAGAAAGACGCAAATTGACCATACCTCTGTGATGCCCACCAGGCAATCAGGAGTGAGTATGCAAATTAACCCAACAAAGGTGGGTTAATTTGCATACACAGGCACTGAGCAGCCTGTAGGCCCATGTGTAGGCCCTGAGCGGCCAGGGTCCCAGAACGCCCCCAGCCACTCCGGGCCTATGGGCGCAGGCACCAAGCGGCTAGGGGAGGGGTGGCTGCTTGCGTGTGTGCCAGCGCCAAGCGGCGGCCTGGGTCCATGCTCCCAGATCCCCAGCCCTGCGCCCACAACACGGGGCTGCTGGCCTTGGGGGCATGCCACCAGCGGCAGCCGCCGTATGGCTCAGGTCCGCACGCCCCCAAGCCTAGCACCCACAACACAGGTCTGCCAGCCTTGGGGATGTGCCCCCCCGGGCCACGAAAACATGCCCCTAGCACAGTGGACACAACGCAGGGAGTCCTCTGCGCATGAGCTGCAGAGGAAACACCTTTTCTTTTTTTAAAAAATATATTTTATTGATTTTTCACAGAGAAGAGGGGAGAGAGGGATAGACAGTCAGAAACATTGATGAGAGAGAAACATCAATCAGCTGCCTCCTGCACACTCCCCATTGCGGATGTGCCCCCAACCAAGGTACATGCCCTTAACAGGAATCAAACCTGGGACCCTTCAGTCTGCAGGCCGACGCTCTATCCACTGAGCCAAACCAGTTCGAGCGTAAACACCTTTTCTTTCCTCTCATTGGCTAAGCTCCTGGTACACCACTTAGTGTTCTTTGTAACTTGGGTAATAAGAATCCAAGAAGGGCCCTAACCGGTTTGGCTCTGTGGATAGAGCATCGGTCTGCGGACTGAAGGGTCCCAGGTTTGATTCAGGTCAAGGGCATGTACCTTGGTTGTGGGCACATCCCCAGTGGGAGGCGTGCAGGAGGCAGCTGATGATGTTTCTCTCTCATCGATGTTTCTAACTCTCTATCCCTCGCCCTTCCTCTCTGTAAAAAACCAATAAAATATATATATATATATTTAAAAAAAGAATCCAAGAAGGTGATCTAGGGTTTTTCCACCTCACTCCTGGAGGAAAAAACGAAGGTCCGCAGCTGGAGGGGCTAAGAAATGTCATATCCTGCCCTAGCCGGTTTGGCTCAGTGGATAGAGCCTCGGCCTGCCGACCGCAGGGTCTGGGTTCGATTCTGATCAAGGGCATGTACCTAGGTTGCAGGCTAAAAAAAAGGTTGTGAGGATAAAAAAAAAAAAAGAAATGTCATATCCTATGAAAGAGACATCTTGAAAATGCCTAAAGAAAGTTGTCATTTTTTCATGGTGAAGGGACTGGAGTCCATGTTGATGCAAACACTTTGGCAACTGCGGTGGCTGGCAGTGGCTGCAGCAGCGGGGTGATGGGGCTGGTGCCTTCCCCTGATCATCCCAGTTGCCTCACGCAGAGGAGCGGCCTAAGCCATCAGTAGGACATCCCCTGAGGGCTCCCAGTCTGTGAGAGGGGGCAGGCTGGGCTGAGGGACACCCCCCCCAGTGCACAAATTTCATGCACTGGGCCCCTAGTCCTATATAATAAAAGCGTAGTATGCAAATTGTCCCCTCCATTGGGAGTTCTGGGATTTTGACCAGGGGGCAGAGCCAGCCATGGGAAGGGAGGGAGGCCTCAGCTGGCCACTGCCAGCTGCTAGGGATCCTACCAGTGCACAAATTTCATCCGATGGGCCTCTAGTGTTTTATAAATAACAAAAGTTGATAAATGATTTGCTTTAGCGTAAGTGTTTTAAGAGCATCTCTATTCTGCAAAGGAGGTTCATTTGTGTAACAGTATTTACACAAATGAACGGCTGCCTCCTGGGGATCAAGTTGGTACATGGGGGCCCATTCACTGCTTGGTGATGGACAAGTGGCTTTGTTTATAAGCTTGACACAGTTACTCTTAACACTACTCATGTCTTGTACTCCACTGTCCTATTTAGGTTTTCAGCTGCTACTAAAGATAATGAATATAAGCGTTCACTGACTAAGACTCCGGCCAGAAAGTCTCCACATGTGTCCATATCTGGAAATACCCCAAAAGGCCAGGCTGTGCTTGGGACAAACAAGTTAAAGACCACAAAGGGGGATTCTGCTACAGGTAAAAAATATATATATTGGTTCAAAAAAATATATATATATTGGTTCATCTTCAAGCCATGTAACTTCCTGAAATTAAGTTTATCTGTTTCCTTAAGCCTCTCCATATCTGTAAAATCAAAAGCAAACATTTCACCATAGCATATTTTTCATTGTATATTGGTGAGGGAAATGCTAGAATCACAAACAAAAAACTAGTATCTGCCTGAGGACTCATCCCATCCAAGAGGAGTCCTGAGACGTGACCCTCCGTGAAGAGCATTCAGCCCCTTCTCAGACCCAGGGATGAGGAGGACCATGACAGCCTCCAGTGGCCTGCAGGGCTCTGAAACAAACAGGATCCCAGAGTTCATGGAATCAGTGCCACACTATTGACTAGTGGACTGGGTGAGCCAGAATAAGCCATGTAGATACATACCCTTGTTATTAAAAACAAAGCCATGAATCTTTTCCATTTATGTGATTTAAGTTCCTTGCAGGCTTTATGTCTGTATTAATGAAAATGTTACTATTAGTAATATATCATTTTTAAGAAGGGTAAATAATATCAGGGAAATTCTTTAAACAGGATTCTAAACTCCCAGCTGATCATAGGAAATCTCATAATGTTTAGACTATTTGGGGAGAAGCTAACAGGGGAAACAAATCTCAGTGGTTAACTTTCTTCAGTTATTCTTTTCTCCTCTCTTTTAACCTTACATTTGTCTTGGACTTTTCATATAGATTATATTTTTAAGATTGAGAAGTGATACTTTAAATAAAAAACTATAACATGTCTTTTTCTTTTTTTCTCTAATCAAGCCCTTGGGTTTTCTGTTGGCTTTTTTAGTTATTACCCCATTCAAGTTTTCAGCTGAAGCAGCACAGACTCCAGTCTCCAACAAGAAACCAGTGTTTGATCTCAAAGCAAGTTTGTCTCGTCCCCTCAACTATGAGCCACACAAAGGTATGTGGGATGTTTTGCGGTACAAGACATGCAAAGACCTAAGATCAACCCATTTCCCACTGAGGATGTGACTCAGATGGAAACCTTACTTGACTGCCTAGAATTCCTGCCCCCACTCCTCATGATTAAAAAGAATGTCCATTAAGCAAATATTAAATATCTGATTCACTTATATTTTTGTTAATCAAAAACATAATTTCTAATCAATGTTACTACAAAGAATTAAAATTTCAGCCAAAATCAAGAAACTTAGAAGTGAGCCTGTGGGTTAATGTTTTCTTTACAGCTTTCAAAGGATCCCAGGCTGCTGGGAACCACTGGTCCAACAACTGGGATGTTCATTGGCCAGATGTCATTGAGCATATATTAAAGTATTCTTACACCTATAAAAAATATCAATACTTAATGTGATCTCTCTTTTGTGCTTTTGGAATTACTTTTTTAAAAAGCTTCCTACAATAATCATGTTTATGTAATAAGTAGAGGCCCGGTGCATGAAATTCATGCACTGAGGGGGCAGGGGCCTCCCTCAGCCCAGCCTATGCTCTCTCACAGTCTGGGAGCCCTCGGGGGATATCTGACTGACAGCTTAGGCCCACTCCCTAAGCCAGCAGTCAAGACATCCTTAGCACTGCTGCGGATGCAGGAGAGGCTCCCGCCACCGCCGCTGCGCTTGCCAGGCATGAGCCCGGTTTCTGGCTGTGCGGTGCTTCCCCTGTGGGAGCGCACTGACCCCCAGGGGCAGCTCCTGCGTTGAGTGTCTGCCCCCTGGTGGTCAGTACGTGTCATAGCGACCAGTTGTTCTGCTCTTTGGTCGATTTGCATATTAGCCTTTTATTATATAGGATGTTTATTTTTATTTTTTAATATATTTTTATTGATTTCAGAGAGGAAGGGAGAGGGATAGAGAAATAGAAACATCAATAATGAGAGACTCATTGATCAGCTGCCTCCTGCACGTCCCCTACTGGGAATCAAGCCTGCAACCTGGGCATATGCCCTGACCGGGAATCAAACCAGGGACCCTTCAGTCTGCAGTCCAATGCTCTATCCACTGAGCCAAACCGGCTAGGATGTTTATCTTTAAATTACGAATGTCAATGAAATATATAATATAACATAAATCTTATTTAGTTGTGGTAAAAATACATCTACTTTTCTCACACACCCATTTTTTCTTCCCAAGTTTTCCCATCTGTGGCAATGGCACCTCTTTCTATTGAGTTATCTACTGAGTCATCAGGGCAGAAACCTAGGAGTCCTCTTTGGCTCCTCACTTTCTCTTAGACATCATCTCCAGCCCATCAGCTAGTCCTTTCACCTCTACCTTTGAAAAAGATCTTTAATCAGACCACTTTTACCCCTCCATTGTGACTCCCTTTGGTCCAGGTCATCATCATCTTTACCTGGGCTTCTAGAATGACCTCTTTGCCCCACTACAACCTTAAAAACAAACAGAGCACATCACTGCCTTGCTCAGAATCTCCTGAGGTTTCCCATCTCTTTCCCAACTTCAGCCACTGCCTCCTTCCTTCCCTGACTTTGGGACAAATACATTGGTGTTTCAATTCCTCAGACACACCCAGCTCATCCCCACCTCCATTGTATCCCTCTGATCCACCTGGAATGTTGTTGCCACAGACCTTTGCACAGCTTTCTCCCTCATTTTACTGGGACATCCACTCAGCTATCACCAATTCTGGCCTTTCCTCCACTCCCTGCCTCCCAGTCTTTACTCCTTAGCCTGGTGCACATTTCTTCATAGCATGAGTCACCACCTGATGTTATGTTACTTTACTGTCATCTACTTCTACCACTGGCATGTAAGCCCAAGAAAGCAAGGATTTTGACTGCTTGGTTCACTGCTTATGTCCCCAGCTCCTACAACAGTCCCTGGCACATGCAAGGTGCACTCTAAAGTGTTTGCTGTGGGAATGAATATGACCACCAACTTGGCTGACAGTAGAAAACCTGGATTAAAGCTTCATCTGTGCTTATTATTTTTATATCCTAGGCAAGTCAGTTAGTTCCTTTATGGAAGGGAAAATAAGTACTACTTCAGTAGTTATTGATTAAATGGTAATTATGGGTGGGAACATCATTTTTAGGAAATGGTAAACATGCAAATGATAATCACTGGTACTCAGACATAGGTCACAAACTGTAAAAATAAAGCAATACCTAAACATCTGGAATTTGTTCTAAAACCAACATAATATTCCCACTTGTTCTATTCCAAGTACAATTTACGAGGTAATGGTAATAACAAACTGCACAGGTGAAGTACCACTTTTTTAATTTATTTTTATTTTATTTTATCTTTTTAAATATATTTTTATTGATTTTAGGAGGAAGGGAGAGGGAGAGAGAGATAGAAACATCAATGATGAGAAAATCATTGATCGGCTGCCTCCTGCACACCCCCTACTCGGGATCAAGCCCACAACCCCAGGCATGTGCCCTTGGCCGGAATCAACCTGTGACCCTTCAGTCCAAAGGCTGACGCTCTATCCACTGTGCCAAACCAGTTAGGGCAGTACCACTTTTTTTAAATACCACTTTAATATCTATATATCTATATATATGTATATATAGATATATAGATATATATAGATATGTAAGGCTAATATGCTAAGTGTCCAACCATCCCAATAATGACGTCATGTAGCAATGCCTGGCTTCCTCTCCCTAGCGACAACTAGCCTCCTTGCATTTTCTCCAGTCCAGGAACCCAACTTGTTTTATAGCCAAGTGCAAACATTTCACATTTCAACCAAATGTCTGTGAAGTGTTTTCCCGTGCCTCATCTCATTTGATCCTCACAGAAGTCCTGGAGTAGGTAGATAGGAGACTCAGTAGAATCCTATTTTCCTTTTCATTAGCCGTAAAATTTCTAGATTTAGAAAGCTTAGAAGCTTGACCAACCCCACTGAAAAGAAGAAATGGTGGACCTTAAAAATCACTTCAGGTTTTCTCACTGCACAGAATATAGTCAAACACTGCTGCAGTTAAATATTTTACCCTTTGTTCTCCCTGCGTGATCTAAAATAATCTGCTTTGTGTTGATATTTACTGCTGTGTTGCTGACAATTACCTGAAAGAGAAGTTGGGGTGCTTCACTGGGCTGGAAAAAGTTTAGCTAAATCAGAAAGCAGGTCTACTTAAGCAAGTTTATTCTATATATATAAAAGGCTAAGTTGATTTACTCATGCGAGATACATATAAAGCTCTCGCTGGCGCCAATCGCACGCATGTATTTCAATCTGGCATTGTCGATCGTGAATTTGATTGATACTTGCATTAAAGAGAAAGGTCAAATAGCGATATTAAAATATTTCTTTTAATTTCCTTTCAATGTGCATGATCGTGCACCAGGCCACTAAACATAATACCTATGCAACTTGAAATAAACTGCTTGGTTGTAATGGTTCCTTTTAATGTGCTATGTAATGGGAGTTGTTTTTTGTTTTTAGTGTTAAGGTTTTCTTTTTCTTATTAATATATTTTTATTGATTTCAGAGAGGAAGGAAGAGAGAGAAAAATATCACTGATGAGAGAGAAACACTAAGGTTTTCTCTTTGGCTTTCCAAGGATTAAAAAATAGAACACATGCCCAGCCAGTGTGGCACAGTAATTGAGCGTCTACCTATGAACCAGGAGATCACAGTTTGAGTCCAGGTCAGGTCAGATGCCCAGGTTGTGAGCTCGATCCCCAGTAGGGGGCATGCAGGAAGCAGCTGATCAATGATTCTCATCATTTATGTTTCTCTTTCTCCCTTCCTCTCTGAAATAAATAAAAATATCATTTAAAAATAGAACATGTTATTTAGATAAAAAATGCAATTTATATCTATGGAATATGAAATTGAAATTAATAAAAGATTTACACTGGCAAATGTCTATTAAAACAAAGTATAAATGTTGATAGCAAGCAAATAGCCACAGATGAATAAACTTAAGACTATAAATACAAAAGTCTTCATTGATCTATCTTTGTCTCTGTCTTAAACTAGGAAAACTGAAACCATGGGGACAATCTAAAGAAAATAAATCTCTGAATGAGCATGTAAGCAGAGTTAGCTTCCACAAGAAAACTTACAAACAACCTCGTCTTCAGACCAGGTGAGCACATAATTATCCAGTTCTATAAGTCTTTTAATTTTGAAAGACTGTATATAAAAGCAGAACCTCTGAGGGATAGAGAGTCTCAGTAAGTGGTGTCTAAGAGGCTAGAAATGGAATCACATATAGAACTTTCTAAAAGTTCTAATTGTGGATTCTAATTCAGTAGGTTCAAGGTGGGGCCCAAGCATCTGCATTATTTCCAAAGCTCTACAGGTCATTCACAAGAGGACCGATTCAGAGCACTGCTTTCACATGATCTGTCTGCCCAAACTGTGCACCTGATATCCCTCCAGATACCAGTGAACAGGGCACCTAGTTATGCAGATAAATGTAAATTTTTTACTTTCGGGAATCCAGGCTTACTAGGCTTCAAGGCCCTTACACAGGGGGAAAACCCAGGATGTTCCTTAGAGGCTTTCATCTGTATGAAAACCAAGTTAAAGCGAGAGCTTGACCTGGGCTGCAACTGGTCCTGGTTGAGTTGACCCCCTGCATGAAACCCTCCTCATACAGAGTTGCCTGTCATTTGACTTGCCTACATCCACCTGCCACCAAAATCCTTGAATAACTATATTTGCTGTTAAGATCATTAACATGATCCTGGGACTTCCCTCCCCCCTCCCCAATCCCTTTCATAAAAACATAGTGGTTTAAGCCAGTGGTTCCTGGTTCCAGCGTTTTTACTAGACTATGTAATTTTGAGCTTGACCTTTGACTTCCAGAAGTAGTCATTTATCAATTAAAACTACAGGGGTTGGGTTCAGGTACCAGGGTACCTTCAGGTTGCAGTTCTGTGCTTGACTTTAGAATTTATAGCCCTTGAGCACAGCAATGATTTTCATCACAGAGCACCAGATAAGACTGCAGCGTGCCTATAACTATGTTTTGCACAAGTATGCTAGATATCTTTTTAAGTTTGGACATTAGTCTACAAGTGCTTCCATTCCAAGTCGTCTGTTGTGGAGCTTCACTAGAGCCTAATATGTACCTGTCCCTCTTAGGGAGGAGCAACGGAAGAAACACGAGCAAGAACGAAAGGAGAAGAAAGCAAAGGTTTTGGGAACTCGAAGGGGCCTTATTATGGCTGCAGATTAATAGTTTAACATTCTGTAAATATTACTTTATTCTGAACATTTTTTGTAAATATTTTCATACTGTCCTTCCTACTTTAGTCAAAAGATCTTTTTCTGCTCTTAACTTTGTTCCTAAGTCCCTGTACAACTCAATATTTTAATGAGATCTATCCTATACTTTTTTCCCCCATCCTATAGATTCTTTTTTTTTCCCCATCCTATTCTTGACCTAGATTTTTAATGTCAATTTCCCCCTCCTGGCTCTAATATTAACAGAATTGCAATCCTCTTCTAAGCAAGAGCATTTACCTAGAGGTAGCTTATTATAACACAAGCTTTAGTAGAAATTGACTAGTAATAACGTATGGATAGGGTAAGCTGGGAAAAGTCCCCTTTTCATCCTCCAGAGAATCTAGTCATCTTAATAAAACAAGGGGACATATGGGTTGGTTATGACATCAAAATTTTACCCATGTGAAGTGGGTGTTTTTTTTTTTCAAGCTTACGCACCTTTTGTTCAACTCACTTCATGTAATTGTCATCTCACTCAATATCTTAAAAACAAAAACTCTATAGCTCATTCTAGCCTTGCTTATTTAACAATATACAAGGCCATGTTGAAATTTCAGGATTGCTGCTTTAAGGATTACTGTGCTGTTAAACTTAAATTTTATTCAACTTATGGAAAGACTAGAATTTCTTAGCATCATATCCATGTTTGTTGCACCTAAGTGGAATTTCTGAGTTTTGCACTGCTTCAGATTTTCATAAATAAAGTTTTTTCTCTCAGGGGTAGATTCATTCTTTGTAAACATAATTGGCTTCCAAGATTTAGTTGACCAAATAACTTGTACTCCTCAAGCATCCTCTCCTGACCACTCACGCCCACCCCAAGAAGAAATGCCCATGTCCTTCTTTTGTATTTTCACATATACGAACCACCGAACAGGATATATCCTGGGAACTTAATAAACTTAGATTTTGCTATCAAGAGGCAGATATCAGATCAATCAAGAAACCTTGTAGTGACTGTCAAATACATTGCTGTTGAGAAAGTAAAATTATACAACCACCTTGGGAAACAGTTTAGTAATTTCTTTAAAAATTTAAATGTATGTCTACCATATAACCCAGCAATTCTACACCCAGGTATTTCACCAAGAGAAATGAAAACACATGTCCACACAAATTTATAGCAATATTATTCAAAGTAACCAAAGAGTGCAGCTGTCCATCAGTGGATGAATGGGTTTTAAAATATTCTTATGCACTATAAAGTAATGAAGTACTTTTTATATATATTTAAGTGAAATATCCAAAGAAGATAAACCTATTGAGAAAATGGATTAGATTAGTAGTGACCAGGGGCTGGAGAGTGACTGCAAAGGTGCACTGAGTTTTCTTTTTCAGCTGATGGAAATTTTTTAAAGTTAGTTTGTTGTAAAGACTGCACAATTCTGTAAATAATCATTGATTTGTACATTTAAAACAGGCAAACTCTGTGGCCCTGGCCAGGTAGCTCAGTTGGTTACAGCGTCTTCCTCATACGCCAAGGTTGTAGGGTCTATCTCTGGTCAGGTCACATACAAGAGTTAACCTATAAATGCATAAATAAGTAGAACAATAGATTGATGATTTTTTTCCTCTCTCTCAAAATCAATAAGAAAAAATTTTTTAGCCCTAACTGGTTTGGCTCAGTGGATAGAGCGTCAGCCTGCGGACTGAAGGGTCCCAGGTTCGATTCCGGTCAAGGGCATGTACCTTGGTTGCAGGCACATCCCCAGTGGGAGGTGTGCAGGAGGCAGCTGATCGATGTTTCTCTCTCATTGATGTTTCTAGCTCTCTATCTCTCTCCCTTCCTCTCTGTAAAAAAATCAATAAAATAATTTTTTAAAAAAAGAAAATTTTTTTTAGTTGTTAAGTATAAATAAAAGAATTAAATATGTATATAAAATAAAAAATATTTTAGATAGATAAAATAGACAGCCCTAGCCGGTTTGGCTCAGTGGCTAGAACTTTGTCCTGCAGACTGAAGAGTCCCAGGTTCAATTCCTATGAAGGGCACATGTCTGGGTTGCGGGTCAATGCCCAGTAGGGGCATGCAGGAGGCACCTAATCAATGATTCTCATTGATGTTTCTATCTCTCCCTCTCTCCTCCTCTCTGAAATCAATAAAAATATATTTTAAAAAATAAAATAACCGAAACCAGTTTGGCTCAGTGGATAGAGCGTCGGCCTGTGGACTGAAAGGTCCCAGATTCGATTCTGGTCAAGGGCATGTACCTTGGTTGCGGGCACATCCCCAGTAGGGGGTGTGCAGGAGGCAGCTGATCGATGTTTCTCTCTCATCGATGTTTCTAACTTTCTCTCCCTCTCCCTTCCTCTATCTAAAAAATCAATAAAATATCTTTTAAAAAAAAGAATTCATTAAAAAAATAAAATAAAATAAACTTTGTTATGTAAACTATACCTCAATAAAAGCTATTAAAAACAAAAGATAATTACATGAAAATACACAAAGTAGATTGTAGGCCAAAATGATGGAAAAGATATTAGACTTTATATATTTTTTTATTTTAAACCTGGCTTTCTTAGGGTACTCTGTCTATAGTATTATAGCTTCCTTTCTCTAAGATGACAAGAATTTATCAATTTAAACACTGTTAATAAGGTTCTTTTTTTTTTTTTTTTATATATTCAATTTCTGTAATACTTTAAATGGGGAAGTTTTGGGGACATCAGTCTATTACCTGATTTAGTTTCTCTAGTGGTTACATTAAAAGTCACTATAAAGTAAGAACTGGTAAAAATCATGCAGCTTTAGAGGACCAGCTAGCTGCTCTCTGCACACATGTTATGGACTACGTTTGTGTCATCCCAAAATTCATGTTGAAACCCCAATTTCCAACATGATGGTACTTGGAGGTGGGACCTTTTGGAGGCAATTAGGTCTTGAGGATTGAGGCCTTGTGTTGGGATTAGTCTTTGTAAAGAACGGAAAGACACCATGTGAGGATACAGCCAAGAAGGTAGCTGTCTATAAGCCAAGAAGTGGACACTCACCTGATACCAGATATGCAAGTACTTTGATCTTGGACTTCTCAGCCCTCAGAACTGTGAGAAGTAAATTTATGTTGTTTTAGCCACCTGGTCTATAGTAATTTGTTATAGCAGCCTGAACAGACTAAGCATGTCTAGGTATGTCTTTTCTCAGGGACTTCAATAGCACCTTTATCTTAATACTAGAGGCCCAGTGCACGAAATTCATGCATTGGGGAGGGGAGCAGTGTCCCTCAGCCCGGCTTGCACCCTCTCCAATCTGGGACCCCTTGGGGGATGTCCGACTGCTGATTTAGGACTTCCCTCTCACAATCCGGGACGGGACTGCTGGCTCCTAACTGCTTGCCTGCCTGATTGCCCCTAACTGCTTTTGCCTGCAACCTGATAGCTCCCTAACCGCTCCCCTGCTGGCCCAATTGACACCTAACTGCTCCCCCTGATTGCCCCCAACTGTGCTCCCCTGCTGGCCCATCATCCCCAACTGCCCTCCCCTGCCAGCCATCTTGTGGTGGCCATCTTTGTGGCAGCCATTTTGTGACATTGAGTGAGGGCGCTGAGCGACACCACCTAGGCTTTTATTATATAGGATTCTTCAGCAGTCTTCCTCAAAGATGGATTAGAAAACAGAAGGAACCTGTAAGGAACAGAGTGGTAGAGGCCATCAACCGTCATCTCAGAGACTCCTTGCTTTGGAAACCATGCAGGAATCGTCTCTATCAGAAATTGTTCTAACCAAAAACAGTTATTTATATAGTATCTCTGCATCAGTATAGTAACTGCATTCTCTGAGTTAAGGTACAGTTTAGAACTTGGTTTCCCTCTATATGGTCCCTCTTAGGAGCAGCATTTAGCTTTCTCTTAGGGAATATATACCAGCCACTGATTGGATGCCATTAAAGAAATACTTTATTTTGTCTCTGTATCAGCATGGATACCACACTACTACTACATGATCTCTATCTAAAAAGTCTTGGGTTAAGCACTGGAGAATTTTCATAGGCAAATTCTTCTGTGTGGGCTGGATCAGCAAACACTCCAATAAAATCTATTTCCAGGAAGAATGGACCATCCACTTTATCAGCCAGGGTGAATCCAATAGAGGAGATCTAAATTTAAAATAAAGAAATTGATCAAAATCGCATAGTGATGTTCCTGGAGTTTTAAAATTCCATGAGGTGATTACTATAGCCCTTAGCAAGTATGCCATAGTAAGGACAGCAGCCCTGCCATCACAGGAACTGGATTGGCCTACAACGGCATCCTATGCTGTAGTAAATTATAAGTGGAAATACAGGGCTACTTTCTTTCCACACTCTACTTCCTTTCCTCTTCCTTCAGTGTAGTGCCAAGACTAGTGGGGACAACATGGGTATCTAATGGAGGTTCTTAAAGCTCTCCTGAACTCAATACTGTTCTCTTATTTTAAAGCTAAAATAAAATGTAGGCATGCTCAAGAGAAGACCATGATGAAATTCATCAGGATAGGGCTTTGGCTCAAAGGATAGGTCTGTGTAAACATCTGTCTGGATATTACAGGGGGCCTTGAGTAGGAATTTCCATCCTTCATTTGCCAGCCTTCCAAAATGGACTGAATTCATCCTCACCGGAGTTCTGATTCACTAAAGAAAATATAGTTCTGAATGAAAGGAAAAGGTTACCTTGTCAAGCAGAAGCTGAAACTGGGCATCCCGGATTCTTCCTTGATTAGAGAAGAAAAATTTGGAGAAGGGAATCTGAAAAAAGAAAACCATTTACTTCATAACTGAAATGTAAGTAACTGAAGCATTTGTATGTAATTATAATGATAAAAGAGTAATAGTTTAAATTTAATTATAAAATTATTTCATAGATGCAGTTATGACAAGTGGCTAGTCATCTGGATCACAGATATGTAACTAAGAAAATGATTAAATAACCTAATAGAAATATGGGGGTGAAGAGAAAGAAGCACACTTGTAAACTGTTAGTAGGAGTGGAAATTATTAAAACTCTTAGAGGGCAGCTGGTGGTTGTGGTAGGCAGGATTCTAAGATGGCCCCCAAGACTTCCAACTGCTAGTGTACACACACCTTCTTTGAGGTATTCGAACACTAATCTCAATGTTGCAATGAAGGAACTCTGCAGAAATAAGGTCCTAAATCAGTTGACTTTTTTATAGCTTATTCTCTGTAGGCCTGACTAAATCACTTGAACCCGTAAAAGGGACTGACTGGTAAAAGATTAGAAGCATGAAGGGATTCAATGGGGTGGGGGAATGGTACACTGCTGGCTTTGAAGATGGAGGCAGCTACCTGGCATGGACTGCGGCAGCTTCTAGGAGCTGAGAGTGGCCCCTCACTGACAGCCAGTAAAGGAAGGACAGCAGCCCTGCAATCACAGGAACTGAATTAGCTAACAACCAGAAGGAGCTTGGAAGATTCTTGCCCAGAGCCTCTAGAAAGGAATACAGCCCTAACCTGTTCGGCTCAGTGGATAGAGCGTTGGCCTGTGGACTGAAGGGTCCCAGGTTCGATTCCAGTCAAAGGCATGTACCTTGGTGGCGGGCACATCCCCTGTAGGAGGTGTGCAGGAGGCAGCTGATCGATGTTTCTCTCTCATTGATGTTTCTAACTCACTATCCCTCTCCCTTCCTCTCTGTAAAAAATCAATAAAATATATTTAATTAAAAAAAGAAAGAAAGAAAGGAATACAGCCCAGCTAACACCTTGAGTACAACCTTATAGGGCCCTGAGCATTGATTGAACCCAGATCTACTGTCTCAACTTATGACCTACAGAACTATGAGCTAATAAATGTTTTTGAAGTTTATGGAAGTTTTTTTATGTAGCAATAGAAAACCAACAGCACTAAAAAATTTTAAATGTCATAACTGACCTACCAATTTCACATTTAGGAATTTATATTTCAGACAAATTCTGATAAATACATATAGTTTTTTCTAATAGCAAAAAAAGAGAGAAGACCTTCACAATATATTACTAGTCAAAAAGTAAGATATAGACAAATCTACAGGTTTTTTTAAATTAATTTTTAAAACACCTCAAGAGCTGTGACAAAATATTCCTTATAGCAATTGGTAACAACCCAAGTGACTATCAATACAGGACTCATTCAGTCAACTATAGGATATCCACATAACAAAATACAAAAAAACACACACAAAAAGAATTAAAAATATTCCATGTAGTGATATGGAAGGTCTTCAGGATCTAAATATTAAAAATATAAATAGAAGATGCACAAATTATGCAATTTTTATTTTTTCAGTTTAAAAAAAAGGAGAAAATTATATTCCTATTTGCTTATATTTGCATAAACTACAAAGTGCCTGGCTGGTGTGGCTCAGTGATTAAGCATGGACTTATGAACCAGGAGGTCACGGTTTAATTCCGGTCAGGGCACATGCTGGAGTTGTGGGCTCGATCTCCAGTGTGGGGCATGCAGGAGTTAGCCAATCAATGATTCTCATCATTGATGTTTCTATCTCTCCCTCTCCCTTCCTCTCTAAAATCAATAAATATATATTTAAAAAATTACTGAATTAGCCCTGGCTGGTTGCTTAGTGGTTAGAGCATTGGCCCTCAGATGGAAGGCTCTCAGATTCAATTCCCAGTCAAGGGCACCTACCTCAGTTGCAGGTTCGATCCCCAGCCCGTCAGGGCATGTGTGGGAGACAACCAATCAATGATCAATGTATCTCACGTCGATGTTTCTCTCTGTCCCTCCCTCTCCCCCATAGCCTCCCTTCCTTCCACTCTCTTTAAAAACCAATGGAATCGCTTCTCGGCCTTTTGGCTAAGATCAAGTGCAAAAACCAATGGAAAAAATATCATCAGGTGAGGATTAAAAAAAAAAAAAGTGACTGGGTTAGAGGGTGCAACTCTAGCTAGAGGGACAGGAAGGCCTCTGTGAGGCAATTTTCAAGCTGAGAGGTGAATGATAGGAAAGAAGCTGGGGAAGATATGAGGGGAAGAGCATACCAGGAGATACACCACAAAGTACAAAGGGTCCCAGACAGATATGAGCTTGTTGCTCTAACTGGTTTGGCTCAGTGGATAGAGCATTGGCCTGTGGACTCAAGGGTCCCAGGTTCGATTCCGGTCAAGGGCATGTACCTTGGTTGTGGGCACATCCCCAGTAGGGAGTGTGCAGGAGGCAGCTGGTTGATGTTTCTCTCTCATCGATGTTTCTAACTCTCCCTCTCCCTTCCTCTCTGTAAAAAATCAATAAAATATATATTTTTAAAAAAGAGCTTGTTGAGTCTGACACACAGAAAAGGGACCAGTGTGGAGTGGAAGTAGGAGGGGAGACGGAAAATGAAAACAGGGGTCTGATATCAGAGGCCCAGGGGCCATGTTAAGGAGTCTGGACTTCATTCTCATTGTAAGCAAAAAACCACTGGCGGGTTTTAAGCATGTGAAAGATGTAATCTGAGCTATGCTTTAGAAAGCTCATTACTCCGGCGGCTGTGTGGAGAGTGGATTTTAGGGGGGCAAGAGGACAAAGGGAAACCAAAGTAATCCCAAAGCCCGGACAGTGGAAGAGATGGCAGAAATGGCGGCTCTGGGTGATTTTGGAAGTCGCTATGACAGGATTTACTAACAGACTGGATGTGGGTGAGGGAAAAAGGAGTCCAGGATAAGCATTAGGTTTAAGTATGAACAAAATGGATACTTTCTTTTGAGTTTATGGATTAAAAACCTTCGTGATTTAGAAGACAGGAATAGAAACTTGATTTAGTCCTTCCTGAATTTCCACTTATTTTCCTCCTGGTTAACATTGTTTACCTTCTCAAAGCTTCTCATTTACAAAATAAGACTGCCTTATACTACCAAGAAATAAAAATGTTGATGACTGTAAAGGATGAAGTATTTATTTCTCTTAAGGAAGCCTTTCTACTAAGCTAGGGACACTATATTAATAGAGCTGCCCTGAAGAGGTGATACAGCAGAAACTTAAAAAGAAATATCTTGCCCTAACCGGTTTGGCTCAGTGGATAGAGTATCGACCTGCAGACTGAAGGGTCCCAGGTTCGATTCCGGTCAAGGGCATGTACCTTGGTTGTGGGCACATCCCCAGTAGGGGGCGTGCAGGAGGCAGCTTATCGATGTTTCTCTCTCATTGATGTTTCTAATCCTCTATCCCTCTCCCTTCTTCTCTGTAAAAAAATCAATAAAATATATTTTAAAATATATATATATACCTGCCCCGCCTGTGTAGCTCAGTGGCTGAGTGTTGACCCATGAACGAGGAGGTCACTGTTCCATTCCCAGTCAGGGCCCATCGATCGCCAATAGAGGGCAGATGGTCAATTCTCTCTCATCATTGATGTTTCTCTCTCTCCCTCTCTCTTCCTCTCTCTGAAATCAATAAAAACGTATTAAAATATTTTTAAAAGAAACATCTACTTAGGCATAAACCAGAGATGTACCCATGACTTAGCATGTACCAGACCATATCCTTATCAAAAATATTTCCTGGTTAGTAGGCTAACATATATATTAATCAAAGAAAAAGTCAATTGTGTAAATCTTGCTCCTTGGTCCTCTCCCTTCTTTCTCTTCCCACACCTTCCAAAAGGGACTAATAAGAAAAACTACAATGTAACTATGATCTCAAAAGATGTACAGTAAAGACCTGGGCTGTTACCTTGACCTCCTGCCAGTAGGGCCCACCACGGGTGAACATGAAGTAACTGTACATCTGATTGTGCCTCTGAATGAAATCTGTGTCCTCCCTGATATTCACCATCCAAGGCCGACCATCTCCACGGACACGGAGATACAGGGTATTGAACTGAGACCAATCATAAGACTTCTTTCTATCAAAAGCACCCTAAAGAACAGAAAGGAAAGTTAATTTCACCTCATTTTCCATTATTAGCAAAATGTGAGTTAGCACTTTTTATAACAAAGGGATCCACTAATTTTTCTTTTTCAGATTCAATTCCCTCACAAGGGAGTAGATAAATCTAGTGATTCCTACCTTAGTACAAAATACTGACACAGTATGTTTCTAAGGTAATGTTCAAGACATGAATGGCCCAGGACAGTGTTTACATGGGGCAGGCACTTACTTGTATCACTGAATGGAAAAGAGTTACTTTCTTTCCCTGGTCCTATGGAGCAATGACTCCTGAGTGGGCCATTTAATGACAATTGCCTTCCAATAAACTAGAAAACTATAAAAGAGCTCAAGTTTTAAAATTGATATTTTATAACAATAGCTACCATCTATTGAAAAACTTAAGCACTTTGCCCTGGCTGGTTTGGCCTGAGGACTGAAGGGTCCCAGGTTCGATTCCGGTCAAGGGCACATGCCCAGGTTTCGGGCTCGATCCCCAGTGGGGGCATGCAGGAGGCAACCAATCAATGATTCTCATCATTGATGTTTCTTTCTCTCCCTCTCCCTTCCTCTCTGAAATCAATTTTTAAAAATTTTTTTTTAAAAGAGAAAAACTTAAAACACTTTGCTTGCATAATTTAATCCTAACACCCCTATGAGATAGGTACTATCTTTATACTCCACTTTACATATGAATAAACTAAACACTCTAATAAATGATAAATCCAGTACTGTTAATAAATAACTCCAAAATATTTTTAAAAAAATATTTTTATTGATTTCAGAGAGAAGGGAGAAATAGAAACATCAATGATGGGCGGGAATCATTGATCAGCTACCTCCTGCATGCCCCCTACTGGGGATGGAGCCTACAACTTGGACATGTGCCCTAACAAGGAATTGAACCAGTGACCTCTTGGTTCATGGGTTGATGCTCAACCACTGAGCCACACTGGCTGGGCCAAAATCTGTGTTCTTAACGATCTATATCAGCAGTCACCAACCTTCCGTGGACCACCGGTTGGCGACCGCTGATCTATATTGTCTCTCTCTTTCAAAGTGGAACTTAGTATTCATTTCCAAAGGTGCTTATTTACAACAATCTCAGAGGCAATCTGATTTTAAGAATACCAGTGTGCAGGTATGAGCTATTATTTAGTAGCTATATAACTCTAGACAAGTTACTAGATCTCCCCAAGCCTCAGTTTCCTCATCTGTAAAACTGGAATGATCAGCCCTAGCCATTTGGCTCAGTGGAATGAGCATCGGCCTACGGACCAAAGGCTC
This sequence comes from Cnephaeus nilssonii, assembly GCF_951640355.1. Classification (NCBI taxonomy): domain Eukaryota; kingdom Metazoa; phylum Chordata; class Mammalia; order Chiroptera; family Vespertilionidae; genus Cnephaeus; species Cnephaeus nilssonii. The sequence goes on from NC_137075.1 coordinate 44,437,656, forward strand.
CAGAGTTCAGTTCTGGTCAAGGGCACATACTGGGCTGCAGGCTACTCCCTGGCCTGGGCCTTGGTCAGGGCTCGTACAGGAGGCAACCAATCAATGTTTCACTCACATTGATGTTTCTGTCTTTCCTCTCTTCCACTTTCTCTAAAAATCAATGCAAAAAATCCATTTAAAAAACCCCCACACAAACAAAACTGGAATGAGCCCTACCAGTTTGGCTCAGTGGATAGAGCATCGGCCTGCGGACTGAAGGGTCCCAGGTTCGATTCCAGTCAAGGGCATGTACCTTGGTTGTGGGCACATCCCCAGTGAGGGGTGTGCAAGAGGCAGCTGATCGATGTTTCTCTCTCATTGATGTTTCTAATTCTCTCTCCCTCTCCCTTCCTCTCTGTAAAAAATCAATAAAAACATATATTTAAAACAAAACAAAACTGGAATGATCTTATGTTACAATATTGTGAGAAATAAAATGTATATGAACTAATCTGCACAAGGAATGTCAGGTACACTTAATAAATGTTATCATGTCCAGAAGTTGAGTGTCTACCCAGGATCCAAGAGGTTGTCAGTTCAATTCCGGATCAGGGCACATGCCCAGGTTGTGGGCTTGATCCCCGGTAGGGGCCATGCAGAAGGCAGCCAATCAATGATTTTCTTCTCTCTAGCATGTTTCTTTCTCTCTATCCCACTTCCTTTCTCTCTCACTAAAAAAATCAATAAAAACATATTTTTTTAAATGTTATGAACATTTTCTATTACTCCACAATACATATTTAGCCATTGAATTATTTGCTGCTGTGGACTATTAATTCCATTTTGAGGATTTTCAGGGCCTGAAAAAATATCTTGGTGTGCACTAGTTGGTGTGCATAATTTGTTGCCTCTGGAAGAATACCTACCTTTCTTTTTCATCATTATCTGGAGAGATGGAGCCTAATACTACTCTTAATATTTGTCTTTCTCCTTAAAGCACAATATCCAAGCAACATGCAGAGGCTGTGGCCAAGGTCAGACATGGGAATCTGTCCAGAGCAGGCCTGAAACAATACCTGGTCAGCAAATTTGCAAAAAGCCATAGGCCAGTGGAGAGATAAAAGAACTAACCTAAGTAACTTTGAAAAATAGTGTTCTGACTAGATACTATAAGGCTAAAGACAAAAGAAACTATACATAAACACTGTATTCTACTTGGTCGAGTTGTCTCACAGAGTTCTGGATTAAAAATTCTAAAACTGCCCCGCTGGTGTGGCTCAATGGTTGAGCATTGAACAATGAACCAAGAGGTCGTAGGTTTGATTCCTAGTCAGGGCACATGCCCGGTTTCGGGCTCCATCCCCAGGAGGGGGTGTATAGGAGGCAGCCAATCAGTGACTCTCATCATTAATGTTTCTCTCTCTCTCTCCCTCCCCCTTCCTCTCTGAAATCAACAAAAATATAATTTTTAAAAATCCTGAAACTGCTTTACATGTATATTGGGGTTAAACTAGTAAGTAAATGGTGGGGGATGGGTTTCTCACTGTTACAGAATGAAGTTACAGAAGCAAGAGGGGGAAGGCCAGACTGAACCACATGGTACTGAATTAAAGTGAGAGCATTAGTATGAACTCGTATTTAGATTAATATGGCCCTAGCTGATTTGACTCAGTGGATAGAGCATCAGCCTGCAGACTGAAGGGTCCAGGGTTCGATTCCAGTCAAGGGCATGTACCTCGGTTGCAGGCTCCTCGCCCTGGTCCAGGGCCTAATGGAGGCAACCAATCAATGTCTCTCTCTCTCATATCGGTGTTTCTCTCCATCTCTCCCTCTCCCTTCCACTCTCTAAAAATCAATGGGAAAAAAAATCAATGGAAAAAATATCCTTGGGTGAGGATTTAAAAAAATTAATATGAATATAGAAATTATAAAATTATAGACATGTATTTACACAAGTTGGTATGTATATATATACTTCCTAGCTATGTCCACTTAATGTCCTAGATATAGTGTCATCCCAGTAACAAGCATACTCATTGCCCAGATCCTGGTTTCTAATAACATCCTCCATAAAAAAAGAAACCAGAGCTCTTTTGAGAAATGGCTTATTCTAGGGTTGGGACAAGGGAAATACAAGATGAGCTAGAACATCTTGTAGAGCCAAAATGTGCTAAAAATACACACACAAACACACACAAAAGGATGGGGCTCTGGCCGGTGTGGCTCAGTTGGCTGGGCGTCATCCTGTGCACCAGAGTTGACGGTTCGATTCCCAGTCAGGGCACATGCCCAGGTTTCGGGTTCTATCGCCAATGGAGGGCACACAGGAGGCAGCCAATCGATGTTTTGTTCTCACATGGATCTTTCTCTCCCTCTCCCTTCCTCTCTGAAAATCAATAAAAATATTTTTTCAAAAGGATGGGGAGAGATCAAGGGACAGGAGCCAACCTGAAAGAACTCCCAGTGATCAAAGGTAGAACAATTTCAGCAACAAAATAAATAACATATTGTTGGATTATAACCCAAAGTGTGAGTCCATACTAACAAATAAATAAATGTGGTAGAAGAAACAAATCTTTCTTTCTTAAGAATCCCAAGTAATTTATGTGTATAGTACACCTTTCAGGAGATATAATTTAATCCTACAACTTTCCCATCTTGAAAGTAGGCTACACTTAGTGACTTGCTTCCAAAGAACATGGTATAGAAAGAAGAAAAAAGCTCGACAGGCATAACTCAGTGGTAGAGCATCGACCTATGAACCAGGTCACAGTTCGATTCCTGGTCAGGGCATATGCCTGGGTTGGGTGGAGGAGGCAGCAGATCGATATTGCACTCTCACATCGATGTTTTTCTCCTTCCTCTCTCTCTAAAAATCAATAAACTATTCTTTAAAAAAGAAAGAAGAAAAAAAGTAACTGAATGGAGTAACCTGGTAAACACTACCTTGACCAAGTGACCAAAGTTAACACATCAGTGATGTCATGTTGCTAGCACATACCTTCCTTTTCTTTTTAAAGAAATTATATCTTTTTTTATTTATTGACTTGAGAGAAAGCAAAACATTGATTTGTGTTGCTCCACTTATCTATGCAGTCATTGGTTGACTCCTGTTATGTGACCAGGGACCAAACCCAAAACTCTGGAATATTGGGACAATGCTCTAACCAACTGAGCTCTCTGACCAGGGCGCTGCATGTATCTTTCATACGATGTAATGAGAAGGGTACTTTAACTTTGTGGCATTCTTCCTAAAAACCCAGATCCCCAGTCTAACCAGGAGAAAAAAACCCAGATCCCCAGTCTAATCAGAAAATCCCAAATTGAGGGTCATTATATAAAACTAGAGGCCTGAAGCACAAAGTTCATGCAAGGGGCTCAGCCCTCACAGCCCCAGCTGCCTTGGCTGGCCCTCACAGCCCCTCATAGCCCCGGCTTCATCCAGAAGGTCATCCAGAAGGTTGTCTGGACAGTCATTCTGCTGTTCAGTCTAATTAGCATAGTAGCTCTTTATTATATAGGAGGATACCTAACCAGTATTTCGCAAATCCTCATGAAAAATGAGAAAAGACTAAGAAACTGTCACAGACCAAAGGAGACTAAGGAGACATGACTACTAGATGTAATGTAAAATCCTGGATGGGATCCTGGAACAGAAATAGAATATTAGTGGAAAAGCTAGTGTAATTCAAATAGAGTCTGGAATTAGTTAAAAGTAATGCACCAATGTTGGTTTCTTAGTTGTGACAATGTACTAAAGTAATGTAAGATGGTAACAATTGGAGAAGCTTGGTGAGGGCCATACAGGAGGGCCATACTCTCTGTACTACTTTGCAATTTTTCTGTAAAACTAAAACTACTCTAAAATTAAGTTTACTTTAATTAAAATAAATAAAAAGCTACAGACTGATCCTACATCCACACTAAGGAACCCCTGGCCATTTCAGGGTCTGTGGTCTATGTTAGAGGAGATGCAAACCTCCCCAGATCATTGTTCAATTGTCTAATCCAGGGGTCCTCAAACTTTTTAAACAGGGGGCCAGTTCACTGTCCCTCAGACCGTTGGAGGGCCGGACTATAGTTTAAAAAAAACTATGAACAAATTCCTATGCACACTGCACATCTCTTATTTTGAAGTAAAAAAACAAAACGGCAAAAACACCCGCATGTGGCCCGCGGGCCGTAGTTTGAGGACGCCTGGTCTAATCTCTCAGGGCTCCTTAACACATTAAGCACCACGTCAACCGGTGACTGAAACGGAAGGAAGACAAAACAGGCTTGGCGCTTGACGTGTTAAACATAAGAATGCACCACTCTGGACCGAAGTGATGCCCAGAAACAAGAAGTCCCTCCTCAGGAGCCGCTTCCCCCTTGTGCTTCAGCTTTGTACTTGTGCCCAGTAGTTATACAACCCCATACAAGATGAGATGCCAGGTGTTTTCATTTACAGAAACTCTCAGCTACAGTTCATGCTACCATGTTCACCCCAGTTCACCAGAAAACTCCAGCTGCTGGGCCTAACCTACCCTTGGAATCCTGGATATCATTGCACAGTATCCGCTCTGACTATTCTCCCCGTCCTGAGGTGCCGCAGAGCTCAGAGTTCCATACAGCAGTGCACTCTGGTTATTCTTGCCCATTTTCAGGAACACTTCACTTCTGCCTCCAATTGTCTTATCCGAAGTCACTATCCACTTATCCAAATCTTCTTTTCCACGGAACTGCCAGACAACTCTGGCTTGTTCCATAATGACCTCCTGCAGAGGGCGGCCTTCAGGCCCTATCCAATGCTTCACAATCTCATCCTTCAAACGCCAAAAATGTTCCTTGATTTCATCTTTAATTGCTTTATCAAAACTAACTTCGGGCTTCTCCTCAGGAGAAGTTATATCCAAAGAAACTTCTCTCTGGTGATCTCCTTGCAAACCCCCTGCAGAGTTCCTCTGAGTGGAAGCTTTGCCAGGAGTAGCCACTGGTTTCGGAAGACTACTGGAACAATAGTCTGCAAAGCGGGTACTCAAAAATGGACATGAGGCAACACTTGGCTTTAGGCATTTACTGAGAATGTAAGTGCCATTAAGCAATTTGTGAACCAGAGCCATGGTAAGAAAAAGTCGAAATGTAAATTTCTCCCTGTGCTACCAGAGAAAGAAGCTTCAGCTAATAGCACAATTCCACCTATAATAGAAGAGACATTGAAGAGTTACAAGTGTAGCAAAAAATATATCACAATTTCAAATTCAACATAGATCATGTATTGTGAAATTCATGAATTTATTTTCTAACTCTATAAACATTTATCCAGGACATATAACGAGAATACTGTCTGCACTATACATAATGCATCCAGCTGCCTCGTGAAAAAAATACCAAAATAAATATAAACACAGAGCCCTTCATGGAGTTTATGATTAATCAACCCCAAAATAATTCAAGTATGTGTTTCAAAAGATTGTGTTTATTTTAAAACAAATTTTTATGCTGATTTTGTACTTGTTTTGTTTTTCTGGTTTGGTTTTGTTTTTTGGCAATTCCACCAGGACTGGATTTTTTTTTAATATATTTTTTATTGATTTCAGAGAAAAAGGGAGAGAGGGAGAGAGAGAGAGATGGAGAGAGAGAGAGAGAGAGAGAGAGAGATAAACATCCATGATGAGAGAGAATCATGGATAGGCTGCCTCCTGCAAGTCCCCCATTGGGGATCGAGCCCACAACCTGGGCATGTGCCCTTGACCAGAATCGAACGTGGGATCTTTCAGTTTGCTGGCCGACACTATCCACTGAACCAAACTGGCTAGGAAAGAAATAATTGGTTTCTAGAATAAAATATTCAACTCATTCACTCCAGGACCTAAGCTAACTGACATGTTAGTCTCTTTAACCCTTTTAGTTAACACTTAATAAAAAGAGGGACTTACAGCCCTGGGCACGAGGCTCAGTTGGTTGGAGCATCATCCTGTATACCAAAAGGTTGCAGGTTCAATTCCTGGGTGGGGCACCTAGGGGAGGTAACCAATCCATGTTTCCTCTCTCTCTCTCTCTCTCTCTCAAAAATCAGTGATGCCCTAGTCGGTTTGGCTCAATGGATATAGCATTGGCCTTGGGGACTGAAGCGTCCCGGGTTCAATTCCGGACAAGGCACATGCCCGGGTTGCGGGCTCAATCCCTGGTGGGGGGCGTGCAGGAGGCAGCTGATGCATGATTCTCTCTCATCATTGATGTTTCTCTCCTTCTCCCTTCCTCTCTGAAGTCAATAAAAACAATATTTTTAAAAAACCAGTAACAAAAAATATATCCTCGTTTGAAGATTTAAAAAGAAAAAAAAAAAAGAGGGATTTAGATGTGTGCATTGAATATGGAACCAGAAAACTTGGACTTGCCCAGTGGTGTGGTTCAGTGGTTGAGCGTCAACCCATGAACCAAGAGGTCAGAGGTTCGATTCCAGGTCAGGGCACATGCCTGGGTTATGGGCTTGATCCCCAGTAAGAGGTGTGCAGGAGGCAGCCAATCGATGATTCTCTCTCATCATTGATGTTTCTATTTCCTCTCTCCTCTCCTTCCTCTCTTTGAAATCAATAAAAACATCTTTAAAAAAGGAAAATTCCAGGTAAGATATTAAAAAAAAAATAAAACTTTGACTTGACTCCTAGTCCTGCCCTCTTATTAGGTTGTAAGTATTGTAAATATTGGCATTTGCATATGGCTAAACCTACTACCGCTGTTTACCCTCAGGTAAACCAATTGATCTTCTGAGGTCTCCATTTCCTTGGGTGTAACAGTTCCCTTACCTACCTTAAGGGATTTTTCTGAAGATCAGATGGAATGATGGCTATAAGAAGGGTCTCTGATCCAGTAAGTCTAACAGGATATCCAAGATTCTTCATATCTAACAAGCTCCTAGTCCAAGGCTCACACTTTGAATAACAAGGCTTTGGCTATCACTATCACTATCTGAGGTCCTCAAAGATAGAAATAAACAGTAACACTAATACTATCACATTTAAATACCATTCTTAATATTTTCAAGTCACCTTGACGTATCACATTTAATGTACATATGACTTATGTAAGACAAGGCAGGTAGATATTTCCTTTCTCTAGGAAACAAGACACCAACAGGTGAAGTGGCCTGCCTAAGTCTACAATGTTAATCAGTATGGAATCTAGAACTAGTACGCTGCCTCTCTATATGTATAGAATTACCAATATAACTTCTATCGCTCTAGTAAAATAACAACTTTGTTCTTAGCAACAACATTTCTTAAGTGCGGGCAGGAAGTGCTGCCGGAACCAGGAAGACCAAATGGTCCCCTCTTCTACCTGTTCCAGCTACCCTTAAAAGGAAACAAAATATGCAAGACCATATATGCGAACATTACAAGTAAAAAGATGTACAGAGGCACTCTCCCTCCCAGGAGGACACCAGTGTCTTTCCCCTTCCCCTCAGGCATGCATCTCCTAACTCTAAGGGATACCCTCCCTCCCCCGCACGAGACTTGCAACCAGGGGAGCAATGGGCTGCAGCCTCTCGTGGCGGGCTAACCCCCTGAGCCTGTCCCCAAGGCCCCCTTTTCGCTGACTCTGCAGTGAGCTGACAGCAGCCCTGCCCAGGCTCTTCTGCCCATAGGTTTCTAGAGAGCAAAAGTAGGCCCCTCTAGTCTCTCTCTTGTTGTTCCTTCTATCCTAAGCCCTTCCTTGTCTCACTGTCCCCAGCTTTAACAAACGTACTCTCAAAATAAAAAGTACTGGGCTTTGGAGACAACCACACTGTAGGTTGTCTCAAAAATATTTTTAAAAATTATATTTGGACCCTAGCCGGTTTGACTCAGTGGATAGAGCATCGGTCTGCAGGCTGAAGGGACCCAGGTTCGATTCCTGCCAAGGGCACATGCCCAGGTTGTGGGCTCGATACCCAGTAGGGGGCGTGCAAGAGGCAGCCGATCGATGATTATCTCTCTCATCATTGATGTTTCTATCTCTCTCCCTCTCCCTTCCTCTCTGAAATCAATAAATATGTTTTTTAAATTATATTTAGATGGGGGAGAGGAGGTAATAAAAGTCTTAAAGTATAGTATAGGATGATGGGATTATGAGTAATATTCACCCTATTTTCCAAACCCTCAGTAGTGTTGTTACGTCTCTAATACAACTTTAATTATAAATGTTTGTTTCATATTTTTACCAATAAAGTCAAACCCGTTAACGGATGATCCCAGACTGAAAGTCCGTGGCTTTTGACGCAGCTAAATGGAGCAGTCTTTATAAAGATTGTTTATCTAGGGTTTACCACGTGCCAGAAACTGTTCTAAATGTATTTCCATTGACTCCTCACAACTCTGGGAGAGGTACTATTACTATTCCAGAGATGAGAACACGGAGGTTCCAAGATTAAACTACCCGAGGTCATTACAGCTACTAAGTAGCAAAACTAACTCTAGAGCCCTGGCATTAAGCTCCTAATCCGAGTCGGGGTGTGGTCCCCTCACCCCTCACCTTCTAGGCTGTGTCGCCCTCGCACGCTCCGGACACACGAACGCCCAGCAGAGGCCCACTTGCCCTCCCCACCGGGGTTCCAGAGTGGCCTCTGCCCGGGTCCCCAGCTTTTCTCGACCGGGCACTCCACTTTCCGGTGTAGGTCCAGCTGCTTTTACAACCCGGCGCCAAACCAGGCGTTTTAACACTAGAGTTCCGGTCCGATGCGGAGGCCTAGGACTAGTAACGAAGATCCCTAAGCCAGTCGACCTGAGGCTTTTGGTCTCTACTCGCTTTCCAAAAAGCCCGGTTTCCACCACTCCTGATCTTTTCTGTCCTATGTGAAAAAAAGGAGAGGATTTAGACAAACTATTCTTTTCCTGCATCCCATCTTCAGGCTGTAAACTCCATCCCGCATCTTTCAAATAGGACCTTTGTCTTGCTAACGTTCCTTCGCCCGGAGGCGCCAGGGTCCCCTCGCGCCCCAGGGTCTCCCCCCGCCCCAGGCGCCGGAGAGCTGTGACCTCAGAGAACTGGTTCTACTGGAATTGCCCTCGCGGAATCTTGGGAGAACCAGCAAGCACCTGGACAGCAAACCGTTGTACCCGCCATTTCCCTATCCCGCCCCGAGGGGTCGCCCACTCCACAAGGCTTCTAGATCTTGTGCATACTTCTATGTAAGCACTTTCAACATTGTATCTTGTTCTTTTACTTCTCAGTTCCTCCAACTCACGGTGAACTTCTTGGGTTGAGAACTGTCTCCAGCTCCTAGTATAGTGCTAGCAGGAATTAAGGGCTCAGCTTGAATTGGAAAGAAGTGTAACCCCCTAGAAGGCAACACCATTCCCCTCCAGGCTTCAGAAAAGACCTCACGAAATATAATTGCCTTTTCCAAGTTTCCTCCATTACTCGTTTCCTCGCCACCAACTCTTCCTTCTTGAAATTCTGCTTTGACTTCTCTAGTCTCTACACTTGCCTACTTCTCTTACCTCCTCCATCCTTCCCTAGCTGTTCCTTAACTGACTCTTCTCTTCCCACAACTTTAAATGGGGCTGTCTCCAAAGCCCAGACTGCACCCTCCTCTTTTCTAGTTTCAGATATGAATTATCTAAAGACAATGTGAGCATCTCTTTCCCTACACCCCGATAAACATTATCAACCTCTCCATAGCAGTTCCAGCAATGGGATACACCACTAGCATCTCAAATTTGGTATGTCTAAAATTGAATTAGCCCAGCTGGCATGGCTCAGTGGTTGTGCATCGACCTATGAACCAGGAGGTCACAGTTCAATTCCCAGTCAGGGCACATGTCTGGGTTGTGGGCTCCATCCCCAGTAGGGGGTATGCAGGAAGCAGCCAATCAAGGATTCTCTCTCTCATTATTGATGTTTCTATCTCTCCCTCTCCCTTCCTCTCCGAAATCAATAAAAATATTTTTAAAATAAAATAAAATTGAATTATCCATATTAACTCCTCCTATCTTCACTATTTCTGTAAATGCCCACATCCTTCTAAACTGGAAATCTTTGGCCATCCTTGGCTTCTCTCCTTAAGACCTCCTCTTGGGGTGCCGAGACCTGGGCCCAGTGCCCTCCTAGAGGGTCGGGTCCCTTCCCTGGACTTGGGGTGGGGGCCCTGCCAGCACCAACACCACCCTTGCCCCAAGTCTTTTAACCTGGGTGTTAGCATTTTAGAAACCTCTCAGGAGTTCTGGCCACCAACTAACTGCTCCCTCCCTAGCCGGGACCTCTTGCAAGACTGTAGCTAGTGATGTTTGTACAACCAAAGACTCTATTTTGTGGTTTAAGAAAAATAAAATTGACTACGTAAAAAAAAAAAAAAAAAAAGACCTCTCACCAACCCTAAATGCTATTGAACTCTCTTTGCTATGTTTGATCTTTGGCTCCTTCTTTCCAAACCCAGTGAGAAACCTGGATTAGTTACTGCTCTTATACAACTTACATTCGGTCTACTGACTGCCCTACTCTGGACACAACAGTTTGTCTATTTCCATTTTTAAATGTGGCACCCAGAGCTAGACACCATATTCCTTTGGCCTCCAGATGTGCCACTGCATATATTCTAAATTCTCCATAATATCCTACTCCATCTAAAGACTCATCCTCAGTTTCTCATCCAAGCTAGAATCTGCCTAAACCATACTCATTCATCCTCATAATGGAATTAATATTTTCTCTGCTTAGCATTCTTTTAATATATATATATATATATATATATATATATATTTTTTTTTTTTCTCAGTACAAACCAAAAGACTTTATTTCTTAAACCAACTGGTAAAAAAATAAATAGTGGATAACACAAACACCACAGGATCCTAGCCACACCTCCCACTGAGGTCTAAGGTGGGAGACACGGACACACAAAGAGGGGAGGGAGAGGCCACAGTACGGCTCAAAGGCGTGGCCTGAACAGAGGATGTGGGCAAGGTCTGGGTCGTGGCAGGTATGACAGCCAGAGAAGAGGGAGGGTTCCCGAGGCTGCCCAGGCCCTGGCCCGAGCTGCAGGGGTTAAAAAACATATTTTATTGATTTTTTACAGAGAGGAAGGGAGGGGGATAGAGAGTTAGAAACATCAATCAGCTGCCTCCTGCACACCCCCTACTGGGGATGTGCCCACAACCAAGGTATATGCCCTTGACCAGAATAGAAACTGGGACCCTTCAGTCAGCAGGCCGACACTCTATCCACTGAGCCAAACCGGTTAGGGCTCTGCTCAGCATTTTCCCTCTTCTGCATCCCATAAGTTTGGTCTCAGGTGTTTACATGACTCCCCTGACTTGCTGATTGGTCCAGTGGTGAGCACCTGGTCTGCACTGGGCCAATCAGTTTATTCCCAGGAATTTTCTGAACGAAAACTGGTGGCTCTTGTGGAGTTCCAGGGCTACCTGCTAATATTGTGAAGAAACTTTGTTTGCAACAAGATAAAGTGAGCCGAACCGGTTTGGCTCAGTGGATAGAGTGTCGGCCTGCGGACTCGAGGGTCCCAGGTTCGCTTCCGGTCAAGGGCATGTACCTTGGTTGCGGGCACATCCCCGGTGGGGGGTGTGCAGGAGGCAGCTGATCGATGTTTCTGGCTCTCTATCCCTCTCTCTTCCTCTCTGTAAAAAAATCAATAAAAAATATTTTTAAAGAAAGATAAAATGGAGGTGCTGGGAGAGATGGGAATAGGAGGATAAAAGAAGGCTCAGTCAGCATTTATTTTCCCAGTTCTAATTGTTCCCGAGGTCCAGTTGCAGCATCTTGCCATGGCTTGGTTACTGAGTCTTTCCTTGACTTTCAAGCACCAATGAATTCCTTTTGCCTAAATTAATCTGAATTTGGTTTCTATCACTTGCAACCAATAGGTCCTCATTGATACATTGACTGCACCTATTCAGAACACAACTTAAATCCAATGTTCTCCTTTAAAAACTTTCCCCAATGTGTCCATGTCATAATGATTGCTCTCCTGGCATCCTATAATTTTTTTTATGTTATATACACTGACACTTAATTACGTTCAAATGAAAACTAGATAAGCTTGACTACACTGCTCATTTATTGTTTTATGTACAAGCCTTTTCTCTTCAACAGGAGTGTAAAAACCTTGAAGATAGTGATTTTTGTCATATATGTTAAAATACGTCTTCTACAGCAACCCGCACAAATTTACACACAGAGTGGTTACTGCCTCAAGAGGCCAAAGGACAAATTTCATGAAAACCTTTAAGAAGGGCTGCAGTAACACAGGCCAGTGAAAAAATATTGCAATAGTTAAAGCAGGAGGCAAATTATTCAGTAATTTCATATCTTGATGGAGTCTCTTCAGAGTTTAAAGACAATCAGGGCGTGATCCAGGCAAAGGAAATACATTATTTTAGAAAAGAAAATGACCTCGTGGGAATACCACTATAGATCCAGGGTTAGCTCTCTGCTGATCCAGGAACTTGATTTTATCTGTTTACTCAGAGGATTACTTCTTGCCAAGCAACTTCACCCGAGGACAAATGACAAACCAGAATGAACATTTATTCATCTACAACAAAAAAAGGGGCCTGATTTGAGAATTCAGGCCATCTATCCAGGACAGTCCCTCCTGATGAGGAAGCTCACCTTGCAGTCCAGACAGACTAGCAGGTGAGGAGGGTCACCTAATTAGAAAGAGTCGGCAGTGTTCAAAGGGACTTTCCATTAAACAAAATGAATTGTCTATCCTTCTTTTGGGGATATTTCTATCTGCAGCTCTGAGGCCAAGCTTTTTATGATGTCACTTTAATAAATATCTAAACACACACACACACACAGCAAGCCTTGGCCTATGTGGCTCAGATAATTGGGTGTCCTCCATCCCATGCACCAAAATGTTGCCGGTTTGATTCCCAGTCATTTGATAGGTACACATTTCAGTTCAATTTATCCCACTTTCATTCCGAGGAGTGTCCCTGAGAACCACAGCTGTGATTCTCAGGGACACTCCTCGATAGGCATCCTGCAAACTTAACTCTATCTCAGAGTCTACTTCTCGGAGAACCCAACTTGCAACAGTTGGTGCTAGAAGTGGTCCAAGAAAGCAGGCAATAAAATGTTTAGAAGTTGCATTACCTACCACACAGCTGGCAACAAAGATTTGGTGGTCCGATTGTTAAATATTTCATTATCAGCGAAGAAGGATAGTATGCTGGTGGAAGGGAATGTACCAGCTTGTGGGGTATATCAGGCATTTTAAAAATATAGGAGGGCATCCTATATAATAAAAGCCTAATATGCAAATTGTCCCCTCAGGCTGTCATTCGACCCCATGCTATGATGTGTGCTGACCACCAGGGGGCGGTGGGGAACATGGCAGGTGTCAGCGACACGGGGCTGGCAGCGGTTGGCAGAGGAGACACTGCTGGCCCTGATGGGCCCCGACAAGAGTGGTACCACTGCAGGATGGTGGAGCAGGTGAGCAGGTGGCACCAGGCCAAGGCAGGTGCAAGAGGGGGCCTGATCGCCCTGCAGATAGCCCTGCAGATGGCGACCAGCAGCCGGCGGCACTGAGGGAGCTGGGTGGTGGGCCCCAATCGATCACCCCGTAGACCGGATGGTGGAGCACACGAGGGGGCAGTGCCAGACCAAGGCAGGGTACCAGGTGGGGCTGTGGGGCTGCAAGGCTCGGGCGTGAGCTGGGGCCCAATCTCCACAGCCCAGCCCAAGGGACCCCACCCGTGCACAAATTTGGCACGGGGCCTTTAGTAGTAACTACTAGTATAATATGGAATTTGGCCATGGTTACTGAAAGTCAAGTATGAAAGCCAAAGGGCACCCCTAATAGCATATGAAGAGGGGTTCTACACCCACAGTGGGAGGGCAGGAAAAGCTGAGGCCCAGGATAATCATCAGAATAGTCTCACCTCTAATAATATTATACTCCCAAGCCAGGCAAATCAGCTAAGCCAAGACCTAGGCCCTAGTAATGCAACCATGACATTTGGGATGGGGTTATCTGATTGATGCCACTGAAGATCTTGAATTCTCACACTTCCCTGAATCCTCGAAACCTGAAGAAATGGCTCAACATCTTGTTATCAGACAGTGAAGAGGCCTGTACCCTGTAAGAATGCATGTGCTCTCCTCAACATCTGCCCTTATCGTCCTCCTGGACACAGTCCAATTACTAGGATTAAAACACTACTTAACCCAGTGGGGAACATACTGGACCAGATAAGGGAGAAGAGGGACTATACCACTAAGGAGCTGCAAGAACTAGCTAAGCATGTAATGGCAACAGTTGGGAGAATAGCAAGACACTGGATTCTGAGGGTGCTTGATCAAGGGGACCTAGTCAGGGCATATGCCCAGGTTGCAGACTCCATCCCCAGTAGGGGGCATGCAGGAGGCAGCCAATCACTGATTCTCTCTCATCATTGATGTTTCTGTCTCTTTCTACCTCTCCCGTCCTCTCTGAAATCAATAAAAATATATCTAAAAAAAAAAAAAAAAAAAGCTGAAAAGTGAGCACAACAAACTGGATGTATTATCTAAGGTCAGAAATCCCACCAAATTATTATGTTCCATGGCAGTGGTCAGCAAACTGCGGCTCGTGAGCCACATGGGGCTCTTTGGCCCCTTGAGTGTTCTAACGCCACTTCTTCAAAATAGACTCACCCAGGCCGAAAACCGACTTCTCCGGCGCACGGGCCACGAAGTTTCAATCGCACTGTATGTGCATGCCCACACGTGGTATTTAGTGGAAGAGCCACACTCAAGGGGCCAAAGAGCCGCATGTGGCTCTCGAGCCGCGGTTTGCCAACCACTGCTCCATGGGAAGACCAAAAGGATACTCGGTTTACCAAGGCCATAAGGAATCTATACTAATAAAAGGGTAATATGCTAATTAGACCACATGTCTTCCGGACAAAGCCGCAGCGGCTCCCGGCAGCGAGGCCTGGGGCTCTGGCAGCCATGAGCCCTGAGGACTGTGAGGCCCAGGGCTCAGGCCTTGTAGCCATGGCCACTGGCAGTGGCAGCAGCAGCAATGGGGTGATAGGGGTGACGCCTTCCCCTGATCTGCCCTGTCGCCTCCCGCAGAGGGAGAGGGACTAGGTCATCAGTAGGATATCTGCTAAGGGTTCCAGGACTGTGAGAGGGGGCAGGCCAGGCTGAGGGACCCCCGCCCCCCAGTGCACCAATTTTTGGGCATCAGGCCTCTAGTGTGATAATAGCAGGTGCACCAGTATCACTATAAGTTTAATGGTGCTTCACCTATATTGCAGTAGGTGAGGCTGTTATAAAACTCAGCTAATAGGAATGGGGTGATAGGATTTTGAAACAAGAGGCCAGGTGACAGCACTTAACTGCCAGAAGCCAGGTAGATGCAATTATGAGTAGAAAGGTCAGAGTTATAGCCAAGAAGGCCCCAGAGTATTATGGAAATGGCTAACAGAACACAATAAACATCCCCATTGGCAAAATAGATGGGAAGCCAACAAGGGTACTCCTCAACCTTCAGTCAGAAGGTGATAAGAGGGCTGAGGGCAGTTGCCCCAATAAAAAGTGACCATCCTTTGCCAAATTTTGGATCTGAGCAAGTTTTTAGACCCTGAACTCATTAAGAGATTGTTGGGCCCTAGCCGGTTTGGCTCAGTGAATAGAGCGTTGGCCTGCAGACTGAAGGGTCCTGGGTTCGATTGCCTCAAGGGCACATATCTGGGTTGCAGGCTCCTCCCTGGCCCAAGCTGGGCCCTGGTCAGGGCACATGCAGGAGGCAACCAATTGATGTGTTTCTCTCACATCGATATTTCTGTCTTTCCCTCTTTCCTCCACTCTCTCTAAAAATCAATGGAAAAATATCCTCGGTGAGGATTAAAAAAAAAAAAAAAAAGATACGGATGGGCCACCAAAAGGAGAACTCCACCTCACAGAAGGACACCGGGCTTCAGGCTGGCTAGAAATGGAGGAGCTGGCCTGGTCATTTTGGGTCATCTTGTCCGTGGCCTCAGTTCCAAGGATAAGTTGGGGGAGAGAAGTCTACGGGTTATATCTTAGAACAACTCTTTTGGAATAAAGCGGTAGCTGGGCCTTATTGTTTTTTTCTACCTGAATCCTGAACACCTTTTTAAGCTAACTGGTAGCAAATTGGACATCTAGGTATGTATTTAGTTCAGGGATGTCTCTATGTATATTTTCTTTATTACTATTTTAAGGTATGTACATTTGTGATATGTACTGTAAACCTGCTGTAGAAAATAAAATTTAGACAGAAAAAGTGAGCCAGAGACCAAGAACTCATCAGCCTGCCTCTGCCCAGTAATGGCTAGGGAAGTCTGTGGTCTCATTCCTAAGTTCACTACCAGAATAATGAATTAATGGACTCTAAAAAGTTTTTAGAAGATGTCAAGTTGTTATTGCTTATGCTCCCTACTCTATATGCCAAATCCCACAAAGAAAGCACTGCTGGAGCTGCCCTTTTAATAAGCTGACCTCAAACTCAACAGGCATGAAACTGAACTTATTTCCCATTAACACCAGTTTCTGAAACCTCCTCCCACATGTGTTGCTTATCTTGATGAAGGGCCCACCTACCACCAGCTTCCTATGCCCGAACCTGCGTCTCATTTTTGTCTGCGACCTCGCTTTACTCCTTTCCCAACTAATCTCCAAGACCTGGTAATTCTAACTTCCAAACTATCCGTCCATTTCTACTGCTTCTTCCTTCGTTTAGGACACCATCATCTCTTGCTAAAATGACACCAGCAGCCTATATGTATAGTCTCCCTCTAACGCATTCACCACACCGGGGAAGCAGAGTAATCTTTTTAAAACACAAATCTAATAATGTCGTTCTTCCGTTTAAACCTTCCAATACTTCCTCTATAGCTTATTAGACTCTGCATGTGGCCGCTGGGTCCTTCCTCCGCCTGATTCCCACACTCCATGCCATCTGTTCGGCCATAATAGACTTTCAGTTCCCTGAACCCAACTTTTTCTCTTATCACGGCTTTTGCCCACGCGGTTCTCTGCTAAAGCACACACTTCCCACTACTGTTGTTTTGGGTAACTCAGATGCATCCTCCAGGCCCCAGCTCAGTTGTCACTTGCACAACCTAGGTAGGAAAGCTTCATTTCCCTACGGGTGCCCTCGGCAGGGGTCCAGGAGACCTGTGTCTCTCAGGACAGCCCCTGACGTCGCCCTCGCCACTTCATCAGTGTCGGACAGTTGAAAGGCTCCTCGGAGAGGACCCAGATGCTTTGCGGCTCCAGTCCACGACTGGTAGGCATCCCATCAAGCTTGGGCCCCGCAGCGGAAACACAACCAAGACTTCCCAGGACCGGCGCAGGGTGAAGGAAAGTGGTCCCCTGCCCGGAACCGAGCCGGGTGCTGGGCCCCGCCTCTCACGCTACGTCGGGGGCGGGGTAGGGAGGGGCACCGAGAGCCGGCGAACGGCGTGCGCCGAGCGGGGGGCGGGGCCAGGGGCGGAGCGGAGCGCGCATGCGCGGTCGCCTTTGTGTGGGTCGAGCAGCGGCAGCGGCGGCGGTGGCAGTGGCAGTGGCTGTCCCACTGGCAGACGGGCTAGAGGGGAGTCCGGGCGGCGTCCGGCGTGGGAGCCGGGGGACCACCATGGTAAAGAAGCGGAAAGGCCGCGTGGTGATCGACTCGGACACGGAGGACAGCGGCAGCGACGAAAACCTGGATCAGGTGAGGGCAGGCCGCGAAGGCGCGGGCGGGCGGGCTGAGTCCGTGCCACGGGAGCTGGGAGCCGGGAGCCGGTCGGGCCCGGGGTCACCCCTCCCTAGCGCCCGTCCCGCCCCGTGCCCTGACCGCTGCTGCCGCCTCCTTCCTATTCTCCCCGCAGCTCCTGGGGCCCTCGGAGTCCGGCCGGGGCCTGGAGAAGGAGCCCCGAGTACTTGGCGCCTTGGGCGGGGAGGCGGGGCAGGGATCGGGCTGGTGGGCCTCGGGCTCGGGGGACCGGCGGGGTCCGTGGTCTGCTGGGTCCAGATGGGGGCGGCGGGCTGCAGGCCAGGCGATCTGGGCCAGGAGAGATAGGAAGTATTGCCCGCCAAGCCAGGAGGCTGGAGGTTTGGGAGGAGGTGCGAGGGGTGAGCGTGGGGCTTTGGGGGTGGGGTGGCGAAGAAGGTGCGGGCTCTGGGAGATGAAGTTTTTCAGACAGGTGTGTGGACGGAGTAAAGGGACGACAGCCTAAATGTTCCAGAGAACCTCCGCGGTGCTTGGCGAGGAAGACTTAGCTGCGCGCACGAATTTCGTATTTGTCAAGTAGGGTCGTTGGAGGTTGAGAGGACCCCTGATGAGATGTCAGATTGAAGAAAACTCTTAGGAGGAGGAAAGAGGGCAGAGGTGGAGAAATATAGGGCGATATGGAGGGACTGTGGCCGGGGCCTCTTGGCCGTTTTCATGCAGCATCCAGAGTTCTTTCTTACTTGAAGATTGTGCAGGAACTATTGAAAGCAACTTTTGGTTTTAATGGTTGGGATTGTTTGAAATACTGTCGGGAGGAAGCTGTCCTTTGTAGCAGTACTGTAGTGATACCAGGAGATACAAAGAGGGTTCCCCCCATGTTTTGTGAATAAATGATATAAAGAAAATATGCAAGAAGTAGTAGCTTTATAAGTTGAGTCGGGAAAAGTGCTGAACTTGGAATCTGAAAATTTGAGTTCTAGGCTGGACTGTGCTGTTTTCTAGCAATGTATCTTTGGTCGTAACTGTAAAATCTAGACCTTGTATATCAACTTGGGCTATTATAAGGATCAAGTATTTGTAAGAACGTTGGTACAAGCACTTGTAAATAAAGCTTTTGTATAAATGATTTGGTGCAGGTCTTTTGTAGTAGGCCAGAGATCTCAGGACTAAAATATTGGAGCATGAAATAGGAAGACTTTAATAAGAGGGGCAGGAGATATGTTGAAGAAAAGAGAGCTGTTTTGAAAACGGTGGAATGGGAGTCGAGAAGTAATAAGGCCTCTGGAGAACTATCAGAATTGTTTTGGGATAGGAATTGAAAAGTAAGTTGAAAATATTCTCACTGAAAGGCTCCTGAAATTTATAAAAATATAAAAAATATATATTCTTTTTAAAAAAATATGTTTTATTTATCTCCTGCACACCCCACACTGGGATTGAGCCAGCAACCCAGGCATGTGCCCTGACTGGGAATAGAACCGTTACCTCCTGGTTCATAGACGGATGCTCAACCACTGAGCCATGCCAGCCAGGAGGAAAAAAAAAATTCACGACTGTAAAACTTGGTTATAATTTTGTTTTTGTTTTTTAAATATGTAGTTTATTGATTTCAGAAAGGAAGGGAGAGGGAGAGAGAGATAGAAACTTCAATGATGAGAGAGGATCATGGATTGGTTGCTCCTGCATGCCCCACACTGGGGATGGAGCCTGCAACCCAGGCATGTACCCTGACCAGGAATCTAACCGTGACCTCCTGGTTCATAAATCGAAGCTCAACCAGTGAGTCATGCTGGCTGGGCTGGTTGATAATTTTAGACCAACGCTTAGAAGAATTAGAACCCTTTTTTCTTTTTTCCTATTTTCCAATGCAGAAATACAGATATTTTAAATAATAGCATCAGCTACCATTTGCATAGTGCTTAGGGTGAACTGACCATCTTAATTAGGTGTTTTATTTACACTGTCATATTTTTAAATTATGAAGTTGGTATCATTTTTCCCATTTTACATATGAAGAAAGGGAAGATTGAAGAAGTAACTTACCGAGATTTACACAACTTGCAAGTGGTAGAGTTGGAACTTGGACCCAGACCTGCATGACAACAAGGCTTATACTCTTTCCACTATACCAACTTAATCTGTTTGTCTTTTTTTTAAAAAAAAATATATATATATATATTTTATTGATTTTTACAGAGAGGAAGGGAGAGGGGTAGAGAGTTAGAAACATCGATGAGAAAGAAACATCAATCAGCTGCCTCCTGCACACCCCCTACTGGGGATGTGCCCGCAACCAAGGTACATGCCCTTGACTGGAATTGAACCTGGGACCTTTCAGTCCGCAGGCCGACGCTTTATCCACTAAGCCAAACCAGTTAGGGCAATCTGTTTATCTTTAAAGTTTTCATATTGCAAAATGAGAATGTTTTATGGCCATTTTTCATGTTGCTACAATTTATGTTTGTAAATGACATTGACTAGAGAAAATTGGTACACCAATTATAAAGATTATTCAGGGCTTCCTTGGGAAAGCACTCTTAAGAAACCTGTTCTGATGGTGAATAACCTAAGCAAATTATTCTAATTATTCTGTCCTTAGTGATTTCCCACAGAATCTGACAAATGAAATGAGTGGAGATCTTCCTTTTGTGGTAGGCAGATCCACACAGAACTTTTCTGAAATAGGAATTGGAGTTGGAGGGGATTGCAATTTTAAACCCAACTATCTATTTGTAAAAATAAATTAGCATGAAATGTGCTAGTAATACCTAATACATTTTAAAAATATATTTTATTGATTTCAGAGAGCAAGCGAGGGAGAGAGAGCTAGAAACATCAATGATGGGAGAGCATCATGGATAGTCTACCTCCTGCACTCCCCACACTAGAGATCAAGCTGACAACCTGGGCCTGTGCCTGACAGGAATTGAACTGTTCATAGGTTCATAGGTCAATGCTTAAACAGGGAGCCAAGGCAGCCGGGCCATTATTTTTATTTTTTATCATCACCTGAGGACATGCAGAAGGGGGAGAGAGAGAGATGAGAGAGAAGCATCAATCAGTTGCCTGTGGTCGGTGCCCCTCCTGGGGATTGAATCTGAAACGCAGGCATATGCTCTGGGAATCTAACAATCACCTCCTGGTTCATAGGTCTACGCTCAACCACTGAGCCATGCCAGCCAGGTAATACCTAAAGCTTCCTCTAGCGCCACTCATTGACCTTCTTTTATCAGATGGGAACCAGATCAGAATTCCCTTTCCATGCACATCCTTAAGAGAGGCACCAGTGCCTTCAGTCTATCTGTCTGTTCAGCACTGTCCCAGGCTGTCAAAGAATCAGAGAAAGATCTCTGCCCTCCAGAAGTTTTCACCAGAGGCTATTAGTAGAAGTTCAAAGTCAGCATGGTTTGGAGTTCTTTAAGAATCCTCAGAGCTCCGTGTCTGGATTGTTCAATGGGTTAGCGCCTTGTTCCCATATGCTAAGGTTCAATCCCCAGACACATTCAGGCATCAACCAATGAACATATGGCTATAAATGGAGCAACAGATAGATGTTTTTCTCTCTCTCAATCTCTCCACCTCCCTCTCTCCCTTCCTCTCTAAAATCAATTAAAAAAAAAATCCTCAGAACAAAACTAATATACTCTGGGTTCCCCTAACAGATGCCTTGGGCTGCTCCGACTAGTTTTGGGTCTTCACTGGGGATGTAGCATCGTTTTTGCTGTGTTGTGTATTGTCCTTATGAAAAAGAATAAACTGTGACAAATCTCTGAGTGTCTAGTGAGATAGTGGAGCACAGTTAGTAAAGAGGTCCTTTGTCTCTGGGTTTTCCAGATGGGAATCTAAGCTGTTATGTCAGAAATATTTTCTCCAGCTTGGTCCTTCTGGAAGGTGAGGCAGGTGAGCCTTCTGCACTGTTTTTTTCTGGTGGTGAGAAGAGGATCACCTATGTCAGAAGCTGCCTAGTATGATTATTCAAAATATACTTTGCAGGGATTGGCATCCTAGAGCTACTGAATCAGATCTTCAAGGGATAGAACCCTGGACATTGCATTTTTACCACATACAGCTCAGGTACTTATTTATGTTAACGACTGAGACCACTATCTGGATGCAAGTTAATCTTTTTAGTAAGACACTCTAAGTGTTTAGGAGAGAAATAACTTCCTGTCTCAGTCAGAATGTGTTCAGGTATAATTGAAGAAACTTAACAGAGATGTTTAAGGTGGCAGAGATGCTGGTTCTTGTAAATCTGTGAAGTCATTTGAATTATTGGGATGCTTTTTATTGAGGCCTATTTCTTTTTTGCCTTTTTCTTGAGGGCAAGAGGTATGTAGTAACTGAATAGGAGTTGTTTATATTTTTTTAACTTTCAGTGCTTTTTAAAACTCAAATTTAGAGAATTTGAAGGATTTCTTCTTTAACATGTGACCTAATAGCGACCTTACTTTTTAAAAAAAACCCATATTTTATTGATTTTTTACAGAGAGGAAGGGAGAGGGACAGAGAATTAGAAACCTCGATGATAGAGAAACATCGATCAGCCGCCTCCTGCACACCTCCTACTGGGGATGTGCCCACAACCGAGGTACATGCCGGGTACCGGAATCGAACCTGGGACCCTTCAGTCCGCAGGCCGACGCTCTATCCACTGAGCCAAACCAGTTAGGGCAACGACCTTACTTTTTATGTTGGTCACATCCTTTCTTCAACATTAAAAATTGCAAATCATGAAGATATTTGCTCTTGGTGCCTCTTGGAAAAAAACAACAACAAAACAGAATTCAAGGCAAACCTAGGCTTTTTACTCCATCATGTGCCTCCATGAAGATAATGTGTGTCACTTTTTATGGCATTATTTTATGCAGTGGGTCCTAGAAAATGAAAAGTGTCCAAGGTAATAAAGGAACCAGTTCTCTATTCAGATCAATACAGCATTTATAAAAACTTTACTCTGCCTTCCTCAAGAAAAAAAAATTGAGCTACATGCATATTGGTACCCTTTATTTAATAATTTCCTTTCTTATTTAAAATAGTGATCAAGTTGTCATGTCCTGTTTCTCTCTGCTCATCCTACTTAAAGCAGCAATAATTAAATTTGTCTTTGAGAAAAATAGACCCCCTAAGTATTTTCTAGGAATTATTTTTAGACATTATATGTAAAAAATGTCAGTGTTATAAAGTACCTTCCATAAACCTTCTCCAATAAAGTTGGGAAATTTAAAAGCTGTGCTTCTCATAGTTTTTTTTGTTTTGTTTTGTTTTTTATTTAGAGAAGAGTTTAAAGTCTAGGCTGAACTTGTGAGAAGTGTCAGTGTTGACTTGTGAAGTTTTTCATTTGTGTCATAATGTTGCACCTAATGTTGCATGTAACTCATTTTATAATTTCACAGAGAGGTTCTTAGGAAAAATTAAAAACCCATCTTTTGACACCAGTCTGTTAGTGTTCTTATTGCTCCCTTCCTAGACTATAAGTTCCCCAAGGGCAGAAATTATTTATTTTATTTTTTATTTTTATTTTTTTTTTTAAAATATATTTTATTGATTTCCACAGAGAGGAAGGGAGAAGGATAGAGAGCTAGAAACATCGATGAGAGAGAAACATCGACCAGCTGCCTCCTGCACACCCCCCACCGGGGATGTGCCCGCAACCAATGTACATGCCCTTGACCGGAATCGAACCTGGGACCCTTAAGTCCGCAGGCCGACGCTCTATCCACTGAACCAAACCGGTTTTGGCTTATTTTATTTTTAACAATACTTTATTGATTTCAGGGAGGAAGGGGGTGGGAGAGAGAAACATCAATGATGAGAGAGAATCATCGATGGGCTGCCTCCTGCATGCCCCCTACTGGGGATGGAGCCTCCAACCCAGGCATGTGCCCTGACTGGGAATCAAACCGTGACCTCCTGGTTCATAGGTTGATGTTCAGCCAATGAGCCACACTGGCTGGGTGAGATTATTTATTTTTCAACAAATGTGTTGGACAGTGCAAGGCACTAGGATTACTGGGTGAACAAAATAGAAGTTTCTGTCTTTAAGGAGCTTAGACTGAAAGTTAAAAGGAGGGGAGTGAGAGAGAGTGGGAGGGAGGGGCAGGGGCAAGCATTGCTCAGAGTCATTTCACTATAGACTATGTATGAAGGAAGAGCAAGGATACCGTGAGAGTATGACCAGGGATCCTATACCAGCCTGGTGGGAGTGACATTTAAACTGAGACCTGGAATATATGGTAGGGAAAAGGAGATTAGGAGACTGACAAGTACAAGGAAGTGTTGAGGGTTCATGGTTGAGGGACCAACATGTACAAAAACATCGAGGCAGGAAGGACCTAGCACCCTCATGAAACTGAAAGCACAGTTACTGAAATTGTAGAGAGAGTGGTACAAATGAAGCTGTAGAAGTAGTTTGCTGTATGGCTCTCTGAGGATGGAAAACCCAGTGTAGTGGATCACAGCCAGCATTAAAAATAGAAATGAAGTCCTTAACCGGGTTTGCTCAGTGGGTAGAGCCTCGGCCTGGGGACTGAAGGGTCCCGGGTTCGATTCTGGTCAAAGGCATGTATCTTGTTGCCGGTATGGTCCCCAGTAGGGGGCATGTAGGAGGCAGCTGATCAATGTTTCTCTCTCATCCATGTTTCTAACTCTTTACCCCTCTCCCTCTCTGTGAAATCAATAAAATATTTATATATTAAAAAAAAGAAAGAAATGAAGTTGAATCTAATAGAAAACATCAAGTGTGTCAGACCTAGTAGTAATAAGTATTGTTTTGTGAAACATGTTTCATGTATATGCATGTACGTGTATACTGGATCATGAGGTATAATTTATGTACAGTGTTAAAAAGTTTAAAGGGGAAAAAAAGCAAAAAAAAAAGTTTAAAGCTTCTGGCAGTGTAGGCAATGTTGAGGACTTTGGACTTTATTCTGAAGGTAATGAGAAACCATTGAAAGATTTTAAGGTGGAAGAGGTGTTAAGATTTGCTTTTTATGAAGTTTGCCCAGGCTGCTATGCAGATAATAACCTGGAGAGGGGGCACCAGTTAGGTGGCAGATAGAAGAGTCCAGGTGAGAGAAGCTTCACTAGAATGGAAGCTTCAGGAGGGCAAGACTGTTTGTGTGTGTGTGTGTGTGTGTGTGTGTGTGTGTTTTGAAAATTTTTTATTAATTAATTTTAGAGAGGAAGGCAGAGAAAGAGAGAGAGAGAGAAAAACTCACATCCATTTTTGTTCTACTTATTTATGCAGTCATTGGTTGATTCTTGTATATGCCCTGAACAGGGATGAAATCTGCAACCTTGGTGGATGGGAATAAGGCTCTAACCAACTGAGTTACCTGGCCAGGGCAACTATTTGTTCATTGTAGTATCCCTGTACCTAGAACAATGTCTGGCATGAAGCAGACAACCTGTCAATATTTGTTGAATGAATGCCTGATTTGGATTGGTATGGTAGTTATAGAGACAACAGAAAGTAGATTTGATTGGACATAATATTCAGGTTATAAAACTGAGAGGACTTGACTGATTGGATGGATGTTGGGGTGAGAACGAGGAGGCTCTGATATGAGATAGGGAATCCTGGAGGAAGATCAGGTTTAAAGGTGAAGAAAAATAAATAAAAATAAAGGTGAGTATCATGCCCTGACCAGTGTGGTTCAGTGATTAGAGGGTCAATCCACACACCAAAGGGTAATGGGTTCGATTCCCGGTCAAGGGCACGTACCTGGGTTGTCGGTTTGCTCCCCACCCCTGGTTGGGTGTATGGGAGAGGCAACCAGTCGACATGTCTCTCTCACATCAATATTTCTCTCTCCCTCTCTCCCTCCTTTTCCCCCTCCCTTTCTCCCTCCCTCCCTCCCTTTCACTCTCTATAAAGCAATGGAAAAAATATCTTCAGGTGAGGATTAAATAAAAAGATTAAAGGTGAAGATCATGACTTCACTCTTAGTTTTGTAGAGTTTAAAGTTGTCTGTGAGATGTCCATAATGCCTGCCTGGCACAAAGTAGGCACATAATAAATCTTTGCTACTTACCAAGTTTTCTAACCTGGTTACAACAGGATCACTTATAGAGATAAGGGATATTGTCAGTTTGGGGGTTCTTGCTCTAGCCCCTCTGCTGTAATAAAATCCCTTCTTTAAGGAGTAAAAATGTGTATTAGTTAGAAAGTGTACTAGAAGAGGGAGCTAAGCAAAAATCAGTAACAGTAGTAGAATTAAAAAAAAACACTTTTATATACCTTTGATTTTGAATGGGTTGAAAACTGATTTTATTTTATCAATTCTGTGCATTTTTATTTTATTTTTTAAAAATATATTTTTAATGATTTTAGAGAGAAAGGGGGAGAGAGAGAGAGAGAGAGAGAGAGAGAGAGAGAGAGAGAGAAATATCAGTGATGAGAGGGAATCATTGATCGAGCTCGCAACTGGGGCATATGTCCTGACCTGGAATTGAACTGTGACTTCCTGGATCATAGGTCGATGCTCAACCACTGAGCCAGGCAATTCTGTATTTTATATATATATATATATATATATATATATATATATATATATATATATATATATATCAGTATTTTATTTACAATTATAAATAATTTGCTGGAAATTTGAAGGGCAAGTTCCCACTTTTAGTGCCAATCGTGTGAAATATAAAGGATTATTATATTGCCACTTTGGAATAATTACTTTAGAAGGGGTTTTTAAATTATATATTCATTGTTTTAATTTTTTTATTATAAAAATAGTACCTTCCTGTTGAAAAAGTTCCAACAAAACAGAAAACCTCTATGTCCCAAAAACATACTTATAGAATGGTTCCATTCCTTACTCCGGAAAAGTAACCAATGTCTTCCTATGTTGGAAGCATGTTCCTCTACCAACAATTTTTTAAACTTCATTTTTGTTACTTCTCACCTGAAGATATTTTTCCCATTGATTTTTAAAAATATATATTTTATTGATTTTTTACAGAGAGGAAAGGAGAGGGATAGAGAGTCAGAAACATCGGTCAGCTGCCTCCTGCACACCCCCCACTGGGGATGTGACCGCAACCAAGGTACATGCCCTTGACTGGAATTGAACCTGGGACCTTTCAGTCCGAAGGCCGATGCTCTATCTACTGAGCCAAACCGGTTTCGGCTCCCATTGATTTTTAAAGAGAGTGGAAGGGAGGGGAGAGACAGAGAGAGAGAAATATCGATGTGAGAGAGACACATCGATTGGTTGCCTCCCACCATGACTGGAGCCTGCAGCTGAGGTACCTGCCCTTGACTGGAATCAAACCCTGTGGCCCTTCAGTCCGAGAGTTGATACTTTAACCACTGGGAAAAATGGGCTAAGGCTCAATAATTGTGATATGAAAGAACAGATATTAAATCTCAAATTTAAACCTCTGTGAATTTCTACTCTTTCCTCAGTATCTCTTAAGTCTTCCCACTTCTCTCTGTTCCTGTGGTTACTTACCTTTGCCAGGTCACCGTCCACTCTGATGATACTGCTGTGGATTCCTTCTGACTCCTCTCTGCATTTGCACCTTGGCCCCTCTAGTCTGATCCTCTGTCAGTCAGACTGCTCTTTTAAAAACCTTCCAGGGATGGTTAAGTGAGAAATGCTCATCTGTCTGAATTCAAATAACAGACTCAGAGACAGAAGTATGGCGAAAACAAGACTTTTAATACGTTCTCGAGAGCAGGTGTCCATCTGGTTGTATAGGCACTTCTGATGTAGCTAACACAGCCTATTTATCCAGTCCCTCCTCTGGTTCCTCATTGGCTGAGTACTATGGGGTCACCTGTTTCCTCCTACGTCACCTAGGTCTTATTGTCTGCCATTGGGCCATTTAAAAAAAACTGGGCTGAGGACTTTTTTAGTTGCCTCCACCTCCCCCAGTCACCTCCCTGCAGCTCAGGGAGGGCCCTGTTAGGGCCGCTCTTGGCCCTAGTCTCAGACCTTCCCAAGGGACATGGGGTAGAGTGACGAGGTGCACTCAGCTCGTAGCCCCACCAGTGAGCTTCCCTCTGCCCTACATTCTGTTTGCCCTGGGGAAATTCAATAACTATTTCCGTTAAAAGTTGGCTATGTTGGAGATGGATAACAGAGGCCTATTTTCTACAGTTACTCCTCTGCTTAAATCTATATTTAAAAATATATATATTTTATTGATTTTTTACAGAGAGGAAGGGAGAGGGATAGAGAACTAGAAACATCGATGAGAGAGAAACATCGATCAGCTGCCTCCTGCACACCCCACACTGGGGATGTGCCTGCAACCAAGGTACATGCCCTTGACCGGAATCGAACCTGGGACCTTTCAGTCTGCAGGCCGACGCTCTATCCACTGAGCCAAACCGGCTTCGGCTTAAATCTATTTGATGGTTCCCATTGCCTTCAAATAATAGCCAGGTTCCTGGTCTTGTTTTATAAATTGCAGAATGATCTGGTTTCTTCTTACCTCTAACCTACCTCATTCCTTTTCCTTGCCTGCTAAGCTCCATTCACATTGGTTCTCTTCCAGGTATTTGACTAAAGCAAGTTGTTATCAGCTTCAGGGCCTTAGCTATTCTATTTGGAGACTTCTGTCCAAAACACTGCATCCCTCATTCCTCTCCCAAAGTCTCAGCCTAAATGCCATTGTCTCAGAGAAACCTCCCCAATCATTCATCCTATCACAGATAGGGTTTCCCATTCACTCAATTCACTTCCTTCTTTTTCTTTTTTTTTTAAAATATATTTTTATTGATTTTTTACAGAGAGGAAGAGAGAGGGATAGAGAGAAACATCGATGAGAGAGCATCATCGATCAGCTGCCTCTTGCACACCCCCTACTGGGAATGTGCCCGCAACCAAGGTACATGCCTTCGACCGGAATCGAACCTGGGACCTTTCAGTCCACAGGCCGACGCTCTATCCACCGAGCCAAACCGGTTTCGGCTCACTTCCTTCTTTTTTTTTTTTTTAAATATATTTTATTGATTTTTTACAGAGAGGAAGGGAGAGGGATAGAGAGCTAGAAACATCAGTGAGAGAGAAACATCAACCAGCTGCCTCCTGCACACCCCCTACTGGGGATGCGCCCGCAACCAAGGCACATGCCCTTGACTGGAATTGAACCTGGGACCCTTCAGTCCACAGGCCGACGCTCCATCCACTGAGCCAAACCAGTTTCGGCTCACTTCCTTCTTAATACTATCACTAGATATAATTAATTGTTTCTTTACACTTGTTTATTGTATGTCTCCACTACTTTAAATTCCATGAGATAAAGGAGAAGAAGGGAGAGGGAGAGAGAGAAACATCAACGATGAGAGAGAATCATTGATCGGCTGCCTTCTGCACTCCCCACTGGGGATCGAGCCCATAACCCAGGCATGTGTCCTGACTGGGAATCAAACCGTGACCTCCTGATTCATAGGTTGACGCTCAATCACTGAGCCACTTCGTTTGGGCCTTTGTATCTTTTCTTCATGACTGTCTCTCCAGTGCTTGGTAGATAGTAGGTACTGGTAGATACTGGTTTGCCTGGAACTGAGGATTTTCCCAGAATGCACGACTTTTAGTGTTAAAACCAGGACAGTCCTGCGCACACAAGGATGTTTGGTCTCTCTAGCTGGTAGTAATTACTTACATTAGTTATATTTGTGGAATGAATAAGTAAAAAAAAGAGCTCGTATGTTAACTGGCTATGAAAACCTCAGCATTGTCCATATGATTTTCTATTCTCTTTTTCTAGGGTATAAAATATGTGTCCCACTTACATGTGGTCATGGGAGGTTTGGTTAAAGAGATGAGATTTAATTTTCTTTAAGTAACTAAGAGGGAGCTAAGTTGCTCTATTATAGTTTGATCCTGATATGACATCACAAAAAGCACACTAGTTGTGAATGATAGGTGGGGGAATTAAATCTTCAGGTTTAAGTCTTCACATATTCATGGATTAGAATTCTAATCTTAACCAGAATAGCATTGTTTTAATAAACATTACCTTAGTTCAATTAGACTCGCTTAATTAAAGGGTCTCAGTTTTGGCAGTCTAGTTTAATGTAAAATATGGCTTTTAAGCAATGAAACTGCCCTAGAAGCCAGGTATGGCATCCTACACAGCCATACCCATAGTATGTTGAGCATTGGCATTACTTTAAGCAGAACTTGAAGTTCACCTTAAATTTGATATACCATGCTGGCATTCCATACTACCATTCCCCTAGAGCCGTGGTCAGCAAACTGCGGCTCGCGAGCCACTTGCGACTCTTTGACCCCTTGAGTGTGCTCTTCCACAAAATACCATGGCCTGGGCGAGTCTATTTTGAAGAAGTGGCGTTAGAAGAAGTTTAAGTTTAAAAAATTTGGCTCTCAAAAGAAATTTCAATCGTTGTACTGTTGGTATTTGGCTCTGTTGACTAATGAGTTTGCCGACCACTGCAGTTGATTGAAATACAACGATTGAAATTTCTTTTGAGAGCCGAAAACCGACTTCTGCGCATGGGCCACGAAGTTTCAATCGCACTGTACGTGCGCACCTGCACGTGGTATTTTGTGGAAGAGCCACACTCAAGGGGCCAAAGAACCACATGTGGCTCGCGAGCCGCAGTTTGCCGACCACTGCCCTATAGGAATGCCAAGATAAATAAGGACACTTTTTACTGGGTGAGATGTAATACAAGGATGATGGTGAGAGAGAACCACTGGACACACAGAAACATTGTCTCAACAGTGTGGTACAGTGAAGCAGGCAGGCAAAAGAGCTTCAGAAGGACCTATCCCCTGTGCAAGAATCAGTTTTACATTGGTTTGGGG
Organism: Cnephaeus nilssonii; assembly: GCF_951640355.1. Taxonomy (NCBI): domain Eukaryota; kingdom Metazoa; phylum Chordata; class Mammalia; order Chiroptera; family Vespertilionidae; genus Cnephaeus; species Cnephaeus nilssonii. Next base: position 44,468,073 of record NC_137075.1, read on the forward strand.
GTTTTTGAGCATAGACATTGGATAAATCAACCCTATGGTAGCAAATCTGATGGTCTCTTAATGTATGCATTGTTGGAAAGACCTATCCATTGTACACTTGTCTGTTCAGCTGTACTATGAGCCCTCAGTAGAACATAAAGGACTTAACTAAAAAGAGTGACCTCGCCCAACCGATGTGGTTCAGTGGTTGAGTATCGACCTATGAACCAAAATGTCATGGTTCCATTCCTGGTCAGGGCACAACCCTGGGTTGCGGGCTTAATCCCCAGTGTCTGGTGTGCGGGAAGCAGCCGATCAATGATTATCTCTCATCTCTGATGTTTATATCTCTATCTCCCTCTCCCTTCCTCTCTGAAATCAGTAAAAGTATACTAAATAAATAAAAATAAATAAATAAATAAATAAATAAATAAATAAATAAAAGAGTAGCCTTGCCATGAGTTCCCCCAGTAACTTTCTGTACAATTCTCAACTTGTGGAGAGGATATCTCTCACACTGTTAAGAAGGACTTTGCTGTCTCCATATTATTGTTAATATCCTACCTTATAATAGAGAAACATGCAAATTGACCGCACCTCCGCTATGCCCACAATTGGGCGGGCGGGAGCCTGGGGGGCGGGACTTCGGGTGGCCTATCTGGCCGTTGAGAAGATCAAGATGGCGGTGCCCAGTCCTCTTAGTTCCGGGGGTCCCTGGGGCGATCGGCACCCCGGGGGGGCATGGCCAGGCCCATGCAGCCACTCCCGGGGTGCCTGGGGCGATCGGCACCCGGGGGGCGTGGCCAGGGGTGCCTGGGGCTATCGGCACCCCGGGGGGCGTGGCCAGGCCCATGCAGCCGCTCCCGGGGGTGCCTGGGGCTATCGGCACCCCGGGGGGCGTGGCCGGGCCCATGCAGCCGCTCCCAGGGGTGCCTGGGGCGATCGGCACCCCAGGGGGGCATGGCCGGGCGCATCCAGCCGCTCCCGGGGGTGCCTGGGGCTTTCGGCACCCCGGGGGGGGCGTGGCCGGGCGCATCCAGCCGCTTCCGGGGGTCTGAGGCGGGGGTTGAGGGGTGGTGCCACCTCAGTGGAGGGGTGCTGCACTGCAGGGTACTGGACTGACTGATGTGATTCAGAGAAGCTCCCAGTGCTAACGGGCCTCGCTCAGGCGGCCTTCACACTTCAGAGGCAGTGACTCCTGCTCCTGCCTTGACCCAAAAGCAAGCTCGCTACACCCTGCCCCATAGCAGAGCATGCCTAGGCAGTGAGTGGGAAGACTTCCACCTGCTTTGGAGAAGGGGGGGCAGTAAAGAATGGGGGGAGAGGAAAGAATGTGGAGCATCCGCAATGAAGAGGTGCTTGAGAAAGAGGCTCGGAAGCCTGACTGGAAGGTTTGTTCTGTTTGCTGGGCCGCTGCCCCTTAGGAAGCGCAAAGAGCATGGCTCTGAGGGCTTCCTGTGTGCTGAGTCAAGTTCCACAGCCAACTGGAATTGGCCTCAGTTTCCTGGTCTGTAAAATGGATGAAGCGTGTCCCAGTGCCTTCACTGAGCTTTGAAGGCCAATTGAGATACTATATAAAGAAAATGAGGGAAGAAATGAGAAAGAAAAGGAAGGACAAGCAACACAAAAGAAAGACTGAAAGGAACCTGTAAACCCATTGTCACTTAAATAGGGAATATAGTCAATAGTGTTGTAATGATGGTATGATGCCAGGTGGGTACTAGAAATATCGGGGAACACTTTGTAAAGTATATGATTGTCTAACCACTATTCTGTAACTAATATAAAACCTGAAACCAATACAAAAAAATGTTGAATGTAAAGAAATGAAAATTGGAGTGAAATTTTTATAAATTTCAAAGTTTAAATAAAAGCTGTAAAGGAAGGAAGGGGAGAATAAAAAGTGTTTTTCATTTTGCCACTTCATTAAAAAGACAGTTGTCTTTATATGGTGCTTTTATACTTTTCTAAGTCATTATCTCATTTTAATTTCCGGGCAACTTAAAGACAAGATAAGTATTCCCTCCACTATTCAAAGAAAGGAAATCTTGGTGTCTGGTCCTAATTATTCAATCGTCAAGTCCTTATTGTAAAGCAGGGTTAGTAAAATTTTCTGTGCAGGGTCATATCTATACTAATAAAAGCCTTGGGGGTGATCGGGCCAGCAGGGGAGGGTATTTGGGGGCAATCAGGCCTGCAGAGGAGCAGTTAGGTGGCAATCAGGCCAGCAAGGGAGCAGTTAGGGGGCAATCAGGCAGGTAGGTGAGCGGTTAGGAGCCAGTGGTCCCGGATTGTGAGAGGGATGTCCAACTGCAGGTTTAGGCCCGATTCCACAGGGATCGGGCCTAAACCTGCAGTTGGACATCCCCCAAGGGGTCCCATATTAGAGAGGGTGCAAGCTGGGCTGAGGGACACCCTCCCCAGTGCACGAATTTCGTGCACCGGGCCTCTAGTAGTATTTAATGTTGTATAAGAGGAGGGCCTGTACCTATCAGATCCAGTTGTTTGTTGATGAAGGAGAGCCATTTGTTAGGTTTTTTGTATAGAGTGGAACGTCTTTAACCGAAAGACAGCACTAACATCTTAACACTTTAAGTTACAGTAACTTTTAATGGCTGTCTACTGCATGTGATAGTTAATATTTCAGAGAAGAATTTGATTGATAGTGTATCCAAATCCCTGTTATAATGAGTTGGTATCAACCTATTATAATAATTCTGGTACATTCGTGAACCTCAAAGGTCAGGAAAGAGATCACTTACCAGAAATCTCTGTAAAAGTTTATAAATTTGCATTAAGGTAATATGGGGGAAAAATAATAATTAAGACCAGACACAAAATACTATACAACTCAACAATTCCATTCAAAGGTATTTACCCAAATGAAATTAAAAAAAATTTTTTTTGGAGTGGAAGTCTGTATTTATTTATTTATTTTAATTTAATAAATCTTTATTGTTCCAATTATTACAATTGTTCCTCTTTTTTCCCCCCATAACTTCCCTCCACCCGGTTCCCACCCCACCCTCTGTCCTTACCCCCTCCCACAGTCCTCATCCATAGGTGTACGGTTTTTATCCAGTCTCTTCCCGCACCCCCTACACCCCTTTCCCCCCGAGAACTGTCAGTCCACTCCCTTTCTATGCCCCTGATTCTATTATATTCACCAGTTTATTCTGTTCCTCAGATTTTTTATTCACTTGATTTTTAGATTCACTTGTTGGTACACATGTATTTGTTGTTCATAATTTTTATCCTTACCTTTTTCTTCTTCTTCCTCTTCTTAAAGAATACCTTTTAGCATTTCATATAATACTGGTTTGGCGGTGATGAACTCCTTTAGCTTTTTCTTATCTGTGAAGCTCTTTATCTTCCCTTCAATTCTGAATGAGCTTTGCTGGGTAGAGTAATCTTGGTTGTAGGTTCTTGCTATTCATCACTTTGAATATTTCTTGCCACTCCCGTCTGGCCTGCAGAGTTTCTGTTGAGAAATCAGCTGACAGTCATATGGGTTCTCCCTTGTAGGTAATTAACTGTTTTTCTCTTGCTGCTTTTAATATTCTCTCTTTGTCTTTTGCTCTTGGCATTTCAATTATGATGAGTCTTGGTGTGGTCCTCTTTGGATTCCTTTTGTTTGGGGTTCTGTGCACTTCCTGGACTTGTAAGTCTATTTCTTTCACCAGGTGGGGGAAGTTTTCTGTTATTATTTCTTCAACTAGGTTTTCAGTATCTTGCTCTCTCTCTTCTTCTGGCACCCCCATAATTCTGATGTTGGTACGCTTGAAGTTGTCCCAGAGGCTCCTTACACTATCTTCATATTTTTGGATTCTTTTTTCTTTTTTCTTTTCTGGTTGAGTGTTTTTTGCTTCTTTGTATTTCAAATCTTTGACTTGATTCTTGCGATCCTCTAGTCTGCTGTTAGATCTCTGTATAATATTTTTTACTTCAGTCAGTGTATGCTTAATTCCTAGTTGGTCCTTTTTCATATCCTCGAGGGTCTCGCTAAATTTATCGGCCTTTTCTAGGAAATTCTTGAAAAACCTTATAACCGCGATTTTGAACTCTATATCCAGTCATTTGCTTTCCTCCATTTCTTTCATTTGTGATCTGTTTCTTTGTCTCTGCATTTTGGCTGCTTCCCTGTGTTGATGGAGTGGCTTTGTGTGGTAGGTGACCTATAGGGGCCAGTGGCTCAGCCTCCCCAGTTACGTGAAGTAGACCCTCTAGGTGCACCCCTTTGTGGGCTGTGTGCACAGTCTTGTTGTAGTTAAGTCTTGATTGTTGTTGGTATCACTGGGAGGAATTGACCTCCAGGCCAATTGGCTGTGAGGATCAGCTGTGTCTATGCTGGGAGAACTTCTGTGCTGGAGACACCCTTATGGGAAAAGACTTGCAAAAGCCTCTGTGCTCAGCTTGAATGGGGCGGAGTCTCAGGGCGGAGCAGACAGCATTGGTTTCACGTCAGCCCTGCCCTAATAGGCCCCTGTGTCTCAGTGTCCTACGGAAATCGCTGCAAGCACCTCTGAGAGAAAGCTGCCCTCGAGTTCTGCCCACTGCCAGACCAGTTTCTCCCCGAATGAGTCTGGGTCCCCAGAGTCTCACCCGGAACTGGAGTTCAGAGCCGTTGGAAGCTTTTGTCTCCCTTCCGCTTGAGAAAGCCAGCCGCGTCCTCAGTTGCCAGCCCTCTCCGTGCACGCACCTTCGAACCTCTGCCTTCTGCAGCTCTTCTGAGTCTCAGTGTGCTTTTCTCTTTCCTGACAGTCCAGTTTCACCCTGTATGAATCTGGGTCCCCAGAGTCTCGCCCAGAACTGGAGTTCAGAGCAGTCGGGAGCTTTTGTCTCCCTCCCGCTTGAGAAAGCCAGCCGCACACTCAGTTGCCATTCCTCTCCGCGCGTGCGTCTCAGTACCTCTGCCACCTGCAGCTCCTCTGAGTCTCAGTGTGCTTTTCTCTTTCCTTCTAGTTGTAGAATTTCCACTCAGCCAGCCTTCCTGTGGTTCTGGATGATGTCCGTTTTGTCTTTTAGTTGTAGTTTTGTAATTGTTGTGTGAGGCAGCAGTTTAGGTGTTTACCTATGCCGCCATCTTGGTTTCTCCTAAAAATTTAATGTTTACACAAAAACCTGTACATGAACGTATAATTGCTCTACAATGGAAACAACCCAAATGTTTTTCAACTGGTAAATGGATAAACAAAGTGTGCTACATCCATTTAATAGAATACTACTTAACAATAAAAAGGAATAAACTACTGATATATGCTGCAACATGAATGAATCTCAAATGCATTATGCTAAGAAGCCTAATGGCTTCTTTTCAATGGTTAATCCAGGGCTGACAACAAGCCACCAATGTGCTGGCCACTACATCAGAACCCTAACTTGATAACCCCAATTCAAAGGCTACGTATTGTATGATTTCATTTATATGATATTCTGTGATAGGCAGACTTAGGGACAGATAATAGTTTTGTGGGGAAGTATATGAAGAATACCAATATTTGGGATGATGGGGGGAAGTATATGAAGAATACCAATATTTGGGATGATGATGGTACTATCATATGCCTTAATTGTGGGAGTCTAAACTATTTGTCAGACTCAGAACTGTACTTAAGAAAGGATAAAATGTACTGTATGTCAGTTGCGCCTCAATTTTTAAAAATAGGATAAACACAAATATTGCTGTGATTTGCATTTGGTCAATAGGAGTTAATCGTTTTGGTATGAAAAAGTAGAGTGTTCTTATGAGCTTCAGCGTTTTCAGGAAGTTGGTGTGCTAGCTCCCTCTAATGAAATGAGAAGAGTAACATTTCATGACTGCTTATGAAAGAGAGCATGTCAGCTGTTAATCTGAGAAGGTCATTTTCTCATTCTGGCCAAGGAGGGTATACTCCTAAAATAGAAAGAAACTGGAAGAAGAAAACATACTTTGTAGCAGTCTATTATTTTAAAATCTATCTTGGCACTTGACTTGTAATTGTATCGCACCATTATCATCAAGGAATGATACTACTCGTATTTATTAGTTGTATTTTTCTCCTTTTAGCAAAAGGGAGAAAAAGGTTTTAGACTAGTAAACCATGCCTGAATTAGGATTCTATCTATCCTGGTTTGAATTCTGACTTTATCATGTACTAGCTGTTTACCTTGGGTAAATTACTTAACCTCTCCTGCTCTTTATTCTTATCTTTAAATGGGGATGATTACATAAAAAACAAATAGATAAATAAATAGTTGGCAAGAAAAAAATGGGAATGATAATGATAGTTACCTTAAGGTTGTTGTGAAGATTAAATGTTAGATGGTTAGAAAAGTACCAGGCATCTAGTAAGTACAGTGCAATTGTGGGCTGGTATTGATATTAGCAGAGAGCAAAAACCAGAGCAAGTATCCTTTTGTTGCATTTTTATGTGACTGGGCTGAGTTGGGGAGAAGTAGCAGCAGAGGAGAACCCTGTGAGAGAGCAAAACCTGGTTGTAGCCACAACTTACTAAATGGCACATCCTCCCCCCACCAGTCTCTCTTAAATCACCAGGAGAAGGCAGAGGTAATGAATAGGAATATTGGGGTTATCAAATTAGAGTTCTAATGTAGTGGCCAGCACATTGGTGGCTTGTTGTCAGATCCTGGATTAATCATTGGAAAAAAACTTTTTTTTTTTTTTGCTTATGCATTCAAAATTTTTAAAAATGACTTCAGAAACTTGTAGTTTGTCAGCTTATTCAAATTAACCCACAAATGCCAATTTTACTATGAATTACAGTAAGAAGATGCTCAGAGTATCGGTTATCTATACCATTAAGAACAGTGAGCAAATTACCTTTGTAATCATGGTTTTTATATAAATACCTGAGAATCGGTACGTCTGTAGCTTATAAAGAAAATGGTGACAATTTGGAAGTAGCCTTCAGGTCAGTTTTATATTCACTTTTGCATTTCAGACATATATTTTGCCATTAAGAGGTAGGAGACAATTTTGAAAACATTTATTTTACTAGTAGCACTTAGGAATACTAGCAGTTGTGTTCATGTGATAAAAGTTCCCATGATGATGTCCTTCAATTGAAAGCACAGAGAGGTAGAAGAGGTATAGGGAGGGTGGGCATTTTATTATTCTTGGATATTTCTTTTCTGTTGAATAAGACTCATGTGATTACTTCTGCCCTATTAGGAGCTCTTGTCCTTGGCAAAGCGGAAGCGCAGTGACTCTGAGGAGAAGGAGCCACCTGTGAGTCAGCCTGCAGCCTCCTCAGACTCGGAGACGTCGGACAGTGATGATGAGGTGGGTGTGGAGGGACTAGGCCACTGGACTGACAGGTATATAAGGGTCCATGTGTTGGTGACTCTGATGGCCTCTTTTTCTTTTAAACTGTAGATTTGATTTCATGTTTATTTATTTTATTTTATTTTTGTTAATCTTCACCCAAGGATATTTTTTCCATTGATTTTTTAGAGAGAGTGGAAGGGAGGGGGAGAGACAAGAGAGAGAGAAACATGGATATGAGAGACAAATCAATTGGTTGCCTCCCACACACGCCCATCTGGGGCTGGGATCAAGCCTGCAACCAAGATACATGCCCTTGACCAGAATTGAATCTGGGGCCCTTGAGTCCACAGGCCAGTACTGTACCCACTGAGCCAAACCAGCCAGGGCATGGCCTCTTTTTCTTAAACTGAGACCTCCAACTTAAGATCTACAAGAACTTCGTAGGAAAGAAAACTGTGTAAGGAAAACTCTCGAATTGTCATGTTCTCTATACTGCTAGTCTCTACAGGGCATTTGTGGATATTTTTCAGTCTTTTGTTTTCAGCCTACTGCAGAAGAAAGGGCACAACGTTAGTCATCATCTCTTTTATTTTGTGTGGGTATTTTCCTCATCTTTTAATTCCACTTTTGTGTTAGAAAAGAAATTTCTGTAGAGAATGCCCTATTTTAGTGGAAAATACTTTTGCAAGACAAGAAGCTTTCTTTTTTTAATTTCTTTTTTAAAATATATATTTTATTGGTTTCAGAGAGGAAGGGAGAGTGAGAGATAGAAACATCAATGACCAGGAATTGAACCATGACCTCCTGGTTCATAGGTTGATGCTCAACCACTGAGCCACTCTGGCTGGGCTTTTGTCTTTTTTGTGTGTTAATTCTCACCTGAGGATATTTTTCCCATTGTTTTTCAGAGAGTGATGGGAGGGAAGGAGGGAGAGAGAAAGAGAGAGAGAAACATTGATGTGGGAGAGACAAATCAATTGGTTGCCTCCTGCACGCACCCCTGCCTATTCTGGGTGTGCCACCCTAGCTCCTCCATGTGTTCACCTTGAAGCTACAATTTGTAATTTAAAAAAAAATTATATATATATTGATTTTAGAGAGAGGAAGGGAAAGGGATAGATAGAAACATAGATCGTCTGCCTCCTGCGCGCCCCTCCTGGAGATTGAGCCTACAACCCGGGCATGTGCCCAGACTGGAATCCTCCTGTGTTGTGGGGCTACGCTCAACCACTGAGCAACACTGGCTGGCCCATTTTATTTTTTTGAATGCATAGACAATACAGGAAAATCTTGAATAATTTCCTTTTCCCATTGTTCCTATGTCAACTACTTTTATTTTTCATGTTTCAGAAGTCAGCTGTTGTGTGTTTCTTCCCCTCGCCTATCAATATTCTATGAAGTTTGAATCTGTGGTATATCTAGAATATCCTGTTACATGTTTATGGTCTTTGCAGTTCTTTAAGATACAAGCATAAATATTCTGTGAAGTATTACATTCTTCATATTCAAGTCCTAAGTATGCAGTTACTAGTAGGGATTCCCTTCGTACTTTTTAGCTGCTTGTGTCAGGACGGCAGAGTGTGTGCTACCTCCACAGCTTAGAGAAGCACAAAACTTGTGCTAGAATACATCCAGAGTCCATAAAGACCTTCAAGCTTAAGGTTCCTTGCAGCTACTTAACCATATCTCAAAGTCCTCACCTCAGAATCCTACCCAACTGCTTATGCACTTATTGGAGAAAAAGCTGACAGGCAAGTTGCACTCTGCCCAGTGGGCAATGATAATTTGAGTAACTTTCCCCCTACAAGATTCTTAGCTCCTGCTGCTGCCTTCAGGTCCCAGTTCCCCAGGCCCACGAGCTTCTTGCAGCTCTACTCCAATCGCCTTGCCCCACTGGGAATAGAGGCCTCCGTATCATGGCCATTCTGAAAGGTACCTTCAGTATGTATTATCACTCTTTTGCCCATACTACTAGCTGAGCACCTCAAAGTTAGGGTGAATATTTTATTACTTTGAACAATTCAGCAAACTGTCCAAAAAGATTGAGAAAAAAACTTTTTTTTGAGTCCTGCCAACCGCCAGAGAACTCAGTGGTAATACTGTGAACTCTTTTTTATGGCTACCCAATTTTGGGTTGGGTAGGGAACTTCTGAGAGATCCTTAGAATATAAAGTTTGAGACAGCAGCTTTTGCCATTTTTTCACTCTCATAATGATATGTCTTTTTGTAGGTAAAAACTGTATAATGAGGTAATTTGCTATGTTGTCTCATTTCTGCTATGGCTTTTATATCCTTATTACTTACAGAAATTTGGTTGTTAAAGCAAGTCCCAGTCAGATGGAGTCTACTTGTATCATATGTTAATCTGTAATTTTTTCAGATACACCTCCCAACCTTCATTGTTTATTATCTTTAGTGAACAGTGAATACACATAGAAAAAGTATGTTGGTTCCTTCAGATTTGATAGTGCAGAAAACTGGTCAAGAACAACTGAGAAGGTTAGTGGGTGGTTTGTTATAGGGAGAGACATGCACTGATTTTAGAGAAAGAAGATATCTAGCTGAAAGTTATGAAAGTTTCTTATCCAGAAAAAGTGGGTGCATTGGACATTAAATATAAGGTTCAGTTAGGGAGGGAATAGTGGGTGTTATATTATCTTCGCCCAGGGGCACAGGGACCTAAGTTTAATGAAAGTGCATATACTTATGTATTATTTTTGGTGAATGCATTATTCTCAGTGAGAATTTGGGGTACATGGGACTCTTTCTGTAAGGTTTAATTTGACTAAGCTTGGAAAATTGAAAAGCACACTTCAGTAGTAAGCCATAATGCTGTACTGTGGCACTTTGGCGCTGCCACTTCATCTTTTTTTTTTTTTTTTAATATTGCATAGAATTTTTTAAAAGATATCTTTATTGATTTCAGAGAGGAAGGGGAAGAGAGAGAGAGAGATAGAAACATCAATGATGTGAGAGAATCATTGATTGGCTGCCTCCTGCATGCCCTCCACTGGGGACCGATCCCGCAACCCAGGCATGTGCCCTTGACTGGAATTGAACCTGGGACCCTTTAGTCCACAGGCCGACGCTCTATCCACTGAGCCAAACCGGCCAGGGTAGTGCTGTCACTTCTTGTCCCTGAAAGCATTAGATGGGAGAAGCACCACCAAGGATGCAAACAGAAGTGGCAGGGAAGAAAAATAATGAGGTTAGGAGGAAGAGAGTAGCAGCTCACTCATGAGGTGGGATTTAAAAACAAAACAAAAAAGTACATTTGTTTGGAGGAATGGAGTCCTAAATTAAGTTGTTCAGAGTCCTTTTTAGAAATGGTGGATCATATATAACAGACAGCTGCAGCTAGATGAGAAGAAAGCCTAGATTTTCAGTAGTTACTGGTAAAAATCACGTTGGATACCAAGAAAACCTTTTTTGTTGTTCAAAATTGAGTGTAACTACATTAGACATAGTGAGGAAACAGCTGCATTATGTTCTAATATCCTCTACATAACAGAATTTTTTTTTTTAAAGCTTCATGTATAGTCTTGTTTTCATCATTTTTGAGCAATTAAAGCTTTGGCCCAGCCCTGTAGTTCGGCACATGTCATACCTCTTTTTTCTTCCCCAAGACTTCTGCCAGCCTTCCTGTTTGCAAAACTCTCCCACTTGCCTCTCTAAAGACTCTGGTCTCTTCTTACTTTCCCCCCATTCCATTTTTTTCTATTTCTTTCTGAAGCTTCTTCTCTTTTTCTCCTATTTCATCTGATCTTTTGGGTTCTCCCACTTTAATCTAGTTATAGTCCTAATTCCCACTCTGTTACCTCTTGCTGGCTCTAATATTTTTAGTAATAGAATATTTTGAAAAAGATAACTTTTACTTATATATTCATTTAGTAACAATTTTTCCTGGAAGTTGGCCTAGATATGCAAGAGTATTTTGTTATGCTTTACCGAAGAGATACATAATTAGCACATGCTTCTGATAAAGGCCTTCACTGCTAAGCTAGTATTTATTTTCCCGTCTATGTATTGATTTAGTAAAGTTTTCATACCCACAGTTCTCCAGAACAAGATGTTCCACACAGATGAATTATCCTAATACTGAAACTAAACACTTGAAAGTTTATAATATAAATCCCACTACATTTGAAAAGTTTTTTTGATAGATATTATTATATATAGTTGTTTTTCTTGTTGATTTAGTTATGATTATGAATGGCAGTTCTTGTACCATGAAATAATGACTTCCAAAATGTTGAGCTGTGTGGTACTGCTTTTTATACCTTTTCTTTCTCTCCATTACTGTAGGTAAGAAGTGGCCACTTGTTCTCACCTTTTGGTAATCTGCTCTACTTCCAACTTCCTGCATCTGATCTGCTCTGTGGTCAGGAAACCAGGGGACCCCATAGAGTTTAGGTTGGAATACTCTTCTTTAGTACTTGAATTTAGCGACAATTATTTGGATTGCTTACAAGCCTTATTTTTACATACTTCTTAGTTCTTGGCTATTTAGATGATCATACAGTAGCACCTTATTTATCTAGATACCATTAAAAGCTCATCACAGCCCTGGCCGGTGTGCTCAGTGGTTAAAGCATCAGCCCGTGCACCAAAAGGTAGTGGGTTCGATTCCTGATCAAAGACATGTACCTTGGTTGCATATTCTATACCTGGCACTGGTCGGGGTGTGTGTGGGGAAACAACCAATCAATGTGTTTCTCTCACATTGACACACCTCTCTCTCTCTCTCTCTCTCCCTCTCCCTCCCTCCCTCCCTCCCTTCCTCCCTCCCTCCCTCCCTCAATCCCCTCCCTCCATCTTCCCTTCCACTCTATAAAATATCCTCAGATGAAGATTAAAAAAATCTCATCACAAGAATTTGGAAAAATAAAGTGATTTTCATAGACCACTTGCTCAGACTTGTGTACAACAAATTCTGACACTTCCTATCAAACAGTTGAATGGGGTACTGATTATATTTTACTTTTTTGTTATTGTTAATCCTCACTAGAATATATTTTTCCCATGGATTTTTAGAGAGAATGGAAGGGAGGGGGGTAGAAAGAGACAGAGAGATTAATGTGAAGAGAGACACATTGATTGGTTGCCTCCCACATGCACCTCAATTGGGGCCGGGGTTCTAACCTGCAATCCAAGTATGTGCCCTTGACTGGGAATTGAGCCCATGACTCTGGTGTGTGCGTCAACAATCTAACAACCACTGTTTTGTTTTTTGTGTGTTTTTAAAAATATATATTTTTATTGATTTCAGAGAGGAAGGGAGAGAGAGAGAGAGATAGAAACATCAATGATGAGAGAGAACCAATGATGGGCTGACTCCTGCCTGCCCCACACTGGGGATCAAGCCCGCAATCTGGGCATGTGCCCTGACCAGGGAATCGAACCGTGATCTCTTGGTTCATAGCTTGACGCTCAAGCACTGAGCCATACCAATTGGACTAACCACTGTTACACACCAGCCAGTGCTACATATATATTTTTTTGGTGTGGGGGGTGCTACATATTTTTGTATTACATCTGTTTCACTTTTGTTTTTGTCTCCATAGCAGACTTTTAAGTTTTTGTGATTGAGTGTAGTGATTCTCTATGTTTTCCAGTTAAATATATGTGATTGACTAGTTATAAAATACAGTAGTGTCTTTTGTACTTTGTCTGATTAATTACATAGAAAAGAAAGCTAAGCTATTCTTCATGTTCTGTGGGCTGACATTAAATTGTATTTATTCTTCAACTCCACTGGCCCTTTTCTACTTTCTGGGGGGCAAAAAACACCTAAGTCAGAAACCATGCCTTCTCACACACTTCTTTGCTGGCCACTGTCAATATCTAGATAATGACTACGGAACCCTTTTAAAGATTGCTTTGACTTAGTATAACACTCAGTTAATATAGAATCTTACAACTCTAAAACTCCAATAGTTCATAGAGGTCATCTGGACTCTTGTATTCCAGATCATAAAATAGTACCCTGCATATATATAAACTTAATGATGTGCTCTAAACTTCTTCTATTCTGTCTTCTTTGAGTCTCACACTACCCTGATAGATGGTCAAGGTGGTATTGTCATTCCTACTTTACCCATAAGGAAACAATTTCAGTTAAGGGCTTGGGCTGTATTCCAGTTCTTTTTTATTTTTTTAATTCTTTGTTGTTGAAAGTATTACAAATGTCTCCTTTATTCCAATTCTTTTAAACCTTAATCCCGGTATAGTTTATCACTAACCCAGCTGTTCTTCTTGAATCCTACTTACCTCAAAGTATTTTTGTTTCAGTTGTAAATTCATTTCAGAGTAACTGGGTTGCAATGGTTTATGGTCTGACTCCTGAGACCTTCCTTGCCCACTAGAGATATCCTCTCTGAAGACTTCAAGTTTCTTTGTGTGTGTGTGTGTATGTGTGTGTGTTTTGCTTCCAGGATGCTCAAACTACTCAGTGTCTCAATGTTACCTAAATCCAAAGCAACTATTTCCAACCCCATGTTTCTTCCTGTCTTTTGGCTGAGTGCCGGGAAGGTCAGTTTGTCACAGGTTGTGTGGTACTAACCCTCCTTGTATTGTTATATTATTGCTGCCCAGTGAAAGTCAAACTACAAATCTCTTTTTTTTAAATCTCTTTTTATTTAGTAAGAAAACATCTTGCCCTGGCTGGTGTAGCTCAGCAGTTAGAGTCAATTTGTGCACCAAAGGGTTGTGGGTTCAATTCCTGGTCAAGGGCATGTACCTGTGTTGCAGGTTCTTTGGCCCCGGTTGGGGCAAGTGCTGGAGGTAACCATTGAATGTGTCTCACACCCATGTCTCTCTCCCTCTCTCTCTCTCTCTCTCTCTCTCTCTCTCTCTCTCTCTCTCTCTCAGTTTATTCTTATAATATTTTTTATTAATTATTATATTACTTTTCATATGAACAACGGTAAACTTCCTTTGCCCTACCCTGTATATGCATGCTTCCTTTGTTATGTGTAGTTCTGAATACATGTAGACTGCTTGGGAAAGCAGGACATCCATGTATATGAGAGTTCTGAGTAACAGTGGATCCTTTTGCTTTCCCAGATTATTATTGAGCAGCTCTCACTGGGGGTGGCTCTGGCCTCTGCACTCAGATGCAGATCAGCAGGCACTCATTTTCTCATTCTTGCCTTCTGTATGGTGCACTTTTAAGGTCACAACAGTTTGCCTTTTAGTAGAGCCATAGTTCCCAAAACAAATTAAGAAATGCCAGGTCAATTCCTCTCCTCTGTACTAGATGGCAAAGGCCTAAAAGCATCCCTTGAATCCTGTCCTTTACTTTTGAGCCTCCATTTACTACCACACCCTGGCAATGAAAGAAGAATTCATTTTCCCTCAGTCTCAGAGTCAACAGAATAAGGCTTTTGCAGGAATAGGTGAGCATTGCTAAGCTAATGGCTGGATTAAGATATTTCTATGTCGATTTTGCCTGCCACAAGCCTTTCTCATCTCCTTTATGTTTTATTAACTTCTATGATCGGGAGAAGAGGTACTGGGAAAATCTTTAAAATATGTACTTAGAACATTGGGAACCTCTGGTTTACAATAGTCAATGTAAACTATAATAAATGTGATGTATTCTCCAGGAAAAAAATCTTTGGGAGATTATTGGTACCTTTTTGAGTATCTTTCTCTGTATTTAAATAGGAATAAATAGGAATGAGGTGGATCCCGGAAAAAGTTTTTTTTAAAAAAGATATTTTTATTGATTTCTGAGTGGAAGAGAGAGGGAGAGAGAGATAGAAACATCAATGATGAGAGAGAATCATTGGTTGGCTGCCTCCTGTATGCCCCATACTGGGGATCAAGCCTACAACCCATGTATGTACCCTTGACTGAAATGGAACCCAGGACCCTTCAGTCCACAGGCCGACTCTCTATCTACTGAGCCAAACCGGCTACGGCTGGACCCGAAATTTTAAATGATTATTTATCTTTGAGTGATGGAAATTTGGGTGATTTTCTTTTAGCTCTGTTTTATTTTAAATATATTTTTATTAATTTCAGAGAGGAAGGGACGGGGGGAGGGGGGGGAAGAGAGAGAGAGAGAGAGAGAGAGAGAGAGAAACATCAATGATGAGAAATAATCATTAATCAGCTACCTCCTGCATGCCCCACACTGGGAATTGAGCCCACAACCCGGGTATGTGCCCTGACCAGGAATTGAACTGTGACTTCCTGGTTCATAGGTCAACGCTTAACCACTGAGCCATGCCTGCCAGGAGGGCTGTTTTAGCTTTAAAAATACTCTTTGCCCTGGCCGGGTAGCTCAGTTGATTAGAGCATCATCCCAATACACCAAGGTTTCGGGTTTGATCCCCAATCACGGTACATATAAGAATCAACGAATGAATGCATGAATAAGTGGAATAACAAATTGATGTTTCTTTCTCTTTCTCTTTCTTCCTTCTTCTCTTTCTCTAAAATCAATCAATCAATAAAAAATACTATCTTTTTTTAAAGTATATAATAAACATTTTTCTTAAAATTATATTTTTAAGGTTTATCAAAAATAAGATATGTTTTAGAAAGAATATGGAAATAGCTTAATCCAGCTTCTCAATATTGAAAGATGTATTATAAGGAATTTTCTGTCCAATATAGTGAGCTTGGTTGTTTGCTGTTGGCATGACTAGCTAGCCTCATGGGAGGTAAGGCATCTTTGTCTTCTCATCTCTTGAAAATTGTTGGAAGGAAAAACGAGCTTTTCTTCCCACACTCAGGTTTAGCCAGGAAAGCCCTTTTTAATGGGCAACATTTTATTTTCTATTTTTACTCTTATCTTTTCTCCCTCTTCCCTAAGGGATAAATAGCACAGATTACGAATGAGTGACAGTTGCTAAGCTCAGCCAGTGTCAAATTGCAGCAGAGTGAGAGTGGAAGGATAAGGAAGCCAACTAGCTTCCTAGTACCTCCTGCGTTGGATTCACCTGTGTGACTTCACATTTCGAGCTTTATTGCTCTCATAAACACTTTTTTCCCCTAGGAAGTCCAGAATTTGGCTCTGTTGTACATGAGAAACCCAGATTTGTAGGTAAATATAGACCTAGTGACTCTAACACATATGTGACCCTGGCAGCTCAGCCTTTACCCTCTTGGCCTCATCTTTCCATTGGTAGAAATACAGAGGGCCAAGACACCTTGTTTGGAAGAAGAGGGTGATGCCCATTTTCATAACCAACCAGTAAATATGGACTAATATGTTCATAGTTATACTATGTTTTGTAACCAAAGCCAATGCAAAAGATGTTTTATGTACTTGGTTACCTCTGGTACTGTATCTGTGATGTCATCATAGGAAGTTAATATATTTTAGCTCCGTTAACTGAGAAATTAAACACTTCAGCTTCTTTTGGATTCTTTCAAACAAACCTAAAATTATCTTACTTGAATGATTAAAATTTGAAATGATTAAGCACTGTAATTGAATCTCCATCAACCTGGCTAAAATTGTTGCTCTGCTCTGGTGATTCCTTGAGACCCTGTCCTACCCATTTTGTAGGTCCACCCAAACTGCTTCCAGTGACTTCTTCATACAGATTGCCTGTCTTCTCTCATGCTGGAGAATTTCTTTTTTTTTAAAATATATTTTATTAATTTTTTTACAGAGAGGAAGGGAAAGGGATAGAGAGTTAGAAACATTGATGAGAGAGAAACATCGATCAGCTGCCTCCTGCACAACCCCCACTGGGGATGTGCCTGCAACCAAGGTACATGCCCTTGACCGGAATCGAACCTAGGACCTTTCAGTCCATAGGCCGACGCTCTATCCACTGAGCCAAACTGGTTTCGGCATGGAGAATTTCTTAAAACATATCAAAAGTCCACAAACCCCACACAAGCAGCATCTGGCCTCAGTGTGCCCTGTACCACTTGCTAAGTGGCCTCAGGCCCAGCACTAGCAGCAGCCAGCCTCAGTTCACAGCTTGGCCTCTCACAGGCACCCCTAAGCCCAGCACAAGTAGCAGCTATCTGCAGATTGCTCTGTAGCTCATGCTGGGCACAGGCAGCAGCTGATCTTGACCAGCACTTACTGGGAGGACCCAGAACCAGCACAACCAGTGAACAGATTCAGACCACGCCAGAGCGTAACCAACCACCTCCATGAATGGCATTCAAGGGGCAAACTTGTTGGGCACTAGAGCCCTGCTGAAGTGAGTCCTACTCTGTCTTGCTCTGTGAGGTTGGCTCTTGCACAGCAGCTCCAGGGCTATGGTCACAGCCAATTCTCATAGCTGATTAGCTTAGGGGTATAGCACTTGTATTGATGTGGCAGCAGCATTTAAGGCTTAACTATAACAGGAGGGTGCACCTGGAGTGCCCAGCTTGGGTGACCAGGTAGACTGTGCTACTGGGCCCTACAGAACATGTACTATGTAAGGCCACTCTACCAAGACTGGGAGATGTAGCAGCTCTTCCTAATACATAGAAACAAACACAGGGAGGCTGCCAAAATGAGAAGACAAAGAAACATGTTCCAAATGAAAGAACAGAACAAATAACCCAGAAAAAGAACTAATATAAAATGGAGACAAGCAATCTACCAGACATAGAGTAACAACACTGGTTACAACTTTGCTTAATGAACTTAGAGGAAGAGTGGATGAAGTTAGTGAGTACTTCAACAAAGAGATGTAAAAGAACATAAAAGTGGAGATAGAAAACATAAAATTGGACCAGTCAGAAATGAAGAATACAATAACAAATGAAGAATACATTACAAAGAATCAACGGTAGATAAAGCAAAGGATCAAATTAGCGATTTGAAAGATAAAGAAGCAGAAAACATCCAAATAGAACAGCAAAAAGAAAAAAAGAATCTTAAAAAAAAGAGGATAGTTTAAGGAGTCTCTGGGACAACTTTAAGCATACCAACATTTGCATCATGGGGTTGCTGGAAGGAGAAAAGAGAACAAGGAATTTAAAATCTGTTTAAAAAAAACAATAATGGAAAACTTCTCTAACTTGATGAAGGAAATAGACATACAGCCCAGGAAGTGCTGAGAATCCCAAACAAGATGAACCCAAAGAGGCCCACACTAAGACACATCATAATTAAAATGTTAAGGGTAAAAGGCAAAGAGAATCTTAAAAGCAGCAAGAGAAAAGCAATTAGTTATCTATAAGGGAGCTCCTAGAAGGCTGTTAGCTGATGTATCAATAGAAACTTTGTAGGCCAGGAGGGATTGGCACAAAATATTCAAAGTGATGAAAAGCAAGGATTTACAACCAATATTACTCTACCCAGCAAAATTGTCATTTAGAATCGAAGGAGAAATAAAGAGCTTCCCAGACAAGAAAAAACTAAAGAAGTTCATCACCACCAAACCTGTATTACAAGAAATGTTAAAGGCTCTTCTTGCCCTAGCTGAGTGGTTCAGTTGGTTCAATGATCAGCCCATACACTAAAGGATCACAGGTTTGATTCTCAGTCAAGGGCACGTACCTGGATTTCACGTTCAGTGCCTAACCCAGTCAGGGTGCATGCAGAAAGCAACCAATCAAAGTTTCTCTCTTACATCGATGTTTCTCTTTCTCTCTTTATCTCTCTCTTTTTCTCACTCTTTCCCTCCCACTCCCCCTTTTTTCCACTCTCTCAACAAATCAATGGAAAAAATGTCCTTTGGTGAAGATTAACAACAACAACAACAAAAATTGTCCAGGACACCAAAATGTTGCATGGGTTTGATCCCTGTTAGGACACATGCGAGAGGACACATTGATATTTTTCTCTCTCTTAAAAAAAATCAATAAGAAACATTCCTGGGCTCTGACCAGGGTAGCTGAATTATTTAGAGCAAGCATGTCAAACTTAAAGGCTAACACAGGCCAAATAAACAAGGTTTAAGTTTATGTGGGCTGCAAAAAAACAAAAGCTTCAATTTTCATAGAAACGTAGGTTTATTTCGATAGAGACATGCTGAATACAAAGGGCTGAAGTAAATGAGTAACCGTTAACATAAAATAATAAAACATTTTAATAAAAATTAATATTTTTTCTTAAACATTAACTTACCAGACATTGAATAACTGCACAAATTAATAAGCGTAATGCAAATAAACCTATTTTTCTCGTTCTCCAAAAGAGAAATATTTCCTGTTGCACACACCAAACAAGTCAGTACAAGACTAATGACGTGGCAATCGGCTGCTAAAATATTCGCTGCTGGTATTGGTGGAGAGAAATGGTGCGCCTGCGCCTAAGGTGCATAAGGGAAATGAATGCAACACGATTATAGTAATCAGTCATTATCGAATGGTGTAGTTCGTTATTAATAATTATGTATAACAGGATTTTGTAAAAATTAAGTCATGAAATTTTTATTAAAATGTTTCTTACATACCATTATATTGGCTGGGCTGCAAAAATAATTGTTGTGGGCTGTGAGTTTGACATGTTTGGTTTAGAGCGTCATCCTGATACGCCAAGATTGAGGGTTAGATCCCCAGTCAGGGCACATACAAGAATCAGCCAATGAATGCATAAATAAGTGGAATAACAAATTGATCTTTCCCTCTCTCGATCTACCCCCTTCCTCTCTAAAATGAATAAATAAAGATTAAGATAAAAAAAACATATCTGCAGGTAAGGATTTAATAAAGAGGTTGTGTTCTTTTTTAGAAAATATATTTTTATTGATTTCAGAGAGGAAGGGAGAGAGAGAGAAAGGGAGAAACATCAATGATGAGAGAGAATCATTGATCGGCTGCCTCCTGCATGCCCTTCACTGGGGATCAAGCCCACAACCCGGGCATGTGCCCTTGACCGGAATCAAACCTGGGACTCTTCAGTCCGCAGGCTGACGCTCTATCCACTGAGCCAAACCAGCTAGGGCAAGAGGTCGTCGTCGTCTTGAAGAATAAAAAATAAATAAAAATAAGAAATATTAAAATGGCAATTAAGTACATATATATCAATAATTACTTTAAATGCAACAGGATTAAATGCACCAATCAAAAGACATAGGGTTGCTAAATGAATAACATGTCTCTTACATATGTCTAAAATAGACTCACTTCAGATGGAAAGACACACAGACTGAAGAAAAAAAAAGGATGGAAAAATATTTCATGGAAACAAACAAAAAAAGCTGGGGTAGCAATATTTATACCTGTCAAACTAGAGTTTACAACAAAATCTATAACAAGATAACAAAGGATCCAGCAATTCCACTTGTTAGTATTTATCTGAAGAAACCCAAAACACCAAATCTAAAAGACATGCACCTATATGTTCATTGCAGCATTATTTAGAATAGCTAAAATAGGGAAGCAACCTAATTGTCCATCAGTAGATGAATGGATACAAAGTGGTGCATATATACAATGAAATATAACTCAACCATTAAAAAAAAAAATGAAATCTTGCCATCTGCAACAAAATGAATAGGCCTAGAATGTATTGGTGCTGAGTGAGTTAAGTCAGGCAGAGAAAGACAAATGCCATATGATTTCACTTATATGTGGAACCTAAAAAAACAAAATAAATGAACAAGTGGACCGGAAACAGACTCAATGATACAGAAAACATTTGAGAGTTGCCAGATTGCTGGGGGGATGGGTGAAAAGGGTGAAGGGATTAAGAACAAATAGGTAGCCCTAACCGGTTTGGCTCAGTGGATAGAGCGTTGGCCTGTGGACTCAAGGGTCCCAGGTTCGATTCCAGTCAAGGGCATGTACCTTGGTTGCGGGCACATGCCCAGTAGGGCGTATGCAGGAGGCAGCTGATTGATGTTTCTCTCTCATCGATGTTTCTAACTCTCTATCTCTCCCTTCCTCTCTGTAAAAATCAATAAAATATATTTTTTTTAAAAAAAAGAACAAATAGGTAGTTGCAGAATAGTCACTGGAATGAAAAGTACAGCATAAGGAAATGTGATCAATAATATTGTAATAACTATGTATGATTTCAGATGGGTTACTAGATTTATCAGGGTGATCACTTGGAAGGTTATATAAATGTCTTATCACTGGGTTATATACCTAAAACTAATATAATGCTGTATGTCAACTGTAATTAAAAAATAAAAATTATTTTAAAAAAGAAAAGCTATGAAAAAGTAAAAAAAAATTGAAATGGTTGAGAACTATGCTTTAGAAGAAAGAAGCATTAGCCGAAACCGGTTTGGCTCAGTGGATAGAGCGTCGGCCTGTGGACTGAAAGGTCCCAGGTTCGATTCCGGTCAGGGGCATGTACCTTGGTTGCGGGCACATCCCCAGTAGGGGGTGTGCAGGAGGCAGCTGATCGATGTTTCTCTCTCATCAATGTTTCTAGCTCTCTCTCCCTCTCTCTTCCTCTCTCTGTAAAAAATCAATAAAATATATTTTAAAAGAAAAAGAGAGAAGCATTAGGATTTTTATCTAGATAATGATCTAAGAGTTGAAGCTTTTAAGTTTGAGAAGTAGATAAACTTATAAAGGGAAATCATTCATTTTATATCACTCTAACATGTGCTTGTTTTGTTTTTACTTGCCCCTTTTGTCTAGCTCTTGAGTACAAAAACAATGTGGCAATTAAAATAACTAAGATTAAATTAAAACCAGAAGATTGAAATAGCACTCTTTCACAGTATTTAATCAAAGTAAACTAGAAGAGTTCATATGGAATATTTCTAAAATGGAAATCTCATCAGAACTACCCATATCACCCCCCACAAAAACGAAACAAAACTCACACAAATTTACTTCTGATATTAGCCATTTTGAATTAGGAGGTTAATTTATCATCACATTATAGAAGGAATAAAGACTGTTCTTTTAAATATATATATATATATGTATACTAGAGGCCTGGTGCACGAATTCGTGCACCAGTGGGGTCCCACGGCTTGGCCTGTGGGATTGGGCTGAAACCGGCTCTCTGACATCTCCCAAGGGGTCCCAGATTGTGAGAGGGTGCAGGCCAAGCCCAGGGACCGCACCGGTGCACTATTGGGGCCGGGGAGGGACGCGAGAGATTGGCAAGCGGGAGGGACTGCGGAAGGGCTCCAGAGCGTGTCCGGCCCATCTCACTCAGTCCTGATCTGCCGGACTTCAGCAACAAGCAAACCTACTGGTTGGAGAATCTGCCCTTAGTGGTCAGTGCATGTCATAGCCACTGGTCGACCGGTCAACTGTCTGCCCCCTTGTGGTCAGTGCGCATCATAGCGAATGGTCAATTGTCTGCCCCCTGGTGGTCAGTGCACGTCATAGCGAGCAGTTGAATGGCCTTAGCATATCATTAGCATATTATGCTTGATTGGTTGAACGGACGACCGGTCACTTAGCATATTAGGCTTTTATTATATAGGATTTTTATTGATTTCAGAGAGGGAAGGAGAAATAGAAACATCAATGATGAGAGAGAATCATCGATTGGCTGCTTCCTGAATGCCCCCTCCACACACCCCCGCCACTGGGAATCAAGCCTGCAACCCCAGCATGTGCTTTGACCAGGAATCAAACCATGACCTTCTGGTTCATAGATGGATGCTCAAACACTGAGCCACATCAGCAATTGAAGTTTCCGAATGTTTATATGTATGGGATCTCCTATTTATGATTCAATTTAAACATACAGTATGTCCCAAAAAATGTATACACACACTTTGAATAATTATAAAGGAATTGTTTATTAAAATACATTTCATTTTAAAAATTGAGCTATCAGCTGTTGAAGTGTGCATACTTTTTTTTTTTTTTTGGATATCCTGTATATGCAGATTTTTTTTTACCCCCACCCAAGGATATATATATTTTTAAATATATTTTATTGATTTTTTACAAAGAGGAAGGGAGAGGGATAGAGAGTTAGAAACATCGATCAGCTGCCTCCTGCACACCCCCTATCGGGGATGTGCCCGCAACCAAGGTACATGCCCTTGACTGGAATCGAACCTGGGACCCTTCAGTCCGCAGGCCGATGCTCTATCCACTGAGCCAAACCAGTTAGGGGCCAAGGATATATTTATTGTTTTGAGAGAGAGAGAGAGAGAGAGAGAGAGAGAGAGAGAGAGAGAGAAAGATCCATGTGAGAGAGAAACATCCATCAGTTGCCTCCCATACATGCCCCGCCTGGGGATTAAACTCTCAACCTAGGTGCCCTGACTAGGAATCAATTCTGCAACCTTTTGGTGCATGGGACAGTGCTCCAACCAACTGAGCCACTTGGCCATGGCTATGTAGATTTTTTTTAATAGATGCACACAAATACATACACACACACAAAATTATCTACTTTGCTTTCTGCCTTCTTGGAGTTGGTACCAGTGCTACCATCCATGTTAAAGCATGGGCCTCATCCCCTCTTGCTGTGCTTTCTATAATTCTCTTCTGCTGACAAGCTTTATTTCCAGCCTTCTTGGAACCCACTCGAGAACTAAACCATTCTTTGTGTACTGAACAGAGAATACAGACATACAAACCCCCAGCAATTACTGCCTTCTCTGCTACAGGAAACAGAGAGGGCAATAATTCTAGGGGTTGATTTCTATAACAACTGAGTTTTCGTTAACTCAGTTGACTTGCCATAAAGTTGTTATCTTTGTTTTTCTGTTGTGATAAAAAGTGCATTAATTAAATTTTATTATATCAGTTGTCTACTACCACTAAGAAATTGCAAACCATAAGTTATTAAGTTTTAACCAAGATTTCAAAAATTCATATCTTCATATGAAGTAGATTTATTTTGTGTTCAAAGCAATTTTGGTGAATGTCAGAGACTTTTAACTTTTGAATCTTCCAGGTTTTCCCAAGGAAGTCTCTTTTTCAGTTTTCCTTTTTCTTTTCTCTTTGTAGTGGACGTTCGGGAGCAATAAAAATAAGAAGAAAGGAAAGACCAGAAAAATAGAGAAGAAAGGAACCATGAAGAAACAGGCCAATAAAACTGCTTCATCAGGCAGTTCGGACAAAGACAGTTCAGCTGAGAGCTCAGCCCCTGAGGAAGGTGAGCCAAGTAGCCCAGACCCTGGCAGTGAACTCGCACTCTTATCAGGTTGAAGATGCAGAGTCAGAAATGGAGGGAAATGTGCATGCATTATAGCAGCTCATAACATTTCAGTGGTCATGGATCCTTTGAGAAGCTAAATGAAGAAAGAAAAATGCATGCAGTTCCAAAGATTAATGAGTTCTGTGAAACCCATCCAGGAAACCCATGAGGAGTACCTGCATTAGAGTTTCACCTTACTTTACCCTGACCTTCCCTTCCCTCTTTCTTATGCATGGTCTGACTGAGGAGGAAAATCCTTGAACCGATACAAAACTGAGTAAAAAAATTTATTAGGAATTCACTAATCAATTTAATAACTCACTAAAACATTGATTTTTTTTTATGTCAACTAATAAATGTAGAAGTGATAGAAGAATTACCATTTTTTGGCCATCAGTAATAATTGATTTACTCAAGAGTTATCAATGACTGTTAAATCACTGGGTGAGAGTTTGTTGGAAGTAAGATATTTACAGTCTCAAAGCATCTCCCCATTATCCTACATAATAAAAGGGTAATATGTAAATTACCATCACTCCGCTACGCCCACGATTGGGCCAGTGGGAGGCACAGGGGGCGGGACTCGGGGTGGCCAGGGTGGCCGATTGGGCCGGCGGGACGCTGAGCTTGCGTCGCCAGCAGCGGCGCGAGCTCAGCGTCTGTGCCATGGCTGTGCTGCGGCACAGAAGGGGCCTCTGGGGCAGCGAGCCCACGTCCTGCTGCGGACCATCAAAAGCGGGGAGCGAAAGCGGGGGAGCTGGCTGGCTGTCCACTCTGACACCAGCGACAGACAGCCAGCTCCCTCGCGATCGAAAGCAGGGAGCTGTGTGTCCGCTCCAGCACCAGCGGACCCCCTGCCATCAAAAGCGGGGAGCAGGCTGCTAGCAGTGTCCGCGGAGCGTGCTAGGCTTTGTGGGGCAGTGGATATGGCCTGGATGGCAGGTTAGGCCTAGGGGACCCTACACGTGCATGATTTAATCATGCACTGGGCCTCTAGTATTTAATAACTACAGAGAAGAAAAAAGTGCCTTTACAATGGAGAAATCTATGGGATACTACCTTACCCAAAAATCTAAATATCACTAGTAATTGGACAAATAGATATCAGGTGCTTCCTGATGTGATACTTTGAAAAGGACACAATTACTTAGTATTGTTGCCAAAAGCCATAACCTGGATAGTGCTTGATGAAACAAACCAACTGATATTGGGGACATTTGATAACTGTGGCTATTTAAGTTTGAATTAATTAAAACTTAAAAATTGAGTCTCTCAGTTGCATTAGCCACATTTCAATTGCTCGGTAGCCACATGTGGCTACGGCTCAGATAAGGAATATTTATTACCTCATAAAATTCTGTTAGATAATATTTGGGCTTATACTCCTCAAAACTTCAATGGCATGAAAGACCAAAAAAAAGGTTGTTGCAGATTAAAGGCTACTAGAGAGACATGGCAACCAAATGCAGTGTGTGATCCTAGATTGAGTCCCTCTTTGGCTGAAAAGTGGCTATAAAGGACTATGTTAGAACAACTGGTGAAATTTGAATAGGGCATGTGTTAGCTGAAGGTATTCCATCAATGTTAAATTTCCTGAATTTGATAATTGTGTAATTGATTATGTAAAAGACTGTCTTTTAGGAGAAGTATTTAGGTATAAAGGGTTCCATTCTCTGCAACTTACTTTCAGTTCAGCAAAATGAATAATAAAAATGTATACATTATTTTATATAAGTAGACAGAAAGTAAATTGGCAATGTTGACAATGTGTAAACCTAAGTTAAAAGATATATGGCCCAGCTGGCGTGGCTCAGTGGTTGGACACAATCTATGAACTAGGAGATCATGGTTTGATTCCCAGTCAGGGCAGTGCCCGGGTTGCAGCTTGATCTCTAGTGTGGGGTGTACAGAAAACAGTTAAATCACTGATTCTCTCTCATCATTGATGTTTCTATCTCTCTCTCCCTCTCCCTTCTCTGAAATCAATAAAATATATTTTATTAAAAAAATGTATGGGCTCGGCCAGTGTGGCTCAGTCACATGCCTGGCCGGCGTGGCTCAGCAGTTGAGCATCCACCTATGAACCAGGAGGTCATGGTTCAATTCCTGGTCAGGGCACATGCCCAGATTGCAGCTTGATCCCCAGTGTGGGGTCTGCAGGCGGCAGCCAATCAATGATTCTAATCATTGATGTTTCTATCTCTCTCCCTCCCTTCCTCTCTCTGAAATCAATAAAAATATTGAAGGGGAGAAAAAAGGATGTGCAGGAACTTTGGCCAGTGTTGCTAACTGGTTAGAGTGTCAGCCAGCTCATCAAAGGTCTTGGGTTCGATTCCTGGTCAAGGGCACATACCTGGATTGGGGTTCACTCCCTGACCTGGTCCAGGCATGTGTGGGAAGCAGCCAGTAACTATGGATGAGATACATTAATATGGATGTATCTCACATCAGTGTTTGTTTTCTCTCCCTCCCTCCCTTCCACTCTCTCTGAAAAGCAGTGGAAAAAATATCCTCAGTTGAGGATTTAAAAAAAAAAAGATGTGTGGGAATCACCTATTCTTGCACCTTTTTTCTTTAGGTCTGCAATTTTTTCAAAAGTAAAAAGTTTAAAAAGAACATGCTGGTTTATATTCCAGCCTAAATTTCCCTAACCTGTACTTGCATTTGCCAAAGGCAGACCAAAGACTGTTCCCAAGGGAGCAGAGATGGCCATATGCCATTTTACCTAGGAGAGCCAAGGAGTAATGATGATTAACACTGAGTCACCTTGGCCTGTCTTCTCTAGTAGAGCCTAATCTTCTGTTTGCCCTTTGTGTCAGGTGAAGTGTCAGATTCTGACAGCAACAGCTCCTCTTCTAGTTCAGACTCTGACTCCTCTTCTGAAGATGAAGAGTTCCATGATGGCTACGGGGAAGACCTCATGGGGGATGAGGAGGACAGGGCACGTCTGGAGCAGATGACAGAGAAGGAAAGAGAGCAAGAACTCTTCAACCGCATCGAGAAGAGGGAGGTGTTGAAAAGAAGGTAAGGTTATAGTTCCTTAATGAGTAAATAAAATAATTTTCCAAAATTCACATTTGAAGCCCTATCTCTATAGGATTTAATTAATTATGACTTGATATTTATTATTATGATTATTGTTATTATTGTTGTTGATGTTAATCCTCTCCGAGGATATTTTTACATTGATTTTTAGAGAATGGAAAGGAGGGGAAGAGATAGAGAGAGAGAAACATCGATGTGAGAAATAACACATCGATTGGTTGCCTCCCACATTGGGCCCGACCAGGGTCACCAGGGCCGGGGATTAAGCCTGCAGCCGAGGTACGTGCCCTTGACCAGAAATCGAATCTGGGACTCTTCAGTCCATAAGCTGATGCTCTGTCCACTGAACCAAACTGGCTAGGGCGGGATTTATCATTATTTACACATTAGGTATCTCACTATCTTTCCAGCATGGCTTTTGTATGTTTTTTAAAACTCAAATGTTAAATTGCTGTTTGATATTCAGAAGCCATGTTTAAATGGCAAAAGTTCTTCCTTATCTCCTAAGAGAATTTTAAGGTAAAAATAAACATAGCTATTGTCCTCAGAACTAGGATCCTTCCCTACCTACTCTATGTCAAAAACAGAAACATTTTTTTTTTTTTTGGCAACAGTTAGTTCTATTTCATCTGGGATCCTGCTTATCCCTTCTAGAGACCATATTAAGTATGGTGAGTTATCCTAGACAAGAATGTTTTGGCTTTTAGTCAGCAGCAACTAATAGACATTTGGTTTGAGTGTGAATGCTTCCAATGTTACCTGTATTGGAACAAATAGGATTTAAGAAACTGCTGGAGTTGCCAACTGCTTTGGGATGACTCTTAGAAATAGTATTTCTGAAATGTGGGAAGTATAACAAGAGGTTCTTGTATAAGGTCAATGGGGTCCCATGAGAAAATCACAAAGTATCTCTAGATAAGCCACCCATTTATCTCAAGGTTTATCTCAAGGTTTTTAATATATATTGGTTTTTACTTTTTCACCTAATGCAAATGAAGCAGTTGACTGATTCAGTGACTTTTTTTAGTGACTGGAAGAATGTTTACAGTGATGATAATTAAGACAAGTTCTGAGCCATTCACAGAAAATTGAGGTGTTTTTTTAATCCTCACCTGAAGAGTGAGGATATTTTTTTATATTTATTTTTCTTTTCCTTTTTTTTTTTTTTTTTTAGAGTGGAAGGGAGGGGAAAGAGAAAGAGAGAGAGACATTAACTAGTTGCCTCCTGCTGACAACCCAACCAGTGTGGGGATTGAACCTACAACCGAGGTACATGACTTCGACTGGGAATTGAACCTGCAACCCTTCAGTCCCCGGGCCAACACTTTTTTTTTTTTTTTAATACATTTTATTGATTTTTTAATTTTTTTTTTACAGAGAGGATGGGAGAGGGATAGAGAGTTAGAAACATCTATCGGCTGCTTCCTGCACACTCCCTACTGGGTATGTACCCGCAACCAAGGTACATGCCCTTGACTGGAATCGAACCTGGGACCCTTGAGTCCGCAGGCCGAAGCTCTATCCACTGAGCCAAACCGGTCAGGGCTCAGGCCAACACTCTTAACCACTGAGCCAAACCAGCCAGTGCTGAGATTTTTATTTTTTTTTAAATAGATCTTTTGTTTAGCAGCAAGGCAGTGCAATAGAGTAACTCAGAAATATTCTCCCTATCTATACTAATAAAAGGGTAATATGCTAATTAGACCAGACATCTTCTGGACATCCTTCCGAACAAAGCCATGGTGGCAAGGGTCGAGGCAGAGGTGGTTAGGGGCGATCATGCCGGCAGAGGGGAGCAGTTAGGGGCGATCAGGCCGGCAAGGGAGGGCATTTAGGGGGCAATCAGGCCGGCAAGGGAGGGCAGTTAGGGGGCCATCAGGCTGGCAGGGGAGGGCAGTTAGGGGCATTCTGGCTGGCAGGGGAGGGCAGTTAGGAGGCGATCAGGCCAGCAGGGGAGTAGTTAGGGGTCATCAGGCCGGCAGGCAGAGGCAGTTAGGGGTGATCAGATTGGCAGGCAGAGGCGGTTAGGGGCAATCAAGTTGGCAGGGGAGCAGTTAGGGGCATCAGACCAGCAGGCAGAGGTAATTAGGGGCGATCAGGCAGGCAGGCAGGTGAGTGGTTAGGAGCCAGTGGTCCCGGATTGCGAGAGGGATGTCCAACTGCCGGTTTAGGCCTATTCCCTGTGTGATTGGGCCTAAACCAATAGTCAGACATCCCCCGAGGGGTCCCAGATTGGAGAGGGTGCAGGCCAGGCTGAGGGGACCCCCCCCCCCACCTCCATGCATGAATTTCGTGCACTGGGCCTCTAGTTTTAAGATAAAGATCATTGTGTAGCTCTCAATAATAATAACTGATCTTTTTATGCAAACACCATTAGCATCCCATTTTATAGCCAGCAGCACCAGTATTGAGATGTTATTTTTATTTATTTTTTAATATATTTTTTTATTGATTTCAGAGAGGGAGAGAGAGAGATAGAAACATCAATGATGAGATAGAATTATTGATCGGCTGCCTCCTGCACGCCCCCTACTGGGGATCGAGCCTGCAACCCGGGCATGTGCCCTTGGCTGGGAACTGAACCTGAGACCCTTCAGTCTGTAGGCAGACACTCTATCCACTGAGCCAAACCAGCTAGGGCAGTGAGATGTTATTTTTAGTTGTTCGAGTCTTCACCTTTGTTAAGGCTGCTTTTTTAAATTAAAAATTTTAAAGGTGACTGCAGGCAGCCATCAAAGGTAGCTTGGTCATAGGAAGAGCACTGATATTTTCAGTCAGAAGTCTAGGCTTAATTCCGACTAACTGTTCAGGTGATCTGAGTTAGTCACTTTCCCTCTTCCTGCCTCACCTTCCTCTTTGGGGATTGTTGTAAGGCTTGAGTGAGATGATACATATAAGAACATTATGTAAAAGCTATTATTTTAAAAATATATTTTACACACCATACAATCCAACCATTTAAATGGTTTTTTATATTCACAAAATTGTGTAAAGTCACAATTAATATAAGAACATTTTCATCACCCCAGAAAGAAACCCTCTCTTCATTGGTAGTCATTTCTTATTTCCTCTCAAGCCTTCCAATCCTAGGCAACCACTAATGTACTTACTGTCTTTATAGATTTGCTTATTTCTGGACATTTTACATAAATGGAATCATATATATAGTCTTTCCTGACTGGCTTCTTTTTTTAAAATATATTTTTATTGATTTCAGAGAGGAAGGGAGAGGGAGAGAAAGATAGAAACATCAATGATGAGAGAGAATCATTGATAGGCTACACCCACCACTGGGGTCAGGCCTGCAACCTGGGCATGTGCCTTGACCAGGAATCAAACTGTGACCTCTTGGTTCATAGGTGGATGCTCAACTGCTGAGCCACGCCAGCCAGTCATGTGACTGGCTTCTTTTAATTAGAATATTTTTTAAAGTTTATCCACATCGTACATCTGAGTACTTCATTCCTTTTTATGGCTGAATAATATTCCATTTTCCATTGTATGTATATACTGTTTTATTTTTTAAATAAATCTTTATTGTTCAGATTATTACAGTTCCTCTTTTTTCCCCCCATAGTTCCCCTCCACCCGGTTCCCACCCCACCCCATGCCCTTACCCCCCACCACCACTGTCCTCATCCATAGGTGTACGATTTTTGTCCAGTCTCTTCCTGCACCCCCACACCCTTTTCCCCTGAGGATTGTCAGTCAACCCCCTTTCTATGCCCCTGATTCTATTATACTCACCAGTTTATTCTGTTCATCAGATTTATTATTCACTTGATTTTTAGATTCATTTGTTGATAGATATGTATTTGTTGTTATCTTTACCTTTTTCTTCTTCTTTCTCTTCTTAAAGAATACCCTTCATCATTTCATATAATACTGGTTTGGTGGTGATGAACTCCTTTAGCTTTTTCCTACCTGTGGAGCTCTTTATCTGACCTTCAATTCTGAATGATAGCTTTGCTGGGTAGAGTAATCTTGGTTGTAGGTTCTTGCTATTCATCACTTTGAATATTTCTTGCCACTCCCGTCTGGCCTGCAGAGTTTCTGTTGAGAAATCAGCAATCGTATGGGTGCTCCCTTCTAGGTAATTAACTGTTTTTCTCTTGCTGCTTTTAATATTCTCTCTTTGTCTTTTGCTCTTGGCATTTTAATTATGATGTGTCTTGGTGTGGTCCTCTTTGGATTCCTTTTGTTTGGGGTTCTGTGCGCTTCCTGGACTTGTAAGTCTATTTCTTTCACCAGGTGGGGGAAGTTTTCTGTTATTATTTCTTCAAATAGGTTTTCAGTATCTTGTTCTCTCTCTTCTTCTGGAACCCCCATAATTCTGATGTTGGTATGCTTGAAGTTGTCCCAGAGGCTCCTTACTCTATCTTCATATTTTTGGATTCTTTTTTCTTTTCTGGTTGAGTGTTTTTTGCTTCTTTGTATTTCAAATCTTTGACTTGATTCTTGCGATTCTCTAGTCTGCTGTTGGATCTCTGTATATTATTCTTTATTTCAGTCAGTGTATGCTTAATTTCTAGTTGGTCCTTTTTCATATCCTCAAGGGTCTCACTAAATTTATCGGCGGTTTCTAGAAAATTCTTAAAAAATCTTATAACCGTGGTTTTGAACTCTATATCCTCCATTTCTTTTGTTTGTGACCTGTTTCTTTGTCTCCACATTTTGGCTGCTTCCTTGTGTTGATAGAGTGGCTTTGTGTGCTAGGTGTCCTATAGGGCCTAGTGGCTCAGCCTCCCCAGTTACCTGAGGTGGACACTCTTGGTGCATCTCTTTCTGGGCTGTGTGCACAGTCTTGTTGTAGTTAAGCCTTGATTGTTGTTAGTATCACTGGAAGGAATTGACCTCCAGGCCATTTGGCTATGAGGATCAGCTGTGTCTACGATGGGAGAACTTCTGTGCTGGAGACACCCTTCTGAGGCAAGACTTGCTTCAGTGGGACTTTGGTGCTCACTCAGTCTTCCCCCTAAGTGTGTCCCTTATGGATCTGAGGAGTTGTAATCTGGATGGTCCCACTCTGACCACTGGGTACACTGGCTCTTGAATCTCCAAGGAGGTGCTAATTTAGCCTCTGCCTGAGGCCACCTAGCAGGAGCTACAGAGAGATCTGCAGATTCCTCTTCTTTGTTTGGGTTTTGGAGGTGCCCAGCTGAGGCCCAGCTGTGAAGCAATGCAAGCTGCTGTGGGGCCTTGGGCCTTCTTTTGATGTTCTGGGTCTCTCTGACCCAGCTGCAATTTGTTAGGTAATTTTAGATTTCAAAGGACCAGACCATTCATATGCAAAAACCACTGCGCACAGCGTGGGTGGGGCTGGGTCTCAGGGCGGAGCAAACAGCAATGGCTTCCCGTCAGCCCTGCCTTAAGAAGCCCCTGGGTCTCAGTGTCCCACGGTAATCGCTGCAAGCACCTCTGAGAGAAAGCCACTCTTGAGTTCCACCCGATGCCAGACAGTCCACATTCTCCCCATATGAGTCTGGGTCCCCAGAGTCTCACCCGGAACTGGAGTTCAGAGCAGTCGGGAGCTGGTGTCTCCCTCCCAAATGAAAAAGACAGCCGCGTCCTCAGTTGCCAGCCCTCTGTTGCCAGCCCTTTCCGCACGTGCGTGCCTCGTACCTCTGCACTTTACTTCCACAGCTCCTCTGAGTCTCAGTGTGCTTTTCTCTTTCCTTCTAGTTGTAGAATTTCCACTCAGCCAGCCTTCCTGTGGTTCTGGGTGATGTCTGTTTTGTCTTTTAATTGTAGTTTTGAAGTTGTGTGAGGCAGCAAGTTCAGGTGTTTACCTATGCCGCCATCTTGGTTTCTCTCCTGTATATACTGTTTTTTGTTTATCCATTCTGTTGGTTGATATTTGGGTTGTTTTCACTTT
The DNA here is from genome assembly GCF_951640355.1 of Cnephaeus nilssonii. NCBI lineage: Eukaryota > Metazoa > Chordata > Mammalia > Chiroptera > Vespertilionidae > Cnephaeus > Cnephaeus nilssonii. Next base: position 44,501,226 of record NC_137075.1, read on the forward strand.
TTTGCTATTGTGAATAGTGCTAATATGAACATTCATGTACAAATATTTGAGTACCTATTTTTAGTTCTTTTAGGTGTATACCTAGGAGTGAAATTGCTGGGTCATATAGTAATTTTATGTTTCCTTTTGAGAAACCACCAAACTCTTTTTCTGCAACCTCTGCACCATTTTACATTCACACCAGCAATGTGGGTTCCAGTTGTGCCCATTCTTGCCAATACTTGTTATTTTCCCTTTTTTTCTTATTTCTGGTGGATGTGATATATTTCACTGTGATTTTGATTTGTACTTTTCTGTTGACTAATGATGTTAAATATCTTTTCATGTCCTTTTTGGCTATTTATACATCTTTGGAGAAATGTCTGTTCAAGTCCTTTGCCCATTTTTTAACTGGGTTGTCTTTTTGTTGTTGAGTTGTAAGAGTTCTTTGTATAGTCTAGTTACTAGGCTATTATCAGATACATGATTTGCAAATATTTTCTCCCATTCTGTAGGTTGTATTTTCCACTCTTGATGCACAAAAATTTTTTATTTTAATTAAGTACAGTTTATTTTTTCTTTTCTTGCCCAAGCTGTTGGTATCATATCTAAGAATCTGTTACCAAATCCCAGGCTATGAAGATATGTTTTGTTCTAAGAGTTTTATAGTTCTAGTTCTTATATTTATGTCATTGATAGATATTGAGATCATTTTTGTAGGTGGTGTGAAGTAAGGATTTATCTTCATTCTTCTGCATGTTGATATTCAATTGTCCCAGTTCCACTTGTTGAAGAGACTGTTATTTTCCTAATCTTGGCACTGTTGTCAAAAATCAATTGTGCATAGTCTTGGCTGGTGTGGATCAGATGGTTGAGCATTGTCCCATGCACCGAGAGGTCACGGTTTGATTCCTAGTCAGGGCACGGGCTGGGTTGTGGGCTTGAACCCCAATAGGGGGCATGCAGAAGGCTGCCTATTGATGTTTCTCTCTCATCAATGTTTCTCTCCCTCTCTCTAAAAAAATAAATAAATAAAAAACATTTTTAAAATAAATTATTCATAGATATATAGGTTTATTTGTTGACTCTCAATTCTCTACCATTGATCTATATCTGTCCTTTTGCTAGCACTATACTGTTTTGATTACTGTAGCTATGTAGTCAGTGTATTTTTTAGAAATACATATATATATATATTATTGATTTTTTTACAAAGAGGAAGGGAGAGGGATAGAGAGTTAGAAACATCAATGAGAGAGAAACATTGATCAGCTGCCTCCTGCACACCCCCTACTGGGGATGTGCCCGCAACCAAGGTACATGCCCTTGACTGGAATCGAACCTGGGACCTTTCAGTCCGAAGGCCGACGCTCTATCCACTGAGCCAAACCGGTTTTGGCCAAACCTTTTTTTAATTATTATTTCAGAGAGGAAAGGAGAGAGAGAGAGAGATAGAAACATCAATAATGAGGGAGAATCATTGATGGGCTGCCTCCTGCAGGCCCCGCCCTAGGGATCGAGACTGCAACCCGAGCATGTGCCCTAACTGGGAATCAAACCATGACCTCCTGGTTTATAGGTCGAGGCTCAGCCACTGAGCCAAAAGGGACAAGTTGTAGTCAGTTTTTAATTTGGGAAGTGTGAGTTCTCTAACTTTTTTTTCCCCCCCAAAATTGTTTTGTTTATATGAGGCTCTTTGTATTCCAATCAGAATTTTAATATCAGATTGTCAATTTCTGCAACAACATAAAAAATATCTGGGCTTTTTATAGGAATTGTATTAAATCTATAGATCAAATTTGGGAGTATTGTCATCTTAACACTACTAAGTCTTTCTACTTCTTTAGATATTCTTTAGTTTCTTTCAACATTGTTTGACAATTTGGTGTAAAAGTCTAGCACTTGTTTTGTAAAATTCTTAATATTTTATTCTTTTAGATGCTATTGTAAATGGAATTGTTTTCTTTGTTCATTGCAAGTATATAGAAATAAAACTAATTTTTTATATATTGGTCGTGTACCAGTTGCCTTCCTGGGCTCACTTATTAGTTTTAGTGAATTCCTTAAGATTTTCTCTATATATAAGATCATCTGATCTGCAAAAAGAGATAAATTTTACTTGTTTTCCCATATATATCCCTTCATTTATTTTTCTTGTCTTCCAGTACCATGTTGATTAGAAATGGTGAGAGCATACATCCTTGTCTTGTTCTAATCTTAGGGGAAAGCAATCAGTCTTTCACCATTATGTATTAAGTTAGCTGTGGGTTTTTCTTAGATGCTTTCTATCAGTTTGAGAAAGTTTCCTTCTGTTCCTAGTTTGTTGAGAGTTTTTACCAAGACAGGGTATTGGATTTTGTTAAATGCTTGTTCTGTGTTTGTTGGGACAATTATGTGGGGTTTTTTGTGTTTTTAAAAATATATATTTTATTGATTTTTTTTTACAGAGAGGAAGGGAGAGGGATAGAGAGTTAGAAACATCAATGAGAGAGAAACATCGACCAGATGCCTCCTGCACACCCCCTACCGGGGATGTGCCCACAACCAACGTACATGCCCTTGACCGGAATCGAACCTGGGACCTTTCAGTCCGCAGGCTGACGCTCTATCCACTGAGCCAAACCGGTTTTGGCTATTATGTGGTTTTTGTACTTTATTCTGCTAATATGGTATATTACAATGATTGATTTTCTTATGTTGAACCAACCTTGCATTTCTGGAATAAATCCTGCTTGGTCATGGTGTATCATCCTTTTTATAAGTTTACTAAGAGGCCCAGCGCACGAAATTGCACAAGACCCCAGACCCGCCACGCCGCAGGGGTGGGACCCCAGACCCACCGTGCCACCACAAGACTCATCAATGCACCTCCTGGTGACTGTTGTTACGGTGTTATGGCCACAGGCCTTTTATAAGTAGATGGATTGAATTTGCTGCTGCTTTGCATCAGCATTCTTAAGAGATACCGGTCTATACTTTTTTCTTGTGATGTCATTGTCTGGCTTTGGAGTCAGAATAATACTAGCCCAGGCTCTCCCATGCCTTTCCCTTTCCCTTCCCCTCCCCGCCCCCAGGCACATTAGCTTCCTCACTTCCAAACTCCAAGGGTCCTTCCTTTACCTCCATAACTTGTTTCCTAAGCCCATCTTTCTATGAATTACTTCTTCTACCTCTGTAATTTACCAAATAAAATGTTCTCTTATAAGAAAAAAAAAAAGAATAATACTAGCCTCATAGAATGAATTGAGAAGTGTTTCCTTCTCTTTTATTTTTTGGAAGAGTTTGTGAAGAATTGATATTACCGCCCTAACCGGTTTGGCTCAGTGGATAGATAGAGCATCGGCCTGAAGGGTCCCAGGTTCGATTCTGGTCAAGGGCATGTACCATGGTTGCCAACATATCCCCAGTAGGGGGCGTGCAGGAGGCAGCTGATTGATGTTTCTCTCATTGATGTTTATAACTCTCTATCCCTCTCCCTTCCTCTCTGTAAAAAATCAATAAAATATATATTTTTAAAAAAGAATTGGTATTACTGCCCTCACCAGTTTGGCTCAGTGGCCCTCGGACTGAAGGGTCCTGGGTTCGATTCCAGTCATGGGTATGTACCTTGGTTGTAGGCTCGATCCCCAGTAGGGGGCGTGGAGGAGGCAGCCAATCCATGTGTTTCTCTCTCATTGATGTTTCTATCTCTCTCCCTTCCTCTCTCTAAAATTAGTAAAAACATTTTTTTTTAATGTGATAGTGACTCTCTGTGGCTTCATTCTATTTCTAATGGAACACCATTGGATTTTATTTTAAAAATTTGTTATTTTCTTCTGTTATGTGAAAGTCAAGGAGGATTTGTGTGTTACTGATAGGATACAGTAATATCCTGAATATTTTTGTCCTCTTAAGTCTTTTCCAACATAATGTTTTTAAGTATTTTCTGTACTTATATTCAATATTTTTAAATATATATTTTATTCAGAGAAGAAGAAAGAGGGAGAAAGAAATGGAAACATCAATGATGAGAGGGAATCATTGATCGGCTGCCTCCTGAATGCACCCTGCTGGGGATCGAACCCACAACATGGGCATGTAACCTGACCAGGAATCGAGCCATACCAGCCAGGCTATAGTCAATGTTTTTTATAGTACTGGTACATTGGAGTTTCTTAAAGGAAGCAGAAAATGTTTATTAACTCCTCCCCCCTACTTACTTCCTTTCTCCTATCTAATAGAAATCAGTCATTACAAATATTTAATTGCCACTTAAAAAAAATATCTTTTAATCAGGTTTGAAATTAAGAAAAAACTAAAAACAGCCAAAAAGAAAGAAAAGAAAGAAAAAAAGAAAAAGCAAGAAGAGGAGCAAGAAAAGAAAAAGCTGACACAGATTCAAGAATCTCAGGTAGGAGATTCAGTGGACCTCATTATCTGAAGAATAAAATCTGTTTTGAGTGCATGTGTTTATATAAAAGATGCATTTATATTAATCAGCTTAAGTCAGTCAGTGCATGACTATTACATACTGTCTTCATTCTCTAGATATATCATTTCACCATTAGCTGCACTGTTTAATTCCTTAGGAATCCTTCACTCAAGTTTGCATTTAAAAAGCAGCTTAAATGATGTGTGAACAGCCTCTAAGGAAAAGTTGGTAAATTTCCTGTCCAGTGTAGCCCAATTGGTTAGTTATGTTTACTCAGTCAGGTATACGTCATCCTGTACTTGGTTGTAAAAGTAGCTGGGAATATTAGTCATCTCTGCATTCGTCACAAAATGCTTTGTTGATAATATCAGCAAATATTGGCTCTGATCTAGGATGTCCTTCTTGAAAGTGTTAATTCCTGATTTAATGAACAAAATAACCTGAGGAACAAAATAGGTCCAGAGGCATGGATGCATGGAACAGACTGACAGATCTCACAGGGGAGGGAGGTGGGGAGGCCAGGAAGAGATTAACCAAAGAATTTATATACATACATGGCATAGCCCATGGACACAGATAAATAGTGTGGTGAAGGCCTAAGATAGGGCAGGGGCTGGGAAGAGATGGGAAAAGGGAGGGCAGGATGGGGGACATCTGTAATACTGTCAATAAAAATATATATATATGTATATAGATTGTACATATATTTTTAAAAGTGCTTATTCCTATAATTCTTAGGCTGTTTATTAGGCAGGGAAGATGGGGGCTGACTTTACTGCTCTATCCTCTTTGTCCACAAGAGGATGCTCTCCCCCTTTAAACAAGTTTCAGTTTCTATATACAGATTCACAGTGAAGACCTAAATAATTAATTGTTGGGTATAGACAGTCATAACCAGTTGATAAAAAGAGCCATCCTACATATCTTTCCCTTCCCAGGTAACATCCCACAACAAGGAACGGCGTTCCAAACGGGATGAGAAACTAGATAAAAAATCTCAAGCCATGGAGGAGCTAAAAGCAGAGAGAGAAAAACGGAAGAACAGAACAGGTAAGTAGGGAAAATATGCTACTTGGTGTCTTTGATCATATGATTTGACTTCCTAGTGCTCATTTTTATTTTTCCCCTTTTTTAGCTCTTTATTATGAGAAATTCCAAAAACATACAGAATATAGTGTAATGAACCTCCATGAACCCATCATCATCCAGACTCAACAGTCAACTTATGGCCAACCATTTTGTTTGTTTTGTTTTGTTTTGTTTTGTTTTGTTTTGTTTTGTTTTGTTTTGTTTTGTTTTGGAGGAGTTACAATAAAAATGTTTATTTAGGTTTGATCAGTGCAGTAAGATATACTGGAGTCACAGAGCAATATGCATTGACAGGGCACAACAGTTCATATAAAGAGTAACTTTGCATACAAATGTCTTAAACATTCATTCAGTCACCCAAAGAGAAAATGCACAGATGTATAGTGGAAAAAACTGTGTCTAACACTGAAACCACTATGGGACTCCATCAGCAAGTCCAACTTTTAGTGATAAAACTACTGTGCTGGGCAAACTTGGCAATCATAACCCACATCTACTCTAACAAGTCTGAATGGTGCATAAGAATAGTAACAGCAACTCATAGCCAGTCTTGTTAAAGCTATACTTTCTCTTCCATCAGGTTATTATATTTTTTTATTATGTTTTTTATCATCAGGTTATTTTAAAGTAAATCCCAGCATCATTATATTTCAACCATAATTATTTCAATATATTGAAAAAATAAGGGCTCTTGTTTTAAATATAACTATAATGCCAATACATTACCTAAAAAATGATAACGAATCCCTTACCATTTTATTCCTTTATACAAATATCTAGTCAGTCTTTAAATTTCTTTAGTTGTTCTATAAAATATACTAATTTGATCATTTTAATCAGTATATAAATAAAATCCACACATTGTTATTTGTTAATATATCCCTGAAGTCACTTAATCTATATGTTTTCCTGTCCATCTCTCTTTTTTAACTAGCTCCTTTCAGTTTATTTGTTGAAGAAACTGTGTTCATTTATCTTATAGTTTTTCACAGATGCTGACTATATCACATTAGTGGTGTTGAATGTGTTTTTCTAGTCCCTTGAATTTCCTGTAATTTGTACTTAGAGTTAGAGAATTGGACAGATTTGGATTTGTTCTGTTTCTATTTTGGGGTTTTTTTTTTTTTTTGGAAGACTAAGTTTTAGGTAGTGATATATTATACCAGGAGACCCAGAGTATTTGCTTGTCTCTCATTTTGTGATACTACCAGCTGTCACTTAACTATTACCACAATAATGTGAAATAACAAACTGCCCCAAACTCAGATAAACAATCATTTGTTCTTACTCATGCATCTGCAATTCAGGTAGGGGTTGCTTGGTATACAGGTTTAGATGGGATTGTCCCCAAGTTTCATGATAGAACCAGGTCTGTTTCACCTATCTCTCTCCCGCCTCAGACCAGTATAACTAGGGCACATTCTTCTCATGGTGATGGCAGAAGTATAATAGGGGCAAGCAGAAACATGAGCTGCCTCTTACAGCCTAGACTTGGAATGAGCAGTGTCAGATGTGTGCACATTCCATTGGCTAAAGCAAGTCACATTACCAAGCCCAACATGAATGGCTGAGAGGAACTTCCCACTGAGTCACATGGCAAAGAGCATGGGTATAAGAAGGGTGAAGATTGGTAATAGTAATATGTTCTATCCCAACAGCCATTGTAATCATTACCTAGATCATTTAATTTATTATGAGTTGCAAAAGGGTGATGTTATAATCTATTATTCTTTCTTCATTTATTATCTTGGGTTTACTTCTATAAAGAGAAACTTCTCATCAGCTATTTAGTTACCACTAGGTACTATTTTTTATAGGAAAGGCAGAATAAATGCTTGATTTTTTTTTGCTTTACTAGGTTTTAAAAGAAAGATAGTTCCTTGACAACTTCCAAAGGTGCCCAGTGAGGTTTGTTTCTTTATTTTGAATATCGTTATGAACTCATGGATTTTAAGATACTTCATACATTTCAATCCATTGCAGTAATTATTATTGAGATTCATATTGTTTCATCTTCAACCAGTTGTAGCCTAAGTCCTTTTGATACAACACTCCAATAGTCTTTAATAGTTTTCTTGCTTTCTGAATTTGGAATTAGCCATTTCTCTAAGGAACTCTGGTTCCTTTTTCATGAGAAATTGTATGTGGACACCACAGTCTAGATCCAACAAGCGTCCATACTACTGGGTTGACTATTATGTCTAAGACTTTTCAGTGTATAGAGCTTGGTTTGTTTTTTTAATAATTTATTTTTCAATTATAGTTGGTGTACAGTATTATATTAGTTTTAGGTGTACAACCCAGTGATAAGACATTTATATAATATAACTTATAAAGTGATTACCTCAATAAATCTAGTGCACATCTGATATGATACATAGTTTCTGCTATATCATTGACTATATTTCCTGTGCTATACTTTTTGTCCCCATGACTATTCTGTAACTACCAGTTTGAACTCCCAGTTTGTGCTCCTTATCCCTTCACCTTTTTCACTCATTCTCCCAACCATCTGGCAATCATCAAATTTTCTCTGTATTATTGAGTCTGTTTCTGGCCTGCTTATTCATTTATTTTATTTTTTAGATTCCACATATAAGTGAAATCATATGGCATTTGTCTTTCTCTGTCTAGCTTATTATATTCAGTGCTATACCCTCTAGGTCCATCCATGTTGTTGCAGATGGCAAGATTTCATTTGTTTTTATGGTTGAGTCATATTTCATTTTATATATACATCACTTTTATATCCATTCATCTATATATTTTTTTAATTTAAGAGAGAGGAAGGGAGAGGTATAGAAAGATAGAAACATCGATGAGAGTGAATCATCGATTGGCCATGTCCCATCCACCCCCCTGCCCCACCAGGGACTAAGCCCATAACCTGGGCACATGCCCCGACTGGGAATCGAACTCTGACTTCTTGGTTCATGGGTCAACACTCAGCCACTGAACCATACCAGCCGGGCTACCCATTCATCTGTTGATAGATGCTTAGGTTGCTTCCATATCTTGGCTATTGTAAATAATGCTGCAATGATTATATATGGATGCATATGTCTTTTCATTTTAGTGTTTTGAGTTTCTTCAGATAAATACCCAGAAGTGAAATTGCTGGGTCCTTTGTTACGGCCTCTTATAGCCTATGTCTGTTTGGTTTTTGTTTTTTGTTTTTGTTTTTTTAATTTCCCCACCATTGTTTTATACACACACACACACACACACACACACACACACACACACACACACACACTCTAATAAAAGGGTAATATGCTAATTAGACTGGATAGACCTGACGTCTTCCAGACATCTTTCTGGACGTCCTTCCTGACAAAGCTGGGGGCATGGCCGACCTGCAAACCGCCTGCGGCCCCTCACCCAGCCCCGCCCCCAGCGGGAACTCCCCACCCCGATCCGGGACCCCCTTCAGGGCAGGCCAGTTGGCCCCCACCCGTGCACCAGGCCTCTATTCTATATAATAAAAGGGTAATATGCAAATTGACCCTAATTGCAGAATGGCCAGAACAACTGCTGGACCAGTCACTATGAGGCGCACTGACCACCTCTTGATCCCTTTCCCTGGCTGGCAGGCTCTGATAGCCTCATGGCCATCCATGGTGGGGTGGGGCCGGCAAGTGGGTTGGAACAGCCGACCTCTCGGTCCCTTCCCCTGGCCATCAGGCACTGATCACCTGATGGCGAACAGGGGAACCAGGGGTGGGTGGTGGCGGGGGGGCAGGGCTGGCTGCAGGCAGCTGGGGAAGATGTCCCTGATCACAGGCCAGGCCTAGGGACCATACCTGTGCATGAATTTCGTGCGCTGGGCCTCTAGTATATGTATATGCATGTGTATGTGTGTGTGTGTGTGTGTGTGTGTGTGTGTGTGTGTGAGTGTGTGTGTGTGTGTGTGTGTGTGTGTGTGTGTGTATACACATACACATATATTTTTTTTAAGAAATAATTTTTATTTTTATTGATTACAGAGAGGGAATTGAACTGGCAACCTTTCAGATGACACCCAACCAACTGAACCACACTGGCTAGGGCAACCTTTGCTTCTTTTGTTGTTTTTCTTGATTTTAGAAAGAGAGGAAAAGAGAAGGAGAGAGAGAAGCATTGATGGGTTGCTTCCCATATGAAACCTGACCAGGGATTGAACCCACAACCCGGGTATGTTCCCTGACTGGGATTTGAACTGGTGACCTTTCAGTGCAAGGGATGATGCTCAACCAGCTGGGCCATACTATCCAGGGCATTATAGGCTTTATTTTAAAGTCTATTTTCTGTGGTATTAGTATTGCTACATCAGCTTGCTTGTTTGTTTCCATTTTCAAGAAATAACTTTTCCATCCCTTTTCTTTCAGTCTGTGACTTCTTCTTTATATACTTAGTTATAGGACTTATCTTTAGCTAAATTTCAGGTGGTTGTGGTAGGATGCAAATACCACATTTACTTGGTCACCATCTTGTCTCTGAATTTCTTTTTTGTTTTTTAAGGATAAAACTTATCAGGAGCCTCATACTGAATAAGTTCATTTAAAAATTTGGATGCCAAGATTTTTTATTTTTTTATAACAACTTTATGAACTATAATTAATGTACTACCCTAAGAATTTATTTAAAGTATACAAGGCAGTGGCTTTTAGTATATTCACAAAGCTGTGCAGTAAAACTCAATGGATTTTAGAATATTTTTTTACCCTAAAAAGAAACCCCCTTACTAGTAGCCGTCACCTTCCAGATCTATCATCCCCCAGCATTAATCAACTTGCTAGTTCTATAGATTTGCCTGTTCTAAACATGTCATAGAAATTGAATCACACAATATATGGTCTTTTGTGTCTGATTTTTTTCACTTAGCATAATGTTTTCTAGGTTCATCCATGTGGTAGTATATGTCAATACTTCTTCCTCTTTATGTCTGAACAATATTCCATTGTATGGATAAAAACATTTTATTTATCCATTGACCTCTTGATGGATATTTGGGTTGTTTCTACAAAAACTATTATAAATAATTCTTCTATGAACATTGTGTATAAGTTGTTGAATAGACCCATGTTTTTAATTACTCTTAGGTATGTAGTACTTAGGAATGGAATTGGGTGTTTTTTGTGTGTGTTTTTTTTCTCCTTTTGAGAGAAACATCAATTTGTTGTTTCACTTATTTATTTTTAAAATATTGTTTTATTTACTTCAGAAAGGAAAGGAGAGGGAAAGAGAGATAGAAACATCAATAATGAGAAAGAATCATTGTTCGGCTGCCTCCTACACACCCCACACTGGAGCCTGCAACCCAGGCATGTGCCCTGACCGGGAATCGAACCGTGACCTCCTGGTTCATAGGCTGATGCTCAACCACTGGACTGCGCTGGCCAGGTTCCACTTATTAATACATTCATTGGTTGATTGTTGTATGTGCCCTGATCAGGGATCAAACCCACAACCTTGGCATATTGAGACAATGCTCTAACCAACTGAGCTACCCAGCTAGAGCAAGAGTGGAATTGTTGAAACATATGGTAAATTTGTGTTTGACCTTTTGAGAAACTGCCAGAATGTTTTCCAAAGTGGCTTTACCATTTTGTATTCCCACCAGCAATGTATGAGGGTATCACTTTTTCCATATCCTCACCAACACTTGTTGTTGTCTTTTTGATAGTAGCCATTCTAGTGGATATGAAATGTGATTGTTATTTGCATTTCTCTAATGATTAGTGATGTTGAGCATCTTTTCATGTGCTTATTGACCATTTGGATAACTTCTTTGATGAAGTTATATCTATTATATCTTTTGCTCGTTTTTAATCAACTTCTTTGTTGTTGTTGAGTTGTATGTGTTTTTTATATTTTTTGACTATTAATCCCTTATTAAATACAGCCAAACCTCATTTTTTGAACAATTCGGTTGTCAACCAGTTTATTTTCAAACTGACAACCCTTTCAAGCTGATACCTGAGAATGACCAAAAGTGTCTCTCAGGCAACAGCGATAATGCTTTTATTGCTGGTGAAATCAATGTCAAGGATTAGCACAATTTTAAAACATAAAAAGGCCATCAAGAGTGCTAATGTTGCCCAGCTGGTGTGGCTCAGTTGTTGAGCATTGACCTATGAACCAGGAGGTCAAGGTTGTATTCCCAGTCAGGGCATATGCCCAAGTTGTGACTCACTCCCCATGCAGGAGGCAGCCGATCAATGATTCTCATCATTGATGTTTCTTTTGCTTTCTTTTTTTAAAAAATATATATATTATTTATTTTCTTACAGAGAGGGAGGGAGAGGGATAGAGTTAAGAAACATCAATGAGAGAGAAACATTGATCAGCTGCCTCCTGCACACCTCCTACTGGGGATGCGCCCGCAACCAAGGTATATGCCCTTGACCGGAATCGAACCTGGGACCCTTCAGTCCACAGACTGACGCTCTATCCACTGAACTAAACCAGCTAGGGCTTATTGATATTTCTATCTCTCCCTCTTCCTTGCTTTCTGAAATCAATAAAAAATATTTTTAAAAAATCAACAGAATCATTCTGTTAAAAAATTTTTTTAAAGAAAAAAGAGTGCTAATGTTGCTAAGTGTGTGAAAGAAACAGTGATCACAGACAATGAAAGAGGTAGAAAAACTTGCTGATTTGGATAAACGAAAAGCAATTAGCCAGTGACAGCTATTTCAGAGGCAGTGATATATGAACAAGCAAAGATGCTGCATGCTGACCTGAAAGACATCCCTGGCTTGAACACTAAAAGTGATTCGTTTAAGGCTAGTAGGGGGTGGTTCGGTAAATTTAATAAAAAACCTGTTTATTTATAGATTAAACAATACATTAGACATGTATTGTATATAAGAAAGGTTAAAACAGCCGAAACCGGTTTGGCTCAGTGGATAGAGCGTCGGCCTGTGGACTGAAAGGTCCTGGGTTCGATTCCGGTCAAGGGCATGTACCTTGGTTGCGGGCACATCCCCAGTGGGGGGTGTGCAGGAGGCAGCTCATCGATGTTTCTCTCTCATCGATGTTTCTAACTCTATCCTTCTCCCTTCCTCTCTGTAAAAAATCAATAAAATGTATTTTTTTAAAATGCTATTATTTTTTTTAAAAAAACAGAAAGGTTAAAACAGGGAATCATTTGGGGATCTGGAATGGATTAATTCAATGTACATTACTTATAATTGGGAAAAATGATTGTCTTCCACAAATCGCTTCTTGAACAGCCTTCCAGAATGAATTAAGTTCGAGAACCGAGGTTCCACTGTATATGATTTTCACATATGTCTTTCCCATTTGGTCTTTTTTGTTGTTGTTGCTGTTAATCCTCACCAAATATATATATATATTTCCCATTAATTTTTAGAGAGGAGGGGGAGAGAAAGAGAGAGAAAATTAGAGGGACACATCAATTGGCTGCCTCCTGCACTTGCCCCTACAGGGGCTAGGGAATCTGCAACTAAGGTACATGCCCTTGACCGGAATCGAACCTGGGACCCTTCAGTCCACAAACTGACGCTCTATCCACTGAACTAAACCAGGAATCGAACCCACAACCCTTCCCGCCACAGGCCAACGCACTAACCACTGAGCAACCGGCCAGGATGGTCTTTTCACTTTTGATAGTGTTGTTTGATTCATGGAAGCTTTTAATTTTGATGGAAGTACAATTTTTAACTTAATGTTTTCTTTTGTTGTCTCTGCTTTTGTTATCATATCCAAGAAATTGTTATCCAGTGTCATGAAACTTTTCCCCTAAGGTTTCTTTTAAGAATTTTATAGTTTTATTTCTTACATTTAGGTCTATGATCCATTTTGAGTTAGTTTTTATATACAATTGTAAGGTAAGGGCCCAACTTCTTTGTTTGTGGGGTGTTTTTACATGTGGGATATCTAATTTTTCTAGCACCAATTTTTTTTTAAGACTGTTGTTTCCCCATTGAATGGTCTTGACACCCTTCTCGAAAATTATTTGACCAGCCGAAACCGGTTTGGCTCAGTGGATAGAGCGTCGGCCTGCGGACTCAAGGGTCCCAGGTTCGATTCCGGTCAAGGGCATGTATCTTGGTTGCGGGCACATCCCCAGTAGGGGGTGTGCAGGAGGCAGCTGATCGGTGTTTCTCTCTCATCGATGTTTCTGACTCTCTATCCCTCTTTCTTCCTCTCTGTAAAACATCAATAAAATATATTTAACAACAACAACAAAAAATTATTTGACCATATATGTAAGGGTTTACTTCTGGGCTTTCTATTCTACTGGTCTATATGTCTGTCTTTTTAATAGCTATATTTTAAAGTCGCTTGTTATAGTTCCTTTTTGTGTGGTTGTGTCATCAAATGAATACTTTGCTTCATTTTGCTTGTGATGTATAGAGATGACTTTTTATTATTTTGTTTTATAAAATACAACGTTCCAAAGTCAAATCTACTAAATAAGGTATATTCAGAAAAGTTTAGCACTATACCTTTCTATTTCACTCTTTTCTACTTCCCATAATACATAACCACTTAGAAAATTTTTTTTCTTTCCTTTTTCCCCCTAAACAAAAGGACACAGATTCACCTACTGTCTTAGATTAATGGTAGCACTCCATACATACTTTTCTCTACCTTGCTTTTTCACTTTACTGTATATCCTAGAAATCACTTCTTATATTTTATGTCGAGCAGCAGTTGATAAATTACCTTTTTGTAAGTAATATTTTATTGGAATACAGTGATGCCCGTTTGTGTCATAATTATCTGTAGCTGCTTTCTATCTAAGTTTTATTCAAAGATTCTCTGAAGTAATCATACAATTTTCCCCCCTCTTTCCTGACCGTCATCAGGTATCTTAAGTGCAATAAAAAACAATTGTCCATACAATTGGTGACCCTTTTTGCCCACTTAGAAGCAGTATCCCAGACCTTTTTGTGTCTACTGAGGCTTGACATTTAGTGCCTAAATGATTTTAACTCTCATGTTTAATTCATTTCATTTTTTGTTGTTGTTTTTGTTTGTTTTCCTGTTTGTTTGTTTTATTAATCTTCACCCAAGGATATTTTCCAATTGATTTTTTTAAAGAAAATGGAAGGGAGGAGGAAAGACAGAGAAAACCACTGATGTGAGAGAGACACATCAACTGGTTGCCTCCTGCACCCGCTCCGACCAGGGCTGGGGATCGAGCCTGCAATCGAGGTACATGCCCTTGACTGTATTCGAACCTGTGACCCTCAGTCTGCAGGCTGATGCTCCACCCACTGAGCCAAACTGTCCAGGGCCTCACTTCTTCATGTATCCAAATCATCACAATCCAGTCCCAAGCAGATGGAGCTATCAAGTCATTTTCAATGTGTTAGTTCTTTTCCAAAGATGAAGAATGTTCCAGTTTCTTACTGAGAGAATCTAAGTAAACATTTTCCCTTTCTTTTTAGCTGAGCTCCTCGCCAAAAAACAGCCATTAAAAACCAGTGAGGTGTACTCTGATGATGAGGAAGAGGAAGAGGATGACAAATCCAGTGAAAAGTCAGACCGCTCATCCCGAACATCGTCCTCTGATGAAGAAGAAGAGTAAGCTTGTGTACATTTTGGTCTGGTAGTTAGGACAGGTGGGTTCTTTGAGGAGAAGCTTATTGTAGTTTCCAAGATCTCCCTGTTTGGTCTCTGAATATTGTTTGGTCCAGTACCCTGAATTTCGGAGCTGAGTTCCCAGGACATTAGCCAAGACATATCTTCCTGCCTTTGGCTCTTGGCCTGAAGCCCTCAACATTTCATTTGGGCTCAGTAGGTAGGAACTGACTTCATGTCGCCCCCATTTTGGCCAGATGCTTCCATTTGTTTTCTTACTCTAATAGGTTATCTGGGAAGGTGGCAGTCTTATCAACACAGTTCACACAACTGGTTAAGAACAGGATTCTATTACCACTCTTTCCTGTCGGTTCATTTTTTTCTTCTACTGCCTTAATCACATGTACTTTGATTTCATTAAGTTTCATCTGGATCAGTTTGTATGATGAACACTTTTCCCAGTGCCCTTTGTTCCTCACAGGAAAGAAGAGATCCCTCCAAAATCACAACCAGTGTCCTTACCCGAAGAACTGAATCGGGTTCGATTATCACGGCATAAGCTGGAACGTTGGTGTCACATGCCCTTCTTTGCTAAAACTGTCACAGGATGTTTTGTACGGATTGGCATTGGAAACCACAACAGCAAACCAGTTTACCGGGTTGGTGTTTCTTTCCTTGGACAATTATCCATGTTTTAAATATAATTACTCTCTAGGAGATACTGCATAAATCTGTCACTCTTCTAGTCCCATTTGTTCTGGGTTGTATGGATTTAACATATCTTACCCTGGAAAGGTTGGCAGTGGGAACTGACCTCCATGATCTTCACATTTGATTGATAAAACTGACCTCTGAAATCCCAAGTGCCTCCCCCAGTAAGGTAGGGTTAAGTTGGAGGGGAAGCTTCTCAAGAGCCCCACAGGCTAACGGCCTCCCCCCCTGGTGCTTGCTTACTCTGCACACAGGGCTCCTGGTGTTTGGCCATCAGTTCTAACCCTGAGAAAGGTGCCAGGACTTTCAGCTGTGGACTCCTCTCAGTGCAGGGTCACTCGTCTGCAGTCGGTAAATAGAGCCAAAGAGAGAGTGGTGTGAGAGCTCTGACTCTGTTTTTGAATATTGTCTCTGTCCTTTCTCTTAGGTTGCTGAGATCACGGGTGTTGTGGAAACCGCCAAGGTTTACCAGCTTGGTGGCACCAGAACAAACAAAGGGCTACAGCTACGGTAGGAGGGATGTTTCTGTGTGGCCACTTCTGCTCCCATTGCAAACAGGCACTGCCTGTGTGGGTTGTTATTCTTTCCCAATGTGATGGTTTTCTGGGACTTTATTATGCTGTTGCCTGGAGAGAAAGTAGGATATCTGTCTCTCTCCTAGGGGAGATCAGAGATATGAAGTAGTGGGACATATAGAAGTAAAGAGTCAGGTTGTAAGACCCCCTCCTCCCAGAGCCCTACAAGCATTTCCTGAGCATGGTCAGGAGGCTTGCTTTCTGGACCTGGCTCTGGCACTAACTACCCTGATCTTTGACAAGTCAGGTCACCTTTCTGGACTTCGTTTCCTCTTCGTTAACATGGTATTTACCGAATGTCTGCTATGTGCCATTGTCCTGAGTATCAAGATAGCAGTGACAACAAAATACACACACAAATCCCGGCCCTCTTGGCTCCTGAAGATTCTAAAGCCCCACATTGGTCTAGAAGTAGTTTGCCAGGACCACTGCAAATAGCAGGTGACAGACATTGCTCTCCCGTGGCCTACCTTGCTCTCTATGGGCCCTCCCCATTCCTTCTCCTATCCCCATTATCTCCTTGGTCTGTTTGAAAAGAACCAATTGGGGAGGGCAGCGGCCATGATGTGCAGCAAGTGACTGTCTCTAGGAGAATGGCACTGACTCACTTAACTTTGTCAGCACAGGGGTCAGTAGAAAGATAGTGTTCTTCCTCTCTAGGGAGTAGTTTCCTTGTCATTCAGATATGTACATGGTATTTCATATTCTGGAGGCCAGTTGACTGTGATACATTTTATTATAAATGGACTTTTGAAGTACCAGGCCAAGTCCATAGCTTTCTTTTTTTAAATTTATTTTTAATTTTTATTTATTTCAGAGAGGAAGGGAGAGGGGGAGAGAGAGAGAGAAACATCAGTGATGAGAGAGAATCCTTGATCAACTGCCTCCTGCATGCCCCCTACTGGGGATCAAGCCTGCAACCCAGGCATGTGCCCTGACTTAGAATCAAACCAAACACCTCCTAGTTCATAGGTCAACACTCAACCACTGAGGCACGCCAGCTGGGCTGATTCTGAATCTTGGCTGCACATTAGAACAACCTGGGAGGCTTTGTTTGTTTGTTAATTTCAGTGCCTGGTTCCTACTCCTAGAGATTCTTATTCAGTTTATCTACAAAGGTGCTTTGACACTGGAATTTTTATAAATCTTGATGATGCTAAAGCATAGCCAGGATTGAGAACCACAGAAATAGATGGTACACAGTCCGGTAGGGTTGCTTTGCTGGTACTTGTCAACATATTCTTGGAGATGCTGTCCTTTTTTTATGTAGGCATGGCAATGACCAACGGGTATTCCGCCTAGAGTTTGTCTCAAACCAAGAATTCACTGAAAGCGAATTCATGAAGTGGAAAGAAGCGGTAAGTGGGCAGACAACACCTAGCTGTTCTGAAAACGGTTACAGCGTTTCTTTCCAAAATCACTTATTATATAACTTTTTATCATGTTTTGGTCCAGATGTTCTCTGCTGGCATGCAGTTGCCAACCCTAGATGAAATCAATAAGAAGGAATTATCTATTAAAGAAGCTCTTAATTATAAATTCAATGATCAAGACATTGAAGAGGTAAGAAAACTGGTACTTCAGAGCCTAGAGGTTCATCAAGAACCAGTGTTAGAGAAGAGCATGACTTTCCCCTCTTACATCTTTTTTTTTTTTTTTTTTAATCCTCACCCAAGGATATTTTTCCATTGATTTTTACAGAGAGTGGAAGAGAGAGGGAAAGACAGAAATATTGATGTAAGAGAAACACATCAATTGGTTGCCTCCTGCATGCGCCCCAATGAGGGCCCGGGCTGGGGAGGAGTCTGCAACTGAGGTACATGCCTTTGACTGGAATCCAACCTGGGACCCTTCAGTCTGCAGGCCAACGCTCTGTCCACTGAGCCAAACTGGCTAGGGCAGCCTTCCTCACATCTTGGTGTTTTTAGCTGTGCTGTTATTGCATGAGGATGAGGGAATGCTGATATTGCTCTCTTACTGTTTATAGCTTATCAGAGTTTTTTCTATACATTCTCATTTGAAGTCATAGATTATAGAAGTGTGTTCAGGGTTCAGGAATCTGTATTCTGCTAGGGTTGGTCCTTCAAGAGTTTTTTTTTTCTCCAAAATATTTTGGTAAAATTCTTTGATCTCTGTTCTCTTGGACAGTGGCTAGCCTTACAATACCTGGCCTCTGGCTGCTGCTGTTTATTGGTGCATGTTCCTTCAGACTGTCCCAGAAGAATCTCCGTGACCCCGGAAGCAGCATAGTACCCCTTGGAAGGAACTCGCTCTCTCTGGGGCACGACACTGCTGTAGGAAGAGCAGCCCCCTTTTAACTAGCTGCTTGCCTCCAAAGTGGGCTCACTTAGCCTCTCCACAAATAGTTTAGGAATACCTCACTGCTGGTATCTCCTCTCTGGTACAGATCGTAAAAGAAAAAGAAAGGTTCAGGAAAGCTCCACCTAACTATGCCATGAAGAAGACTCAGCTGCTAAAGGAAAAGGTAAGGACTTGCTCTCAAACCTCTTTCCCTGTCCTCTAAGGACACGTGAGAATCAAACTTGTTCACTCTGGCGAGTAAGCAGGGGCAGGATTTTTCTTTCTATAAATTGAAATTGATCTTGCTTCTTTTCTTCTTACTTTCTAATCACTTCAGTTTCATGTATGATCAGATAAACCCTAGGGCAGCATCAGTCAGGGTCTGAACAGATGAATTGTATTGCCGCGCCCAGCTGCAGTAGGTGCTTTTCCATTCTTCACATCAGGATAGGGTGAGCCTTGTTGGAGTGAGTTAGACATGTAGGGTCTGAGTTCTTGCATTAATGGTACCAGAGGCCCAAAGCCAGGTAGCTATATGGGAATGTGTTACTACTATAAGTTTTAAGTATTATTTCACATCTCCTGTCATTTGTTCATATCGTAAGATAGCTTACTTGTGCTGGAAGTCAGGGGACACGTGATACAAATTATAGCCAAAATCACACACTTTCCTCATTGTGCAGGCCATGGCTGAGGACCTGGGGGATCAGGACAAGGCCAAACAAATCCAAGACCAGCTGAATGAGCTGGAGGAGCGGGCAGAGGCCCTGGACCGCCAGCGGACCAAGAACATATCTGCTATTAGGTGTGTTACAGAGTCGTTTTGATTGGGTTCCTATCCTTGGTCCACATCCTTGCCACAGTGATCAGGCGAGCCTATGGCCTTGTACATGCTGTGCTGCACTGGCTCCTCATCTCTCTTGAGGTCAAAACTCAATGGTTCCCTTCCTTGCTTCACAGCCCACTGACTCATTCCTCTTCTTCACCCCCTAGTTACATCAACCAGCGGAACCGGGAATGGAATATTGTGGAGTCTGAGAAGGCCCTTGTGGTGAGTAAGAACTTTATCTGGATCACTGAACATAATTTCAGTTAGTAAAATGATATGAAATACTCTTTACATCTGGCTTGAGTTTATTTTTTAAATTATTGAAATAATGTGTTCAGTTAACACATATGTGCTCTGTACGTATGTATACATACACCCATTCAGTTTATCCTATATAATAAAAGGCTACTATGCAAAACGACTGGTTGCTATGATGCGCACTGAGCACTAGGGGGCAGACACTCAATGCAGGACCTGCCCCCAGTGGTCAGTGTGCTCTCACAGGGGGAGCCCAGCTCAGCCAGAAGCCAGGCTCATGGCTAGTGAGCACAGCAGTGGTGGCGGGAGCCTCTCCCACCTCCTGGGCAGCACTAAGGATGTCCGACTGCTGGCTTAGGCCTGCTCCCCAGCCTAAGCCAGCAGTTGGACATCCCCCAAGAGCTCCCAGACTGTAAGAGGGCACAGGACAGGCTGAGGGGACCCCCCCCCCACCACCACCCAAGTGCACGAATTTCGTGCATAGGGCCTCTAGTTAATTTATAATGAAAAGCAACAGTCTTATGCTCTGTCTTACCCCTCCCCATCCTTAGATTCTTCCACAGCTATTTGTTTTTTCTGTTTCCAGTTTTGTTCCTTAGGTGGTTGTCCCCATATCTACTTTGGTATTCTTGAGAGGAAAAGAGGGATAGACAGCTTTGACTTTTTTCAGGCCCTTGCAAAGACTGTTACTTATATGTGGGCTCATGATGAGAGGAGGGGAAAGGAGATATAGTTCTGTAATACATGCTTTCTGTTTCAGGCTGAAAGTCACAACATGAAAAACCAACAGATGGATCCCTTTACCAGACGACAATGCAAACCTACCATCGTTTCTAATGTGAGTGCCTAAAGAGAACATTTTTACTCAGGACCTACATTCTGGGACATAAAATGGGTTCCATTAGGAGATTAATAAAGAAGTTAAAAATAATGTTGTCTTAGTGGGATTTGCTCAAACTCTTGGGTCTGGATACTTCCCTTTTTATCTTGCTATAGGACAAACAGGTGGTAAAAGCCTGGCATAGGTTTATAGAAACCTGTGGACTAAACCACCCTGTGCCACAGACATTAGAAATGTGTAGGCTGGGTCAGCCATCTAGACCTGGCTAGACTGGGCGTGGCTTCAAAGCCTTTTGCTGCCTTGAGGAAAACCCCACTAAGCTGCTGGTGGAACCCTGTGATGCCTGTGATGTTAATGGTGGTAGATAGGAAAGAATCTCAGTAGGACTGTCTGAATGTTGAATAATCTTATTTCCTCTCTCAGTCCAGAGACCCAGCTGTTCAAGCTGCCATCTTGGCCCAGCTGAATGCAAAATATGGTTCTGGAGTGTTACCAGATGCTCCAAAGGAAATGAGCAAGGTAAGTGCAGCACTACCTCCCCTGTGCCGGTGGAGCGAGGCTGCTGGCCTGGACACCAAGCAGGACCTTGCCTAGGCGGTCGCAACCCACAGGTTGAGAACCACTGCTGTAGAGCCTAAGACCATCAGAAAACACAGATATTTACATTACAGTTCATTAACAGTAGCAAAATTATAGTTACGAAGTAGCAACGAAAATAATTTTATGGTTGGGGGTCATCACAACATGAGGAACTGTATTAAAGGGTCGCGTCATTAGAAAGGTTGAGAACCACTGTCTTAAGGCCTTCACTGCAGCTTTAGGCAACTGACATCTAGTCCTCTGACCCACATTTTCTCTTAGGTACAATGGGTATAATACTCTATACCCTGCCTACCTCACAGGAAAATTAGAAGGAGCAAATGACATATAAGGATCAGACAATGATGAAAGTGAAAGCTCTTTGAAAACTAAAAATCTAAACTGAGGAACTGCCCGAAAGAGAACTACTTTTCTGCCTAAGTTAGATCTTTTCCTGTGGAGCCCAAACTGCCAGGAATTCCTGAAATCTTGGGTCAGAAGGTTGGCTTGTCTTAAGCCTATCTTTCTACCCTCACACCACAGGCCTGAGCCTGCCCTCTCCTCTTTGCTTTTAAGCTTCAGAAAAGAAACCTCTTTGTCTGTGGCCTCCTTCCTGTCCTCTGAGAAAAGGAATCGGAAAAGAGCCTTAGTAGGAAGATCTAATAAACTTGAGCAAGAGCTTTTTCCATTAATTCTGCTTGAAGTCCACTTACATTTATGCTTTTCTAATTAGTTTTCCTCTTCACATTGCAGGGTCAGGGAAAGGATAAAGATTTGAATTCTAAGTCAGCCAGTGACCTCTCAGAAGACTTGTTCAAAGTACATGATTTCGATGTGAAGATTGATTTACAAGTTCCCAGCTCAGGTACGTGAGGGTGGGAGTGGTAATGGCCAAGGACCAGATAGCTCCATGGCCCTCTCGGCCTGCAAGGCAGCCTGATATAGGGAAGAAATGGGGGTTCTGCTCCTCAGTATTTATAGAGGCTGCAGGTATGTTTTGAGAGGGAATAGGGACGGACATTCAGGAAGGCTACCTGAAGGAGTAAAGCACTACTTTCTAGGTACCTCAGCTGCCAATTTGCTCTTCTTTCCCATAGAATCAAAGGCTTTGGCCATCACCTCAAAAGCTCCCCCAGCCAAGGATGGGGCTCCAAGGAGATCTCTGAACTTGGAAGACTACAAAAAACGACGGGGGCTTATTTGAGTGCACCAGCCTGCTGCTTCTGACCCTGCATGCCCCATCAGTGTCCCACCTTCCCTCTTCCTTGATGTGCCCTCTTTGGGCTGGAGCAGCAGTAGAAACTGGGAAGAGACTCTAAACTGCCAGTCATCTGTAATATAAACCATTTGCTGTATAGACTTCCCTTGTCTGCACCATCTTCCATCAACCCTCCCCACTTCCAGGCCTCACCCAGTGGGGACCTGGGCTCTCTTGGGCTTTATCCATGTCTTTAGATTTGTGTTTGCCTTTTTTTTTTTTAACCAGCACAGTTCATTGGCCACTCTGCACGCATTCAGTATTACCGTGAAGCTGGGATTCTTGCTGGAGCCCCAGGTGGTGATAGCAGCAGCACTGGGCAGTCTCCTCTCTGGACTGCATTGAACCCAAACATTGAACATTTGGAACCTGGCCCTTGTGGAGGGAGTGGGTTCGGGGCACCTACAGTCCTCCATCCTCTCTCCTCATCTTACTCTTCTTCCCATCTCTGTGGAAGAGGGGTTTTCAACATCAATTTAGTTTCCAAAAAGTGTACATTTGTGGGGAGGGAGGGAGGGTCTTATTTGAGAGAGAGTGTGTGTGTGTGTGTGTGAGTGTGTGTGTGTGTGTGTGTGTGTGTCTGCAAGTGTGTGGATTTTTTTATCATTTTTTAAAAATGCAGTACTCTTTGTATCAGTCTGTCATGGGTCTATAGCTGTTTCAGATTTTTTTTCAGCTGTACTTGAGCATCTGAAACTGCAAGAAAGAAACTCATTAAATGTGATTCTTCTTAATAAACAGGCCTGACTGCTGTAGCTGTGTAACTTCCCCTTCCCCACCTCCTCTTCCTCATCACCTCCCCACCTTGAAGAAAACTCCCCAGTTAGGCCCCTTCCCTATAGGCTGTGTCCTGGCAGGTGGGAGGGAAGCCCATGGCCAAGTCCCAGGGAGGGCAGTGCGGGTGTCTTGCTCATCCCATGGGTACAGAACACAGCTTCTTGGCTGAGCGTAGAGTGAATCTTTTCCCACCCCATGTACTTGTCTCTTTCTAGTGATTCTGTTTTGCTGTTTCAGTAAGAATAATATTTTGTTTTTAAGAGAAAGTATTTAACATGATGTGGAGAGAAAGAACACAAAAAGATTTAGGTTGCAAATGTTACAAGCATGTGCAGTTTTGTGTGTGTGTATACATATATATGTGTGTGTGTATACATATATACTGTATATTGTGCAGCTAGGGTGAAGCCAGCAAAGAAGTGTGTATGTCTTTATGAAATGTTTGAAAAGAGATAAGCTGACTGCTTGATAATCATTCTCAGGTGTAAAGCTCCAAGTGTAAATAAAAGTGGCATTTAACAAATCTTTTCAGAACAAAGTACAGCTGACTATATATACCAAGAACTAAGCTAAAGAAACAGCTGAGAGCTGCTGATTCCCATGAGAGGGAGAGGAAATCTAGCTAGAAGCTCTACTTTGTATTTCTTCTCTACTTTTCTGTAAGGAAGTGGGGTGATGGGAAATCATGGAGTTAAGTTGTATTTAAACATAAAAATGAACTTGCTAATAGCTCTTCTGGGTTTAGTAGAGCCTCAGCATTGCTTTAACTTAGTTTACACTTTTTTATTTTAAAAAAATGCAGTAATGAATGGTTTTTAAAAAGTATTGTGACTGTAAAATTGATAAATATAACTGTAACACAGCTATGTGGTAGCTGTGACACAGTTCAGTTGGGCAAAGGAGTGGTGATGGACTCATTAAAATCATATATACTTGAATAGTCCATTGACCAGAACCCTTTATAGACTATTGTATAAATGTGGAATCACAGACTGTTAAATGTTGCCTGGACTCCAGCAGAGTCCCGGAGGCTGCTGGGACCTCTCCTATCATGACTAACTTGGACTTTTTTCTCTTTCCTGGTTTTAAAAGACACGAAATTATAGAATCCGTAGCATTTGCTGGGTCATTCTGATTCACCATGTAGATCTGTATTTAATATCATTTGGATTTGGAGAAGTGTCAATTACATTATGGCTGTGTAATAAAATTTTTATTAAAACTGCATCACACTGTAGCCACTTCACCACTACCTCCCCACATGCAGCTGCTGAAACTTTTCGTTCTGAGACGCCAAAATAGCAGGGAGAAAAGCCAACCAAAGAAGACCGAAAGTTAACTCATCACTGAGTAGCCTACTCGGTGATCGCAATCAAGACTGAGGACTTGGCTCCAGTCTCACCTGAGGCAGGGCCTCTGAACTGAAATCCTACCCAGGCATAAGACATGAAATTATAGAATCAGCTGGGCTTCTTGGTGGTTCACAGTATTTCTTGTTTTCTTGTGCTGGGAAAGTGCTGCAGGGCCCCCCTGCTCCACACCCCACTTCTACCCCCCACAATGTGGTTTCAGTGTTGATGGGTGCAGTACCTTAGGCTGTTTTATACATTTTTCACTTCCTTCCAAGAAGCAAAAAGGCCAGTGTCCATATGCCTAACTCATGATGTATAGGTCTGTTTGTCTGTCTTGCTTCTGACAGGTGCAGGGAAAGTCTACATCTGCAACTTCCCTTGAAAAAGAATGCTTTTGTTTTCTTTGTTTCTGTTGTGAAATCCTGACCTGTCACACAAACTGTACAGATATTTGTAAATAAATTTTATGCCGTTTTAACAAGAGGATTGGATTTAGTCCACAGATTGCATCCTGAATGGCAACTCTCAAAGTTGTGTTTTGAAAATCCATGAGAGCCTCTCTTGCTTTCTCTCCTTTCTCTTAGTCCTACTTGCCCCCCAAATGAAAGTGGCTGTTTTCAGCTCTTCAGAGCCTGGTTCCCCAGAAGCCTCTTTGGTATGGCAGTTGTCTAGAGCCAGGGTGACCTTCAATTGGCCTGATTTACTTCCTACGTTGGAAGATACACCGCACTTGAACAGAACTGGGTAGGCTCCTGATACCCTACCTAACCTTAGTGAGCATGTGGTCTGTCCAGCTTTCAGTTGGCCTAGGAGCAGTTCCTTTGCTATCCTGTTTTCTTGTGAAGGGGAACCCGGGGCACCTGTGTGGCCCTGGAGGAAATGCTGATAACCTTCCCTCCGAGCCCCCAAGCCAGGAAGATGTGCAATTCCTCCCCTTTTGAGATGGAAAAGTGGGAGGTGACCAGACCTAGCCTGCCTCTAGTGTTGGAAGAGGTGGGTCACTGCGGTTCACCCAGCAACTTAGTCCAAAGAGGGTTTGCTCCAACTCCTGACTATTGGGAGCAGTGGGCTCCCTGGGCCCTAGTGAGCAGGGATTTGAGCAGAGGGCAGCCGAGGCCCTTCACCTCCCAACTGGAGCAGTGGGACAGCCAGGTGCGGACCACCGTGGAGGGTGGGATGCAGAGGGGAGAGCGTGCAAGGTTGGCCGGGGATTGGCTTTCCTTGGGTAAACCTGAGTGGCAGTGTCCAGCAGTTCTCCAGGGCTGGGAAGCCACTCACTGACCCCCAGCTCAGACAGAGTCTTTGCATAAATGACTTCCGAGCGGCAACCTGCCTTCTCAAGTTCCCCAGGCCAGGCCAGCCCCAGTGTGGGCTGAGCAGAGCCAGGAGATGGAGTTTCTTGGCCATGCAGAGGGGCTTAGCCACTGCAAAGGCACATTTAGGCTTTCAGCCAGTGCTCTGGACCCAAGGGAGAGCCAAGAGCTGTAAGGCACGTGGGTGCAGGGTTCACAGCCCAGGGCTGCCACTTACTACCTAGGGCTGAGCCAGTTAACTCCTCTAGGACACAGAGTTCCTATATTTAATAATATGCCAGAATCGTGTTAAAGATGAAATGTTCCTTTCCCCACTAGGGGTTCAATAAATACTGTTGTTAGTGATAGCAAAGGCTGCTGGGCTTCGGAAGACAGACTGTCGGGGCTCAGGGTGGAGGGAGGGAGCTGCGGGGTGAGGGAGGGGACTGAAGCCTCAGAACAGCCCCGGCTTGGGGGGTGGGGGTGCAGAGGAATGATCAGAAGCTGGATGGAGCGCTCGGCCCAGAGACTCCTGGCAGCCTCCACCTGGGTCGGGGGTCAGGAGGGAACGAAACTCCTCCTCCAGGTACCGACACGTGGGCGCTCAGACTGGCCTGGGAAACAGTCCGGGGGAGCAGAACTCCTCTCCACCCCTCAACACGCACCCCCTTTACAGGTGGCAGGTCTTAAAGCGTCCCTCTCTCAGCCTTCAGTGGCTCCGAAGGCTGCCACCGAGCCACAGCCCCAGCAGGCTCAGAAAACAGGCCCCACCTCCCCCCACACACACCCCCACACCTAATTAAAACATAAAAACAGGCCCTAGCTGGTTTGGCTCAGTGGGTAGGGCGTTGGCCTGCGGGCTGAAGGGTCCCCGGTTCTATTCCAGTCAAAGGCCCATCGGTGATTCTCTCTCATTGTTTCTCTCTCTCCCTCTCCCGTCCTCTCTGAAATCAATAAAAATATATTTTTACAAAAACAGTACAAAACCGGAAAATAAGTGTAAATAAGTCCAACAAAGTTCCGATTCTTCCCATAATGACTACGTCAATACCTTCTTCCAAAATACCAGAATTATTTTTTAAAAAATTTTTATAAGACCTTATTTGAGCCAAAACTGATGACAATTTCTGGGAAGCAAGATCTCAAATACTCCAATACCAGATTCTAAAAAAATAAAATAAAATAATGGTTCTCTTTTAGCTGTCGACGGCCCTGCTTTGCTAATCGCAGACGGAGGGAGACCGCATTGCGGCCACACACATTCCCCTCCCCTGGGGTGCCCTGGCCCACCTCCACCGCCTTCCCTGGAGGACGCCTCCCCACCCTCTGCGCACCCCGCGAAGGCCACCTCCTCCGGGAGCCGTCCCGCCCACTCGGGTTGGGACGCCCCGCCCCGCGGCTTCCCCCGGCCGGCACCCCCTACTGAGCCGCCGCCCCTCGGCCCGCCCCAGCCTGGGAGCTACCGAACCGCCCCGTTAACAGCTCCGGCGCCCCGCGGCCTGGCACCGGTTAACGCCCAGTGAGCGTGGCGGAAGGGAAGGGGGCGGGGGAAGCCAAGTGGACACCCCGCCGCAGCCGCGCCCTTTGAGGCACAGGACCCCTCCGCTCCCCTCCTCTCTCGCCCCCAGACCGCAGCGCACGGGGGAAGGAGACCCAGCGGCACCCACACCGTCCGCCGGAGAAGCCCAGGGTGTCCGTCCTTTGGGTTCAACCCAAGGCCGCTGTAGACGGAGCCATCCGATACCGGGCTGCTGTGCCGCGGCCCCGACGGACCCCGACAGGCCATCCACCTCCGCCTCGCTCGCCTCCTTGCGGCCCAACTCCCAGCGGCTGCCGGCACGTGCGCGCCCCGGCGTCTCGGCGTGGAGCCGGCTGGGCGCGCGCCCGCGGCCGCCCAGTGTGGGGAAGCGGCTCCGCGTGCAGGGCGCAGCGCCCGTTTTTGCTTCCTGAGACCAACAGGCAGGGCCTCTCCACTGGGGGGAAAGGACGGAGCACAGCCTTTGGCCTGGCCCGCGTTCCTGAATGGGCGGCCTGCTGCTTTGAGATTTGAAGGCCTCTCCAGAGAGAGCAAAGCCTTTATGGGTGTGTGTGTGTGTGGGGGGGGGGGGGGGTGTGGTGTGTGTGTGGTGTGTGTGTGTGTGGTGTGTGTGTGGTGGGTGTGTGTGTGGTTGTGTGTGTGTGGTGTGTGTGTGGTGGGTGTGTGTGTGGTTGTGTGTGTGTGGTGTGTGTGTATGGGTGTGTGTGTGTGGTGTGTGTGCATGGGTGTGTGTGTGTGTGGTGTGTGTGTGGTGGGTGTGTGTGTGGTTGTGTGTGTGTGGTGTGTGTGTGGTGGGTGTGTGTGTGGTTGTGTGTGTGTGGTGTGTGTGTATGGGTGTGTGTGTGTGGTGTGTGTGTGCATGGGTGTGTGTGTGTGTGGTGTGTGTGTGTGGTGTGTGTGTATGGGTGTGTGTGTGTGGTGTGTGTGTATGGGTGTGTGTGTGGTGTGTGTGGTGTGTGTGTGGTGTGTGTGTGGTGTGTGTGTGTGTGGTGTGTGTGTGTGGTGTGTGTGTGTGGTGTGTGTGGTGTGTGTGTGTGGTGTGTGTGTGTATGGGTGTGTGTGTGTGTGCTGTGTGTGTGTGTGAGTGTGTTGGCAGGCAGAGACATCACAAATTTAATTAGGGGATGCGCCCGGCCCAGCCCACCCCGCAGTTACAAGATGGGGAGCATGGGGGACAGAAGCCTAATACACCCCGGGCCTGGGCCTTAGAGCAGTTGCCTCCATCCACACCAGCAGCCACAGCCCTGACCTCAGATACTCCCTTCACTGGGCCACTGGGAGAGTTTCTGCGAGTTCTGAAGAGAGAGGAGAGAGAAACACAGGCTCCTGGGAGAGATGGGAAACCTTGTTTCTGAAATATGTCAGGAGAGAAAATGTTCTTGTTGCGCATACACAGGCGTGGTGACACATTTTGTTCGCTTTAGAGGAGAGCGATTCAGATGGTGGAGGGTCAGCGAAGGCTGCTAGATCTCTAGCCCTACTAAACTCTAACCTATCCTAGCTCCTAATTCCATAATATTCCCACGAAGTCCCTCAATTATGGGACCAGAGATGGATGGCATGGGGAGGAGGAGAAATCCAGAGGCAAAGAAAAGGGTCTCGCCCTAGCCGGTTTGGCTCAGTGGATAGGTCCCCAGGTTCGATTCCGGTCAAGGGTCAAGGGCATGTACCTTGGTTGCGGGCACATCCCCAGTGGGAGGTGTGCAGGAGGCAGCTGATTGATGTTTCTCTCTCATTGAAGTTTCTGACTCTCTATCCCTCTCCCTTCCTCTCTGTAAAAAATCAATAAAATATATTTTTTAAAAAAAGAAAAGGGTCTGGGCTGTCAGTTGAAGATAGCCATTAGCTCCCTCTCCCCAGGAGGAAGACCTCCAATCCTTCCCCACCCCCAAGTTTCCACTGGGCCCCGCCGGGCCAGCCCCCTTCAGCAGAGAAGGGCATCTGATTGACCAAGGGTGGGGAATTGTGTGCATGAAGCCTCTGAAAGACCAGGGAACAGTAAATGCAGCCAGTTGGCATCCTGGGGCTTGTTTTCCGGTTGGGTCCTTTCTGGTTTCCTTCCTCCACAAGACAATATAAAATTATACACCACCACTCCCAGGAAGGAGGGCGTCCTCAGCGGAGTTACTCATTCCTGTATTCCTTTCACCTAGCACAGTGCCTGGCTCATAGCAGCTGTTCAATGGAAGTTTGTTTGCTCTGTGAGTGACTGAATGAATCACAGGTCTCGTCACAGAATATTGGAATCTTGGACTTAGTCCCTTGGAGGATACCAAGCCCCACAGAGCATGTCTGGGAGTTGCTGTCTAGAATGAGACCCTGTATCACCTGGTCTAGAGAAACCTTTCCTGCCACCCCTTCTGCCCACTCCTAACACACACACACACACACACACACACACACACACACACACCATAAAGGCTTTGCTCTCTCTGGAGAGGCCTTCAAATCTCCTCAAAGCAGCAGACCCAGACCGCCCATTCAGGAACTGGCCAGGTCAAAGGCTGTGCTCCGTCCTTTCTCCCCCAGTTGAGAGGCCCTGCCTGTTGGTCTTAGGAAGCAAAAACAGGCGCTGCGCCTGGCAAGGGATGGTGAGCAGTGACCTTGCTTCTGTCACTGGGGCCACTGTGCTGCCCTGGGGTGGGGGAGGGGAGGGGCAGTGCTAAATCAGGTAGGCGGGGGAATAACACCAAGATCCCAGGAACCCCTCAGCTCCCAGACCCCATTTCCCAGGCTTTCCCACCTTTTGTGCCCTGGCTGTTACCCCCTAGGAGGGTGTAGCCCTCAGACCAGATTAATTCTGAAGGCCATGGAGAGGCATGAAAACTCAGACACACCAAGTGCAGGCTTCTAGGGTACAGAAGGATCCTGAATGAGATGCCACAGAAGGAAGACCAGTTCTTCCCTCAGACATGCTTACCCTATTGGTAAGGCAGAGGGACTCTCGTGACCCATCTCAGATCAGCCACCTAATGACCATTAAAACCTTGAAATGTTCTTCTATGCCTCCATTTCCCCCCATTTTTTAATTTTTATTTTTTGCAGAACAGAGACCATACCTCCATCTACATAGTAATCTGGTTTTCTCTACATCCTTCTACTCACATTCATTTATTCGTGACCTGAAGGACTGGGGAAACTGAGGCACCAAGGACAAGATTCCAGGATTTGAAAGGTCATTCTTGGCTCAACTAAGAAGACATGAGAGCCCCTTGACCTTGTCTACAACTATATTGGGACCCACAGGCCCTGCCCCAATATATGCCCTTATGCTTTCTGCCTGTGGTGAGGTAGAAGCAGACTCTTCTCTCATTAGGTAAGGTAGGAACAAAACTACCAGATGTTAATGAGAGATACTGAACACAGCACAGGAATAGCAGTCAGGGGACCTAGTCAAAATACACTCTGGATTTTCCACCAACTGGCTGTGGGACCTTGTAGAAGTGCCTTCACCCTTTTGTTCCTTCTCCTGTATTGTGAGGCTAGGCTACATCTAAAGGTCCTTTCCACTCTGAAAGTCTACGAAATTAGCTCTCATTTCAAACCCATTCCCAGGTTTGCCCTTACCTTTCCAGTGAGGGACCCCTGGCAGGTAGGGCAAAGAGCTCTCCTTTGGCTATGGACCCTTGGGCAAGCGCCTGATACCAGAAGAAAATAAATTACCCTTGAGTTTTCTCTTGGCAGCCAGGACAGAGACCCAGTTCCCACCTGCGTGTTCCTCTCACTGTTCCTCTGGCTGTTACCCCCTAGGAGCGGGTAGCCTTCAGATCTGCTCGCCCAGACATTGACAGGCACAGTGCCCATCTTCCCAACTCTGACAGGTGCTTGCTGGGTTTGTCCCCAGTCCCCCTCTGAGGGCAGTCCCTTCCCAGCTCCCACCACAGACCAGGGCAGCTCCAACGGAGGGAGAGAAGTGAGTCCAGGAGGCGTGGGTGTTTCTGGGACTCCAAGCTCTGCAGTACACCCCTCACCCAGACACCCAGGCTCCTCCAGGCTCCTGTGCCTCGGAGGGGGTACCCTGGTGATTTTCCAGGTTCTCCACACAGGACTCAGTGTTCAAACTCCTGTATTTTCTTCTTTCTTTCACTTATTTCCTCAGTTTCTCCTCCTCCCTTCCCCTCCCCCTCCTTCTACATCGTTTCCCCAAGATCTTTCTTCTTTGCTGAAGGTTCCCGTTCTTCCTCGGAGCCCTCCTTTTCTCTCCTCCAGGGCCGTCCTAGAACCCTGGCTGACTGAGGGAGGTACGGACAGGAAGGCTCCTCCTCTGGGCCATCAGCATCAGAGGCAGTCCTGCAACCTCTCCCCTCACAGCCCCCAGCAATCCCTAGGCACCAGGCACCTGATAAGGGACCCTCGCTTGTGGCATTTGGGGGAAGACAGCAAATGCTGTGAGATACTGAATTCTACTCAAGCAGCCTTGCAGTTCAACTGACCACTAACGCGTGAAGTGGCCAAAGACCCACCACAAAGATGCCACCGATGAGCACACGGCAGTGCATGAAACACTTCACCACCATCCGCAGTCTTCCCGGTTCCACAGCCCAACCCTGTGAGTCGGTGAGGTTTTCCTAATCACATTCAGAGGGAGGTGAACCTGAGACTGGCTATTTCTACCACCCACACTCAAACCATTCCAACGTCTTAGAGATCTCACACCTTCCGTTTTATTTTATTCTGACAGCAATGCCGTGAGGTGGCCAACAGCCTTGAGGAGGAGAATCAGCAGCTCAAGGGGAGGAAATGACTTGCCTACAGCCACACAGCAGGCTCCGAGCCGCAGACTAAAGGAAGGGGAAGAGGGGGTCGGCGGGACCCCACCAGCCAGCACCAGGTGTCAGCCCGGCACTCGCCGGACTCGGCCGGGCGCGTGGAGAGAGCCCGGCCCCGCCCCCTGCCCTGCTCCCCGCTGCCCGGAGTTTGAGGGAAGAAGCCTCGGCTCCTCCTGGGACCAGGTTTCCACTGGGGCGCACGCCCTGGGGTGAGGCTCCTTTGCAAAGCCAATGGCCTTGAACTCCGTGCAGAAGGGGCACTGGGCGGAGGGGAGCCGGAGGCCAGGGTGGATGGGACGCGCAAAGGAGGCCGCGGGACCGGGTGGGAGAGTGAGGGAAGGACGAGCTCCCGCTGCGGGGTCAGGGGTCTGGAAGCCGCTGGGAGGAACCTCTCCGGCGCGCAGCCCGGGGAGGCGGGAGGACTGGGAGGTGCGGCGGCCCCGCCCGTCTCCTCCAGGACCGGCAGAGCGAGGCCGCGAGGGCCAGGCCCTGGTTTTATGTCCCCGCCGTCCGGGCTTCCCAGACCACCGGAGCCGCGCCGGGGAGACTCCTCTGCCGGGCGAGGCCCGGGGAGGCCCGCGCTTTCTCTGAAAGTGAAAGAAGGGGGCGGGGGGCGCGGCCGAGGCGGGGCCCGGGCGGGCGGCGGCGCAGGCTCCGCCTCGGGGCAGGCTCCCGCCCGGGGCGCCAAGCGTCTCCAGTCCCCGCCGCGTCGCGGGCTGGTGGGCTCCGCGGCGGATCTGGTGCGGGGAAATGACCCTGCCCGGGGGCCCGACGGGCATGGCGAGGCCGGGAGGCGGGGGGCCCTGCAGCCCCGGGCTGGAGCGGGCCCCGCGCCGGAGTGTCGGGGAGCTGCGCCTGCTGTTCGAGGCGCGCTGCGCCGCGGTCGCCGCCGCCGCCGCCGCCGGGGAGCCCCGGGCCCGCGGGGCCAAACGGCGTGGGGGACAAGTCCCCAACGGGCTTCCGCGCGCTCCCCCGGCCCCGGTGATCCCGCAGCTGACGGTGACCGCCGAGGAGCCAGACGTGCCCCCGGCCAGCCCCGGGCCGCCCGAGCCGGAGGGCGGCTGGCTCCCGGCCGCGGGCTCCTCGCACCTGCAGCAGCCGCGCCGCCTCTCCACCTCGTCGCTTTCCTCCACCGGCTCCTCGTCGCTGCCGGAGGACTCGGAGGATGATCTGCTGAGCGACAGCGAGAGCCGGAGCCGCGGCAATGTGCAGCTGGAAGCGGGCGAGGACGTGGGTCAGGTACGGGCCGCGGGGGCGGGGCCGGGGCCGGGCGCGGGGGACCCAGCCCCGAGCTCCCTGAGGTCCGACTCCGGCCGCAAGGTCCCTCCGCCCAGGGCCGGGCTCTCACTGCCCGGGGGGCTTCGGGGCCGGAGGGAGGCCTCCGGCGGGCCTCCCGCCTTGGCCACTGTTACCCCTTTTCCCCGGGAGGTTCGCGGGCCGGGCCCCGGGGCGTCTAAGAAGGCGAGCGAGGAGGAGTCCGCGCGCGGCCTCGGGGACCGGGTGGGGTGGGGAGCGGGGGAGCGGGACCTGCCGGCTGCGGGGTGGGACTGAGAGATCGGAGGCGTTGGCTTGCCCCGCGAACTCTCGGGGAGAGAGGGCCGCACGAGTCGCTCCATCTCGCCGCCCCCTCTCCCGCGCCGCGGCCCCGCCCCCGCCGTTGCCACGGTTTCCCGCTCCTGAGTGGGAGTGGAGCGGCGCTCAGGCTCAGCTCGGGAACCGCGCCGTCTGCTCCCGGCGCCCGCACAAGGCGTGGACGCGGGGAAGGAGGCGCGCAGGGCGGGGAGCTCTGCAGACTGCGGAGCCCCGGTTCCCGGCTACCGATTACGGCCGAGGGGGGGTAAACTGAGGCCGAAAGGGCGTGATCAGCCTGTGAGTCGCCGCCTCTCGTGTCAGAGGCCTGGTTTGACCCCCGAAAATCCCGGCCAGGGTGCGGTGAAGTCATCCGGGGTGCCTGCCCCGGAGGGGTGTGCCGCGCCCAGAAGAGCCGCCCTGAGCCCCTTGTTTAAACGAAGGCCAAATACTTTAAATAGCTCCCGGCCGGTGCTAAGGAGCTGCTCCAGATCCACGTTATGCAAGTGTCCCTGGAGCGGAGGGAGAGGCGAAGGGCGCCCCGCGGGCTCCCCAGAAGGGCGGTGTGAGCCGCGGACGCGCCCGGGTGGCCTGGGCGCAGCGGGGAGAGCGCGGGGGCGCGGCCGGGCCTGCCTACCCGCTCGGATTGGAAGAGGCGGGGAGACTCTGACGACCTGCACTGGACCGGTGACTCAGTGACCCCCTGAGACGTACATTTCCCAGAGGGCGGCACGGTTTGTGACACAAAATAAAAAACAAAAAAAGTCTCATAGAATAGGAGCACACCCGCTGCCGGGTAGGTGCGGGGAGCCCCTCTCCGCTCCCGGGAGTAAGGGGGCCCCTGACCCCGGATAGTTCCTGGTGCAACCCCGGCCCCAGCAGGGAGGCGGTGCCGCCGAGGGCGTCCAGGGAGGCGGACTGGGGGGCAGGGGGAGGTCTCCTGGGCCCCGGCTCCCCCGCTCCATCTCTGACAGCTGAGAGGCGGCCCGGGGGGAGGGCCCACGAGGGCAGCCCCCGGTTCTCCCTAACGTCCGTGGGCGGAGGCGGGCCCGCGGCCCCCGCCCGGGAGCCCCGTGGGCATCGGCGGCGGCCAGCACGCGGGAGCGGTCGCAGCTGCGCCCTGGTGCCTCCGGCCGGCCTCTCCCCACCCCGGGCCGCGCCGGCCCGAGCGGAGCGGCAGCAGATGGCCTCTCGAAGGCCCTTCCAGCTCCAAGGCTGCGTCTCTCGGGCCTTCCCAACCCCCAGCCCAGCCCGCCGGGGCCTCCCCGAAGGCAAACAGCCACGGCGGCGGCAGATAAGCCGGGAACTGTTGACAGAGGCCTCCTGCGTCCGCGTGGAAGGGCCCGGCGCGGACTTTGCCTCGCGGCCGGTGGGGAGCGGCACAGCGCGCCCGCCGGGCTGCCTTTGGCTTCCCCAGCAGGAAGCAGAGCCCACCAGCTGGCTGGCCTTCAGGATGCACCGGGGAGAAGGGCTCGGTGGGGGCGCTTAGGAGCTCCCGGGCGGGCGCCAGCCCCTTGCAGTCAGGCCTGGGCAGATAACCGGAGTAGCCAGAGCAGAAGGAGGCCTGGAAGACTCTACCTTGCCTCTGCCTGGCACACGCGTCCTTCCCCTTCTCCTCCTAGGATCCCCCAAGAGCCTGGAGCCTTGCTCCCCGCAGGGTAGTTGGGGCTGGACAGCCTCCCTCCCTCCCTGGGCCTTTCCTCCGGTACAGGGAAAAGTCAGTCGTGGGCAGGGAAACGTATACAGGCGAGGGAAGGGGGAGTTAGGGGCCTACCCCCAAGGGCAGCTGCCCTGAGTGTCTGTATTCTTAGGCCTTCCCTGTCTCTTAACACAATTTTGGGGTGTTGCTCTAGCAGAAGAGAGGATGTTTGGCTCCCGTTCATTTGTTTCTCTTCTCTCAGTGCTCCAGGATCGGTAAGGAGACCTGGATGCCATCCTGTCCTGGACCCAGAACTCCCACACTTCACTTTTCACTAATTATAGAGCAGAATTTAGGTTAACTGGCTTCCTTTTTATAAAGTAAATGCCCTGGGGAAGGTGAAGTCGTGGGTCACTTATACCTTAGTGCAAATGATTTTATAAATTTAAACTGATTGCTTTCACCACCACCACCATTACCACCACCACAGGGAGTGCTAGTTTGATAGGACAGTGCAGTATGGGGAGGGGGTTGGGCTGGTAGAGAGCTTCAGCCAATGACTGAATGGCTGGAGGCAGGGAGTATGGGGATGAGTCCCAAAGGCAGAGCAAAGGGTCCATTCTGGCAGAAGATACACTGAGTAGCTGATCTGACATAAGAAGCAGGAATCCTCCGGGCTTCCACACAGAGCTTAGATAAAGGCCAGTTAGAGGCTTGTGTCTAGCAAAGCCCTGCCCAGAGAGAGAAGCTCCTAGTCCAGCTCCAGGAGTGAGGAATTGTCAGAGGGTCCTCCTGTGACTTCCTTAAAGACACATGGGTCAGCTCTCAGGGGCTTTTTGCCCCAAGATGAGTTGGTTTCCCAGTCTTCTGTGGGGAGTAGGCTGGGCCAGAGGATGGGGCTTTGGCCCTCTTTTCAGGTAGATTTCACTTTGTGACATAATAAATCTGCTTTCTGAGATACATACAATAAAAGCCTAACCTGCTAAAAAATATCTTCCCTGCTGTTGTTCCTGTGCCCAAATCATCACCCACCCACCAAAGAATGTTTCACACGCATCTTTTAAAAAATATATTTTTATTAATTTCAGAGAGGAAGGGCAAGGGAGAAATAGAAACATCAATGATGAGAGAGAACCATTGATTGGCTGCTTCCTGCAGACCCTCTACTGGGGCTCAAGCCCACAAACTGGCATGTACCCTGACTGGGAGTCAAACCTGTGACCTCCTGGTTCATATGTTGACGCTCAACCACTGAGCCATTCCATCAGGGCAGGATACGTTTTTAGTGATTTTTGAGAGAGAGAGAGAGAGAGAGAGAGAGAGAGAGAGAGAGAGAGAAACATGGATGTGAGAAAGAAACACTGACAGGTTGCCTCCTGTATGCACCCTGACTGGGGATCAAACCTGCAACCTTTTGGTGTATGTGATGATGCTACAACCAACTGAGCCACCTGGCCAGGGCAGACATATGCATCTTTATATGCATTATGTCCTGGGGGAGGTACCAGGTAGTTCCTTAAGATGGAAGACGGCAATGAGCTCCATGACACTTGTATCAACGCCTTCCATGTTTGAACATATCCATTACTGGCAGGGAAGCTAAATCCTGTCATACCACCTCAGGAGGTGGTTGGGAGGGCTCAGATGACATACTAGGTATTAAAGCCCTTTGTAACCTGCATGACTAGAACCAGCCTTTGTCCTTGCTGCTCTCAGCTGACATGATCCTCTCAAACTTGTGGTGGTAAGGGTAGATGATGCCCCAATTTTACATCATCTTGGGAGCAAGTTGATGCTGTGTTATCACATATCAAGTGGCAATAGTCCTGGACTGCAGGTGCTAAACCCTTTTCTACCAGGTCTACCTCTGTCTATCTTCAGCCCCACTCACTGCTCCCACATGATTGCAGAAGAAAGAATAATGCAGTTCTCCCATCTCATTTGA
The DNA here is from genome assembly GCF_951640355.1 of Cnephaeus nilssonii. Classification (NCBI taxonomy): domain Eukaryota; kingdom Metazoa; phylum Chordata; class Mammalia; order Chiroptera; family Vespertilionidae; genus Cnephaeus; species Cnephaeus nilssonii. The sequence continues at coordinate 44,538,474 of NC_137075.1, forward strand.
CCCAAGGCTGATTCCCTCTTCTACTGGGGCGGCTACAGAAATAGTTGTTCCCTCTGATTAACTCCATTCTGGTCCCACTGTCCCCCACCGTCTGCCAGTAGGCCCCTAAAGCTGCCTCAAGCCCCACAAGTAACCTCATTCCTTTGATTGAAGGTATCCAGCCAACAGAGAGGGGTCTCCAGGCAGATCTCAGTGTTTCCCCAGTGATCAAAACACACCACTTTGGCCCTAACCGGTTTGGCTCAGTGGATAGAGCATCGGCCTGTGGACTGAAAGGTCCCAGGTTCTATTCCAGTCAAGGGCATGTACCTTGGTTGCGGGCACGTCCCCAGTAGGAGGTGTGCAGGAGGCAGCTGATTGATGTTTCTGACTCTCTATCCCTCTCCCTTCCTCTCTGTAAAAAATCAATAAAATATATTTTTTAAAAATAGCAATACTGCCACCACCTCATGCACTTGCTGTCCGTCCGTGTGCATCATTATCATGATTCTCAAACTGAGAGTGGGAGAAGAGGGTATAGGGTGGTGCCGCTGAATACACATGGCACATACATCTTCCTGGAATTTTATTTGAAGATTTGGAGGTGGGAGAGTTTATAATAAAACTTGGATTGTTATGCAGCATAATGCAAGCCTTGTAGGCATTTAAAGAGTGAGCAAGGAGGTTTGAAAGAGCTGTCATGCTTCTAGTGGGTTGCTTCTGGCTACACCCCTAGATCCCTGGGGATTGGACACGTGATCACACCCCAATGTGCCGTGTAGGGACTGCGGCAGGAAAGCAGTAGCAATGCTGTCTTGTGGAGGCTGGGAAGTGCCTGGCTTACAGTAGGCGGTCAGTAGATGGTGGCTTGTGTCATGGCAGCAGCTATATCTTCCCAGAGGAAACAGGCTCACACAGATGAAGTTCTCGCTTGGACTCAGCTAGACCATGACAGAGCCAGGACTGGAACCAACTCCTGACTCCCCATCCCGTGCTCTGTCACTAACCCCCATCTCCTCCACATGGGAAAGGGCTCCATGGTCAGCAGCCTTCCCCTACTTAGACCACTACCCCAGTTCTCCCTCTCCCTCTGAGAACTCTCTCTAGTCAGGGAGGCTGGGTTCCTGGGTTCCAGCCCTGTGGGAGCACACATGTGTAACTCATCTAAAAGCAGGCACCCCTGGGAGGAGGCAGCAGACACACAGTTTGGATGAGCAAACCTGTGCTGCGCTACAAACCTGTGGACATAGGAATGATGGGTTTTGGGTGGGAAGAGGAAAGGTCCAGAGTATGAGACGCTCTCAGGATTGGGTGGAGGCCAGAAGCAGTGGTCATGAGGCAGGAGGTTCATCAAAACCCACATTCCCCTCTCAGTTTCATCGAAGATAACAGACCCTCAGCTCTGTATTGCATTTTCAAAGCTCAGGTTTCTAGGTCCAGATGAGGACCAAGGGTGCCCTGGTCTTGCTAACTGGTGAGGGGTGATATGGCATCCAGGGATAGCAGATGATTTGGGGAAACCTCAAGCCATTATTTCTTCAGACCCAGCCAGGCTGGCCTCCCTGCCCTGGGCCTTTGTCAAGATTTGTTTCTGTGTTTGTCTCCCTAAATGAGAGGAACCTATGGTCCCAAAGTGAATGAATCAACAGTCCATATTTTGGGCGTGCTCTCTCCTTCCTCCTCCTCTTCCCCCACAGGCAGCGTGCATCTCCTAGACTCTAAGGGACCCATGAGACTTGCCACCAGGGGAGTAATGGGCAGCAGCATCTCATCAGGGACTAATGCCTGAACCTGTCCCCAAGGTGCCCTTTTCTCTGACTCTCAAGTGAGCTGACAGCAGCTCCATCTTGGCTCACTTTTTCGCCATACCATTTCTAGCGAACCAAAGCAGCCTCTTTCCTGTTGCTCCTTCTATCTGTCCTAGGCCCTTCCTTGTTTCACTGTCCCCAGCTTTAATAAACATATTCTCAAAATGAGTTTAAAAAGCAATCCAGTCCAGCTCAGTGGTTGAGCATCAACCTATGAACCAGGAGGTCACGGTGTGATTCCAGGGAACATGCCTGGATTGCGGGCTTCATCCCCAGTAGGGGGCGTGCAGGAGGCAGCCGATCAATGATTTTCATCATTAATGTTTCCATCTCTCCCTCTCCCTTCTTCTCTGAAATCAATAAAAATATATTTAAAAAAACAATCCATATTTGTCCAGCTTCTACTTCATGCCAAGAAATGAGGTTAGGGGAGAAAGAGCCTGTCACTTTCAAGCCTCATTTACTACTCACAACACAGTGCGAGCAGTTATTTCCCCATTTTACAGATGAAGAAACTGATGCTCAAAGGCTTGTTTCTCAGGCCCCCAAATGTCCTGACACGTTGGTAGAAATGCAAGTTTTTGGTCCTACCCCAAACTTACTCAGAATTTCCCTGTGGTAAACCCAAGAACCTGCATTTTTTAACAAGGGTGGCCATCAGTTGATTCTCACGCTCACAAAAACCTCCGACAGAGCAGTTTAATAACCTGCCCACACAGCTTTTGAGGGGCAGAACTGTAGTGCAGACCTGAGCCTTCTGACGCTAATTTCAGCACATTTGAGAAGCTGGATATCTGTCACCACCCTGTGTGTCTCAATGTCCACCACATAGGCGCACAATAAAGTCTCCTGAACAAATGAATGAATCCTGGGACCCTAGCTGCTCGCGGTGGGGCGGGGCTGGCTGAGTCCCGGTCCTGAGGAGGGAGGGCTTATGCATGGATGAGATGCTGGACCTGCGGGCTCCGACCGTGTTGCTTTCAGAAAAGCCACTGGCAGAAGATCCGGACCATGGTGAACATGCCCGTCATAAGCCCTTTCAAGCGGCGCTACGCCTGGGTGCAGCTGGCTGGGCACACCGGTGAGCGCGGGCAGGCGCGGGTGGGGAGGGGAGTTCTGGGGAGGGAGGGACCAGGCGGCGTTGACCGGTGCCCATCTGCAGGGAGTTTCAAGGCGGCGGGCGCCAGCGGGCTGATCCTGAAGCGCAGCTCCGAGCCGGAGCGCTACTGCCTGGCGCGGCTGATGGCCGACGCGCTGCGCGGCTGCGTGCCTGCCTTCCACGGCGTGGTGGAGCGCGACGGCGAGAGCTACCTGCAGCTGCAGGACCTGCTCGACGGCTTCGATGGGCCCTGCGTACTTGACTGCAAGATGGGCATCAGGTGCGTGAGCTCTGCCGGGCGGTGCGGGCACCATGGGGCGGGGGGCGGGGGGGGGCGCGGGGCGGTGCTCGACCAGTGCGGGGGTGAGTCCGCTCAAGCCCCGCCGCTGCCCCCGCCCCGTAGGACTTACCTGGAAGAGGAGCTGACCAAAGCCCGCGAACGGCCCAAGCTGCGGAAGGACATGTACAAGAAGATGCTGGCCGTGGACCCGGAGGCGCCCACGGAGGAGGAGCACGCGCAGCGCGCCGTCACCAAGCCGCGCTACATGCAGTGGCGGGAGGGCATCAGCTCCAGCACCACGCTCGGCTTCCGCATCGAGGGGATCAAGGTGGGCCAGGCTCGCTGTGCCCTGCGCAGCCCCGCCGCTCCCCCGCCCCGGCCCCACCCCGCGGGCTCAGACCTCCCAGGCGGCCCCCCACCCCCCGAATGAGCACCCTCCGGCGGCGGCCTCGCCGAGTCCCGGAGATACGTCTTCCGACGTCCGGGGAGATCCCGCTGCTCTCCCTGACCCCCTCCCCTCTGGCGGGTACGGGCCCTGACACCTCCTGTCCCACCTCCTTAAGAAAGCCGACGGATCCTGCAGCACAGACTTCAAGACCACGCGCAGCCGGGAGCAGGTGACTGGAGTCTTCCGGGAGTTCGTGCAAGGGGATGCGGAAGTGCTGGTGAGTGCCGCATCCCAGCGCCCCGAGCTGCTGGGGCGCCTGGCACCGGGGGGTGCCCCCAGGCCATCCTGTCTAGTGCCCTCGCCTCTGTGGCCCCTATGGTAGCATTTTATCACGCTGTGTTGTAATTTTTACGTTTCTTCCCTTCTGTTCTGCGCGCCACGTGAGGGCCTGTTTTTCCCTCCACGGTCTTTACCAAGCAGAGCATGAGTCCCGACCCCTGATGTTAGCAGAAGCTCAGTCAGTGTTTCGTTAACTTGCCCTCCTCCCTACCCTACCCCATCCAGAGGAGGTATCTGAACCGCCTGCAGCAGATCCGGGACACCTTGGAGGTCTCTGAGTTCTTTAGGAGGCACGAGGTAAGAGGGGGAGGGCCAGGTTCCTGGTCTGTGGTCCGTGCGGGCTGCGCGGGCGGAGGGTCGGGGGCTTCCCCCGAAAAGGGCCGTGGTCTGATCTTGTGGGTTTTGGCAGGTGATCGGCAGCTCCCTGCTTTTCGTACACGATCACTGCCATCGCGCGGGTGTGTGGCTCATCGACTTCGGCAAGACCACGCCCCTCCCTGACGGCCAGACCCTGGACCATCGGAGGCCCTGGGAGGAGGGCAACCGCGAGGACGGCTATTTGCTGGGGCTGGACAATCTCATTAGCATCCTGGCCAGCCTGGCCGAGAGATGAGGCTAGGCCCCTGTCCCCGCACAGACCCGCTGGTCTCGCAAATGGACCTGCAGCTTTGTTCCCGCTGTGCATGCTGGGAAAAGACAAACCCAGAGGTTGGGGTGGTTCATAAGGTCCTGTAGGACCAGGTGCCAACCACTGTGGGACGCACTGCAGGCACCAAGGCTGTTCCCCATACAAACCCAAGCGGTCCCAGAGCCGATGACACTAATTTAGGGGGTGGGGGTAGACTGTGACAATGGGCATCTTCCTGAGTCCAGTTATTCTGAGGGGGCGCTGTGCTTCTCCAGGGAGGTAAGATAATGAATTTTACTTCACAGGCACTAGATCTATTGATCTATCCTCCCCACACTACAATGGACTCCCCTCCCCAATAAAACTCAAAGACACCAGCTTCGGTGACTCAGACTTCATCTCCTCCCCCTTCTGGTCCCCTCTTTCTCAGTTCCCAGGCATCTCTAATGTCCACTCAGATCACTGGAGGATATGAGAAGAGTTCTTTTTAAAAAAGAAAATGCATTGATTGATTTGAGAGAAGGTGAGGAGGAGGAGGTTGAGGAGGAAGAGAGGGAGAGAGAGAGATTGTTTGTTGTTCCACCCATCCATTCTCATTGGTTGCTTCCTGTATGTGCCCTGACCAGGATCCAACCAGCAACCTTGGTGCATCAGGATGACACTCCAACCAGGGGAGCCACACTGGCCAGGGTGAGAAGAGCTCTTTATTGGAGCTATCTGTAGGGCTGTGCACTGCCCAGATGAAGGGTACTCATAGGGGGAGGGCAGTCCAGCAAAGGCTTCCTGCAGGAGGCAATTTCAACTGGCCACCCACATCGGGGAAAGCGGGTTGGCCTCTGCTCTAGTCCCAAAGTTCAAAGTTTGGGAGTGGCTAGGCTCTTCCCCAGGAGGCCTGGGTCTGGTTTCCAGGATGGAAAGTCCAGTGGTGCAGGCCAACCTTGAGACAGGCCCAAGCATGCAGTACAAACTGGGTGGAGGTGGGGGGAGCGGCTACTGGAATAACAAGCCACCTAGAAGCCTGGGGAGGAGTGCAGGGAGGAGCCACTGCTAGCACCAATGCCTATGTCCTCACTCTCAGGGACCCTGGGGGCCCAGCAGCTATAGATGGGATTCCAAGGGTTCCAAGGTTGGAGTCCTCTGGAATTGGGGGGCTTGAGGCCAGAGGGCAGCCAGCTCCCTTCCCAGCTCTTGAAGTTCTTCAGACTCAGTTCCTGGGCCTATGGGGATCTTAGACCCTCCAAAGACCTGCTCCCCAGCCCAGCAGCCCTTTCTCTTCCTGGGCCCTAGCTCCAGTGGCAGAGGTGAATTCAGCACATCAGGGCAAGGGAGCAGTGGGCCAGTGTTGTTTTATGGCCTCCCTCCTGACCCCCAAGACAGGATGGTCAGGGCAGGTCACGGACACACCTGAGTCCAGTATGGAAAATGCTCGAAGATGCTGGCAAAACTAGGGTGGAGTTCAAGCTGGTGCTGCCAACACTGGGTCATGATAGGATACCTGGGGAGAAGTAGGAGTTTGTGCTCAACCACGGCTGTGAAGGACCTCCTCAGAGGCCGTAGACAGATGCCCCTGGGAGGGGCTGGCCATCAGTCCAACTCTGGCCATGAAGTCTTACACCTCCTGGTTGGTGCCCAGGGCAGGGCATATAGCCCAGTGAGAAGATCTCCCAGAGCAGTACCCCAAAAGATCTGCATCATGAGTGGGGGAACCTAATGAAGCCCATCTGGCACAGCCTCCCTTTCCCTCACATGAGGTGGCCCAAGGCAGGGGAGGGGAGGGTGTGGTATCACCAAGAGTCTATCTTGGATGTGAAGATGCCCTCCAGGAAGGCCTCTGGGGCATCTACTTGACTGGCCGCAGAGCCTGGCAACCCTTTAGGTAATAACTGCCTCTGTTGGAGGGAGGAGGGGAGTGATGAGTTATTCAAATCACAGGGGGTGCTGGGAAACTCCCTTGAAGCAGCAGCCTTCCCCACCTGCCCAGGCCCCACACTTGTAGATATCTCTAGCCATCCAGAAGTCCCCCATCTTGGCCACTCAGCTGGGCCCACTGCAGCTCAGCAGACAGTTCCTGGCAGCAATGTCCCTGCAGAGCTGGGAGGACTGCCAGGACTCAGAGTCTCTTGCTCTGATCTACTTTCATACAAGTTATGTGGAAGGTCTCTTTCTTGGGGGGGGGGGGGGCAGTTGGGCTAAGTGCTCCCATGAACCAGTGTGACTCCTGACCTGCCAGCCAAGTGGATGCCCCAGAGGAAGATTTGCCTCCAGGTGGTGGCAGCCCTGGGCTATGTCCGGGCCAGCTGGAGCAGGTCCTGCATGGCCAGAGGTGACGGCTGGCCCTGGGTTGGGCAGAGGGTGCCTTTGCCCATGAGGGTTTGGCACACATGGACAGGGTCTTTAGAGGGACCTGGAGCGCTGGGAGAAGGATCTTAGTAGGTGTGGCGGGCTGGTGGGACACATATCCCATCACCAGCAGGGAGAGAGGGAGAGAAACCACGCTTTAGGCTCCACAAAACTGGAGGGGACCTCGGTGTCCCTAGACTTGCTACCTCTTAGCCCCATGGTGAAGAGAGGCCGTTCCTGCAGATTCTGGGTGCCTTCCCCACAACTCCCACATGGCCTCTGGCCCCAGGTGCACCGCCATGAGGAAATCCTGCTAGTCCTGAGGAGCCCCCCAGTTTGCTGAGGACACGCGACCCAGGGTGTCAGCAAGGACCCAAGGGTGTACCTACCCCGGTAGCCGCCGCCCCCCACTCCCAGCGGCCGGCTGCGGCCCAGACGAGCGAAGCCCAGGCCTCTGCGCAGCGCTGGCCGCCCCCTGCCCGCTCCCGCCGTGAGCGCCGGGCCTGGGAGCGGAGGCCCGCCCCGTCCCGCCGCCCCTTCGCCTGCGGAGAGACACAAGGTCGGCGGCCCAGCCCCCACCGGCCGCCCTCCTCCCCCGCTGCCCCGGGCTCCGTGGAGCGGCTCTCCGGTTTCTCGGGGGCGGCCGGAATCCAGCCTCGGTCCCGCCGCCTCCGCGGGCCGCCAGCAGCGGCGGCTGCAACTCGCCTGCGCGCAGCTCCGGCCGACGGCGCGTTCAGGGGCGGACCCGGCGCTGGGCGAGGCGCCCCCCGCCCCCCGCCCCCGGGCTGGGGTAAGGAAAGGGGCTCTGGAACCCCAGGGCGCTACGGAGAGCTCAAGTGTGCGCCCTCGGGAAAGGGCTTGGGTGCCCACGCTGAGCGCTGGGGCGGCAGCGCCGCCGGGAGCTGGCACGGACCCCAAGACGTAGGTGGTGTCCCCGCTCCGCCGCCGCCGCCCGCCCAGCGCCCAGACCCCGGACGCCTTCGGTCCCCTCTGCCCCGCGAGCTCCTCAGCGGCCGAGACTCCGAGGCGGACGGGCGGCTCTCCGGGCTCCCGGGCGGGCGCCGGCGCCGAAGCCTGAACCCGGAGGAGCGCTCCCTCCCTCCCAAGACCCAGCCCGCGCCCTGGCTCCGGAGCCGCCCGTTCCCAGCGGCCCCGCCAGCTCCGGGACAGGCGTCCTCTCCCTGCCGGCCCTCGAGGACGTGAAGCTGCTCCCGCCACCACGGGAGACACGGGAGACACGGCCGAGGGGGACGCCACGCACCGGGACGGCTAGTTCTTGGCGCCTCGGCCCCGCGGACAGAGGGCGCGGAGTCCCCGGCCCTCGCGTGGGTCCTGGGGCCGCCGCCCGGAGCAGAGGGCGGTGACAGAGACGGCTGCAGAGTTCCTATCCGCGGGGCTTAGAGGCCCGGCGGGTTCGGAAGAGAGGGGACCCGGGCTGACACACGGTGCAGTTAGATTGTGCGCCCGGCCCCGCCGCTGCCTGTGGGCCTCTGCTGGGCGGGAACAGGCTCTGGGGGTGGGTCACTGGTGGCCGCGGCCACCCGGCCCCGAGTTCCGCCGGATGAGGGGCAGTCCAGGTCGCGGGGCCCCGTCGCTGCAGAACCCCTAAGAGGCAATGTGGCGCGCACGTGCCCCCCCCCCCCCCCCCCGCCCAGGGTAACCCTCAGACGCACAGGTTCCCACCCACCTCTAGGCCTTCCCCGCAGCTCCCGGTCCCGCCCGGCCCGGCGCCGCCACCTCTGCTGCTGCCCGCGCTGTGTCTGCGGCCGCGCTGGCTGTCCGCTGGCCCCGCAGGTGGAGAACTGCCAAGGCCCTCGGTGCCTGGGAGCAGGGAGGGAGGGAAGGGCCACAGAGCACCTGCCGCTCCAGGGGGGATGGAGAGGAGGAAGGAGCCCGCAGCTCACCCGAGGGAATGGCGGAGGGGCTGGCTCCAAGCCGCTAGGCCAGCGGTGTCGCTGAAGTTCGTGTCCTGGGGGCTTGGAGGGGGGGGTGGGGGGTGGGGGGTGAGGATGGCAACAATGGAGCCTGGGACTAGGAGCTGGAGGAGAGAATGGCTCCTGAAAGGTGACAGGGAGACAGCGAGGTTGGGAGAAAGGGCAGAATGTTAATGGAGGACAGGAGATGGAGAGAAACTTCTCGCCCTGGCCGGTGGTTTAGTGGTTAGAGCGCCCGCCCACTGACCAAAGGGTCGCGGGTTCGATTCCCTGTCAAGGCAATGCAGGTTCGATCCCCGCCCCCGTTGGGGCGCGAGTGGTAGGCGTCTATATTTATATCCTGCTCTCTCTCTTTCTTTCCCTCTCTCTCCCCCGCTTCCACTCTAAAAATCAGTGCAAGAAATATCCTTGGGTGAGGATTAAAACAATAAAAACACTTCTCAATAGCCAGCCTTGCCCCTCGAGGCCACGCTCTTCACCCCACCAGCCAATGTACAGCCTGGAAGCCAGCCAACCCAACTTTGGTGGCCACCGCCCTGCGGGTGCCCACTGGTACCTCTGCACGTTTCTCCCCTTGAGCCCCTCCTAGTGAGTGACTTGGGAGTCGCACTCAGCTCGGTCCTGCGACCCCAGGACCTGTACCTCCTTCCCAAGCTGAGTGATCCGGACCCTAGGATTCATGCATGCACCGCACTCCCGGCCCACAAGGGTTTTTTTGTGTGTGTTTTTTAAAGTAATGAATGTCCCCTTTTACCTTTTTAAACATATTTTTATTGATTTCAGAGAGGAAGGGAGAAGGAGAGAGAGAGAGATAGGAACATCAATGATGAGAGAGAATCATTGATTGGCTGCCGCTTGCACACTCCCTACTGGGGATTGAACCCGCAACCCGGCCATGTGCCCCTGACAGGAATCAAACCCAGGACCCTTCAGTCCACAGGCCAATGCTCAACCCACTGAGCCAAACCGGCTAGGGTCCATAAGGGTTTGAGGCCTCTGAAGGAACCATTGGGAACAAGTCTGTGGAGTCTACCATCCCCAACCTAGGAAAATGCCTCTGGCCAGACAGTTCCCTGACTGCCAGAAAGCACTTACCCGCAGCTGAGAGCCATAGCAGCAGGGGGCAGGAGCAGCCATCACCTCTTCCCCCATGCATTTAGGGTTGCTGGCTCAGACCCAACCACAGTGTATAGGGCTAGATGTAGATACAACAGTGACTTAGTAACAGCTCCAGCTGTGCTTATAGGAGTGTCCAGCCACTGGCTAGTCACTACCTGGTCCTAAAGCTGACCTGGCCACCCCCAACTCACACCATGGGTAGTCAGAGAGGTCCCCAAGGTGGAAGAACCTTGAAAAGCCCCACACACAAAGGCTCTAACTCTCCAGCCACTGGTTGTCCCAGGGAATGGGGTGGCTATCATGTAAGGTCGAAAGTGTCCCCACCCTTTTGAAACAGGATCTTGAAAAAGTGGAGAACCACACCCCAGGCACCCCATAGGGGGCTTCTAGGCCTCTCAAGTCAGGAGCAGTGGGGTGTGTGTGCACACTTCATTGGTAGTGGCCACTGTGATAACATACGGGAAGTACATTTTTTTAAAAATATATCTTTATTGATTTCAGAGAGGGAGAGGGAAAGAGAAACATCAATGACGAGAGATAATCATTGATCGGCTGCCTCCTGCACATCCCCCACTGGGGATTAAGCCCGAAACGCAGGCACGTGCCCTTGACCGCAATCGGACCTGGGACCTCTGGGCATAGGCACCAGAGCTTTTACAAAATCACTGTTGTATCTACACCTAGCAGTATACACACATAGAATTGTACCAAGTACCTAACTACTATAGCTTCATTTTCCAGTGTTTTATATTAAATATATGCTTCAGCCTATAAAATTAGTACTTGGTGCAAAAGAGTGAGGAAGATACAAAACTGTCTGAAGGCTGAATGGCCCTCACCGTTGTAGGATGCCTTGTGATTTGCTGAGCAGTTTTCCTTCCTCTGACTTTTATAGATGGTGGGGAAATTGCCTCAGGACAGGTGTGACTACACCATCACCCATTGGCCAGAGAAGCTAGTACAGTACTAGCACTCATATCTGATGTCAGGATTCGGGCTTTCACACCATCACACTAAAGTTTTGCACAGAGTTAACACAGGTAATGGAATTGTATGAGGTGAACCGGAGAAGTAGATAGGTGTAGATACAACAGTGATTTTGTAAAAGCTCTGGTGCCTATGCCCTCTTTAACTGTAGATATTTTGCAGGCTGACGCTCTATCCACTGAGCCAAACCGGTTAGGGCAGAAGTGCTCCTTAAACTGCCCCAAGTAAAGCATCAACACTTGCCATTACTTGTGACTGTAAGACTGTACCTCACAACACCCTCAGAAACAAGGATCTCCGGTTCACCTCATACAATTCCATTACCTGTGTTAACTCTGTGCAAAACTTTAGTGTGATGGTGTGAAAGCCCGAATCCTGACATCAGATATGAGTGCTAGTACTGTACTAGCTTCTCTGGCCAATGGGTGATGGTGTAGTCACACCTGTCCTGAGGCAGTTTCCCCACCATCTATAAAAGTCAGAGGAAGGAAAACTGCTCAGCAAATCACAAGGCATCCTACAACAGTGAGGGCCATTCAGCCTTCAGACAGTTTTGTATCTTCCTCACTCTTTTGTACCAAGTACTAATTTTATAGGCTGAAGCATATATTTAATATAAAACACTGGAAAATGAAGCTATAGTAGTTAGGTACTTGGTACAATTCTATGAGTGTATACTGCTAGGTGTAGATACGACAGTGATTTTGTAAAAGCTCTGGTGCCTATGCCCTCTTTAACTGTAGATATTCCACTACGAGGTCACAGAATATCCTTTGTAAGGTCTCTGTAAGCCAATGGTTCTCAAGGGGGATGGAGCCTGGACAGCAGCATTAGCATCACCTGGGAACTTGTTAGAAATGCAAATGTCACCCTAGACCCGGCTCTCCAGCCACATGCGGCTCTTTGGCCCCTTGAGTGTGGCTCTTCCACAAAATACCATGGTCTGGGCGAGTCTATTTTGAAGAAGTGGCGTTAGAAGAAGTTTAAGTTTAAAAAATTTGGCTCTCAAAAGAAATTTCAATCGTTGTACTGTTGATATTTGGCTCTGTTGACTAATGAGTTTGCCGACCACTGCCCTAGACCTACTGAATCAGAAACACTGGTGTAAGGCCCAACAATCTGTTTTAACACATTCTCCAGGTGATTTTTGTCATATGGTAAGCTTAGGAATTACTGCAGATAAAGTGGTTGCTTAGTAAAACATATTGTTATAATACTGTGTTCAGCAACTCCATTTATGGGGAGTGGGTTCTACCTACTGACAGGGCACAACATACTCATTCTGATCACCTGTAAATACAACTATAAGTTATTCCACATAACAAATGACAGCTTGTGTTAGAAACTCTCTCAAAAGAAAGAGATGAACCAAGGAACCAGTTTGTTTTTTTGACCCACTCCTTCTCAGCTTTGCCTACCACCAATAAAGTCCATAACAGAAGGGGTGCTTGTAGAACAGTGTAAAGAGTGAATGGTGTAACCCCACCAAATTCCTATGTTGAAATCTAAACTTCAATATGAGGGTATGTGGAGGTGGGGCCATTGGAAAGTGATTAGGATCCCACCCTTGTTGGGTAGGATGGGATTAGTGCCCTTACAAGAGACCCCCTGTGTCCCTTCTGCCATGTGAGAGCTGTCCATGGGCAGGATGCAGGCCCTCACCAGACACTAAATCTGCCAGCACCTTGATGTTGGACTTTCCAGCCTCCAGAACTGGGAGAAATAAATTTGTTTATAAGCCACCCAGTCTATGGTATCGTTATAACAGCCCAAACAGAAAACTACTGCAATAGTCTTTTGGCCTCTTCATATCTCAGGATATGGAAGTAGGGGACCACAGACAAGATGCTTCATTAAGGATACCTGTACTTCAAGGACACTGTGAGTCCTTCCAGAGTGCCCACAATCCCAAGAACACTGCCCTGGCCTGGCTGCACTCCAGAACTGCATTTTTGTTGTCTCCACATGTGGACTCAGTTGTCACCTTCCACTCATTCCTCCCGTCTCTCACACTTCTCTCTTAGGATAACCCAACCCTTGATACCAATTCTGAACTAACATATCTCAAATCAGTCCAAATCAGAATCCCAGGAGAAAAAATTTTGTTTATTTCAGTACATAATTAAAACGTACATCTACTCTAGGCTGGGTCAGCGGGAGGAGAGGGAGAGTTTTATTTAGTTTGTCTTGTCCCCAACAAGGGGTGAATAGCTAATCACCCTTCACTCCCAGCACTGATCCTTAGAAGCCCCAGATCCTGAGCTCCAGATATTAGGATGTAATGGTAGGGCTCACCCTGCTCCCAAAACCTCATACAGCCTAATCCCAGGAAGGCAAGCCTTCTGCTCCTTCGTCTCCTGCCCTTCCTTAGGATACAAAGCCCTCTTGTCTGGCCAGGCATCTGTTGGTGAACTCCAGGAGAATGTATCCATCTCTTCATCTGTGGCAGCTATGCTAGGTCTCTGATACGCCATTTTGGGTCATCCCTAAGGTCAGTCTCTGGAGGTACTGCTGACGTAGAGTGGGCAACTGGGGATATAGCTCAAAGCCCTCTGGGAGGGTAGGGTTAGGAAGCTTATAGTGGAGGAGGTGCTGCCGGAGACCCTGCAAAGAGGGAAGGAACGTTATGAAGTGGGTAGTGAGATCCTGTTGAGACCTCGGTCCCCAAAGACCCTTCATTCTCCCTCCCTCCGGGATATGCCCCACCCTACCTCATCTGCCAGCAGCCACGTTTTCTGCAGCATGCTCCTGCGGGCAGCCTTAACCTCATCCTAGAGGTAGAACAGGGAGAAGTAGCACTGGGCCAAGGACTGGTCCCCGTCGCTGGCCCTCCTGGCCCTCACCTCCTCTCCAGCTGGCCCAAAGGCAATGCAATTGCAGGCTCCCTTCCTCCCTCTGGAGATGGGGATGTAACTTACTGAGCTCTTTGGATCCTGGGAGAAGATGAAGCTGTTGACATGAGCCACAGTCACGGCATAGAGCACCGGGCACCAGTGTGGACGGAGTGCACCAGTAACCAGGGCCCGGAAGTAGAGCTGAAGGAGGGCCAGGTTGTCTTCAGGAGGCCCTGTGTAGCATTCCAGGGACACAGGCAACTGTGACAGGGGAGATGAAATATGCTGAGGGTGAGGGTGGAAATATGTTACCACTGGACAACAGGGTGAATGGTTCACATGAATCAAATCATGAGGGCAGAGGTCAGGTCCTAGACCAGTGGTTCTCAACCTTTCTAATGCCGCGACCCACAGGTTGAGAACCGCTGCTGGAGAGCCTAAGACCATCGGAAAACACAAATATTTACATTACAGTTCATTAACAGTAGCAAAATTACAGTTATGAAGTAGCAACGAAAATAATTTTATGGTTGGGGTCACCACAACATGAGGAACTGTATTAAAGGGTCGCGGCATTAGAAAGGTTGAGAACCACTGTCCTAGACAGACATATTTGCCTCTCTATCACAAGGATAAGGTTACAGACTAAAAGGCTGGAAAGCCAGGAAAACTGGGAAACAGAAGCAGTTGTGTATTGCTACTACCTGTTTAATCTACATAAAATTAAAACTTTCAGCCCGGCTGGCGTGGCTCAGTGGTTGAGCATCAACCTATGAACCAGGAGGTCAGGGTTCGATTCCTGGTCAGGGCACATGCCCAGATTGTGGGCTTGGTCCCCAATGTGGGGCATGCAGGAGGCAGCTGATCGGTGGTTCTCTATCATCACTGATGTTTCTGTCTCTTTCCCTCTCCCTTCCTCTCTGAAATCAATAAAAGTATATTAAAAACACACACAAAACTTTCAGCCTGCTGGTGTGGCTCAGTGGTTGAGTGTCAACCTAAGAACCAGGTCCCATTTCGATTCCCAGTCATGGCACATGTCCAGGTTGTGGGCTGAATCCCCAGTAGAGGGTATGCAAGAGACAGCCAATCAATGATTCTCTCATCATTGATGTTTCTATCTCTCTCTTCCTTTCTCTCTGAAATAAATAAAAATATATTTTAAAACAAAAACAAACCAAAACAACTTTTAAAATGTCATGTCCAACCGCTCAATTATATTACCAAACCTTTCAGCCCTGGCTGGTGTGACTCTGTTGGAGTGACATCTTGTACACTGAAGAGTTGCTGGTTCGATTTGGGAGGAAACCAATCGCTATTTCTCTCTCTCCCTTTCTCTCACTCAAATCAATAAAAACATATCCATTGGTGAGGATTGAAAAAAAATCTCTCATTAAAACGTTTAAAAATTCATTATTTTTATTGATTTTTAGAGAGGGAGAGGGAGAGAAACATCAATGAAAGTGTAACACTGATGAGCGGCCTCTTGCACACCCCCTACTGGGGATCCAGTCTGCCACCGGGCATGTGCCCTGACCAGGAATCGAAAGGGCAACCATTCTGTGCACAGGACCATGCCCAACCAACTGAGCCACACTGGCCAGGGCTCTCATTAAACCTTTCAAAAATTCATGCTCTTTGGACCAGCAATTCTCTTTCTAAAAAATTATTCTTGCCCTGGCTGGTGTGGATGGGTTGGAGTGACGTCCCATACACTAAAAGGTGGTGGGTTTGATTTCCAGTCAGGGCACATATCCAGGTTGCAGATTTGATTCCCAGTTGAGGTGCGTGTGGGAGGCAACCAATAGATGTTTTTCTCTTTCTCCCTTCCTCTCTTAAAAAAAAAAATAAACTGATTCTTAATTCTGTGCAGAAATGATTATGAGAGAGAGATAAAGCTGTCATAGTCTTTATCATAAAGTTACTTAAAATAGCAAAAATCAGAAACAACGTTAATGGGTTCCGATAAAATAAAGTGGGGTACACAATGAATTATTATATAACAACAACAAATGTTGATTTCTTAGAATACTTATGATATGGAAAATACTTATTATGTAATCATAAGAAAACATGCAGTGATCCCAATTTTATAAAAATATATATGCATATAAATAAGACTAGAAAAAGATAAATCAAAATGAAAATAAAAATAGTTACCACTGAACAGTGGGATTATGAACATTAAGAACATTTAGGTGCCCAGCTGGCGTGGCTCAGTGGTTGAGCGTCGACCTATGAACCAGGAGATCACTGTTCGATTCCCGGTCAGGGCACATGTCCAGGTTGTGGGCTCAATCGCCAGTGTGAGATGTGTAGGAGGCAGCAATCAATGATTCTCTCATCACTGACGTTTCTATTGCTTTCTCCCTCTCCTTTCCTCTCTGAAATCAATAAAAATATATATTAAAGAATTATTTTTAAAAAATAACATTAAACCCTGACCAGTTTGGCTCAGTGGGTAGAGCGTCGGCCTACGGACTGAAGGGTCCCAGGTTCAATTCCGGTCAAGGGCATGTACCTTGGTTGCAGACACATCCCCAATGGGGGGTGTGCAGGAGGCAGCTGATCGATGTTTCTAACTCTCTATCCCTCTCCCTTCCTCTCTGTAAAAAATCAATAAAATATATTTTAAAAAACCACATTAAGGTAATAATGTTCTTTTTAATTAAAAAATGTAGTTTTTATGTAAAATATACATTCATATTTTATATACATGTGAAATATATTTATATACTAAAATATTTCTATTTTAAGTTCATCAGAATGTTATAATGAAAATTTAAAAACAAAATCTTGAGATCCTGAAGTTTTTGTTTAAATTGCATCAATTTCTGTATTTATGTGAATTTATAAACTATAGTAAGTTTTGAATGAGGTTAATCTTGTCTAATATAAGTAAATGAGTCTGTAGACTGATTGCCCCAAACTAAAAAGTAAAAGTACCTGGAATTGTGTTCTTAATGGTTGTAGTGTTGGTAAAGCACTAATATGCAGAAAATAAAAGAATTACACAGTGCAAAAAAAAAAAAAAAATCTTAAAAAAAAAGAAGCTCTTTACAGTTTATAAATTTAACTCCTTAGGCTGGTATTTGAGGCCCTCTTAAGACTTTATTAGCTTTTTTCCAACAAGTTTCCAAACTTAAATCTGTTCTAGACTCTCCCTCCTCCCAGGCCCTGTCATATTATTCTCTGCTTCTAAGCTTTTGCTCATGCTGTTCCACTAGGTATATTCCTGGGCAATGCTAGGTCAATTGCCATTTCTTCCACAAAGCCTTCTCCTTATGGGAAGCCAACTTTCCTTTCTCTGACTTAGCACCTAAAATCTGAATAATTTAGAACTACCTGGGAATTTAGGACATCTCTTATCTAGATCATAGCACCTCATGAGCAAGAAGTTGTGTCTTGAACAAACATCTACTACACGCCAGATACCACGTTAAACCCTTTTCATGGATTCTCTTAATCTCCTCAAAGCCCCCAAGAGGTAGGTAAGGAACCGGAGGCTCCCCAAGCTCCCCACTGCCACCACTGCTCCCAGAGCCCAGTGTAGATGCCCATGACAGGCTGTGCTGGGCTGAGAAAGTACCTGGGTCAGAGGCAGCCCCAGAGCTCGCAAGGCTCCCACGTGCTCCCCAAAGAGGGCAAGGCGAAAGGTGACGCTGAACCGACGCTGCAGGGGAAGGAGTACCAGAGCCCCAAAGAGGTGGTCCCCAAAAGAGACAGCCTCAAAATGCTCCAGGAAGTTGGCATAGAGGTCAGGGAACGATGCCAGGCCAGGCAGTGGGCAATCCAGGTTGAGGTTTGGCAGGACTTCAGGCTGGCAGAGCCGGGCCAGAAGGGCTGCCACCAGACGTTGTATTGGGGTCTCCCGGAACAGTTCACTGTCTACCAGGAACACACACATGAGCCGTGCCAGGCGGGCACCAGGAGGCACAGCCCAGAGGGCCTGGGGGCGCCAGCTCTCCAGAACTAGCACCCACTGCAGGGCCCGCACGGCTGTGCCCACAGTGTCCGCAGGAGGGAGTCCTGAGGGGGTGTCTGAGGCCCGGTGGTAGAGGTGGATCAAGGGCAGGAAAGGCCAGTCAGTGGGCAGCAGAGGCTCCTCAGGCAAGGGGAGCAGCAGAGCTGGGACTCGCTGTAGCTCCCCTCGGTACAAGGCCTGAGAGGCTAGCAGGCTGGCTCGGGCCAGGGAGCAGTGGGTCAGGTAGCAGCTGCGAATGCTGGGGAGGTCCTGGCAGGCCTGAGCGAGCAGAGCCCCTCGCCCACACCCAGGGTCCCTGCTGCTCCCTAAGGACAGCTGGTCCGAGAAGTCGGCTGCCTCTGGACCCCCTGATGTTCTTTCCCTGTAACAGAACCCAAAAGTTAAAATAAGGGCTGGACCCACAGCACCAAGCTCCCCACTGCCACCATTGCTCCCAAAGCCCAGTGTAGATGCCCATGACAGGCTGTGCTGGGCTGAGAAAGTACCTGGGTCAGAGGCAGCCCCAGAGCTCGCAAGGCTCCCACGTGCTCCCCAAAGAGGGCAAGGCGAAAGGGTGTCAGGGGAACTGGGAAGACCTAGGAACCTCTCTGGGAAGCCCTGGAGAGGTTCCTAGGGCTTCCCAGAGAGGTTCCTAGGTCTTCCCAGTTCCCCTGACACCCTTTCATGTGTGTGGCAGTTCGGAGGATGGACACTAGGGCCAGCTGCTAGGTGCAAGTTTACAGAACGTCTCTGTACCTCCATTTCCTCATGGTAAAACGATGATAATGGAAATGCTAATCTATTGGCGGGACCACTTTGTAATGTGTGTAAATGTTTAATCACTATGTTGTACACATGAAACGAATACAATATTGTATGTCAACTGTAATTGAAAATAATTTAAAAAATAATTTAAAAATAGTCATGGTAAGGGTAAAATGCTTAAAATATAGTCAAATACTTAAGGGAATACCAGACACAAAGTCAGTACTCGGAACTGTTGGCTATTACATGTGTATACTAGTTTATATACCATACAGTCACACTGAAGTCTCATAATTCTCTAATGTGGTTATCCCTAACTCATTTTACTAATGAGAAAATGGAAGCTCAGACGGGTTAAGGGTAATCCATGGAAGAAAGAGAATTAAGCCCAGGTCTCCTGTCTCCCAATTTAAGGCTGCTCTGTCAATAACCACAGTACTCATCTCAAAGGGCTGAGTTGATGCCACCAACTCTGGACTTACGGGAGAAACTCCAGCCGGAATACAAAGCTCAGCAGTAGCTCATGGGCAAGGTGCTCGCTTCCGGGCAGCAGCCGGCTCAGCAGAGCCAAGGCCATGCCATGATGGAGGGCAGCATTGGTGGCCGGCACCGGCTGGAATGTTGCCTGTGGACAGATGGTGGGGGGCTCAAGGGTTGAAAGGGGACAAAGCAAATAGAAGTGAGGATGAGGACATAAGCAAAGATATAAGCTGAAGGGCGTATCTGGAGGAAAGTAGAAACTGCATTGCCTGCCAGGAGCAGCACAGGTTACACAGAAGCAGAATGCAGATAATGTGGGGCAGAGGGAGTAGATAGCGGGGTAGGGGGTTGGGGGTACCTACTGCTCTCTGAGCCAGGCTGAGTGCCAGATACTGCAGGTGGTACTCGTGGCGCAGGGCCCACACAGAGAAGGGTGTGAGGAGCGGGGCAGCCATAGGAGCCACACATTGGAGGAAGTAGCTCTGGAGTCCAGGGGCAGCCAATACAGCAGCCAGCTGAGGAAAAGCAAGCTTGTTCAGGTCTAGAAGGTGACGTTGATCTCTCCTGGGGGTCCCCAGGTGGCGGCTTTCTCCCCAGCCAAACTCAGAAAAATGGGTGCTGGCAGAAGAGGCCTCCTTTCCCCAAGGGGCGCCCTCCCCACTTTCTTTCTGACTCCTGGCATCTTGGCCCCCTGCCTGGAATCTAACCAGGTGCCCAGGGCTCACCTGGCCACATAGCCCCTTGTGGATCCGGGCCAGCGTGTTGAAAAGAGTGAGGAGGGAAGTGAGAACCGGGAAGGGTGAGGCTGAGCCAGCCAGACTGAAAGGGGGGCAACCTCCTGTGCAGCCCAGTGACACGAGGCTGGGCAGAGCTTCAGGGACCGGAGCACAGGACTGTGGGTTGCAGAGAGGAGAGCAGCGCCTGAGGCAGAACGGAGAAATTGAGAGGGGCTTGCCAGTGCAGACCAGTGCCCACCTTCCTGAGTCCCCAGCTGAGGCCTGATAGGAGTCAGGTTTCCCTCAGGCTGAGGGCTTCCACCTGGGATGGACCAGGGAGGCAGACCCCGGAATCCCACAGGAGAACAACTACCTCCCCCACCACTACACACACAGTACATACCCAAGGGAATCCCACAGGCTCCCCAAAGTGGGCTGGCTCAGCAGGGGCAGTAGCAGCTCCTCCGACAGGCGCTCCATGTCCTGAAGCCAATCCCCTGGGCACAAGTCTGGCTGGAGGACCAAGGGGCTCACTGAGCTGACAGCCCAGGACACCCATCTCCTAGACCCTGTGGACCCAGGCCAAGTCCATAATTCCAAGAGCCCAAGAGTCAGTGTTTGGAGGTTTCTGCCTTCTGACGCTTGTGGCGGGAGAGAAGACCCTGAGGTTGCTCTGGCACCCGCTGAGAGGGGTCCTGAGCGAGCATAAGGGCTCCATGGAGGCTGAGCTGCTGCTAAGGGTTCTCTGGTCCCCACCATGGCTTTTGGAAGCTCCACTGAGTACGGAGGTGGAAAGAGAACGAAAGGTAGGAAGGAAAGGGTAGAAAGTAGGAGAATGTGGGGATGGGAGGCAGGAGTGGAGAGGTGAGGAGAGACAGAGGGTGGAGTGTTAAGACTGAGGCAGGGCACCCAGGGCACGGTGGAAGGCAGGCGGGCAGCACCTACCTGCTGGCTCCAGGTCTGGTAGTAGGCGTCTAGGAAGAGCAAGCAGGCAGTGGGCACCGGGCCCAGAGCTCTCCACATCTCAGGTCTGGGCAGCAACTTCAAGGTCTGTCTTAGACATGGCTCCACAAGAGGCTGGAGCCCAGACACCTGTGTCCAAGTGATCAAGGAAGGGGTGGCCGACAGACCAGCCTCAGCAGAGTCACTACAGGAATGCCAAAGGGGCCACAGTGAGGATCTGGCTGCCTGGACACCCCTCTAAGCTCTAGCCACCCTCTCCCTGGGGAGGAACTCTCCTGCCTGCCCCAGAGTTCCTGGTAGGAGGCCTCTTGTGGCAGCTGAGGGCTGTAACCTACCTGCTGGGTTGCAGGGCAGTGCTGCTGGCTGCCAAGGTCAGCTGGGTGAGGACAGTGAGCAATGCGGCTATCCGCTGCATGGACAGCGGCTGTGAGAGGTGAGTGCTGAGCTCCTTAGGCATGACCTGCAGGGCCCGAATCAGCACTGGGTATAGCTCCCTGGGGAGAACAATGACTGCCTCTCAGTGTAGAAGAGAGAGAGAGACGTAAGTACAAGGCAGGCCTGCCCCAGAGCTCTGCAGTATAGTTAAGGAGGACCGGAAGGGAAAGACCTCAGGCTGGGTAATCCTGGGAGATTTCAAGGGGGAAGGAGCCCAGCCGGCGTGGCTCAGTGGTTGAATGTCAACCTATGAACCAGGAGGTCACGGTTCGATTCCCAGTCAGGGCACATGCCCAGGTTGCAGGCTCAATACCCTGTGTGGGGCATGTAGGAGGCAGCCGATCAATGATTCTCTCTCATCATTAATCTTTCTCTCTCTCGCTCCCTCTCCCTTCCTCTCTGAAATCAATAAAAATATATTAAAAAAAAAAAAAAAGAGGAAAGGAAGGGAAGTTGGGGGCTGAAGGGAAGGAGGCAGCCCTTCAAGGCTTTCCCCCAACAGGGGGAAATCTGGTCTACACAACCGCACAGAATTGGTTCCCCTCTCCCGTTTGGTCATTACTCCCAGAATCCCTCTTCCTCATTTTCAGCCTCCCTCCAAGCTTGCAACCTTGGACAAGGTTGACTCGTCAGGTTAGGCAGAACTGGGGGTCTCCCAGGGAGCCTACCTCTTGTCTCTCCTCACCTGTAAAGGTCACAGCCCTGGCCATAGGAGGCTGCTACAGCCCACAGGCGGAAGGACTCCGTGTTCAGCATCTCAGCTTCCTCTGGGGGCAAGGCCAGCTCCTGAGGAGCCTCAGCTACAAAGCGGCACAGGCAGCTCCGGAGATCAAAACTACTCAACTGAGGGTGGACAGGAAGTCTGGGGATCAGGGTCAGCTGGGCGTCTCAGGTAACCTCAGGTTCCTCACTATGGAGACTGACTCAACTTAGCCCTGTTCCAGCCCCCTCCGGTTCCATAGCTCCGGGCCAGGCTGTAACTGCCTCACCTGCCCCCCTCTCCCACCTTTTAGCAAGCACACGCTGGGCACCTTTTCTAGGGCTACTGGGCTATGGGTGATGTGTGCGTATCTGTATGTGGCTCTTCTGGCCTGGGAGCCCTCCCTTCACAGGAGAGCAGAGTAGGCCTACAGGATACACTAGGCTCCAGCTGACTAGGTTCCTGACTGGTGGTTTTTGTTGCATTTCTGAGCAACTGGATCAAGACAAAGAGAAAGATGGCATGAGCAGGCCACCCAGAGTCCGGTGGCCATGCTTAGCCCTTAGCCCGGCACTGTCTTGAGGACCACCACCACCACCCCCGTCCTGTGTCCTGCTTACCAGCCGGGCAGCAATATTTCTACCAGCTGAGGCTAAGACACGAAGAAGTTTCATAGCAGCTGCACAGGGTACGTTGTGTAGACTGGTGGTAGGCCCCACCCCCGCAGGGGACCAGCTGGTGGGCAGGAACTCTCGAACTATGGTCTCTATCAGCCGAGGGCACTCCAGGACCTGTGGGGAACAGGAGGGAAGGGAGGTAGGGAGGCTGAGGGTCAAGACCAGGCCCAGCTGGACTCTCTTTCCATTCTGTCTCCGTTTTCTCACCCTTGTGGCTGACTCCAGGGAGTGCCGGGCCAGGCGGATGAGTACTGCCAGGATGTCAAGGACCACGGAAGGTCCTGGGCAGGTCACCTCCAGCACATAGCGCAGCCGAGGCAGCAGATTGGTGGCCAGAAGCCCCTGGGGATGAGAGAGATAAATCTGCCAAATGCAGCTGGACCCCAGGCCTTTTAGTATATGTGCTGCCGAAGCGAGCACGTGGACCCCAGGCCTTGAGGACCCCTCTTGCCTAACATGTGCATGCCCTCGAGGTCATGGGACAGAAGCAGCTGTCCCAGCATTTTTACCTTGATGACATCATGTCGGGCCAGGTCAGATGGAGGCTGGTTTCCTTC
Organism: Cnephaeus nilssonii; assembly: GCF_951640355.1. NCBI lineage: Eukaryota > Metazoa > Chordata > Mammalia > Chiroptera > Vespertilionidae > Cnephaeus > Cnephaeus nilssonii. The sequence goes on from NC_137075.1 coordinate 44,561,466, forward strand.
CTCAGGGCTCTTCCTTTTTGCTTTTTCTCCTGAGGGCTCTTCATCTTCATCCTCATCGTCCTTGTCCTTCTGGGTGGGCATCAGCGGGAACACCATAGCTCCATGGTACCAGGAGAAGGTGCTGTCGAGGAGTTCCTGCCAGAGGAAAGAGAATGGGGTAGGAAGAAGGGGTCAAGCATGAAATGGGCCCAGGAATAGAGAGTGGAACCATCAACAAATAAGAGAAGGGCATCCTGGCTGCTGTGACTCAGTGGATAGAGCATCGGCGCATGCACTGAAGGGTGGCGGGTTAGATTCCTGATCAAGGGCATTTACCTGGGTTGCAGGTTTGATTCTGGCCTGGTTGGGGCATGAGCAGGAGGCAACCAATCGATATGTCTCTCTCACATCAATGTTTCTCTCTCTCTCTCTCTCTCTCTCTCTCTCTCTCATCACCCCCTTCCATTCTCTCTAGAACTCAATGAGAAAAATATCCTTGAGTGAGACTAACAAAACAAAACAAAACAAACAAACAAAAAAAAAAACAAAGCAAAACAAAGCAAAAAAAAAAAAAAGAGAGAGAGAGAGAGAGAAGGGTAAGGCTCCAGGCTTTGTGGCCTTTAAAAGAAGATGGTGATGCTGCTATCCCATCCTCTGCTCTGCCTGGAGCACAATGAGGGCACTCCCACAGGAACGGTAGGGACCCTGATATCTCAAAGCCCCATTCTTATCCCTCTTGTACCTCATCTCCAGGAGCCACCAGCAGAGCTCGAAGAGCCCGAACAGCAGCTGCGATGACCCCATCCACTCTATCATCCAGGGAGAAGCGTAGCAGGAAAAGGAAACCAGCATCCAAAAGAAGGCGCAGGACACTGCCCACTAGCCGGTCCCCAAACTCACCAGCCTGGGCCTGGGAGAAAGAGGAGAAAAGCATGCAGGAGGAAGTTACAGAGACTTTGTCCTAAACTAGGGTGGGACACATTTTTTCTACCATGGGCCATTTGGGTATTTATAACATCATTCGCAGGCCACACAAAATTACCAACTTAAAATTAGCCTTGCTCTAGGCTGGTTTGGCTCTGTGGTTAAGAGCATTGGCCCGCAGACTAAAGGGTTACGAGTTAAGATTCTGGTCAAGGGCATGTACCTTGTACCTCAGTTGAAGGCTTGACCTCTGCCCGTGTCAGGGCACGTGTGGGAGGCAACCAATTGATGTGTCTCTCTCACATCAATGTTTTTCTCTCTGTGACTCTCCCCCTCTCTTCCACTCTCTCTGAAAATCAATGGGAAAATATCCTCGGGTGAGGATTAACAACAACAACAAAATTAGCCTGCTATATTTGGTCAAACATTTAATTAAATCACCACTAATGCCTTGGCAGGGCCAGACATTCCCCATCCTGTCCTAAACCCTTCACTTGCCCATCCGTTCCCAGTCTGACCCAGACAGCTGGTGTATGGACTAGTGAGCCAGAGTGAAAAGGACAGGAAGTGGGAAAGTCTTAAGGTTGAGAGGTGAGGTGTGAGGGTGGGAAGGACCAAGCCAGCAGTCCACTCACCCTGCTGATGATCTGGGCCAACACATGCAGTGCTAGCGCTCTCTGCTGGGACACCTGGCTGCGTGTCAGGTGAAACAGCTCCTGTAGGGAGTACCCCGCTCTCTGGGGCAGGGACAAGAAGTCAAAGAGTCAAGATACAGGGCAGCACCCCCAACAAATACACAGCAACCCTTATATGCCAAGCCCTGGGTTAGAAGTCACGGGGAAGACAAAGATACATCTCTCTCTCAATGGATCCTCAAACTGGTAAAGAAGATAAGATATGCATACAAATAACCAGGACATAAAGCAGATTAGAAGGAAGATAATAAGTATTTAATTTGCAACAGGAGAGAAAGAAGAGAAAACTGGGAAGTGATGTGCTTTTAGTGGGTGGGCAGAGCTTCCATGGCCTGGCCTGGAGCACAGGGTAAAGGCATTCATTCCCTGGAGCAGGCTTCAGGAGCTGAGCCCTGGAGGTCCTTAAGCATAGGATGTATGTGGGGAGAGGGCAACAGTATGGTGCGGCAGGAGGGGGCAGGGACAGACTATGGAAGGACTGTCTTATGGGGCTAAGGAGCCAGGGAACTTTCTAAGGCAAGGCATGGCCTGAGCTGGACCAGAGGGAATCAGCGTGGCAGCCTCAAGAGGGGTGGACTGGAATGACATGGCAGAGAGTTGGAAGACATGGTGATTGAGCAGACAAGAGAGAGCAAGGCTCTTATCTAAGAAGCATCAAGGGGAAGTGAGAGAACTGGCAACTGACTGGAAAGTGAGAGAATGAGGAGAAAGACTGTGAGCTAAGAACCTGAATGGATGCAATGGGCCATGAACTGCAATAGGAGGGCCAAGGCATCTGACCAGAGGTCCTTTTCCACGGTTGTTAAAAGCTGCCCAGTCCTCCCTGGGCCCCATGATCACCTCTGCCTCCTCTCCATGGTGGTGCAGTCCCAGGTGGGTGGGTAGGTCCACATCGGGAGCCAGTAGTTCTCCTTGAAGACTGAATCGGGCCTGCATCCTCTAATGGGAAGAGAAAAGAGGTCTATGGGCTGGGGCAGCAGCAACTTCCCCACACCCACCCTCACCTTTAATCCCAGGCCTCTTCGGTCTTAGGTCCTGACTCTTCTGATTAGAAATGGGCTCCTCTGGCCTACGGTGCCAGGAAGGTGAGCAAGAAGAGATGTTTCTCAAGCTCAAGGAACAAAAGGACCTGAGCTTGGGTTCTGGGTACAAGAGCCGCAGTTCCACTCTCACCCAATCCTCCCCTTGTAGGCCAGCTTGGGCTCCTCACCTCCTGTGTCTGCTGCCGCCGGAGTGGGGGCAGGTCCTGGGTCCAATGGAGCTTGTCCAGCTCAACAGTGTCCATGTGCAGCCATTCCTTGTGGGGGGCCACAGGGAGTGCCAGAGCTGGGGAGATGGAAGCAGAGTAGTATTCCCTAAGGGACTCAGCTCACTGAGCCACTGGGGTCCCAGTCTTCATCCTGGGAACTGGGCAAATGTCCTGGCCCCGATATGGCAGAACATACCTAGTCCCTGGACTCTAGCCCCTAACTTACCCCAAGGATTCCTTGGGAGGGGAAAGGGAAGAGGAGAAGTTAAGAAGAGAAGAGAGAAGGAGCAGAGAAGGAAGGGAGGACCACATATAACAGGGAAAAAATAGTTTCACTCTTTAGTACCAACCTCCCACAGGAGCAGAGAAGTGGGGACAAGGAGTGGGGGTAGCTATACTGCTTCAGGGAGGCAAGATACAAAAACACACACCAACCACCTCTTCCTTCCTCACCCCAACCTGCTCAGCTGGCCTGGAGCTCATCCAGGGGCAGGAGGTCCTGGCTCTCATAATTCAATTTCTTCTTTTGTTAATCACTAATAAAATAATCAAGTTCCTGGGAAATGAGTGCTCCCACTGGCCTCTCTGCTTCAGGTCTGGCATATTGATAAGACCTGCATCACTCTTCTCCCATGACCCTGGCCCTGCCATCTTTCCCCCAACTCTGAGAGCAGAGGCAGAAAACTGGGATGGATGGAACCACAGCTGGGGCAGCTATTGCCAAGGCAGGGAGAAGATGCTCTGCCGGGGGAGGGGGCCATTCAGCCATCACACATTGCTGCCTTTTACCAGGGAAGGGGGAAAAGGAGAAGTAACAGGACAGGAAGACAGGAAGCATGTGCAGAAAGAATATACACGTCCATAAAGGAAGACAGATTTCAAGGCAATAACGAAGATTCACATTAGATGTTCAAGGACAGAGGCGATTCTCTTTTCTCATCCGACAGAAGGAATTCTTTCCTCTCCTTTTATTCCCCCGAAAGATGCCCCCCTCCTCCAAACCTGGGGTTCCTGGCTCCAGCTCATCTTCCTGCCTAGGCTCACTGGCAGAAGTTGGCCTAATGGGCTCCTCTCCAGTGACCTCTACAGACGGTCCTCCTGCCCTCTGCTCCTTGATGGCCTTTTCTTCCGCTTGCTCATGGGTACGGCCGCGAGATCTCAAGAAAGCAACCAAGCTGGGATCTAGAGGAGAGGGGGTGGAAAGAGGGGATGAAGGTGGATCTTCCCTAACCTCCTCTAGACCTGAAACCTGAATACTGCCTATAGGTGCCACGACCAAGCCACTTCCCAGCCCTGGACTGAGGCCCCTGGGCTCTGGTGGGGCCTCAATGACCCATAACTGTCACTGGGACCTGCCTGCCCACTTCTGCCTCCACCTTCACCGTCCACTGGCCCATGTTTATGCCCATCCCTGTGCTTGGCTCCAGGTCATAGGCCCAAAGTGGCTGTGGAATAAATGAATGAATGTCTCCAAGGGTGAAAATGAAGGCGTTTAGGGGGAAAATTTCTCTCACTTGTAGCTAATTTATTTATGCACAAATATTCACTAAACACCTAATACAAGCTATGCTCTATATAGGTGCTAGATATAGTTTTACTGATTGATTTCAGAGAAAGGGAGAGATAAAACATCCATGATCAGCGAGGCCAGTGTGGCTCAGTGGTTGAATGTCGACCTATGAACCAGGAGGTCATAGTTTGATTCCAGTCAGGGCACATGCCCAGGTTGTGGGCTCAATCCCCAGTGGGGGTGGGGGTGGGGTGCAGGAAGCAGCCAATCAATGATTCTCATCATTGATGTTTCCATCTCTCCCGCTTCCTTCCTCTCTGAAATCAATAAAAATATATTTTAAGAAAAGAAACATCAATGATGAGAGAGAATCATCAATCAGCTGCCTCCTACACGCCCCACATCAGGGATCAAGTCCACAACCTGTGCATATACCCTGACTAGGAATTGAACCGTGACCTCCTGGTTCATGGGTCGATGCTCAACTACTGAGCAACACAGGCCAGGCTAGATATAGTTTGGAGTAAGACTGACTTGGTGCACAGAAACTAGGAGGGAGGAATAGTATAGTAGAGCATCATATAGTAGAGTGTACTGCAGCCATACTAGAGAATAGCTGTTATACTAGGTAGTACAATACACACAGCAGAGTGGTTAAGATCAGGGCCTGTGAGACCACATGGACCTGGGTTTACATCTCATCCATGTTCCTTACCAGCTATGTGATCTGGGGGAGAATTTCTTAAAAATTGTTTTGGCCCTAGCCAGTTTGACTCAGTGGATAGAGCGCTGGCCTGCGGACTGAAGGGTCCTGGGTTTGATTCTAGTCAAGGGCACATGCCCAGGTTGCGGGCTCGATCATCAGTAGCAGGTGTGCAGGAGGCAGCTGATCAATGATTCTCTCTCATCATTGATGTTTCTTTTCTTCTCTTTTTTTAAAATATATTTTTATTGATTTTAGAGAGGGAGAGGGAAAGAGAGATAGAAACATCAATGATGAGAGAGAATCATTGATCAGCTGCCTCCTGCACGCCCCCAACTGGGGATCGAGCCCACAATCCAGGCATGTGCCCTGGACCGGAACTGAACCCAGGACCCTTTAGTCTACAGGCCAATGCTCTGTCCACTAAGCCAGACCAGCTAGGGCTCATCATTGGTGTTTCTCTCTCTCTCTCCCTCTCCCTTCCTCTCTGAAATCAATAAAAAAAATTTTTTTTAATTTTTGTTTTTACTGCTTTATAAAATTTTTTATTCATTGATTTGAAAGAGAAATATCGATTTGTTGTTCCACTCATTTATGCGTTCAATGGTTGCTTCTTGTATGCACCTTGACCAGGGATTAAAACCATGACCTTGTGCATCAGGACGTTACTCTAACCAACTGAGCAACCCGGCCAGGGCAATTTCTTAAAATTTTGAGCCTCACGTTTTTTTCTTTTTGTTTTTTCCATAAGTAAACAAGATTGGTACCACCTCCCTCACAGGAACAGTTTGAGGACAGAATGATGTAAAGTACTCAGCATAATGCCTGGCAATCACAGTAAGCTTTCCTCAATAAGTAGCAGTCCCTTCCTAGCCCAGCCTTGGCAGGAAAGCCAGGTATCCATACCAAGCTGAGCGAGCAACCTCTGCTGTTCCTGCAGGATCTCCTCAGGAGCCATAGCTTGCAGTCTTGCTATGTTCTCTTCATGGATGGTCTGGGCTTCCTGCTCAGCCTCCTGGTCCCTGAGCCCCTTTCCTGTGATCAGATGGGGTCCCTGGAAGTTCTGGCTGCCACATGGAAGCTGGTGATCTTGCTCCCTGGGTGTGAGTGACTCACAGGTCACAGCACCTGGAAGAAGTGTATGATCAGTTTCATTGCCTCATCATTGCCTCGTACCAATTGGGCTTTTTGGCCCTCTTCTCCAATCCCATTAGGCCTGGAGAGAGATGGAGGCCCCAGAACTTTCCTAGGCACAGAGCAGAGATCCCTACCTCCACCTCCTACTCATTCTTCCCCTTGGACTTATATGAGAAGATTTCCCTTAGAAACATCCTACTTTCTGACCATGTTCTTAGATGTTCAGGCTGCATGTCAAGGGCATGCCCCCAGCTCTTCCACAATAATTTGCATTATTAAAGGAATCTTGGCTTCTATCTTTATTTTATAGTCTTTGCCATTTTTTTTTTTTTTTTTTTTTTTGGTCTTTGCCATTTCTATCCTTGTCCTTGGCCTGCTCTCTCCCTGCACCTAAGTCCCAGATGTGAACCTAAGCCACCCATATTCAATACTCTAAATGAGGATATAGAACAGCTTCCTCTTTAAATGGCTCAAATGCAATTCATATTTGAAGCAGGGAACATGTATATCCAAAGATCACTCTATCATCCTGTGTTACAAAAAAGCCAAGCTCATGCCTCTTCAACCCCAGCTCACCCTCTGGTTGGTCCTGGGTAGACACAACTTCTCTAACTGGTGGGATGCTGGCTTCAGATCCTCTCCTTGCTGCAATTTCCTGGGCAAAGATGCTTCTCTTACCAGATGTTGCTGGCTTCCTCTAAGGAGCAAAAAGAAAACTCAGGTGAGACTGATATTCCTTACCCCATTCTCTTCTCAACCTCTTCATACTAGTCACTGGGACAAAGAGATAAAAGCAAATTGCTTAATCTCCAACGGTCACATCCCTAGTCCTCAGAAAAAGCAGGCCACTATAGGAGTACAGGTCTTGAAGTCTGACAGAATTGGGTTGGATTTCCGACTCTTCTATCTATTGGATATATGGTGTTGAACAAGTCATTTATCTTTTGAAAAAATGGGGATAATGTTACTTACCTTACATCATTATTATGAGGATTAAATAAAAGAATGCATATAAAGTAATTAGTATGGTGCCACTTTAACATCAGAATTGCTTATTATTAAGTTTCCCAATCTGCAGAAGATGCGCTAGGAAGTTCACTTGACTGTACCCTAAGTACCACCTAAGGTTACCCCTGTCTACCTGTCTCTCCTGTGAGCGATGGAATACAGGGGGGAATGCGACACCACTGGGCACAGGCAGATTCACAGCCACTGAACTTGTATCTCGTTCCTGCGCAACAGAGGACAAAGAGGTGATGACACAGAGACATCCCCAGGCTGGAGCCTATGCTAGTAGCCCCAGTTCTGTATAACTAGAATCTCACTCTATGAAGTGATAAACCCACCTTGCTTTTTAGGGCACAGTGATCCTAAACCAGACCCCCACCTCACTGCAGGGGAATAAAGTCCCTTCTTTCTAAATCACCCTTTACTCATAAGGTTCACCACCCCCACCCAATATCCTTTGTGCCCCAGGATGCCTTGTCCCACTCAGTCAGGGTGAGACGCACAATAATCTTAGTCAAGACAGCAGTGATGTGCTGATCATGCCTGTTCAGCCTCTCTTCAGGGTCCACATGGTCAGCCAGGGGACGGCCAGGGCTGGGCTTGGCTCTTTTCGGAGGAGCAGGAACCAAAGCTGGGGGCAAATCTGGGAGATCTGAGGAAAAAAACAACAACAGACAGATATGAGGATACTCATACCTTCCCAGGTAGAGTCTGAAGGCTAGGGGAAAGCCAAAGAAAGAAAGTCAGCTACTGGGGAGCCCTGGCTCCAGCTGTGTCACCTTGGGCAAGATCTTAACCTCTTTGAGCTTCAGTTTCTTCCTATGTAAAATGGATTTGCAGCCACAGAGGCTATGCAGTGCATGAAATAATAATGGGTAGAATCCAGCCGTAACAGGAAGGGGAAGGAGACCCTGATGTTGTACCCTCTCCCCCTCAGCCTCACACACACAGCCACTCACTGTCCAGCATCACCACATCCCGCTGATCCTGCAGCCGAGGCTGGTCCAGGTTAGCACTGGCACCTCTCCTACTTTCATTCTTCACCAATTGTACTGCTGGGGCTGCACCAGATGCAAGAAACTGACTCTGGAATCGCAGCAGGTCCACCTCCGACTCCCCTGGCTTTGGTCTGGACAGCATCTTGACACTCCAGCTGCCTCCCCAGTGCAACTGCTTCCGTGTGGGGACTCCCTCTCATTCACCCCTAAAAGCAATAAAGATGGGCCCTCTTTAACTGAAACCCTGGTTCTCTTTATTGTGCATCAAAGAAGACCTTTTCCTTGGATTCATGTCAACTCATTCCTCCTCATTCGTGCCTTATTGCCATTCCTTTCCTATTTATCCTTCGTTGATATCATCAGCCTAGCAACAATATTTACTGGTAACTTAGGTTGTATTAACCTGTGGATGACAAAAAGTCTCAGTTACAACCTGAGGGGAACTAAGGAAAATGCACCAGGAGCCAGGTAGAGAAATACCAGGGAGCGGGGACTCTATCAAATTGGAGCAAACAGGCCCGGACTAAAAGTATTGAATTAGTAAAACACTTTGGGCTGTAAAAAATTTTATATATATATAAAATTTGTATTTTTAGATACTAGCAAAGAACGATCAGAAAGTGAAATTAACAATTCCACTTACGATAGCATAAAAAATAACAAAATACTTAAGAGTAAACATCACCAAGACATTTGTACACTGCGGGGCCCCACAACGCCCCGTAGGGCTGCGCGGTCGCGCGTGCTCTTGGACCACCCGCGTCCGCAAAGAGAAATCACCGAGTCTCAGCCTGGCTGCCGGGGACGCAGGGCCGCGCCCGGGACCGCCACACCCCGATGGGCCGCGGCCGCTCCTGTGCAGCCCTGACGCCCGCGGGCGGGCTCTGACAGAGGAACTAAATACTCTGCACCAGAGCCCTCCGCCGAGATCCCCTGAAGTCCGTCTCTCCAGCCCAGCCACCTACTCGTTCCCGGGCTCCCTGGGCGCCGCCATCTTGACCAGCAGGCTTCCGCCGCCGCCAGGTTTGAGCTTCCGCTCCCAGCGAGGCCCCGCCTCCCCGGCCTGGCTCCGCCTGCTCAGGGGTTTGGCGGCTCGGAGTTTGGGACCTGTGAGCGCTAAGGCGCTCCGCTTGCCTTGTATCCACGACGTGAGTTCTTTTTTTTTTTTTTTTTTTTTTTCCCCACGACGTGAGTTCTATGCTGACAGAACACATCCTTCGGTCGTACGTCAGGCACAGGCCCTTCTCCACATACAACACCCACGACAGAGGCAAAGCGTTTCTCACCAGCGCGGATAACCGCACCCTACATGCCAGCACGCAGCTGCGGTGAGAAGAGAGCAGAGAGCAGCCCGCTGCCGGCAAGGCGATTTCCGCAGGGAGCATATTCTGCCTTTGTGCATGCCAGTGCCCCTTTCTGGAGATCTTGTTTTCCCTTCCACCCTATCCCAAAGTCTTTCTTCTTCTTTTCTTTAAATTGATTTTTAGAGAAAGGAAGGGAGAAAGAGAGGGAGAGAAACATCGACGTGAGAGTGAAACATCCATCGCCTACCTCCTGCACACCCCCACTGGGGATCAAGCCTGCAACCCTGGCATGTGCCCTTACCCAGAATTGAATGGGCAACTTTTAGGTGCACAGGGTGATGCTCAGCCAACTGAGCCACAATGGCCAGGGCCTTTCTCTTCTTCTTCTTTTTTTAAAAAATTAAATCTTTATTGTTGAAAGTATTACATAGGTTCCCCGCCCCCCCCCCCCCCCTAGCCTGTCCTCACCCCCAGCCCCAGGCCTTCACCACCCTATTGTCTGTGTCCATGGGTTATGTATATATGCGTACAAGTTTTTTGGTTGATCTCTTCCCACCCACCCACCCTCCCCTGTCTTCCCTCTGAGATTCCGCAGTCTGTTCTGTGCTTCTATGTCTCTGGATCTATTTCCTTTCTCTTCTTTTAAGGCCTAGCTGGAGTCAACTCTAAAACCTTGGCCAACCTGGCCAATCACTGAACTTTTCTTGGAACATTCCATCTGTACCACTTGTGTGACATGTTGGGAAGCACTACTAAATATCAACTATAACTAGCATGTGTCTTGTTCTCTTGAATAGACTGTGAGTTCCTTAGGGGCATCAGGCCTTCTTTTTAAAAAATATATTTTTTAAATATATTTTATTGATTTTAGAGAGGAGGGGAGAGGAAGAGAGAGATAGAAACATCAATGATGAGAGAGAATCATTGATTAGCTGCCTCCTGCATGCCCCCTACTGGGGATCGAGCCCACAACCCAGGCATGTGCCCTTGGCCAGAATCAAACCTGGGACCCTTCAGTCCTCAGGCTGATGCTCTATCCATTGAGCCAAACCAGCTAGGGCGGGCCTTCTTTTCCATAACACTCAACACCCAGCATATTGCCATGCACTTAGGACCTTAGTAAGTCATTGCTTGATTGAAGGCCATCTTAGGGCAGCCAATAAATAGTCCAGTGGTTTTCAGACTTCAGCAGGCACCAATCACCTGGAGGGCTTGTTAAAACAGATTGCTGGGCCTCATCCTTAAAAGTTTCTGATTTAGTAGGTCTGGAATAGGATCCAAGAATTTGCATTTCCAACATGTTTTCAGGTATGCTATAGAACTAGGTGTACCGGTTAATAATGCGGATTTTTTTCAATAGATGGAGTTACACATATGTTGATATATATGCGATTTGATATGTATGCTATTTTATTGTATTGACAACAAGCTTCAAAATTTCATATGTCAAATTTGCTGAAGGTGTTAACATCATAGATATTTTTAGGCTTAAAAATGTCAAATTTCGTGCCAAAAAAAAAGAGCATTTGCGGGAAGTTTTAATTCATTATTTTATTTTGAAATAAAGTGCTGCTAAATGTTATCGTATACTTTGGGAAGCTTTTGGTGAACATGCTCCATCTCAAGATACTTGTGAACGCTGGTTTAAATGCTTTAAAAGTGATGATTTCTATGTGAAAGACAAAGAATGTCCAGGTCAACCAACCAAGTTAGAAGACCAACAATTACAAGCATTATTGGATGAAGATGAGTGTCAAACTCAAAAACAACTTGCAGAAAGATTAAACTTTGCTCAGCAAACAATTTCCGATTGTTTACAAGCAATGGGAAAGATTTTAAAGGAAAGAAAATGGGTGCCACATCAACTGAACCAAAGACAAATGGAAAACCAAAAAGTCATCAGTAAAATGTTGCTTCAACACCCGAAAGAAAGTCTTTTTTGCATCGAATTGTGACTGGCGATGAAAAGTGGATTTATTTTGAGAATCCCAAACACACAAAATCATGGGTTGATCCAGGTCAACCATCAACATCGACAGCAAGGCCAAATCGCTTCGGAAAGAAGACAATGCTCTGTGTTTGGTGGGATCAGGAAGGTGTAGTGTATTATGAGCTTCTAAAACCAGGTGAAACTGTTAATACTTATCACTACCGTCAACAAATAATCAATTTGAACCACACTTTGATCGTAATATGATCAGAATGGGCCAGAAGACACGGCAAAGTAATTTTGCTTCGTGATGAAGCACCATCACACACTTCAAAACCAGTTAAGGAAGTATTAACCCACCCGCCATATTCACCAGACCTTGCTCTTTCAGATTACCACTTTTCTGATCGATGGCACACGCACTTTCCGAGCAGCACTTCAAAACATACGAAGAAGTGAAAATTGGGTCTCTGAATGGTTTGCCTCAAAACAAGAAAAGTTCTGCCCTGACTGGTTTAGCTCAGTGGTAGAACGTTGGCCTGCGGACTGAAAGGTCCCAAGTTCGATTCTGGTCAAGGGCATGTACCTTGGTTGTGGGCACATCCCCAGTAGGAGGTGTGCAGGAGGCAGGTGATCGATGTTTCTGACTCTCTATCCCTCTCCCTTCCTCTCTGTAAAAAATCAATAAAAAATATATTTTAAAAAAACACAAGAAAAGTTCTATTGGGACAGTATCTACAAATTACCTGAAATATAGGGGAAATGTGTAGCTAGTGATGGACATCATTTTGAATAAAGCACTTTTGATGTTTCTCTTGAAATTATGGTGTTTTCTTTGATTACAAAATCCGTACTATTAACCGGCACACCTAGTAGCTTAAATCACCCCACTCAGGGAGATAGATAGCAGAAACCCAATTAATGCCATTTGCCAACCACACTCAAGGACAAATTAACTTAAAGGAATACAAAGCAGCCCAGCTTATGCTCATTTCTCCACCTGGCCCCTCTCCTGTTACCCTAGGGCCTAGGCCAGTGGTCGGCAAACGGCGGCTCACAAGCCACATGCAGCTCTTTGGCCCCTTGAGTGTTCTAACGCCACTTCTTCAAAATAGACTCGCCCAGGCCGCAAACCAACTTCTGCGCCTGGGCCACGGAGTTTCAATCGCACTGTACGTGCGCGCCCGCCCGTGGTATTTTGTGGAAGAGCCACACTCAAGGAGCCAAAGAGCCGCATGTGGCTCGCGAGCCGCGGTTTGCCGACCACTGCCCTAGGCCTTTCCTTGTATCACTGTTCTCAGTTTTAAAAGTCCTCCTGATGTGATACAATTGCAAGTACAGTACAAAACATTTCCTCAAAAAGCTTCATGCCAAAAAATTGAACCTGGCCCTAGCCAGTTTGGCTCAGTGGATAGAGTGTTGACCCTCGGACTGAATGGTCCTGGGTTCGATTCCGGTCAATGTCATGTACCTCGATTGCAGGCTAGATCCCTGGGCCCTGGTTGGGGCACATATGGAGGCAACCAATCGATGTGTCTCACATCCATGTTTCTCTCTCTCTGTCTCTCCCCCTCCCTTCCACTCTGTCTAAAAAATCAGTGGAAAAAATATCCTTGGGTGAGGATTAACAACAACAACAACAACAAAAGAAACCAAGAGTCCTTGGGAAAATGGCTGATTCTAGGATTGGGACAGGAAATAGACAAATCGAGCCTGGAGCATTTTATAGTTCCAGAAAGTAAGGAAGTGCCCCAACCAGGGCCAGGAATCGAGCCTGCCACGGAGGTATGTGCCCTTGACTGCAATCAAACCCAGGACCCTTCAGTCCTCAGGCCAACGCTCTATTGACTGACCAAACTGGTTAGGGCAACTTTTGGTTCCTTTTATTAGAAAATGGTATTAGAAACAAAGATTTGGGTGATATGCTTATTGCCATGGGGGTGTTTTCCTTTTTGACCCTTCTCAGCTAACAATGGAAATATATGTATATATGTATACAGCTGAAATTATGTAGCTAAGATTTGCTTTTAAAAACTCCAGCAAGTCCTGGCCATGTAGCTCAGTAGGTTGGTGTGTCCTCCTGAGCTGCTAAGCTTTCAGGCCCGATCTTTGTTCAGGACACGTGCAGGAATCAACCTGTGAGTGCGTGAATGGGTGGAACAACAAATCGATGTTTCTCTTTCTCTCAAATCAATAAATAAAAACTTTAAAAAATATTCTATAATAACATTTTTTATAAAAATAGAGTCAGAAGTGCTTCAGTTGCCAGGCTGCAGTTAAAGAGGGCCAAGTCAAAAAGAGAAATACAGACAGTCAGATATATTTTTTAAAATCCTTACCCGAGGATATTTTTATTGATTTGAGAGCGAGGAAAGGAGAGAGAGAGAGAAACATCGAATTGCCTCCTGTAGGCGCCCAGACCAGGATCAAACCCCAAATCTGGCTATGTGCTCTGACCAGGAATCAAACTTGCCACCTTTTGGTGTACTGGCAACAGGCCAACCAACTGAGCCACACCGGCCAGGGCCAGATATGGGGCATTTAGACACACAGACACACACTTACACTCACACTCACACATGAAACACTTCCTCTTTAGGTGAAACTCTGCCATCCCTACGTGAAATTTTGAAGAGGACAAATTTTGTTCTTTCACACATTTGGACTCATCTGCTGGTTCAGAAACCCCAAACTTATTGCTCTCTTCCTACTTCCTAAATCTGCTTTTGGGGTGAAATCTGATTATTTGAAAGTCCCCATATGATTATAAATCAAAGTCTGTTTTCTTCTAGGAAGTTACCTTTCTGCTTCATCTTTGGCAAGGGGTGGCATTGTTTTTGGCTTAGGAATTTCAGGCAAGGTGTATTTAGCAGGCGCAGCAACAGTCCCCACCACCCCTGGAATCACACCTGCAGGTCGTTGTCCTCCTAGCCCCACAGGCACAGATTCCCTGTTTCTCTAAGATGATGAGGAACATAGTCTGTGGCCTGCCCCATTCCTTAAGTGAAACTTCCCAACTCTCACCTCTTTAACCAGTAGTTGGGAAAGACTAGGTCCTGGATCATAGGGCTGGGGAAACTACCAGGACTCCATGGCTCACCTTGGTATCCTCTTGGTGTACTGTCCCCGCCCCCACCCCAAACTCTGAAAAACGAAGAAGCAGCTGCTTCCTGAGAAGGCAGAGAGTGGGCAGATACTTAATTCACCTGAGTAAGGAAATGCCAGGGTTCACCTAGCCCTGTGTATAAGGACTGTTGGGCCCTTCCTCTCCCTTGCAGCCCCTTCTTACTCCCCAGGGAGAGATCATAGCTGGCCCCTGTTCTGTTCTGAGGACAGGAATTGCTGGGACAGCTGCTCCTGCATTAGGTCAAATACATTTCCTGTTGATTTGATTAGTTTCCTTCCAAGCAATGCGTTTATGAAAGGAAGGAAGGGAGATTTTTGCAGGCATAGGCAGCCAACCTCCTCCAGTCTCTCTCTCTCTCTCTCTCTCTCTCTCTCTCTCTCTCTCTCACACACACACACACACACACACACACACACACACTTTCTCCCATCCACCCACAAAGTGTCAGTCACATTTAGAGTTTGCATAAATGCACACCTTCCCTCATATATCACAATGCACACCCTCTCACCCACCTACACACCTCTCCCACAAAATCACACCTGCTTGCATACTCTTAAAGTATGTTCTATACCAGAGAGAGAGAGAGAGAGAGAGAGAGAGAGAGAGAGAGAGAGAGAGACACGATAGGTAAGAAGAATGGGTGTGAGGGCTCAGGAAGGCAAGCACCCTACTGGATCTGGGAACCCTGAAGATCAGGGCCCTATAGTCTGCCCTACCCTGCAAGTAGAAATACTGAGGATTGAGAGGGATTCTGAAGTAGGGGCAGAGGAAGCAGGAACGCAGGGCTCCTGGCCCCACATGGGAAGTGTGCTGCTGGAGGGTGACAGTGATGTGCCTCCGGTCTGCAGCTTAAGGCTCCGAGTAAAGAATGCAATGACATCCATGACATGTCTGAGAAGCCCATTTTGACGGGTAGGAAATGATGGCCCTCGGGCTGGGATTCTCTGTCAGAGTTCAGGAAATGGCGGGGAGGGGATGCGGGGAGTGAAGGAAGCGGAAGGCTGGGTTTGGGCTCGGGTTTAACATTCTCTAGGAAGGGTCTTTCCAACATCAGTCAGAGTCAATAAAGGGAGGCTTCCTGCCGCTGCAAGTCTGTCGTCCCCAGGAGAGGAGGGGTGGGGGAGAGAGCCCTGAGAAGTGACAGGACTCAATCAAGTGCAGGACGGCAGCCGCCACATTGCCGTAGGGCGGCCCTTGCGAATCTGGTTTCAGTCCCAGACTGTTGCCTGCCTGCCCTGATACGCCTCGGCCCAAGCTCAGAATCTGTGGATTCTGGAACCGAACAATTTTTTTTTTTTTTTTTCCTTTAAGAAAGGGTCCTGGAGCCAACCCACAGTGTCCAAGAAAATCGGTAGAGTGCTCAGCTAAACCGAAGACTCGGCCCCTGCGATCCAACAGACAGGTTTCGGGAGTCTCTCCCCGTGCTGCCGCCCGGGGGCGCCCCCAACGGGGTCCGAGGCTGCCTCCAGCACGGCTGTTACCGCCGTCATTAACAAACAAGCACTAATGGGGCCACGTGAGGAAGAGGCAGGGTCCGGCTGCTCAGAAGGCGAATCCCTGGAAAGATCCGATGAGGCTGCGGAAAAACAGGGGACTAAGTGGCCGGGCCCTCCCCAGGGCCCAAGTAGAGGCAAGGGCAAGGGGAGGGGAACACTTGGTCACCTGGATCTGGAACCAGTTCTGCATCTGCCCGACAGGATGTCCGTGGGCACAGCCGCCCCAGTGATTACTGGTTGTGGGACAGGCCACGCTCTGAGGAAATGATTTAACAGGCATCTGCCTATTTAGTTACAGAGTGCCTACTGTGTGCAAGGTGTCCTATTAGTAATAACTAATGTTTTATTGGATATTGTAATAATACAGCCAACTTTCATAACATGCCCTGGGGAGGGGGGGGTAGCTAGAAGCTGAGGAAGCAACTAGGAAGAATGGCAAGAGGTGGGCTCCTGGGCTTTGGCACAGCAGGTGAAACCCGAGGCTTACCAAGAAGAGCTTGGAAAACTCCAAGGTCTCGGAGGTAAAGCGGAGGGAAGGGGAGCATGAACTGGGGAATGTGGGTGAAAGGCTCCTGGAAGCAGCACGAAGGGGTTCTAGGAGATCCTGCGGTGGGAGCTCTGAGTCACCTGAGTCACGACAATGTGGGGGGAGAGGGCTGGTGGCTGGAAGTGTCAGGGCATGGAGATGCTTTATGTCCCGAGAGGCCGGTGCTGGGATTCGGAATCAGAGTCTGGACAAAAGTTGGGATGTGGTAGAGGCTTCTAGCAAGGTTTTCAGGGGAAGGATCTGGAGTTTGGGGTTTGAAACGCTTCTGGAGTGTATTTTTGGAAAGGAGGGGCGTGGCTGGCGTGCCCATCCAGGGGACCCGTCAGATCCTCGGGTTCGGCCCTGGGGTAGCTGGGGCCGGGGGTGCTGGCCAGGGCCGGGGAGATGGGTGGGTGCGGATCGGCCGGAGGCCGGAGACCGGGATGGCAACCGCCTGGTTGGCGCTGGGAGCGAGCCGCCCGGGGCCCGCGGGGGGGCGGTACCAGCTCCGGCTGCGGGCGGGAGGCTGGGGAGGAGGCGGCGGCTCCAGGAACATGAATCAGCGGCGGCGGCGACGGCGGCGACGGCCGTGGAAGGAGCGCGGTGGCCCAGGAGCAGCCCCGGCGACCCCGCGCTGCTGACGGAGGCCGCCGCGACTCTCCCCGGGCGCGGGTCTCGGCGCCTCGGGCTCCGGCCCCGCCTCCCCGGCCGGCCCCCGCCCCCGGGACCCTCCTCTCCCCCTCCTCCTCCTCCTCCCTCCTCCCTCCTCCCTGGCCGCTCGCGGGCCCGGCCCGGCATGGTGCGCCGTCGCCGCCGATGGCGCTGAGGCGGAGCATGGGGCGGTCGGGGCTCCCGCCGCTGCCGCTGCTGGCGGGTCTGGCCGCTCTGCTGCTCCCCGAGCCCGTGGCCGAAGGTAGGGGCTGGCCCGGGAGGCGGCGGGGCGCGGGGGCTGCGGGGGGCGCGGCCGGGGTCGGAGCCCGGGCCTGGGCGGGCCAGAGATTTGGGTGGGGGGACCCCGCTGGAAGGCCTAGGCTGGGGGGCTGGGGCTGGGGCGGAGCGGTGTGTTCGCTGTTGGATCTCGGGGCTCCCACCCCCAACTTTCTCTCGCCCGGGGCTCCTCGGGTGGGGTGGGAAGGAGAGGAGTGGGGCTGTGTGGTGAGCGGGGGCGTTTGCACCCGGATTTTCCCACCTCCATGTTCCCAGTTGTTTGCTCTCCCCGCCCAGTTCTGGGGACCCCCATCCTGCCCACCCCACACACCAGGGTCTCTCTCCGAAACGGCAGGGGCTGGGGCTGAGCACCCAGGAGGCACCACTTCTGTGCAGGGGCTGTGAGGGTGCCGGGTCGCAGGCAATGGCAGGGCACACTCTAGTTCCTGTGCCCACGGGGCTTCCGAAGCCGGGATTGTTGGAGGCGATGGCTGGGACACGGTGGCTAGTCTTTTGGGGGTTAGCCCTGTGTTCCCAAATAGCCACGGAGGCATTTGACAGTCACCGGAGTGTTCCTTGCGGCACTCCGGATCCCCAAGTTTACACCACACACCCCTGGGACTGCTGCCCGTGTGTGGGTGTGTGAGGCCGGCCTTCCCGTCCTGTGGCTGGTCCTGACAGATGAGGGGTTAAGGAAGAAACAGGCCAGAGCGGCAGGCACCCAGCTGGCACCTTCTCTTGAGACCGCACTCAGCCTCTCAGGGAAGGGAAGTGAAAGAGTGACAAGTATCTGGAAGGTGTGTGTCTCGGAGAGTTTAGGATTTGTCCAGAGTCACACAGCAAAGGGCAGGAAGAGGCAGGACTGGATTTCAGACATGCAGATAGTTCACCTGCCCTTCTCTGCTTAAAAACACCAGGCGGTGCGCGTGCACGCGCACGCACACAGGGTAGTGTTCCGAGGGCGGCTTCTGTTGGTCTGACAGTAGTTCAGGGGTCTCGGGCTCCCCATTCAGGCCCCCACCCCCTCCCTTCTACCTCCTACCTTCCTAGCACTCACCCCTGCACACATTCAGGTATTAATAGAGCAGGCGGCTGCCAGGAAGGCTGCCATGTGTTTGATCTGACGTGGTTTTGCAGCCATATGTTCTCCACTTCAGGGGAGCACCCCCTCCTTCCCTCCTTCCCTCCTTCAGCCTCCTTTCATTTCCCTGGGTGGGGTACGGGGAGGGGGGTGCAGCTGCAGTGCAGGTCTGGGCTGACATCTTGGGTGGAGAACTGGTTGCCTGTTGTACTGGCTGGGTACAGCCGTCAGTCACAGGGCAGTACCTGCCCCAGGTATGTGGGAACGCCCCGCTGTTTCAGCCTGGCTTGACTTCTTTTTGGTTTGGGGGAGGTATGGGGAAGAGATCACTTCCTTAGCGATGGGGGGAACCTGGCAGTGGCAGAAATGGAGAGTCTGTCATGCCCCTTCCCGCAGCCCAGGTCTAAGTCCCTTCCACACTGCCCTGCCTCTGCTGCCTTAGCCACTGGCTGGGAACGAGCCCCCTGACACGAGCTAGGTTCTAGAAGAGGATGGGGACATGTCCAGAGACGGGGGACCTCTCAAGTGGGCTGAACATTCCTCCTTCCCATCTCACAGGCCTGAAGCTCATGGGAGCCCCGGTGAAGCTGACAGTGTCTCAGGGGCAGCCGGTGAGTCTCAACTGCAGTGTGGAGGGGATGGAGGATCCTGACATACTGTGGATGAAGGACGGGGCTATGGTCCAGGGCTTGAATCAGATGTACGTCTCAGTCAGCGAGCAGCACTGGATCGGCTTCCTCAGGTGCAGGACTGTGGGGGAAGGTGTGGGATGCCAGCCTGGGGACACTGGGAGCTGGGGGCAAAGCTGATGATGCCCAGAGGTCTGTGGTTTCTTTATTTGGCCACCTGTGGAAACTTCCAGAGGTAAGGGCAGGCTGAGCCCATTGAGTCTGCCCAGCAGAGCTGCCCCCCTTGACCTTGGGAGGTGAGCCTGGTGTCCTGTCTCCACAGCCTGAAGTCAGTGGAGCGTTCTGATGCCGGCCGGTACTGGTGCGAGGTGGAAGATGGGGGCAAAACTGAGATCTCCCCACCAGTGTGGCTCACGGTAGAAGGTGAGGGGGCACGTGGCTGTCTGCTGGTGACCACAACTCTGGAGAAGAAAGCTCAGTGGAAGAAAGCTGCCTGACTGTACCAGGCTCCAGGCCCGCCCCCTACATACATCGCAAGATCATACCCACTGGAATCTGGGTATTTGAGAACCAAAGGGGCAACTAGGACTCACCACTTATGGGATGCAAGTCAGTTTCAGTTGCCTGAACAACAGCCTCAAGCACCCATCTGGGGCTGGACCCTGTTCTGCCAAGTGGCCAGGGCAGCAGGGGGAGAGCAGGGGGAGGGGAGGAAGGATCCGCAGCTGTGGGAGCTCAGAGCTTTTCAGCCCAGGAAAACAAAGTGACTAAGAAAGTAACAAAGGGCTCTGAACTGGATCTGGGTCCTGCCAGCAGAACTCAGCTCAAGCTCCCGCCCACTTCTCCCTTTTTGCCCTTCTCCCAGCTCCCCACCCGCTGCCCCCTTTCTTGCTCAGAGAGGGACTGTCAGAGAAGGTCTGGGAAGGGAGAATCTGCCATGCCCAAGGGGACAGCATAAACAATACTCCTAAGGGGGGGGTCAAAGAAGAGCTACTGTCAAGCTAGGTTCCTGTTGTACAGTAGACCCAACCGTAAGGGCCTGGGGGACCTTATGCAGTGAGGGCTTCAAAGAGCAAACTTGTGGTTTGGGCAGTTGGAAGCTGAGAGGTGGCAAGGCTCACTCCCATGCTCCTTTTCTCCCTAGGTGTGCCATTTTTCACCGTGGAGCCGAAAGATCTGGCAGTACCACCCAATGCCTCTTTCCAACTGTCTTGTGAGGCTGTGGGTCCCCCTGAACCTGTTACCATTATCTGGTGGAGAGGAGGCACAAAGATTGGGGGACCTTTTCCCTCTCCTTCTGTTTTAAACGTAACAGGTGAGCAGCCTCAGGAGGACTTCTGAGCCGGGGTGGCGGGGCTGGCGGACTTCAAATCTGCTTCAATCACTGTTTGCTATTGTGAGTGTCCGGAGCAAACCCTGGTGCCTGGGTATGTGAGCTGCACCATTGCTAAGCTCATTAGTCAGGTGTGCCAGGCCAGCTGGGTGGGCAGATTAGTGGTGATCCTGCTGTGTGTGCCGAAGGAGGATGCTGGAGCCTCTTTCCCTGGCTCACCATGGCGCAGGCTGTGCACAGCTGGCCCTGGGAGATGAATTGGGAGGGAACAGGGGCACCCATTCTTCCTCCACCCCTCACTCCTCCCAAGAAATGGAGCCAGGAACTAGCCCACGCAGAGCTAGGAGGAGTGTCTGGCAGACGTGCCTAGAAGACTAGTCTCAGGCTGCCGAGTAGGGAATGGCAGGGGGAAGGAAAATGGGGAGGGGAGGCCAGCACAAAAATACAGCGCATCCTCTCCTAATGGCCCTTGCATGGTTTCCCTAAACAACTGTATCTGTGCATACCTCCACACAGTTAACCTGTGGCAACCACACCTGCACATCCACCTGGTCCTTGGGCACATACCTCACATGCTTGTGAGGCTCACTTATCTGTGAAAATGTTTCTGGTAGAGGCTTGAACGGGCCAGAAGAGATTGTTGTCTGAGCTTGGTGTCATGTACTGGCAGGAAATGCCCTGCCTCACCTACCCTCTCTCCTCTGCCGGGGCAGGCTCTGATCGGCTAAGTCCCTTAGCAATCTGCATCTTGAGACAAGGTGGACTGCAGGACCTGTTGGAAACAAGGGCAGGTCTTGTTTAGGAGATGCTGGGTTGGAGCAGATTAGAAGGGAGGTTGGGTTTCTGTTCTCTCTAGGTGTGGGTGGTTGGGACCCTCAGGCAGCCAGCCTGATAATAAGCACTCCCTGAACTCCTACTCCTCATGCCACACTGCTAGGCACCACAGGGGATGGAGGGGAAACAAGAGAAATAGAAACCATCTGTCCAGCCCCCAAGAAATTAGAGACAAGACACCTGCCTAAGGAGCTGAGAACTATCGCAAGGCAAAGCATCTGCAAATACAGCAGTGACAGGCAGAGCAAACAGAGAGGGGCTCTGGAATGTGCAATAAAGGAGTGACCAGAAAAGGGAGGCAGTTTTGTGCTGTCTTCGGGAGCTGGGCTGGAGGTGGGAGGGATGGTATAGCATTTCTCAAGTGCTTACTGTGTGCTCTGCACTTGACGTCATTTGGTTCTCACAGTTCTCCCATTAGGGAGATGAGAAGACAGAGCCCCAGCCTTTGGATTTATACCCAGGCTCATAAAACTCCAAAGTCCCTGCTCCTTCTGCCGTACCCCACTATCTAGCCCCTTCCTTTAGCTGGAGGGACTTCTAGTCTATTAAGATCTGTAGCCTAAGTATCCACCTTCCCCAATCCCAGACTGAATGGGAGTCGCTGCTTGGCCGGTGGGAGGGAGCTGACTGAGGTTTTCTGGCCCCAGGGGTGACCCAGAGCACTGTGTTCTCCTGTGAAGCTCACAACCGGAAAGGCCTGGCCTCTTCCCGCCCAGCCACGGTTCGTCTTCAAGGTAGGAGGACTGGTGGGAGAGGGGTAGGTGAGGCAGGGGCATTTTCATTATCATTCCCCGCCCCCCACCCCCCCCACCCCCGCCCCCGTGGGGGAAGACAGAATCATTTGGTGTTCCAGCTCTTCTCAGTCCTGCTGGGATCTGAGGATGAGGGGTTAATTGGCATAGCTCCATTCCTTGTGGGAGCACCTGAGACCCTGCTGAGGCTGAAATGAGAATAGAAACCTGACGTCACAGCAGATTTCCCATCTTGAAGCAGAGCGCTTGGGAGGAGGGAGAGAGGGAGCCAGCAGGAGATGGTCAAGGCTCATGCCCAACCTTGTTTCTGCCCGCCCCGTGTGGCGGGAGTGGGGGAGGGGAAAACAGCCTGGCAGGATGATAGAGGAGACCCAAAGGGCTGGTTTGCACAGAGGGAGGGAATGGGCTGTGGCTGCAGTGACTTGCTCTCCCAAGGCCTCATTCCCCACCCCCCACCACCACTATCTTATCCTTTTCCTTGATCAGACAGAGCCCCTAATTCAGGGAGAGGTAGCCTCTCTCCACAGCCTAGGCACACTCCTGGGTATGAGCATCTGTCTCCTGCTGGTTGCTTGGCTTGTCTATTACTGTGGTCCTGGGAATGCCGAGTTTAAGAGGGGCAGATTCTAGGGAGGGACTCAAGGCTCGACTCCCATACCTTTTGTCCCCTTCTCTCATATCCTTCCTTCCTGGGCACCGAACTCTAGGGCACTGACTCTGAGTTCCCATCCACAGCACTGCCTGCAGCCCCCTTCAACATCACCGTGACAAAGCTCTCCAGCAGCAATGCTAGTGTGGCCTGGACGCCAGGTGCTGATGGCAGAGCTGTGCTTCAATCCTGTACAGTCCAGGTAAACTGAGAGGGTGGGACAGGCTCTCCTGGCCATGCTGAGTTCATTCTGGCCACCTTGGTGGCACTTTGTGGACAGTGGTATCACATTAGATATGCTAGACTTGCCCATGGGGCTTGGCCTCCAGCTCCAGTCAAGCGCTGTTCCCTTACCTGTTATCATAGGGTGCTCTGGCAACCAGGTGACTCTGCAGGTTGGCTGAAATTCATGCATTCTTCAGGCTGGAAAGCAAATCACTGGAGTAGATTTGGGGTGTCTGGAAGGGTTTTTCTTATGTTGACGAAAACCCAAACCTTTGATTTATCTGATACCTGCACTCTCATGCCTCACCCCCTAAATCATGCCAAAGAGAACAAGGGGACTAGGAGGGATTCTAAGCCTCAGAGAGTGAAAAACCTGGGTAAGGTGATACTGAAAACAAGAGGTGATTCAGGTTTATTTTCAGATGTTTACGCAAAAGGTAATGAGCCCTAGCCAGTTTGGTTCAGTGGATGGAGCGTCAGCCTGCTGACCAAAGGGTCCCGGGTTCGATTGCGGTGCTCCTTCCCGGCCCAGGTCCTGGTCGGGGCTCTTGCAGGAGGCAACCAATCAATGTGTTTCTCTCACATCCATGCTTCTCTCTGCCTTTCTCTCTCCTACTCTCCCTAAAAATCAATGGAAAAAATATCCTTGGGTGAGGATTAACAAAATAAGTAAATAAATAAAATTATTTTTTTTTTTAAAGGTAATGAGCACCGTTGAAACTGTTTGAGGCAGTTCCCCCAGGAGAGGCCCTTGCTCTAGGCTCCACCATTTAGAGGACCCCACTCTGGCCCTCCTTTAGCTGCACCCCGTCACCCCTTCCTCCTGGGCAAGTGGGACATGCCTATCCAGATCATGAGGACAACTCCTCCTCTCCCCATATCATACGTACTCTAGACCCTCAGGATTTCTTGTCTTATGGCAAGTCTGCTCCCGGACCTGTGTGGGCCTCTTCCTTGCTGCATCCTTGGGCGGGTATGGTATGTGCACCTCCATGTCCAAAGGGCAGTCATTTATGGGGGGATGGGTATGCAGGCCGTATTTCCACACCCATGCACATGACACCCCTCATGGAACAGACCTTGGGCCACTACATTCTGACTTGGGAGTCCAAGGGTTTGGAGGATTATAAATGCAAACCTGACCTTCCAGGTTGATTTGAAGCTTTGTTTGTCAATATATTAAGAAATATTTTATTTAATAATTTGTTAGCTGATTTATAACATTTATTTTTAAATATATATATTTTATTGATTTTTCACAGAGAGGAAGGAAGAGGGATAGAGAGCTAGAAACATCGATGAGAGAGAGAAGCATCCATCAGTTGCCTCTTGCACACCCCCCATTGGGGATGTGCCCGCAACCAAGGTACATGCCTTTGACCAGAATCGAACCTGGGACCCTTCAGTCCGCAGGCCAACGCTCTATCCACTGAGCCAAACCAGTCAGGGCTGATTTATAACATTTAAATATTTAGCCATATGGATCTCCATTTGTACTGTTGCCATGGGCTCCCAAAATGGGAGGTGAAGGCCTGGTTCACGATGTCCCTAGGCTCCCAGCTACTCTGCCCTTGAGAAGCTCTGAGATTGTGAGCTGGCTGGCATACCAATAAGTGGTAACTACTCTAACCAAGTTGTGCACCGAAAACAAAGGGGCGTGAATTTTCTGGAGTCGTTGGGAAAGGCTTTCACAGAGAAAGTGGTATCTGAGTTGTCTTAAAGGATGAGTTGGACTTTGCTAGGAAGAGCAGGTCATTCTAAACAAAGGGAACAGCATTTGCAAAGGCATGGCAGGCGGTGTGGAACCTGGTGTGTTATTAGAGGGGGGCTGGTGGGAAGGAGTGGGTTACAAGTGTTTGCCTGATGGACTTAGAGGAGGCATTGGCTCAAGTCTCCCCACCACATACGCATACCTATCCCATCTTTTGTCTGCCTCTACATTATTAGTTTTCTGCTTTTCTATAGGTGACACAGGCCCCAGGAGGCTGGGAGGTCCTGGCTGTCGTGGTCCCTGTGCCACCTTTTACCTGCCTTCTCCGTGACCTGGCACCTGCTACCAACTACAGCCTCAGGGTGCGCTGTGCCAATGCCTTGGGGCCTTCTCCATATGCTGACTGGGTGCCCTTTCGGACAAAGGGTCTGGGTAAGGGACGTCCTGAGCAGAGTGGCTGGTCAGGGCTGGAGTGGGGGAAGGTCCCTGTCAGCTCCAGTTCTGGATGGAGTTGCCTGGGAGAGGAGCTCCCTGAGAGCGAGCTTTATGCACCAGTTGGCAAACACTGAGTGCCAGCAGCAAACTTATGAACTAGATAAATCTTACCCCCATCCCATGCAGCTCTAGTTCTAGTGAGTGGAACAGATGAGCAAAGTAGATAAGATCAGATGAAGAGAGTGCCCAGGATGGTTTAGGAATTGGTAAGGAAGGAGCCATGCTGGGGGAAATACCACTGCAGGAAGCGGGCACAATGAGTGCAAAGACCCCATGGCGGGAACTTGTTTGGAGCTCTTTAGCAATGCAAGGAGGCTGGCTGGACTGTGACGGGGGCGTAGTCAGAGGAACACCCTGCCTAGCAGGGGTGCTGCCCTTGCTAAACCCTCCTCCCCAGGACATGGGTGAAGCAGTCAGAACTGGGAGACAAGCTCTTCCCCCACCTGCTGATCTCTTAACTGTTTAGTTTGTGGGAGGTGGCTCCGTCCGCCTGCATGGGACCGTGATGGTGGGAAGGGCGGGGCTCTTAGCAACCTTCTCTTTTTGGGTACAGCCCCAGCCAGCGCTCCCCAGAACCTCCATGCCATCCGCACAGACTCAGGTCTCATCCTGGAGTGGGAAGAAGTGATCCCTGAGGGCCCTCTCGAAAGCCCTCTGGGACCCTATAAACTGTCCTGGGTTCAAGACAACGGAACCCAGGTAAGGGAACAAGACCGAAGCCTCCACTCTCTAGGTGTACAGAGTCGCCCCTGAGGGCTCTACGGCCTTTGGCTTCAGAATGGCTGTCCTTGGGTAGGCCTGGGCGTAGTGGGCTGGGCCTCCCCCCACCCCAGGGAGCCTGCTCCTCCCATCTTCCCCTACAGGCTGCATTTCTTATTGGATTATGTTTCCTGTTAGGGTTGCATCCATTGGCTACTTTGTATGTAAAGCAGGAAGCACATTTCTTCACAAACTGGGGGGAGGGCACAGATAAGGCCTTTTTATCCGCAGCCCAGTTCCCTCCCACCCCCACCCCTGCATTCCAGGGACTGAGCCTTGTTTGTGTTCAGGAGAGGCCTCTGCAGCCTGGAGCAGGAATGTGATAACGTCCAGCAGTGGCCCTAGGCTCCCATGTTCCTAGCGAGACCTTTTTCTGCCCGCG
The DNA here is from genome assembly GCF_951640355.1 of Cnephaeus nilssonii. Taxonomy (NCBI): domain Eukaryota; kingdom Metazoa; phylum Chordata; class Mammalia; order Chiroptera; family Vespertilionidae; genus Cnephaeus; species Cnephaeus nilssonii. The sequence continues at coordinate 44,587,832 of NC_137075.1, forward strand.
GCCCCAGTGGGAGGCCTTTTCCTCTGCCTCAGTGTGGGATGGGGGCTTTTCTTGGCTGCAGGGTGAACTGATAGTGGAAGGGACCTGGGCCAACTTGACAGTCTGGGATCCTCAGAAGGACCTGGTTGTGCGTGTGTGCGTCTCCAATGCAGTTGGCTGTGGGCCCTGGAGTCAGCCACTGGTGGTCTCTTCTCATGACCATGCAGGTGAGGCCTGTAGAGAGGGGACAGGATGAGGGCTCTCAAGGGCACCCCAGGAGGCTGGCAGCACCTTACCTCCCAATAGCCCCAAAGACTCAGAGTCAAGCAGCTGAGGCTACGGTTGACATTTAAACTAGCTCTCCTTCTCTGGTTGTGCTGTAGGTCCCAATAGCCAGGGCCTGTCACTCACAGGGTAGGAACTCTCAGGTCTTCCTTTGGAGCCTTTTTCTACTCAGGTCCTTAATTGATTTAAGGCAGTGTTCGGCAAACCGCGGTTCGCGAGCCACATGCGGCTCTTTGGCCCCTTGAGTGTGGCTTTTCCACAAAATACCACGTACCCTAATTAAGTTAATGACAATGTACCTACCTATATAGTTTAAGTTTAAAAAATTTGGCTCTCAAAAGAAATTTCAATCGTTGTACTGTTGATATTTGGCTCTGTTGACTAATGAGTTTGCTGACCACTGATTTAAGGGAATCTCTTGACCACGCCAGATGGTAATCATCAGAAAGTTTTAAAGGGACTCCTTGGTGTCAGCCTACCTCATGCCTCTGTCTCCCACAGGCCAGCAAGGCCCTCCGCATAGCCGCACATCCTGGGTGCCTGTGGTCCTGGGTGTGCTGACAGCCCTGGTGACGGCTGCTGCCCTGGCTCTCATCCTGCTTCGAAAGAGGCGGAAGGAGACACGTTTTGGGTAAGAGGTCGGGACACAGGGAGAGGAAGGTGATGACTGCGGACCTTGGAGCTGACCCCAAGTCCTGGGTTTCCCTTTAGGCAAGCCTTTGACAGTGTCATGGCCGGAGGGGAGCCAGCTGTCCACTTCCGGGCAGCCCGGTCCTTCAATCGGGAAAGGCCTGAACGCATTGAGGCCACATGTGAGTGGTGGGAATCATTCGAGGGAAGAATGGGCTATCGTGTGCCCCTATCTGTATTCCTTTTACTAACTCATTAATTTGGCCTATATGTCTGAACCTTGGTGAGTGCCAAGGACACAGTATGGAAAAGACATGCAGACCTTACCCCTGTGGAGACTGTCATTCTAGCTGTGGGAGAGCTCATGTCTGCTCCGGGGGTGGAGTCGGGTGTAGGAGGCACGCTGGGTTTGGGATCAGGAACCAGAGAGGTCCCTCTCCTTTCTCACCACCCCCACCCCCAACAGTGGACAGCTTGGGCATCAGTGATGAACTGAAGGACAAACTGGAGGATGTGCTCATCCCGGAGCAGCAGTTCACCCTGGGCCGGATGTTGGGCAAAGGTATTTGGGTCTGGGCAGGGGTTGGCGTGAGTGGAGGTTACCGTGTCTGGGTATGCTTGGTTGCTCCCATCACTTTGAGGGTGTGGATTTGGGTTGGCTCCTATAAACAGGAGATGCTTATAAACTCCTGAGTGTGGGATTCTTGAGGGAATGGTAGCTGGGGACGAGGAGTGCTGATGAGGAGTCACTCCGAGCATACATTGCTTTGGCTGTGGAAGAGGGAGCCTCTGCCGATGGCCCCAGAGTCTAACGAGTTTGTATCCCTATAGAGCAGGCGTCCTCAAACTACGGCCCGCGGGCCACATGCGGCCCGCCGAGGACATTTATCCGGCCCGCCGGGTGTTTTTGCCGTTTTGTTTTTTTACTTCAAAATAAGATATGTGCAGTGTGCATAGGAATTTGTTCATAGTTGTGTGTGTTTTTTTAAACTATAGTCCGGCCCTCCAACGGTTTGAGGGACAGTGAACTGGCCCCCTATTTAAAAAGTTTGAGGACCTCTGCCATAGAGGGTCACCTGGGAGGGATGGGGTGGAGGACAGGAGGCTGAGGGGACTCACCGTAATTTGGATTGGTTTGTAGGGGAGTTTGGTTCAGTGCGGGAGGCCCAGTTGAAGCAGGAGGATGGCTCCTTTGTGAAAGTGGCTGTAAAGATGCTGAAAGGTGAGTGGAGAATAGTGCATGGGGAGTGAAGGCATCACGTGGGAGGGTGGAAGGGTGGCTGATCCCGAAGCAGGCTCTGCTGGGCCCTTAGACTTTCCCAGAGGAGTTAGCACTAACTGGGATGCCGCGTGAATAATTCACAGACATGAACCCACACACATTCATGCCTCAGCCTTTGCTCTCTGCTGTCAGCGGTGACTGTACTCTGGGCTCACTCAGAGTGATGAAGGCTGTGGTTGGTTGAGCTGCTGGGCTGTCCAATGAAAGGCATTAGCAAGTGGAGAAACTTAGGTAGCACCACTCCTGTAGCAGGGTTTCTCCTGCTCATGGCCAGACTGTTTCATGGGCCCCTGGGAAGCCCAGGACATCTGAAGGACAAGGCCTAGGAGCCTTGGGTCAGAACGGGGGCCATATCTTCCTCAATCCCTCCCTCCCATCCTTTTCTCCCAGCTGACATCATTGCCTCGAGCGACATTGAAGAGTTCCTCAGGGAAGCTGCTTGCATGAAGGAGTTTGACCACCCACATGTGGCCAAGCTTGTTGGTGAGCTTCTCAGGGGAGGCAGATACACAATTAGGCGGGAGGGCAGCCTGTGGGAGAGAAGTTCAGACTCACCTGGTTAGTGAGCAGATGGCAAAATAGCCAGGAGGTCCTGGCTGAAATTTGATCAGACTCCAGGTCCTGCACCAAAGGTCTGCACATGAAGGAGGAAGACAAAGAAGATGCTCCAGAGATCTGGGGGCAGCCACAGTTCATCCTAGGTGGTCACCAGGCCAGTGTGGAACTTGTGGGGAAGGAGGTAGCAGAGTCAGGGCTAGAGATAGGACCCAGCAGGGAAGGGCTCATGCAGACACCTGAGCCATCCTTTGACGATTATGTGTCCCGCTCCCGACTCTCCCTTCTTCCCAGGGGTCAGCCTCCGGAGCAGGGCCAAAGGCCGTCTCCCCATCCCCATGGTCATCCTGCCCTTCATGAAGCACGGGGACCTGCACGCCTTCCTGCTTGCCTCCCGGATTGGGGAGAACCCCTTTGTGAGTGCCTGGGGTGGAAGTGGCCAGGAGTTAGAAAGGGACAAAGACCCTGGGGAAGAGGTTGTCTGGATGGGGAGGGCCAATTGAACTGGTTGGGAGAAGGTGGGCTCTGAGTTTGAGTCTTCTTATGCTTGCTGGGAATTTTAGGCTGGGCAAGGACTTTTCTAGGAGAAGAGACCTGTGAAGCCCCAGATCGGGGGAGTCTTGACTCCTGGGCGCTCTGGAAGGTTTGCCAAAGCTTCCTTGCTTTGGGAAGCCCCTCTTTCCCCTTCCTTTAAGTGATTCCAAGGGTAGTCTAGGCTTTCTGGCCACGGATCCCCATTTATCCTGCCCTGGCTGGCTGGACGGATCCAACCTGAGCTTGCTCTGTCTGCCCACCAGAACCTGCCCCTGCAGACCCTGATTCGGTTCATGGTGGACATTGCCTGTGGCATGGAGTACCTGAGCTCACGGAACTTTATTCACCGAGACCTGGCTGCTCGGAATTGCATGTATGTGAATTCCAGGGCTCGGGAGTGGGAGAGAGTGGCTAGTGCTGGCTAATGGGCAGCTCTTGCCTGGGGCAGTAACTGCTATGCAAGGAGTCAGCTTGGGAACAAAGATGCCCTGGCTTTGGTAAGGCTGCCAGCATGACTCCACCCTTCCATCCTCCTCACAGGCTGGCAGAAGACATGACCGTGTGTGTGGCCGACTTTGGACTCTCTCGGAAGATCTATAGCGGGGATTATTATCGTCAGGGCTGTGCCTCCAAATTGCCTGTCAAGTGGCTGGCCCTGGAGAGCCTGGCCGACAACCTGTATACGGTGCACAGTGACGTGGTGGGTATGGTGGCACAGTGAGGCTCAGTGGTAACACAAGTGGTATGGACTAGTGTATGGGTGGACCTTTCGGATCCTCAAGGGCCCAGCCAGGTCAGCGCTCTGGGCCTTGGTTGGCTTGTATGAGACTCCTGAGCCCCAAGGAGTGCTTGCCTCAGGGCTCTGCCTGGCTCAGGAAGCCTAGTGACACCTCTCCTCCTATCCCCATTCTTTCCCAGTGGGCCTTTGGGGTGACCATGTGGGAGATCATGACTCGTGGACAGACGCCATATGCTGGCATCGAGAACGCTGAGATTTACAACTACCTCATCGGCGGGAACCGCCTGAAACAGCCTCCGGACTGTATGGAGGATGTGTAAGTGCCCCGGGAAGGGGATTCTGGAAGAAACGGGAATTTGGGGTTTCAGCTGATGGCTACCATCACAGCTGCTGGGCCAGTGGCAGCTCAGAACCTCAATTAGATCTTTTCTTCTTCTTTTTTTTTTTGGAAATGTCCTTGTTGTTCAGGGAAGACTGACCTTTACCCTAAACTTCTTTTTTATATACCACCCCTCTGTTTCCTTTCTTTTCTCCTTTCCCATCTCATATTTCTTTTAAAAAAATATATATATATTTTTTATTGATTTTTTTTACAGAGAGGAAGGGAGAGGGATAGAGAGTTAGAAACATCAATGAGAGAAAAACGTCAATTCAGCTGCCTCCTGCACACTCCCCACTGGGGATGTGCCCGCAACCAAGGTACATGCCCTTGACCGGATTTGAACCAGGGACCCTTCAGTCCCCAGGCGACGCTCTATCCACTGAGCCAAACCGGTTAAGGCCCATCTCATCTTTCTTGCTCTAGCCTTTCTCTGTTACTCTGCTTTCTCCAGTTTCCAGGAAGAACCAGGAGCCCTGAAGGCAGAAGTTACAGGACTGAGCAGCAGTGCAGGTTTCCCTGTCGCTTCCTCCCCCACCCCTCCCAGCCCGTCTGAGGAAAGCTCCTGGCCGAGCGAGCCCTCCCTCCCCCCAGAGAGGGCTGCACAGGGGCAAGGAAAAACTGCTTAGTCTCTCACATTCCTTGCTGGGGGAAGGTTGGGTTCCTTTCTTGTCTTGGCCTCTTGAGGGAGTGAAGGGACTCCCTCCCACGGGTACTAGTGAATGGTCCTCTGGGGGCCCAGGAAGACCCTGGCTTGCATGGGGTGAGGGAATAACACTAGAGCAGACAAGTCATAGCGTCATGTTTAAGAAGCACATATTCTGAAATGACAGAGGTCTAAGTTCAAGCCTCAATTCATCCACTTAATAGCTGTGTGACTTTGATCATATTACTTAACCTCTTCAACCCCAGTCCCTCATCTACAAAATGGGGTTAAAAATAGTCTTTTCCTCGTAGGAGTAGAGGAGGATTACCTCTATTTCTTGCTGTGGAATTGGACCTCTAGCAGTCCACGAATGTGGACAGGTAGAGGAAGGCTCAGCCTGAATGGCGAGGTCCTCTTTCTCGAGGGCAGTGGGTTCGAAGTGCCCTGAGCCTGCACTGTGTGTAAGAGAGAAATCTGAGTCATGAACCCGGCCCTACCCCCCTATTCATTCAGCAGAGCTCAGGGCATGGCTGGGGCAGGAAGGTCGGGTCGCCCTTTGGCTGCAGCCTGCCTAGGCCTCTGGAGCTGCAGAGAGTGTGCTGGGCAGTGCGGACCAGTCCCTGGCTTCGTCTCCGGGACTGGAGCTCCTGTTGTCAATAGAGGGTGGGCGGATGCTGGCCTCCCACCAGCAGCCTGGTGGACAGGCGCCAGTTGGCTCCTAGCACAGCTCTGACAATGTGTCCCAGCCTGGCCACGGACCCATGGCCCTGGACCATTCCCACGGCCTACTCGGTGTCTGGCATGATTTCCCCCATCATTGGGGGCCCTGTCAGGAAGGCTGGTGTGTGGGGAGTGTTTGGAACTTTTATTGTGGAAACAACCAGAGAATCAGGCATTTGTTGTCTCTGACTAATCTGGTCTCAGCCCCTTCCCATTAGTTTTTTCTTTTATTTTCTCCTCAGCCTGAGGCATGCCCTAGGAACAGGCTAAGGCCTCAGGGAATCTGTAAGGTTCCTGAAATTGTGTGTCAAAAGTGTTCCTGCCTGGGGAAGAGGGCGGGAAGCTTTTTTCAAAGGTATTCACGAACAAAGAGATTTAAGACTGCCTGAATGGGTGAGGATTTAGGACAAAATGGTGGCTGCCCAATCTACATTCCTGGCTGTGTTCTACAAGACAAAAACACTCCTAGTACTTCCTCCCAAGACTGAATAGGAGGGACTCTGGGGCCAACCCACCTGGCTTCCAATTGCAGCTTCATTACTTTCTACCTGTGTGACCTTTGTCAAGGTTCTTAACCTCTCTGAGCCCCAATTTCCACATTGGTAAAGGAGGATCACTTATTTCATAGGGTTGTTGTGATAATTAAATAATAAATATAAACTACTTAGAAGAGTTCCTGACACGTGGTAAGCCCTATACATGAAGGTGTTTTTATTTGTTTGTTTTTACTCCTCACCCAAGGATATTTTTCCATTGATTTTTAGCGAGAGTGGGAGAGAGGGGGAAAGACCGAGAGAAATATCAGTGTGAGATAAACACATCGATTGGTTGCCTCTCGCATGAGCCCCTCCCCCAGGGCCCGGGTCGGGGAGGAGCCCGCAACCAAGTTACATGCCCCTGACCGGAATCGAACCCTGGACCCTTCAGTCTGCAGGCCGATGCTCTATTGACTGAGCCAAACCAGCTAGGGCTATATGAAGCTGTTAAATAAATTTTTTTAAGATCCTGGTTTTGTATGCTTTTGAGGGAAGGACCACCCTTTCCCCTTCTTCTGGCTCCTCACCACCTCCCCTCACCCTCTGTCTGCCCAGGTATGAGCTCATGTATCAGTGCTGGAGTGCCGACCCCAAGCAGCGCCCAAGCTTCACCTGCCTGCGAATGGAGCTGGAAACCATTCTGGGCCACCTGTCTGTGCTGTCCACCAGCCGGGACCCCTTGTACATCAACCTTGAGGGAGCGGAGGAGCCTGCTGAGGAAGGGAGCCTGGAGTTGCCTGGTGGGGACCAGGCCGGTAGCGGGGCTGAGAATGGCAGTGGCATAGGGGCAGTGGGGGGCACCCCCAGTGACTATCGGTACATCCTCAGCCCTGGAGGGCTAGCTGAGCAGCCCAGGCAGGAGGAGCAGCAGCCAGAAAGCCCCCTCAACGAGTCCCAGAGGCTTCTGCTGCTGCAGCAAGGGCTACTGCCCCACAGTAGCTGTTAGCCCCAGGCAGAGGGCACCCGGGGCCCTGCGGCTGGCTCTGCTGGCTAACCTCGCCCCATCTGACCCCAGCCCAGGCAGCAAAGGGTGGAGGCTCCTGTGGTAGTCTTCCCCAGCTGTGCTGGAAGTCTGGACTGACCAAACCACCCAATCCCAGTTCTTCCTGCAGCCACTCTGTGGCCAGTCTGGTCTCCTCAGTTTAGGCCTTGGCTGGGTGGAGGTGGGCCAGGCCTGGTTGTCTAAACCCAGGCAGCTGGCAGGAGGGGGTGGTTATGTTTCCATGGTTACCATGGGTGTGGAAAGGAGTTGGAGGAGAGTATATCTCGCCCTGTGGGCCCCTACTAGTACTCTCCTGACTGAGCTGCCTCTCCTGCTGAAGTGCAGGCATTGAGGTGTTTCTGGCCTGGAGGCCCAGGTTTGCCCCTCCTCACAAAGAGATACCATTGCGTTGTCCCCCTCTAGGTGAGAGTGCGGGGTTGGTACAGTCAGGACCTAAGCCCTATGGTAGGAGGCAGTGGGACACTCTCAGGTCACCTTCCTGCTTACCAACCCTGCTTCGGCCAGAAGTAAAGTGCAGCTGACCAGGTTACAGCAAGGCATACTGGATAACCACAGGCTACAGTTTGCCCAATTTCTACAGGCAGTGCCCTGAGCCTAGCAAGAAGGGGTGCTGTAGGGCTTGCCCAGGAATGAGTGAGGCCAGAGAGGAGACCAGGAGCCCCTCTCCATGCCCTCTTATAGTGTGTCTGAGCATGCTACCAGATCCCCAATATCCTAAGGCTAACAAAGGCAGCTGTGTCTGAGCCCAATCCTCACAGCATCCCTTAGTCCCAATGTTTCCTCCAATTGGAGACCCTCTTCTGTCCCAGGTCTCCAGAGATGGAGAGAAAACGCCTAATAGCTGATGTGGGTGAGCAGGAGTTACTGGAGCCTGGACCCCAGTCCTGGCTGGGGGAGTGCATGGGTGGCCCCTGCTGTTAGGAACATTTCCACACTGTTAGATGCTCTTTAAAAACAGAAATAAAATTGAAGACTAAAGACCCAAGGCTTTGTCTCTTAAATGTTTACTTTTTTCCCCAGATCACAAAAATGAAGCATCTCTACATAGGAAAAAGTCTGGAAAGACATATGCCAAAATGTTAACAGCTGTTATCTTCACATGATGTGATTAAGGAGGCTTCCCAAGTTTTTTGCATTGAGCACAAACTGCTTTGAAATTAGAGAAGACCCCAAAGAATCGTATACGAAAGATAATAGTCATTGTAGACAGTTGGGAAAATGCAGAAAATCATTTAAAAAATGCTAAATACCTATGTCCTACTACCTGGAAATAACCACCTTTTGAACATGAAAATGTTTTGCCCTGGCTGGGTAGCTCAGTGGGTTAGAGCGTCATCCTGCTACGCCAATGTTAGAGAGGTTCGATCCCTGGTCAGGGCACACACAAGAATCAACCAATGGAGGCATAAATAAGTGGAACAACAAATCGATGTTTCTCTCAAAAAAAGTGCTACAGTGCTGCTGGTCCTGGGGCCAGGCCTAGAAAAAAGAAAATGCAAATGCTTTGAAAAAGTTCTTCACCTTGGAACAAGGATAAAAAGACTGCATTGGCTGACTCCTACCCCTCTGTCAGACTTTGCCTTCTATCCTTGGGGTGGAGACTTTGTTCTCACCTTTATACTGTTGCCCAGAGCCAAGGGGATCTGGGAAGAAGTGGGCAAAGAGAATATTGAGCCTCTTGAGGATTAGAAATAAGAGAATGGAGTTTGCTTGCAAGTATTTCCACCTGAAATTTTTAGTTGAGAAGCCAGCTCCTGGGAAAGTGCAGCGGGAGGCGTGAGAAACAGGCCCAGCTCTGTACTGAGCTGTGGGGAAAGTGGGCGGACACAGGCTTTACTGCTGGCTAAAGGTAATGGAATGAGACAGCTGCTTCTGAAAGCAAATATCCTGAAAAACCTGTTGCTAATGCTCCAGATTCTGGTTCTCACCTCGATCACGACACCTGAATTGAATTCAGGAAAGTGGCTTCTGTGATTTTCCTGAACTGCAGGTAATGATTATCTGTGAAGTAGTGTTTGGGAGTTATTGATTGAGAAGACCTGCACGCAAATAATTGTCCACTAATGGTCTATTACATGCCAGGCACTGTGCCTAGCCCTTCATTTATATTATCCCATTTAATACATAGAGCATTCCTATAAAGTGGGACTATAATTGTCATCCTCCCATAGGACAGCAATGCCAAGTAACTTGCCTAAGATTATATAGGAGCTGGCAAAAGTAGGATTAGTGTTGTAATACAATAAACAATAATACACGAATAAACTTTTGTGTACTTAACTGTAAACCTACTTTTGCCCACCCCTGTATAGCTAACGAGTGGTAGATCCAGGCTCCAAACCCACGAAGTCAGAGAGCAGAGCCTGTGCTCTCCTCCCACAGCTCCAGAGAGTGCCTGAAGCTCTATTGTACTCATGTCATCTTTTGGGTGAAAGCAGTCAGTAGTAGGCACCTTTTAAAATGTACATGAGTTCTGAAATGAGTGTGTGGGAGTTATCTATCAGTAATTAAATCAGTGCAGATAATTTTATCAACTTAGTATCTTTTCATCAAGCACCTTGTCCCTGACCCCTCCCCCCATCCCCAAACCAGGTATGGTCAAGGGTTTTGAGGTAGGTGATAATAGTGGAATTAAAAAAAATACACACTTTTTATTGAAATACTAGAGGCCCGGTGCATGAAAATTTCATGCACTGGAGGGGGTGGTCCCTGAGCCTGGCTTGCCCCCTCTCACAGTCCGGGAGCCCTCAGGGGTGGGAGGCGACCCGGCAATCAGGGGAAGGCGATGCTCCCATCACAACTCTGCTGCTGCCACTGCTGGCAGAGCAAGCCTCGGCCAGCCCTGGTTACCTGAGCCTTGGGTGGCCCTGGGTGGCTGGGCAGCTGCCATCCAAGGCTTGCCTGTGCCTCAGGCTGGCCCTGGGCAGCTGGGGGGCTGAGGGGACTGGGGGACTCCGGCGGCAGACACACAGAGTGGCCAGACCCACCTGGGGGTGGGGCTGGCTGTGCCATGTGCCTGCCGCCCCAGTGGGGCTGAGGGGACTGGACACCGCCACCTTTGAAGGCGTGACAGTCAATTAGCATATTTCCCTCCTTATTGGCTGTGGGCGCCGCCATCTTTGTGAGGGTGTGAGAGTCAATTAGCATAGTCCCTCCTTATTGGATAGGAGAAGACACAAAAAGCACACTAATCAGAGGTGAATGGTCCTTAAGAATATTATAAACATAAATAACCAATAACATTACTAGCCTTCCAAAAGCAACTCTTGGACCCTGTTGCAATGTCTATCTCCTCCCTCTTCCCCAAAGGTTAACTTCTATCCTGACTTCTAATACCATGATTAGTGTAGCTCTTTTGGAAGATCATATAAATGGAATCGTACAGGTTGTATTATTTTGCTTGCCTTCTTTTACTCAGTAATTTGTTTTCCAGAATCATCTAACTGAAAGATTAAAGTTGGCGGTGCATGGGCAGGCTAAATAGCTATCTCAGAGGGTGAATAAAGAAAAATTGAATTTATTTAAGGAAAAGGGATTGGGGAATAGGGATACCCAAAGGGAAGGGCTACACAGCATGGAGCCAAAGGTTATTGGGTCCATGATACAATACACTTAGGACAGTAAAACAAGGAAGGGCATAGAAGAAACAATAGGAGAGCCTAGACTGGGCTGCTTTGGCTCCATGGGAAGTCAGAGGAAAGGGGGCCTTGGAGATAGATTCAGGGGGTTAGTCCGGGATGAGCTGCCACTGCCCATTGCTCCCCTGGTTGCAAGTCCCATGAGGTCCCTTAGAGGTTGGGGATATGTGTCTGTGGGGGAAGGAGAGAGGGAAGGGAATGGTACAGGTATGCTCCTTAGAGGGAGAGCATGCACTGGGTCCTTTGTCCTGAGTGTATTTATCTCTTTTTTAAAAAAATATATTTTTATTGATTTCAGAGAGGAAGGGAGAGAGAGAGAGGGAGAGATAGAAACATCAATGATGAGAAAGAATCATTGATTGGCTGCCTTCTGCACGCCCCCTACAGGGGATCGAGCACACAACACAGGTATGTGCCCTTGACCGGAATGGAACCTGGGACCCTTCAGTCCACAGGCTGACGCTCTATCCACTGAGCCAAACTGGCTAGGGCCATTTATCACTTTCTTGCAGGTGGAAATCTTAGGGCAGATCTCAGGAGAGGGTCTTAATAGAATATTCATCAGCTTTCCAGGTGTGCTCTTTCAGGGTTGTGGTTTCTGTTAGGATGAACTATCCTAAATCTCTCCTGCTTGGACATGTTTTCTGAAATATATATTGTTATATAAGTCTCTTCCCATAGCTTGGAGTAGATGGCTTGTGCATGCAGAAGCAAGATAAGACGAATCCCCCTTTGCTTGACAGCCCTCTGCACTCTCCTCCCTTGACTCCCTTGACCAACTCATGCCCTCCCCTCTGCTTGTGCACCCACACCCTCACTCTATATTGCCTACTTCTATCCTACGTTAGAGAACCTTACCACCCGCTCAGGGCTGACACCAACATACGGGTCTCAGCCCGCCGTGAGAAAATGTCATAAAATTTCTTAAACTCTCACAAGGTCTCTTAGCCTGGCTCCTTTCAGCACGGACCTCACAGGCTCCACTGATTGGTCAGTGCCAGGACAGGGGGTCATTAGTCAATGGAGCTGGTCCTGAGGTAGCCAGGGCTTCACTTGTCTAGTTTTACTGCTTTTCTGGGCCTGGAGCTGAAATACAACCGAGGCCTAGATGTTATCTTTAGGGAGGAAAAGGTCAGAGGGTCTAATTCGCCTGATCAGCAATATGAAAGATCAGGGGTCCAAATCACATGACCAGTGAAATACTAGGGGAAGGCAGGTTACCCTGGGGCCAGTTTCTTGTTTTCCCAGTTTTGCCCCTTGCATCTGGGGCTTTCTACCCTGGTGACTCTGTACAGGGATCATCGTCCTTGCTCTGCTCATGTCTAACACTAAACAGCAATTTTGAGAGGCAGGGGATCAAAGATTAGAGATGAGTAAAACATTTGGTTTTTTAATTATTATTATATCTTTTAGCTCAGTGTTTCTCATACCTCAAACAAGACAAACCACCTGAGATTCTTATTAACATGTAGACTCTTGATTCAGTAGTTCTGGGGTGGGGCCTGAGATTCTGCATTTCTAACAAGTTCCTAGGTAATACTGAGGCTGCTGGTCTGAGGACCACACTTTGAGGTACAAGCACTGTGCTCCATCAATAATTTGAAAGTGTGCAGCAAATGTTTGAAAAATCATTCAGTGACTACAATATGTAATCATTTTAACAAAATAACACTGATGGAAAAGATTGTAATATGATTTCTACAGCTCATAAAATTTAATTACGTTTTCATAATGTGTTTCTGATGGATATTTTTCTGTTTAAAAAATTAATTAATAAAATTAGTTTATCTTTTCACATAGATGTCAAACACACATGGTAAAAAATTAAAAAGGTATAGAAAAGTATACAGTGAAAATAAGTTGCCTTGCTCTGGCCCCTCTGTTACTCTCTCCAGAAGCAACCACTGTTATTGATTTACTAGAGGACTGGTGCACAAAATTCATACACTGAGCAAAGGGGGTGTCCCTCAGCCTGGCCTGTGCCCTCACAGAGCCCAGCTTCTGCCTGAGCAGCGCTCCCCCTGTGGGAGCGCACTGACCACCAGGGGGCAGCTCCTGTGTTGAGCATCTGCCCCCTGGTGGTCAGTGCACACCATAGCGACCGGTTGTTCCAACGTTCGGTCGATTTATATATTAGCCTTTTATTATATAGGATGGTGAAGTTTTGAAGGGATATTTTACCCATATACTTATTTTTCTTTTATAAAAATTATTGTAGCCCAGCCAGTGTGGCTCAGTGGTTGAGCATTGACCTATGAATCAGGAGGTCAGGGTTCGATTCCCGGTCGGGGCACATGCCCAGATTGTGGGTTCCATCCCCAGTAGGGGGTGTGCAGGAGGCAGCTGATCCATGATTCTCTTTCATCGTTGATGTTTCTCTCTCCCTTCCTCTCTCTGAAATCAATAAAAATATATTTTAAAAAATATTGTACATGCTCTTTTGCCCCTTGTTCTTTTTATTAACAATACATATAAGTAAATGGCTAATGGTCTATATTCTGGATATTGTTCTAAGTACTTTCACTCATTTAATCTTCACAACAACCCTGTGCATTAGGTACCATTACTGTTTTCATTTTATGTATGCAATTCAAGTCTAGTATACCCTACAGAGCCTCTACAATATGAAGATTTCCCCCCAGCTGTACATATGCATCTCCACTCCTTTGTATAATATCAGTTTATTTAACAAGTTCCCTATTAATAGACATTAAATGAATGGTGTGAGCAAAGGGAAAGGAAGAGTCTAGTCAAGTTTGTAACTGGAGGAATTGGTGAACAAAGAAGTTATTAACCAGAGCCTAGGGCACAGAGGGGGAAATTCTAACCTCAGTTTTCTAAGAATGGAAAGACAGAATGGGAAAATAATATTTATTTCACAGTCCTGGCGTGTAGGCAAGTAATGTAAATGTTAGGCCCGCCTCTTCTTCCCCAAAGAGAAGATGACAGGATTATGTACACTCTTGAGGGTGGTTTGCTGATAAAGAGGCATTTCAAAAGCGAGTTAACCTAAACCTAAACCTAAACAAAAACAAAACCATGGGGGAAGCGAAGGGAGAAGCTTGAGGGCCCTCCCTACAGCGCGGAGAGGTGGAGGAAGCCCCTGGATCACGAGCAGGGTGGAAGGAATGTTACCTTCCCACCCAGAGGGCTGTGCCTGAACTTTGCTCAAACCCGCTAAAAAATTCTGGGCGGGACACGCGGTTGCCGCTGGGGACGTTCTACCCGCAGGATCACCGGGGGGGGCGAGGGGGGAGACTCCCACAGGGGTCAAGGCTGGGGTCGCGGGAGGCTGGAGCCTGGGGAGACTGCAGCCCGCTGGCGAACCGGCCACAGGCGGAGGCCGCACGCAGGGTCCCTGTGGGTGCGCTCCGCCCCAGCCTCGGTAGAGGCCTCTCGGCGGCCGGCAGGACACAAGCCCCTTTGTCCCCGCGGGGTGGAGGGCCCCGCCGCCAGGGCCGGGAGCGCAGCGCTGGCCGCTGGCCGAGGGCACCCGCGGCGGCGGCGGGGGGGGGGACGCTTCCCCGCCTGGGTGGGGTGAGCGACCTCCAGAGGTCTGCGGGCTCCCAGTGGGCCCTCCCGTTGCCCAGAAAACATTCCACTGTCACCGAACACGGGCGCTGCTTTTGTGAAAGCTACGTCTGTGTCTTTGGGAAGCAAAATCTAATTCACCAAGGAAGGACTGACTTGGCCAAAAGGAAGATTAAAAGAACGTGAGCGCCAGTTTTTACGCCCGGGGAGCTCACGCTTATGGAAACAAAGCACCCCCAGTTTGTCCAGAAGAGCGAAGGAGCGGTGTAGACAGTAGTTGCCAGGAGGACAGGGAGGGAGAGAGCTCGGTGGGCGGCAGCCATCTATGCAGATTGGAGGCCGCAAGATGTCCCACCCAGATGGCTGGAGCTGTGGGAGTGCCACGTGGAAAAGAAGCCTGCAGAGCTTGCCGGGCAAAACGTGAATGAAGAGGAGGAGGAAATTGCTCAAGTCAAAGACCACATCCAGTTCAACAAGCAATTCTTCAATGTATTTTTACAGGCTGTGTTAGCAGTAGTCTTCATTAAAATGAAATATTATATTATGTATAATGTCAATATGCAAAATGGGTGGACCTAATAGATGAGGGCCCTCAAAACATTTAAATCATCGTTGTTAGGATATACTTCTGTCTACGCAAGAAGGGTCCAAACTTACCGAGAATTTTTATGAGTTTGAGCCAAACTGATGACAGTGCCAGGAAGCAAGATCTCAAATGCTCGTTTCTTTTACACATTTGTATTGTTTTTAATCTTTACCCAAGGATATTTTTTCTATTGGTTTTTAGAGAGAATGGAAGGGAGGGAGTGAGGGGAGAGAGAGAGAAACCATCAATGGGAGAGACACATCAAGTAGTTGCCTCCTGCACTTACCCCAACATGATGGGGGAATCAACCTGCAACCCAGGTATATGCCCTTCACCAGGAATTGAACCTGAGATGCTTCCATCTGAGGGCTGGTGCTCCAAGCACTAAACATTTTAATTTTAATTTTTAAATTTATTTATTGAAAAATATATTTATTGATTTCAGAGAGGAGGGGAGAGGGAGAGAGAGGTAGAAACATCAATGATGAGAGAGAATCATTGATCGGCTGCCTCCTGCACGCCCCCTACTAGGGATTGAGCCCGTAACCTGGGCATGTGCCCTTGACTGGAATCGAACCCGGGACCCTTCAGTCCACAGCCCGACACTCTATCTAGTGAGCCACACCGGCTAGGGGCCCATACAAGTTTTGTAGCTGCTGGGCTTATTATCTCCTGCTGGAATTGGGGGCGTTCAGAGGAACGCCTTGCCACCCAGGTACGTGGAGATGTCGTCCGTGGGTCTTTGGTTTGCTATCCCAGTTGCACTTTGTTGCCACTGTAGTCTTTACCCTGTCCACTAATTTTGCCCTATATTACTTTCATTGTCATCCAATCCTATATCTTTTATTATCTATACAAAACTTTTCTTTTTTAAAATATGTTTTTATTGATTTTAGAAAGAGAGGAAGGGAGAGAGAAACATGGATTGGTTGCCTACTATAGGCCCCCTACTGGGGATCAAGCCTGCAACCTGGGCATGTGTCCTGACCAAAAATCGAACTGGTGACCTCTTGGTGCCTGGGACAATGGATGTTCACCCAACTGAGCCACACCGGCCCGAGCTACAAAGCTTTTCTTTATAACCCAAGTAAGCTACATCTCTGGCAGCTGGCAGCAGCTACGTTTGTTGGTCTCTTTTCCTTAGTGGAGAAACTGCCCCACGCTTTTGTCCCCTAAGTGCTTGGCTGCTTCCCCTGCATCTCTACTAGGATCCTTGAAGCCTTGAGACTTCAGTCCTGCTCATGACTTTGTGTTTCTAATTAGTTCAGGGTCACAGAGATGATAATATTGTTTTTTCTGAGCTCAATACTATCATTTTGGTGTTTTCTTTTTATGTTTTATCTACTCCTGCTGTGTATTTAGGGCAGAGGGAGTGCCTAAAGAGTAAACTCACAGAGCCATCTTGCCTCAAAGATCTCAAAAACCACTTTTGAATGCATAATGCACAATGAACTGACAAGGTACTGTGAGAATACAAAAAGGAATAAGGAAGGCCTCCCACTCCCAGAGAGAGATTAGAATCTAATGAAAGCAGATAACCTTTAACACACCACCATAAGACAGATTGAAAACTACTCTATTGGAAGTGATTGGTAGAGTTCTGTGAGCCCACAAGAAGAAGCAAGGATTTCTGAGTGAGGGGACCAGGGAGGCTTCTCAGTAGAAGTGGCTTTGAAATGGATCCTTTGGAGATGTTATGGTGGGAGTGTGCATGGTGGTTTGGGAACACGGTCTTTGGAATTGGTGCACAGGCTGCTTTGGTGGAGTGTGAAGGATGTACCGTACTGAGGGAAGAGGCTGGAGGTTAGCGCATAGGCTGTGGAGTTCACAGCGATTTAGTTCCAATCCCGCTTCTGCTGCTGACTAGAGGTGTGAGCCTGGACAATTCACTTCATCTCTCTGAGACTTAGTTTCATCTAAGCATGCCCATGCCTGCCCTTCCCTCTCAGGCATGCATCTTAACTTTACTCTCCTAAACTCTAAGGGTCCCCCTGAAACTTGCACCTAGGGGGGCAATGGGCTTACCCCTTGAACCTGTCTCTAAGGCTTCCTTTTCTCTGACTTTTCAGTAAGCTAAGGACAGTTCTGTGGTGGCTCACTTTTGTCATTGTGACTTAAAATTTAATATATATATATGAATAAGGAATATGAATAGGCCTGGTGCATGAAATTCATGCATGGGGCACGGAGGGGGGGGGGCTCCCCTCAGCCCAGGCTGCACCCTCTCACAATCCTGGACCACTGTCTCCTAATCACTCACCTGCCTGCCTGCCTGATCGCCCCTAATTGCCCCCCTGCCAGCCTAATCGCCCCCAACTGCCCCCCCTGCCGGCCTAATCGCCCCCAACTGCACCCCCCCCTGCCGGCCTGGTCACCCGTTACTGCTCCCCCTGCTGGCCTGGTCACCCCTAACTGTCCCCCCTGCCGGCCTGGTCACCTCCAAATGCACCCCCTCCCCCGCCAGCCTGGTTATCCCTAGCTGCCCACCCCCCCCAACTGGCCTGGTCGCCTCTTACTGTCCCCCCTGCCAGCCTGGTTGCCCCTCATGACCCCCCTGCTGGCCTGGTTGCCCCATGCAGCCTGCTTGTTCAGTTGTTTGGTTGTCCCTCACTAATCCCCCTGGTCATAGGCAGCCATCTTGTGAGGGCATGAGGGTTAATTTGCATATTACCTCTTTATTATATAGGATATTATCTATCTATCTATCTATCTATCTATCTATCTATCTATCTATCTATCTTTATTGATTTCAGAGAGGAAGGGGGAGGGAGAGAGAGATAGAAATATCAAAGATGAATTGATTGGCTGCCTCCTGCACACCCTTTACTTGGGATCGAGCTCACAACCCAGGCATGTGTCCTGGCCAGGAATGGAACTGTGACCTCCTGGTTCATAGGTCAATGCTCAACCACTGACCTACACTGGTTGGGCAAAGATGTCCACTTTTTTGTTGTTAATCCTCACCCAAGGATATTTTTCCATTGATTTTTACAGAGAGTGAAAGAGAGAGGGGAAGACAGAGAGAAATATTGATGTAAGAGAGACACATCGATTAGTTGCCTCCCACACATGCCCAGACTGGGGATGGGGATTGAGCCTGCAACTGAGGAACGTGCCCTTGACCGGAATCGAACCCAGGACACTTCAGTCCGCAGGCTGATGCTATCCACTGAGCCAAACCAGCTAGGGAAGATGTCCACTTTTTAATCTCAGGAACCTGTAGGTATGTTAGGTTGCATGGCAAAGGGGAATTAAAGTTGCAGATGGAATTAAGATTGCTAATCAATTAAACTGGATGTGGGAACATATCCTAGGTTGCCTGGTAGACCCAGTATAATCAAGAGTCCTTCTGAGTGAACAGGAAGTCAGAAGAGGACAAATCAGAGATAATGTGAGAAGGACTCCTTGGCATTGCTGGACATGGCTTTGAAGATGGAGGGGCCATGAGTCAAGAAAGGTGAGCAGCTTCTAGAAACTGGACAATGATGAGAATTGGATTCTCTGGGGAGCCTCCAGGAAAACAACCTTGCCAACCCCTTTAGTGTAGCCCACTGAGACCCACTTTGGACTTCCTTTCTCTAGTACTGTATAATAATAAAACTGTGTTGTTTTAAACTACCATATTTTCTGGCGTATAAGACGACATTTTAACCCAGGAAAATCTTATACGCCCAGTCGTCTTATACGCCGGAAAATACCATGCTAAATTTATGGTAATTTGTTATAGCAGAGATAGAGAACTACAGTCTTGAATAAATGCTTGTTGACTAATTGAATTAATGAATCAAGGAGACCTTTTTCATACAATAATCTTTTTAATTTCAGAGAGACAAGATTTAGTTTGGATTATGCTATCTCCCTGTAAGATACTCACTTAGCATGGAGTTCCTGGGTGTGATGCTAAGTTCATTTTGAGATTGATTGAAGAATGCTACAGACAATGCTTGTGTCCCTCCAAATTCATATGTTGAAACCTTATCCCAAGTGTGATAGTATTTGGAGGTGAGGCCTTTGGGGAGTGATTTGGTCATGAGGGTTAGACCCTTATGAATGAGATTAGTTCCCTTCTACAAGACTCCACAACCTGTTTCCAAGGGTTTCTGAATCAGAAAGTGAGCCCTCACCAGACACCAAATCTGTTGGCACATTGATCTTGGGTATCAGCCTCCAGAACTATGATAAACAAGTTTTTGTTGTTTATAAGCCACCCAGTCTAAAATATTCTCTTATAATAGCCTGAGTGAATGAAGACAAAGAGTTTGGGATAATTCCAGATTGGACCTGACTGGGGATCAATCCCATAACCTTGGAGTATCAGGACAAGGTTGTATCAGTGCTCTAACCAACTGAGCTACCCAGCTAGGGCCTAGGTAGCTTCTTGAGTAGTGGTTCTCAAAGAGGCAGCGGGGGGACACATCAGAGTCAGCTGGGCAATCTTACAAACTATAAAGGCTCACTACCCCCTTCTTTCTTGACTACCCAGGGAATCTGTTATGCCTTTTCCCCACCTTCCACACCTTTGAGAATCACTGTGGGTTTGTTTTTTTTTTTTGTTTGTTTGTTTTTGGTGCACCGTTCCTGGAGGTACTGCAATACCAGGTCGATGCGTGGAGTGGATGGAGCAAGCTCCTATTCCATCTCCCAGTCTCAAAAATCCACTTAATACATTGTCCTCGGACAGAGGACGTATCAGATATCAAACTGACAAGAACAGATACTACACTTGATCTTAGCCAAAAGGCCGAGAAGCGATGAGAATCAGTTTTAATACACATGCTGTATGAGCAGAAGGGAGGAGTACACACATAGAGATACACAAAGGAAATTCTGAATTAAAATAGATATTCTTATTTAGAGCTTGTTCTAACTCTTTTTAAAAATATATATTTTATTGATTTTCCACAGAGAGGAAGGGAGAGGGATAGAGAGTTAGAAACATCGATGAGAGAGAAACATCGATCAGCTACCTCCTGCACACCCCCTACTGGGGATGTGCCCGCAACCACAGTACATGCCCTTGACCGGAATCGAACCTGGGACTCTTGAGTCCGCAGGCCGACGCTCTATCCACTGAACCAAACCGGTTAGGGCTGTTCTAACTCTTATCCCATGACTATGTCCATGCTGTTGACCTTTTTTTCTGTGGACAGAGCTTTCCCAGAGCATGCAAATCTCCCAGGAAGACTGAGCCCAGCTGTGCGTTTATTCTCTTCTGTTCTTTTTTATGTCACCTCTAGTCCTGGGAAGAACAGGTTCTGTTAGCTAGTTTTCCCTCATGGATGTTAAAGAATTCTCCTGTCCTGCTTGGGATCCAGCCGTTCTTATTTTGCTTTGGGCAGGGTTCTGCGTCCCAGAGTTAGGGACTATGCTTGCTCTGTCTTATCTTGGACTTCAGTAAGTGAATTCCTTTGGCTTCAGGATTCTGGTCTTGCAGAAGCCAGAAGCCTCCTTTGTCCTTTGCTAGGGTTGTCAGGATCAGAACTTCCTTTACTGGACCCTGTTACCGCTCTGGCTTGAAACACCCTGTTTGCAGCCCCCCTACGCCAGTAGATCCCAGTCAGGAAAAAAAAAAAATACTCTAGATGATCTCTAGGTTCCTTCTTAGCTCTGTGAATCTGGGCTGGTTCTGCCTTCTTTATGATCTCCAGGCAAATTCTTGGAGTAATTTGGATGAAGAAGTCATATTTCTCTACTGGCTTGTTCTAACCCTATCAGTGCTTATTTTCTCTAGAAGTTCCTGCTATCAAGATGGTTGCCATTTTGCCCATGCCCTTACCATGTTTGCCTTTAGGGATCCCAGATACTTATAATCTCACTAATGACCCGGTGCACGAAATTCGTGCACATTAAAAGGGGATTAATTAGAGAAAATAATTTAGTATTGCTATTTGCCCTTTCTCTATAATAGAAGTGTCAGAGATGAAAGAAAATTAGTAAAATGTATATGAAAACCTTCCTCCTGTCAGAGTCTGGGGCTCACCACAGGACCCAGAGTCAAGTCCCCGCCCACCCACATGAATCTCAAAATCACGTGAGACCCAGACCCGGCTGCCCCCTCCCATTGGGCTAGATCCAGACCCAGCCAGTTCCACCCTTGTCAAGCACTGTCGGGCAGGGGACGTAGTCTCAGGTCCCCTGGCCGGGGGCCAGGATGGGGGGCATGGCCTGAGGTCCCCCAGCCCAGACCGGGGCAGGGGGTGTGCCTTGAGGTGCTCCGTCAAGCCCTGCCAGGTGGGGGACATGGCCTGAGATGCCCTGTCAAGCCCTGCCAGGTGGGGGGCATGGCCTGAGGTCCCCCATCAAGCCCCGCCAGGCGGGGGGGCGGGCACAGCCTCACGTACCTCATCAAGCCCTGCTGGGCAGGGGCACGGCCTGAGTTCCCCCGACCCAGCACTGGGGGTGCACCTTGAGGTCCCCTGTCAAGCCCCACCTGGTGGAGGGTTCGGCCTGAGTTCCCCCAGCCTGGCGCTGGGGTGCGGGGAGCAGCCTGAGGTCCCCTAGCCCAGCACCAGGATGGGAAGCGCACCTTGAGGTCTCCTGTCAAGCCCTGCTGCGGGGGGGCCATGGCCTCAGGTCCCCTGGCCTGGTACTGGGGTGGGGGTGTGGTCTGAGGTACCCTGTCAATCCCCACGGGGGCAGGGGAGGGCGTAGCCTCAGGTCCCTGCTGATTGCTCGTTAAGGCTCCTTAAGGGAACTTGGCCTCAGCTGTGGATGCAGCCATCTTTGTGACAGAGTGATGGTCAATTAGCATATTCCCTCTTTATTAGATAAGATAGGATTATCAGTTGAGTGAAAAAGCTGTTCTTACTGTTTGTCTTTTTTTTTTTAATAGACTTTGTTATTTTTATTTTAATATTTTAAAAATCCTCACCCAAGGATATGTATATTGGTATATTGATATTAGGTAGAGGAAGAGGAGAGAGAGCAAGCGAGAGAGAGACATCAACAAATATCAATGAGGGTGGGTAGGAGATCAACCAAAGGACTTGTATCCATGCATATGGGCATGACCAATGGACACAGACAATAGGGGGGTGGGGGCATGTGCTGGGGGCCAGAAGTGGGTGGGGAGAGGTCAATGGGGGAAAAAAAGAGACATATGTAAAACTTTAAACAATAAATAATTTAAAAAAACACATGTCAATGTGAGAGAGAAACATTGATTGGCTGCCTCCTGTGTACTCCCCAACTGGTGATCAAACCCACAACCTGGGTATGTGCCCTGACTGGGAATCGACCCTATGACCTTTCAGTTTACGGGATGATGCTCCAACCAACTGAGCCACACCAACTAGGGCACTGTTTGTCTTTTTTTTTTTGACTGTCCTAAATTGTTTGTTAGGTAAGAATTTTACAAACTTTACTTATATTAACGGTAACGGTGGAGCTGGAAAGTATTGCACCTTCTCCAAGCTGCACGGCGAGAACCACCAATAGTGTGGTGGAACTTGTGGCCCTTCCCAAGGCCACGGCTCTAGCGCCCACAGATGTCAGCCCTCGCATCTCCCTGTGCTTGTACTGATAGCCTTATGGAATGGATCAATGAGGATAACCTCAAAGAATGTGCACGTGGAATCTTTACCAACCCAGTAAGAATTCAGGACTCTCAGAGCCTCAGTGGTGTCCAGCTCGCTCCTCAGCAGCAGACTGAAGACTTCGGGCAAACTTTAGCTGGTTACCACCGTGACGGACAGGCTTGCCATAGGTCGCACCCTGAGGAACAGGGCGTTTGCGACCACCACGGCGCACACGCATCCGATATATGACATAACCTTGCTTGGCCTTGTAGCCCAGCCTGCGCTTTGTAGGGCTGGGAGGGCTGAGAGGTGGGAGGGGGAGGGGAGGGGCCCGTAGAGCGCAGAGAGCTGGCGGTACTGCCAGCAGCGCACCCTGAGAAGGAAGCGCCCTACACGGACTGCTTCTTCCTCCATAGCTCCTGGAGGTACTTGTAAGCGCCCATCTTGGTTTAACTGATGGCTGCGGCCAGACGGAAAGGAAAGCACTGTTTGTCTTTTAAATTCTCTTCGTCTTAGCTGCTCAGGCACTTCCTCTGCTCCAACCCAAATCTGGCTCAACAACTCAGGTCTGACTCATGGCCCCGATCCTGCCCGTTCACTGCTACAACCCCCTTTCTTAGCCGCAAATGTCCACTCAGATCGGGATGAGGAAGGGGAATGTGGACTCCACAAGGCCACACTGTCACCTTTTATCATATTTAAAACATTGCCCTAGCCAGTTTGGCTCAGTGGATAGAGCGTTGGCCTGGGGACTGAAAGGTCCCAGGTTCTATTCCAGTCAAGGGCACATGCCTTGGTTGCAGGTTCCCTGGCACCGGTTGGGGTGCAGCATGCAGGAGGCAACCAATCGATGTGTCTCTCTCACATTGGTGTTTGTCTTTTTCTCCCCCGTCCACTCTCTCTAAAAATCAATGGAAAAATAAAATATCCTTGGGTGAGGATTAACAACAAACATATAATACACACACACACACACACACACACACTAGTGGCCCGGTGCACGAAATTCGTGCACGGAGGTGGGGGGGTCCCTCAGCCCAACCTGCACCCTCTCCAATCGGGGAACCCTTGGGGGATGTCTGACTGCCAGTTTAGGCCTGATCCCCCAGTGATCAGGCCTAAACCAGCAGTTGGAGATTCCTCTCGCAATCTGGGACCACTGGCTCCTAACCGCTCACCTGCCTGCCGGCCTGATCTCCCTAACTGCTCTCCCCTGCTGTTCTGATCCCCCTAACTGCTTTCCCCTGTTGGCCTGATCGCCCATAACTGCCTCTGCCTCGGCCCCGCCACCATGGCTTTGTCCAGAAAGTCGTCAGGAAGTTGTTTGGTTTAATTAACATATTACCCTTTTATTAGTGTGTGTGTGTGTGTGTGTGTGTGTGTGTGTGTGTGTGTAAACAAATGTGAAACCAGAATATAATCAGCTCCCAACCCCAGAAGGGGCATCTTTCTTCACAAGGAGGAGATGTGTGCATGTGCTCACCTCTGTGATGCTGAATTCGGGACCGTGCAGAAGTAGAAATGTGTGGATGATGTGCTCAACCCAGCACTGTTCCCTCCTCAAGTCCTGGGGAGTGGAAGAGCTCCCCCTGAACCATATTCCTTTGGGGTGGAAGTTTCTAAGCTGTCCTCTTCCTAGCTCCAAGGAGTGGCCTATGTCGTTCCCAGTCTTCAGTCTCAGCACTGATGTTCCTCCCACCAGCACTGTCCCAGGGAGTACCTGACTATGTTCAAGGCTTAATGACCCTTGGATGAGGCCACATTGTACTCCCTCTAGGTTTAGGTCACATTCCAGCTACCAGGGTTCCTAGATTCAACCCGATTCCAAAGTGCATAAACAGTAATTTATTATTTCTAGGGTCTTAAAAATCAACTCTGCCTTTATATCCTTGGGCCAGGGATTTTTTTCAAGGACCATCTGGACTCCCTAGAGCTGCTGCCAATAGAACAGAAGGGAAACTCCAGCCCGGCCCAGGTTGACCGGCGCTAGGATATCAGTGTGGTTTCCTGTGCCGTCTTCCACACGCCAGGTCAGTCAACAACAGCCTGTTCCTGTGTTTCACAGACTCCTTACAGGGGAGCTGTTCCGTTCCTCCAGGAGCTTGGAGGAAAACAGTGAGGAGGAGGGCTGGGGAGAGAAAGACTCATGCAAAAAATGGAGAGGAAGTGAGTGATGCTGAGGCAGGAGAAATTGGTGAACAGCAGGAGGAGCAGAAAAAATTAGGACTGTGCCCCTGGCCGGTTTTTTTTCAGTAGTTAGAGCATTGGCCTGTACACTGAAAGGTCTTGAGTTCCATTCTCAGTCAAGGGCACATATCTGGGTTGCACATTTGATCCCCGGCCCCAGTTCAGGGTGTGTGGGAGGCAAACAATCAATGTGTCCCTCTCACATTGATGTTTCTTTCTCTTTCTCCCCCTCCTGCCTCCCTTCCACTCTCTCTAAAAAATTAATGGAAAAAATATCCTAGAGTGAGGGTTAAAAAACAAAATCAGGAGTGTGAGGATGTGAGGGAAAGGCAGAAAGGCAGGGTTCTACTTATGCAGTATTAACTCCAGTTCCGTTTTTTATAGTCACTGGCAAATATGCATAAGAAAGGAAGGAAGCTGGAAGTTGGAACTGAGGATAAAGCCCAGGGTTTGCACAGTCCCCTTTGGGTAGAGCTGTGGGCCAACCCCCCAGGTTTCCTCTGCAACTGGGTCTCAGAGTTCAGAGTTGGGGAGACTAGTAGAGCTGAGTGTCTTTGTTGCACTCCCCTGTCCCTGAATTGACAGAGGGCCCCCTACATCGTAGTATTAAGATGCCAACAGTTCTCTGAAGATAATTCACTTATTTCTTTCTTTCTTGGAATTTTCCTTTTTTTTCATTCTGCTTTGTGTCCACTTTCGGCCTGCTTGATTCTGGATACGTCACTAAACCTTTCTGAATGTTCTGCATCTATAAAATGGAAATAAGGACACTTTTGGGGGACTTTTTTACTAGAATGCTGAAGAGATCAAATCAGCTTATATTTATAAAAGTGATGTGCATATTGCAAATTACAACACAAGTATTAATTGTGATGGCTATAACTTACAATGAAATAAGTTGCTTTCCCCAACACACAAGCTTCCTGTTTCTCAGTGTGATTGTCAGAGAGGGTACCATTAGTATGTTTTCAGAACTTCCCTATCTCCTAGGCAGCAGGAAATGTTTATGAGAACTTAGAAAACAAGTGTTGGGTCACTGGGATTAACACGGAGTCTGTATTCTCAGTGTTTTCTGTTCTATGGTGAGTGATCCACCTTGCACATTCACCACTCACAGCTTTGCTCTCCCTTCATTCAGTTTAGCAGGTACTTTAGGGTCAAACTACCCAAGAGCTATGGATTCAGGCTCTGCATGTCTATTTAGAAGGAGTCTACTTGGGCCCAGGGCATCTGGACCCCATGTAAATACTGAGTGTGTATGTGTGTGTGCAGGGGGATGACCTTGAAAACACTATAGAAGTAAATAAGGGAGTAGCAAGGACAGCCTTCTGTATCATTGTGGTGAGATAACTCTAAACCAATAGGAGAGAAGAACAGGAGAAGTAACAGGAGAAAAGAAGAGCTGATCTCTGGTAGAAATACAAGGACCAAAATCTACATAGCTAAGCAGTGACAAAAAGGGAATGAAATATGATGTAAAGACTCAAAAAGAGGGTTGGAGCCTGTTCAAGAAGCAAAAGTAATGGAGAAAACAGATTTTGAGAACCTGTAGGTATCTTTTTGTTCTGTTCGGAGAGACAGAGGCTTGGTGGGACTTTGGGACTATATAGAACTTTCTTGAAAAGACATGCAGATAGCATAAGGTCAAATGGCATGAGATGACCCTCAGCCTGTTATTTACTTACACATGTAGATGCATAACATTTAGCTCTGATTAGAAAAGGTAATTAGAGCGTTGGCCGGTGGCTCAGTTGGATGGATTGTCCTCCCGTACACCAAAAGGCTGAGGATTCGATTCCTGGTCATGGCACATGTCTAGGTTGCAGGGGCGCATACGGGAAGCAGTGATCGATGTTTCTCTGTCACACCAATGTTTCTCTCTCCCTCTCTCAAATATAAAAATAAAAAAGAAATAAAAAGAAATAGTTATTAGAAGATGACCTGCCTCTGTTATAAGAGACTACTTGCTCATATGTGGAGCCCCCAGGACTGTGGCTGCATATCCTATATAATAAAAGGCTAATATGCAAATTGTCCCCTCCACCTGGAGTTCAACCGGGAGTTCAACCAGGGGGCGGGGCCGGCCCGCCAACCACCCATGGCCCCTCCTCCAGGGCAGCCCCGTGTCCGATTGGCCCCCCCTACCCCAATCGGGGCAGGCTGGCGGACCCCACCCATGCACGAATTCGTGTACCGGGCCTCTAGTCAATGATAAGCTGTTAATGCAATGGCTTTGACAGTTTAAACTCAGACTGCTTTCGTGTCAGGCACAGCTGCTCTTTCCCTGAGCCTTCACACAGAGCAGTTAGAAAAACTGTAGGCTTCTCTTCCCAGTAATAGACTAGATGTTTGCCATTTATCACTCCTCCTAAGTCTGTCCACAAAGAATGAAGAAATAGGTCAAAGCTTATCCATCACTACTGTGCTTCTGCACTGACCTTCATTGGAGGTCTTTCTCTATTGCCCACAATTTAGCTTTCCACCTCACTGAAAGGAATTAGTCTTCCCTCCACAACCACTAGGAGGAGTCAGAGAGCAGGCCAGCCTGAGTGATGCCAAGGGCAGCTTAGCTCCACAGGGGTTTTATAAAACTCCCCCCATCTCCCCACCGCACTTCCTCCCCTGACCGCAAATGCAGCAGTTACTGAGGTGAACGTCAGTTTGTTTCTCAGAGTGAAGAGGAAGGATATGAGGGAAGGGAGACAGCATATCAAAATGCACTTCCAACACGAAAATGATTTCTGTGGCACATGGTGCTACCGAGGGAGAGGTGAGGACAGCCTCCTCCCATTTCAGGAACAGTGCCCAGAGCTGTCTGTAGGCGGATTCACTGACACATTCTTAAACCCAGTTCCATTCTGTGCTGTGTTTGCTCCTTGTTCACATTTCAGTAACAACGGATCTCTACATCTTTGTATCTGAGTTTGACTCCCAATTGGTTGTCTAGCTGCCCTGCATCTAAATGCATTTGTGGAGGTATTTATCCTTTGAGTCATAAAATTGAATCAACC
The DNA here is from genome assembly GCF_951640355.1 of Cnephaeus nilssonii. Lineage (NCBI taxonomy): Eukaryota > Metazoa > Chordata > Mammalia > Chiroptera > Vespertilionidae > Cnephaeus > Cnephaeus nilssonii. The sequence goes on from NC_137075.1 coordinate 44,615,590, forward strand.
CAGTTCTCCATGCACATGTGAACTGTAATATTGAATTGTATGAATGTTCATACCTTCAGAAAATAGCATAAGGGCATTAAAATGTTGGGTGTTCTTCACAATATATATTTTTAATATATATATTTTTATTGATTTCAGAGAGGAAGGGAGAGGGAGAGATAGAAACATCAATGATGAGAGAGAATCATTGATCCCCTGCCTCCTGCACGCCCCCTACTGGGGATCAAGCCCGCAACCCGGGCATGTGCCCTTGACCAGAATCGAACCCGAGACCCTTCAGCCCGCAGGCTGATGCTCTATCCACTGAGCCAAACCAGCTAGGGCCTTCACAATGTTTTTTTTAAAAAAATATATTTTATTGATTTTTTACAGAGAGGAAGAGAGAGGGATAGAGAGTTAGAAACATCGTGAGAGAGAAACATCGATCAGCTGCCTCTTGCACACCCCCTACTGGGGATGTGCCCGCAACCAAGGTACATGCCCTTGACTGGAATCGAACCTGGGACCCTTGAGTCCGCAGGCCGACGCTCTATCCACTGAGCCAAACCGGTTTCGGCCTTCACAATGTTTTGATGTGAAAATAATACTAATACATATTGCTGGCGGAAGTGATATCAATGATGCAAATTTGCCTGAAATTTATCCTAAATCCAGTTTGCCTTTCTGTGAAATAAAATTTGGGTTGTGACATTTTTTGATTGATGTTTCTATATAAGGAGGTTTTTGCCTTTTTAGTGTTGTTACTTTTCTGTTCTTACTCCTCTAAGAATCTTTGCCAACATACTGCTGACATTTGAAGAGGAGAATAGAGACAATTTGGCTTCTTGTAAAATGTTCTGTTTCCTTGGTGATGTAAATAATTATGAAACATATAAAAAGTTTTTAGCAAATTCAAATTTGGTTTTGAAAAAGCAGGTGTGTTACCTGTGTTAAGGGCTACAGGAATAATCTCAGCAAGAAATTGTCTGTTCCTCTTTAAGTCACTTTAAATTAGAGAATCTCCCCTGAAACACAAGGCCTACTGAGACCCCAATTCTAATGCCAATGTCCACGAAAGATAGATAGGTAGAGAGAGAGAGAGAGAAACATCGATATAAGAAAGACACATGGACTGGTTGCCTCCTGAACTTGCCTGGACCAGGGGCAGGGAGCCAACTGAAACCCAGGTATATATATGCCTTTGGGAATAGAACCCTTGACCTGGAATCGAACTCTCCACCCTTGGTGCAGGGGCCAATTATCTAACCACTAGCAACACCAGCCAGGGCTCAAACACTCACTTTATAAGGTTTAGTAAAGCTGCCCAGGTGTGTGGATGACTTCAGGCCTCATTTCTGGGAGCAAAAATAATTCTCTGTCATTTTTAACTTTACTAGGAGAATCCTGTCCAATGGGGAGACCTGGAGCCCAGGAACTCAAAAGGAAGAGTTAACTGAGTGAGGGCCTGGCTAGCAAGGCCCAGTGGTTGAGCATCAACCTATGAACCAGGAGGTCACAGTTCGATTCCTGGTCTGGCCATATGCCCAGGTTGTGGGTTTAATCCCAGGTGTGGGGCGTGCAGGAGGCAGCCAGTCAAAGATTCTCTCCCATCATTGATGTTTCTATCTCTCTCTCCCTCTCCCTTCCTCTCTGAAATAGATAAAAATATATTTTAAAAAAATAAAGAAAAATAAATAAAAGCACCTTCTCGGGTGAGGATTAAAACAAACAGTTAATATAAAAAAAGTGTTTAGGCCAGTGCCATGGTGGATGCTTAGTAAATTTATTATCTCTTAATTTTATTGAGAAGACAGAGGCCGATGACATTATCCAAACTCCTTTCCACCTAAAAATAATCTCTATCACTATCCATTTCTGTCTCTCTCTACCTTAGAGTAAAAGGCTGTCTCATTTCTAAGTCTGTGCTTTCCACCTGTGTCTTGATCCCATCCTCTCCTGTCTCCTCAAGAGAATTTATTTCATGAATTGTTTTCTCCACATTTTAAAACAATTCATTTTTCCTGGCTTCCTTTTTTCATTCTCAGACACTCATGTCTCACTTATTTTGAGAAAGGCCTCTATATGACCCCACCTTCTTTAAGCTACTGTCCCATTTTTCCTCCTCCTTTCACTGCCAAATACTGTGTGCCTCCATGTCTTCATGACTCATTCTCTCATTATTCCTCTGCCATCTGGCTTTCTCCCCCAGGGCCCACTCTCACATGGCTGTGTCTATAGTCATCTATGTCCCAATTCTAAGACTTTAAAAAAATGTGTTTTTATTGATTTCAGAGAGAGGAAGGGGAGAGGGAGCAATAGAAATATCAATGATGATAGTGAATCATCAATCAGCTGCCTCCTGCATGTCCCCTATTGGGGATCGAGCCCAAAATTTAGGCATGTGCCCTGACCAGGAATCGAACCCATGGCCTTTCACAGGTCAACGCTCAAACACTGGCCGGGCTCAAAGACTTCTCTTGATTTCTGTCCTCTTAAGCCTCTTCGCAATGTCAGTAATGCTGACCATCATCTGCTCTGAGGAACCCTCTCCTCTCTTGGCCTGCGTGCAAGTCTGTTGTGCTGCTTTTTCTCCTGCCCTGTGGCCTTTTTGTCTAATGTCCTTGCAGGTTCCATTTCTTTCTTTCGACTCCTCAGCTGTGGCTTGGGGAGAGGTTCACTGTGTAACCTCTTGATCTGTCTTTGCATTCTGACCCTTTGATCTCCTTTTTAAAAAAAGTCCTCACCTGAGGATATGTTTTTGATGTTTTAGAGAGAGAGAGAGAAAGGGAAAGAGAGCAACATCAAGTGAGAGAGAAACATCAATTGTTTGCCTCCTGTACGCACCCGGACTAGAACCCGAAGCCTTTTGGTGTATTGGCCAATGGCACTCCAACCAACTGTGTCATCCAGCCAGCGCCCTTTGATCTCCTTGTTGTCTCATGCCTTACCTTTATTTCCCTACGTATGGCCCCTTTGTCATTTTGTGTACTTACCTCTTTAAAAAGTTTATTTATTTAAAATATATTTTATTGTATTTTTTTGTTAATCCTTACCCGAGGATATTTTTCCATTGATTTTTAGAGAGAGTGGAAGAGAGGAGGAGAGATAGAGAAACATTGATGTGAGAGAGACACATCGACTGGTTGCCTCCTACACATGCTCCCGGGGCTGGGAATTGAGCCTGCAACCCTTGACTGGAATCAAACCCAGGACCCTTCAGTCCGAGGGCCGAGGTTCTATCCACTGAGCCAAACTGGCTAGGGTTTAAATATATATTATTGATTTCAGAGAGGAAGGGAGAGGGAGAGAGAGCTAGAAATGTCAGTGATGAGAGAAAAATCATTGATTGGCTGCCTCCTGTACGCCCCCTACTGTGGACCAAGCCCGAAACCCCAGCATGTGGCCTGACCAGGAATCAAACTGTGGCCTCCTGGTTCATAGGTCGATGCTCAACCTCTGAGCCACACCTGCCGGCCCGTGTACAACCTCTTCAGCCTTGTCATGCATCATGCTCGCTGTCACTCTGTGTTTTGGCCATGCTGTCTTCTAGTTTCTTGAAGGTGCTATGACCTGTATAACATTTCTTGTTATTGATGTTGTTGAACTGGCATTCATCTTTATCTTTATTTTATTTATTTTTTATTTAAAAAGTTGAGATATATTGTCTGGCTGGCGTGGCTCAGTGGTTGAGTGTCGACCTACGAATGAACCAGGAGGTCACGGTTCAATTCTCAGTCAGGTAACATGCCCGGGTTGCCGGCTAACCCAGTGTGGGGTGTGCAGGAGGTAGCTGATCGATTATTTTTTCTCATCATTGATTTTTCTATCTTCCTCTCCCCTCTTCTCTGAAATCAATAAAAATATATTTTCAAAAATTGAGATATAATGCATATACCACAAAATTTACCTCTTTAAAGTACACAATTCAGAGGATTTCAGTATATTCATAAAGTTGTGCAGCCATTACCACTATCTCATTCCAGAATATTTTCATCACTTCAAAAAGAAACTCTATACCCATCAGCAGGCCCTTCCTTCCTCCCTCGCCCTCCTTTAGCCCCTGGCAATGACTAATATACTTTCTTTCTCTTTGCTGTAGGCTTTTGCTCGAGCTGTTCTTTTTGCCTAGGACATTTTCCCTCCCACCCCCTGGTCAACTTCTACTCTTCCTTCAATAATTAGAGCCAACCTACTTGAGCAGGTCAATTTCTCCTATTATATGCTTTCACAGGAATATGTACATCTTTGAGGCATTTATTATAAACTTTATGGGATTCTTTGATTTGTCAAATATATATACACATATTTTTTTGGGCGGGGGAGGCACTCACAAATGAGCAAAATTCTGCATTTCTATTTATAACACATTTTCACTTGTATGACACCCAACATGGCTAAGACAAAATTCCTTTTTTTTTTTTATTTGAGAGAGATAAACATGGATTTGTTGTTCCACTTATTTATGAATTCATTGGTTGATTCTTTATTTTTTTTTCCATTGGTTGATTCTTTTTTTGTTGTTGTTTTTTTTTGTTAATCCTCACCCAAGGATATTTTCCCATTGGTTTTTAGAGGGAGTGGGAGGGGGAGAGACACACAGAGAGAAACATTGATGTGAGAGAGACACATCGATTGGTTGCCACTGCAACCAAGGTATGTGCCTTGACCAGAATGGAATCTGGGACCCTTCAGTTCTCAGGCTGAAGTTCTATCCACTGAGCCAAATTGGCTAGGGCTCACTGGTTGAGTCTTATATATGTCCTGACCGGGGATCGAACTCACAACCTTAGCGTAACAGGATGATGCTATAATCAACTGAGCTACCAGTCCAGGGCCTCATTATTTTTCTACAAAACTAATTCCTCCTTCATACTTCCCCATTTGATGATGCTTCCTTATTCTCTCTCTCTCTCTCTCCCTCTTTTTTTTTTTCTTTTACAATTTTTATGAAAGTTTATTTGAGCCAAACTGATGATATATGCCAGGGAGCAAAATCTCAAATGCTCTCTAGGGCACACAGACTCAGAATTAAATCAGATATATGATTCCTTTCTTTCTCTTGTCTTCAATATTCAGTTCTCTTCAAATTCTCAAGTCCTGTGGATTCTTTTATAAGTTCTTGTATTCAAGTTATCAGTATAATGTCCTTAATGCTCAGTAAACATTTGCTGATAATGAACGACTTTTGAAGAAGTAGTTGTAGCCATGATGTTGGGTGAGATTTTAGAGACTGCCACAGGGAAGAGAGAGAGAGAGAGAGAGAGAGAGAGAGAGAGAGAGAGAGAGAGAGAGATGGCAGTGGATGGAGACTCAAGAGACACCTTTACCATAGAGTACTGGAGAAGAACCGTAAAGTAATGAGCAAAGCAAAAGGAGACTCTGGCTAATATACTACAATTCATTCACCACTTACTGAGTACTATCTATTAGCTGCCAGGTACTTAGATTATGGTGATACAAAGATGATTCAGAAGTTGTATCTTCCCTGAAGGAAGTCAGGGTGTAGTGAAGGAGAGAAACATGTAAACAAAATGTGACAAATATTGTAATAAAAGTATTCACAAAGTGTTCTGCAAGCAAGAGGAGGGGGCGACTAAGACCATCTCAGCACAGGGATGGGAAGAGGTGGGTGTCACAGGATGACTGGGACTTCAGCAGCCTGAGATCAGAAGGAGTGATATGCCAGGAAGACAGAACAACAAGAAGCCTGGGCAAATGTGAGGCTGCAAATCATTTTATTTAGATTTAATATAAAGAGCGGGAATGGAATATCTTGGAAATTCAGACTGGGGCTACATTGTGAAGAGTCTACCAGCAAGCCAAGGAATTTAATCTTTATTTTCTAGTTAATAGAGAGTCAACAATAAAAAAAGCTGTGGTACATTCATACCATGGAATACTATGCAGCAGTAAAAAAGAAGAATCTCTTACCCTTTGAGACAGCTTGGGAGGTGAAATAAGTCAGTTAGAGAAAGACAAGTCCCACATGATCTCACTCAGATGTGGAACCTAATTAACAAAATAAACGGATGAATGGAATGGAACCAGAGATATGGAAACATGGAACAGAGTGAGGAATCTTAGAGGGAAGTCGAGGGAGGGTGGATGGGAGGTAATCAACCAAAGACCTTGTATGTATAACCCATGGGCACAGATAATAGGGTGGTGAAGGCCTAGGGTGGGGGAGTGGGAGCAGGCTGGAGGGGATCAATGCGGGGAAAAGGGGACATATGTAATACTTTCAACAATAAAGATTAAAAAAAAGAGTCAGCAAAGTTATTATTTTTAAATAATAATGTAAATGTATATACATTATAATATTTAGATTTTAAGTCTATGGTTCAAAAAGTTTTTTTTAAATATATTTTATTGATTTTTCACAGAGAGGAAGGGAGAGGGATAGAGAGCTAGAAACATCGATGAGAGAGAAACATCGATCAGCCGCCTCCTGCACAACCCCACTGGAGATGTGCCCGCAACCAAGGTACATGCCTTTGACCGGAATCGAACCCAGGACCCTTCAGTCCGCAGGCCGACGCTCTATCCACTGAGCCAAACCGGTTTCGGCAATGGTTCAAAAAGTTTTGATAAATTCTTATAACTACTACTCCAATCAAGATATAGAACATTTCCATCACTCCTGAAATCACCTTGTGCCCTTTGCAAATGATCTCCCCCTTCCCCAAGGCAACTACTGATATGATTTTTATTGCCATATGTTTTGGTTATCTATTGACATGTAAAACCGTCCCAAAACTAGTAGCTTAAAACAACAAAAATTACTTATTTATTCATGATATAGCCACTTTTTCAGGTTTAGTGAAATAAATTTGTTTTTGCTCTCTGTGGCATTGATTGGGATAGCTTGACTGAGGCTGGAGAATTCACTTCTGAGGTGACTCACTCTCATGGCTGGAAAGTTGGAATTGGCTCTTGGATGGGAGCTCAGGTAGTACTGCTAGTTCGGGACCTAATTTTTCCTCTATACAGCTATTTGGGCTTCCTCCTAACATGGGTTCCCAGAAGGATAAAGTGGAAGATTTTATCTATCCATCTATTTAAGTTGCTCCCATATAAGCTACTATCAAGCAGTCTGTATTTGCTGTGATTACTTTTTTTAAAAAATATACATATATATTTTAATTGATATCAGAGAGGAAGGGAGAGGGGAGAAAGAGATAGAAAGATCAATGATGAGAGAGAATCATTGATTGGCTGCCTCCTGCACACCCCCTACTGGGGATCGAGCCTGCAACCCAGGCATGTGCCCTGACCACCTGACCAGGAATCTAACAGTGACCTACCTGTTGGTTCATAGATTGACACTCAACCACTGAACCACACCAGCTTGGCATTCTTTCTGAATTTTATCTGCCTACTCTCCCATCTCTTTTCTCCCTTGTCCAGTAGTGTGCCATGGTATAGATCAAGGATAAATAAAACTAGTCAAGTAGGAAAGCCAGGCAGAAAGTGGAATCTTTTAGTCCCTTAAAGACTAGACCAGTCTGGAGTCGACACATGAATCTGGAGGTCACGGTTCCATTCCTGGTCAGGGCATGTTGCCCAGGTTTCAGGCTCAGTCCCCAGTAGGGGGCATGCAGGAGGCAGCTGATTAATGATTCTCTCTCATCATTGATGTTTCTATCTCTCTCTCCCTCTCCCATACTCTCTAAAATCAAGAAAAATATATTTGGGGGAAAAAAAAAGACTAGACCACAAACTGATACAGCATCACTTCTGCTATATTCTGTAGGTCAGAGCAGTCACAACTCCAGCCTAAATTAAAAGGGGTGGTGAAATAAACCCCACCTTTAGTGAGGATAGTGACAAAAATTTGGGCCATCTTTATTCCACCACATGATAGATCAATTTTGTTGGTTCTAGAATGTCATATAAATGGAATCATATAGGTTATATTATTATATATCTGGCTCCTTTTGCTCATCATGTGTTTAGAGATTTATCCATGTTGCTATACCCATTAGTGGTTCACTCCTTTTTATTGTTAAGTAATAGTCCATTAATAATCAATATGTTTATCTGTTTCTCTGTTGATGGACATTTGGGTTGTTTCTAGTTATTGTGAATAAAGCTGTTTTAAAAATTCTTATGTGATACTTTTTTGCAGGTGTATGTTTTCATTCTTTTGAATAAATACCTAGAAATTGTATTTCTGGGTCATAGGATAGGGATATGTTAAAATTTGTGAAAACTGTCAAACTGCTATCCATTTTACACTGCCAGCAGCAATCAATATATGAGAGTTATAGTTGCTTCAAATCTAGCCAACACTTGCTATTGTCAGTTAAAAAAAAAAAGTTTTGTTGATTTTAGAGAGAGTGGGAGAGGGAAAAAGAGAGAGAAACATCGATATGAGAGAAACATGGGTCCACCGCCTGCAACACGCACCCTACCAGGGACTGAGTCCGAAACCTGAGCCTGTGCCCTGACCAGGAATTGAACCAGCGGCTCTCAGTGCATGGGACGCCGCTCAACCAACTGAGCCACAGAGCCCCGGGCATCAGTCTGTTTAATTTTAGACATTCTGGATGATATGAAGTGGTATCTCATTGTGGCTTTAATTTGCATTTTCCTAATAATTAATCTTTTCATATGCTTATTAGATATTTATAGATTTTTTTGTTGTGTCAGTTCAAGTCTTGCCTACTTAAAAAATATTGGGTTGCTCTTTTATTATTTTGTTATAGGGGTTCTTTTTTTTTCTTAAAATATATTTTATTGATTTTTTACAGAGAGGAAGGGAGAGGGATAGAGAGCTAGAAACATCGACCAGCTGCCTCCTGCACACCCCTCACCAGGGATGTGCCTGCAACCAATGTACATGCCCTTGACCAGAATCGAACCCGGGACCCCTCAGTCCGCAGACCGACGCTCTATCCACTGAGCCAAACCGGTTTCGGCTGTTATAGGGGTTCTTTATATATTTTGGATATTTATCTTTTGTCAGATATATGTATTGTGACTACATGTTAACGAATTAGAAGACAATATTATTAAGATAATAGTTATTGAGAAATTGATTTGTAAATTCAATGCAATGCCAATTAAAATACCAGTGGGTTTTTCATACAAATTGACAAGCTGATTTTAAAAAATATATATTTTTATTGATTTCAGAGAGGAAGGGGAAAGGAGAGAGAGATAGAAACATCAATGATGAGAGAGAATCATTGATTGCCTCCACCTGCACTCCCTCTACTGGGGACTGAGCCCCCAACCCGGGCCTGGGCCTTTGACCGGAATTGAACCGGGGACCCTTCAGTCCACAGGCCGACCCTCTATCCACTGAGCCAAACTGGCTTAGGGCAAAAAGCTGATTCTAAAATGTATATGGAAATACAAAGAACTTATAATAGTCTAAATAATTTTGAAAAAACTAAAGTTGAAGGACTTATACTACTTGACCATAAGACAACTTTATATAAAGCTACAGAAATCAAGGCAGCATGGCATTAATATATGGACAAATAAACAGGCCAGTGAAACAAACAGACCCTAGAAATATACAAAACATATATAGTCAATTGTTTTTTTAAAAAAATATATATATTTTATTGATTTTTTACAGAGAGGAAGAGAGAGGGATAGAGAGTTAGAAACATCGATCAGCTGCCTCCTGCACACCCCCCACTGGGGATGCGCCTGCAACCAAGGCACATGCCCCTGACTGGAATCGAACCTGGGACCCTTCAGTCTGCAGGCAGATGCTCCATCCACCGAGCCAAATCGGTCAGGGCAGTCAATTGGTTTTTGAAAAAGGATGTTGTTGAAAGCAGCCATTAAGATGGCCCCCAATATCTTCTACCCTCTGGTAATTACATCCTTATGTAATCTCCTCCCCTTGAGTGTGGGCTGACAGAAATGATAGATGTTACTTCTGGAGTTAGGTTTAAAAAAAACTATGGCCCTGGCTGATGTGGCTCAGTTGGTTGAGCATTGTCTGGTGCACTGAAAGATTGCTAGCTCTATTCCCAGTCAGTGCACGTGCCCAGGTTGCGGGCTCCATCCACTGTCAGGGTGCATGTGGGAGGAAGCTGATAAATGCTCCTCTCTCACATCCATGTTTCTCTCTCTCTCCCCCTCTCCCTTCCTCTTTCCCTAAAATCAATGAAAACATGTTAAAAAATGAAAGAAAATCTGATGGCTTATATTTTGGGGGCACTCTTTCTCTCTTGGATGGCCGGCTATTGTTTAAAGAACTAGCTGCCATATTGTAAGGCAGCCCCATGGAGAGGCCCAAGTGGCAAAGGACCAAGGCCTGCCAAGAACCACATGAATGAGCTTTGAAATGAACTTCTATCCCCTTGAATCTAGCCTTCAGATGAGACTACAGCCCTGATCAACAGCTTGACTCAACCTCATGAAGAACCTTTTTCCAGAGCACCCAGTTAAACTGTACCCAGATCCCTTAACCACAGGAACTATGAGGTAATGAATATTTGCTGTTTCCAGCTTCTAAGTTTTGGGGTAATTTGTTTCAAAATGATAGATAATTAATACAGGTACCAAGGTAATTCATAGGGGGGTGGGGGAAATAGTCTTCCACAAATAGTGTTGGATCAACTTGATACCCTTATGGGGAAAAAAATTGACCTCAACCACTACCTTGTACTATACACTGAGGAATATATTAGACCTAAACATAAAGCTAAAACTATAAAACTTCTTCAAAAGCACAGAAGACCCTCAGCTGGTTTGGCTCAATGGATAGAGCGTTGGCCTGTGGACTGGAAGGTCCCGGGTTTGATTCTGGTCAGGGGCACATGCCCAGGTTTCAGGCTCGATCCCCAGTGTGGGGTGTGCAGGAGGCAGCGATAAATGATTCCCTCTCATCATTGATGTTTCATTTTTTAAAAAATAATTGTTGTTGTTGTTTTTAACATGTTTTTATTGATTTCAGAGAGGAAGGAAGGAGGGAGAGAGAGATAGAAACATCAATGATGAGAGAGAATCATTGATCGCCTGCCTCCTGCACACCCCTTACTGGGGATCAAGCCCGCAACCCGGGCATGTGCCCTTGACCGGAATCGAACCCAGGACCCTTCAGTCCGCAGGCTGACGCTTTATCCACTGAGCCAAATTGGCTAGGGCTCATCATTGTTGTTTCTATCTCTCCTTCTCTCCCTCTCTGAAATCAATAAAAAATAGATTTTTTAAAAAGTACAGAAGAAAATCTTTACAACTTTAAGATGGGCAAAGATTTCTTAGATAAGATAAAATAATCACAAATCATAAAGAAAAGGTCAATACCTTGGACTTTCTCCATGGTTTTATATAGAGGCATTAGATAAAGTGATCTGTGTTTCAGAAATATAAGGTAGCCCGGCCGGTGTGCATCGACCCATGAACCAGGAGGTTACAGTTCAAGCCCCAGTCAGGGCACATGTCCAGGTTTCAGGCTCCATCCCGAGTAGAGGGCTTGCAGGAGGCAGGCAATCAATGATTCTCTCTCATCATTGATATTTCTATCTCTCCCTCTCCCTTCTTCTCCGAAATTAATAAAAACATATTAAAAAAAGAAATGTAAGGTAAACCTGGGAGCAGTGTGGAGGATAGATTGGATAGGGAGGGAGACTGGAGACGGAAGGCAGTTAGCAGTCTATGGTAAGAATTGAGTAAAATGCTGAATCAAAGAAAAAAATAAGAGACAGAGATGGAGGGACACACACAGACCCACACAGAGACAGAGAGAAACAGGGACAGGGCGAGTCTGACTTCTTAGGGCAAATACCATAGCTGAGATATAGTATAACACTTTTTAAAATTAAAAATAAAAATTTCACCTGGCCACTGTGGCTCGGTGGTTGTTGGATTCCTGGTCAGGGCACAGCCTGGTTGCGGGCTCAATCCCCAGTGTGGGGCATGCAGGAGGCAGCCGATCAGTGATTCCTTCTCATTATTGGTGTTTATATCTCTCTCCCTCTCTGAAATCAATAAAAATATATTTTAAAAATAGTGATTTTCAGGGCCCACAGAGCGATGAGGACCGGCAGAGGGAGGAAGAGGAAGATAAGATGTTGGAAGCCACGATTAAGAAGAAAGAGTTCCAGAAGGGGGCTGAATCCGAGGGCAGGGAGAAGGGGACGTTCAAGACCGTGAAGGTGCTGAAGCTGCTGGGAAATAAGCGAGACACCAAGAGCAAGCCCCCCCCACCCCCACCCCCAAGAGCTAACAGCGAGGGGACTCCCCTCTCTTCCCCCCGCCAGCTCAGCTCTGTCCAGTCTGGTTCTGATGGCTCAGATGCTGTGACAGAACCAAGGAGCAGGCAGGGTCCAGGGGCCTGGGTCCGGGGAGCAGTAGCGGCTGCGCACACCTGCCCCTGGTCCCGCCCAGCCCTGCTGTGACGGGCAGCTCCTCGGTCCTTCCCTCCGGGTCACCTCCAGACGGGATTCTTAGGGATTCTTAGCCGCTGAAGGTCGGACCGGAGGGTCCCTTTCGCACGAGGTGTGCAAGGTGTGCGCACGGCCTCCTGCCGCTGGGGTCCTGCTCCCCGGGAGGCAGAGAGCAGGGCTTGGCTGCGCCGGCTGCTTCCTGCCCGGCCCGCCCGGCTCGGTTCCTGTCTTCCTCGCCAGGGCAGGTGGCCCGAGCCTGCTTCTCCCCGCTCCGGAGCTCTCCATGCTGCTCAGTGACTGTGTCCGCAGCCATGAGGGGGGCTGATGGACGAAACCCTCCCTCTGTCTAAGTTCCAGCAGGCGCTTCCCTCGTTCCTTGCTCTGTAGGAAGCTCGCAGGACAGGGGCTGTGCTGGCCGCCCTGGGGAGCTGGGGGCCCTCAGCTGAGTCTCCCAACAAGGGCCTCTGGACGCAGGCTCCGTGGCAGTTCCCCGATCGACTGAGGGGTCTGCTTGGCGTAGGTGCTAATCCGGGCTCTCTAACACACTGTAGTCTGAGGCCCCATTGAGGCTCACCCTGCCCCCCAGGGGGGGTAGGGTGCCGATTCCTGCGTGTGGTTATCACCAGGCTGTCTCCTCACATTCCTGTTGCTTGTTCTTCCTTGACTTATTCCCACCAAAGGCCTGATGGCCACTCTCCCCACTGGGAGGAGCCATGGGGACCAGGCCTTTTCCCCAGGGACTGTGCCAGCAGCTCTTGGTCGAAGCACTGTTGCTCTAAGCTAGTTCTGGGACCTCCAGGCCCCCTTCCCTCAGCACACCTCTGGGGAAGGATGGCACTGTATTACGCCAACAATGAACGGAGACCACCTCATTGCAGTGCCCTGCAGCCTGGGTGCTGTGCCCTTGGCCAGGTCTGCCTTCTTCCCCGCCTCCACGGTGCCTGGCCTCGCTGGTGGCCCAGGAGGCATGTAGGGGCTTTGGCCCTCACTGCCTGCCCTGGGGCGGGACTCCTTGCTCTGGAGGGAGAGGTGGCTCCTGCCTGTGTAGCCCCTGGCAGTCCCCTTCCTCATGTGCCTGCTGCCCTGGGGCTGGGTCACCGACTCCAGGGCCTTTCAGGGGCCAGGATGCACCAGCGGGCTGGGGTACCTGAGGGGTGGCTCCTTTGGGCTGCCTGGTGTCAGGAGACTCCGGTGGTGGGGACTACCGTGGGAATGTGCCCAGTGTCGCGGGATCTTTCCATTTTTCAAAAGAAGCTAGAAATCCAAATATAATTAACTAATCAATTAATTAATTAATAAATAGTGACTTTCAGTGTAACATTTCATTAATCCTGAAATCCATCATATTTTTTCCTTTTCTCTCTGTCTCTGTCTGTCTGTCTGTCTGTCTGTCTCTCTCTCTCTCTCTCTCACACACACACACACACACACACACACACACACACACACACAGAAACACACATACAATACTAGTAATCATTGGAGGTAGCCAAGTCCAGTTTCTCCACATTCTTGACAATACTTATTATTTTCTGTGTTTTTTTTAAATTAGTAACCAAGGTCCTGGCCTGGTATCTCATTTGGTTAGAGAATTTTCCAGATACGCCAAGACTGTGGGTTTGATTCTGGTCAAGGCACATATATGAATCAACCAATAAATGCATAAATAAGTGGAACAACAAATCAATGTTTCTCTACTCTCTCCCCTTCCTGAAAGATCAGACAGAGGGCGAAAAAAACCAGGACTACAGGCTTTATTAGAGGAGAAGGACCCTGCCGGGCTGTCTCGCAAGGGGAGAACAGCAACACGTGCAGAGGGGAACACGCCTTTGAGGGGAGGAATGGGAAGGAATGGGGGCTTAGTGTACTCGGCACGCGCTGATTGGCGGCTTAATGTATGGTCCATATAAGGCACATAGTTAGTCACTCAGGTCCTTAGGGACAAGGGCTTAGGGTATTTGGCAGGTGCTGTTTGGTGGTTCAATGTATAGTCCATATAAGGTGCCTGGTTAGGTACTCCGGTATGTCCAGGCTGCAGGTGCAGGTTACGTCATACTCAGCCCACCAGTTGGGGGAAGGGAGGATCTATCACCTCCCTCCCTTCCTCTCTCTTTCTTAACTCAATAAAAAAATTTAAAAATTAGTAGCCATCCTAAAAGGTGTGAAGTGGTATCTCATTGCAATTTTGATTTGCATTTCCCTAGTGATTAGTGATGTTGAGCATCTTTTCATGTGCTTATTGGCCATTTGTATATCTGCTCTGTATAAATGTCTATTCAAATCCTCTGTTCATTTTTAAATTGAGTTTTGTTGTTGTTGAGTTGTAGGAGTTCCTTATATATTCTGGATATTAAATCCTCATCAGACATACGGTTTGCAAATATTTTTTAAAATATATTTTTATTGATTTCAGAGAGGAAGGGAGAGGGAGAGATAGAAACATAAATGATGAGAGAGAATCATTCTTTAGCTGCCTCCTGCATGCCCTCCCCTTCCCACTGCAGCCTCGGGTGCTGTGCCCACAACCTGGTCATGTGCCCTGACCTGGAATTGAACCATGACCTCCTGGTTTATAGGTCAACACTCAATCACTGAGCCATGCCAGTCAGGCTGCAAATATTTTTTTGCTGACTGTTTTTTTATGTGCCAAATACTGTTCAAAATGTTGATAATACATAGGAGGCCTCTACTCTTGTGGAATTTACATTCACTTGGGTAGAGGCAGAAGGGAAACAATAAAACAAACAAATAAGGTATTTTGAGATAGTGAGAAATGATATAAAGAAAATAAAACAGCCGAAACCGGTTTGGCTCAGTGGATAGAGCGTCGGCCTGTGGACTCAAGGGTCCCAGGTTCGATTCCAGTCAAGGGCATGTGCCTTGGTTGCGGGCACATCCCCAGTAGGGGGTGTGCAAGAGGCAGCTGATCGATGTTTCTCTCTCATCGATGTTTCTAACTCTCTATCCCTCTCTCTTCCTCTCTGTAAAAAAATCAATAAAATATATATTTAAAAAAAAGAAAAGAAAAGAAAACAGCGTGGCCAGTGTGGCTCAGCGGTTGAGCGTCGACCAGAAACCAAGAGGTCGCCAGTTCAATTCCCGGTCAGGGCACATGCCCAGGTTGGGGGCTTGATTCCCAACAGGGGCCATGCAGGAGGCATCTGACCGATGGTGTTCTTCTCTCATTAATGTTTTTATCTCTTTATTCCTCTCCCTTCCTCTCTCTCTAAAAACCAATAAAAACATTTAAAAAAATAAAACAGGGTGATGATAAAATGTAGATGATTGGTAGATGGAGGGAGTCTACTTATATAGGGTAGTCAGCTAAGATCTTTTTCTTAGAAACTGATTTTTGAGCTGATGAGAATCCCTGAGAAGGATCCATCCCAGGCTGAGGGCACAATCAGTGTGAAGTCTATAAAGTGGGGATGAAAGTTGTGATCAAGGATACATAAACCACAAAAGGGCCAGATGAGTAGGTCTCACAGGCCAAGGTAAAGAGTGTGGATTTTACCTTAAGTGTAGGAAACATTGGCCAGTTTCAAGCAGAGGAGTCGTAAGATCTCACTAATATTTTGAAAATATCACTTTGGCTGATCTGTGAAGAATGGATTACATAGTTGAGGGAGATGAAAAGAAGGTTCCATTGAATATTCTTTTTTCAGAATTCCAATGAGTGTTCTTTTACGCCATCCTCAGGTAGTTGTCCCTTCATGCTGCTGGAGTCTCCTGCGTTTCTGCATCTGTGTGACAGTAGCATTAAGGTCTTCCGTAATAGAATGGGTTTTGGTCACCTCTAGCAACTTCCTCCATTTCTGTATTATTCAGTGCGTGCTAGGTTATGTGTGATAACTAACCATAGCAATCTCAGTGTCTTTTTTTTTTTTTTAAATATATTTTATCGGTTTTTTACAGAGAGGAAGAGAGAGGGACAGAGAGTCAGAAACATTGATGAGAGAGAAACATCGATCAGCTGCCTCCCGCACACCCCCCACCGGGGATGTGCCCGCAACCAAGGCACATGCCCTTGACTGGAATCGAACCTGGGACCCTTGAGTCCGCAGGCCGACGCTCTATCCACTGAGCCAAACCAGCTTTGGCGCAATCTCAGTGTCTTAAAACAACCTAAGTTGCCCTAGACGATTTGGCTCAGTGGATAGAGCATCGGCCTGCAGATTGAAGGGTTCCAGGTTCGATTCCGGCCAAGGGCACATGCCCAGGTTGCAGGCTCAATCCCTAGTAGGGGGTGTGCAGGAGGCAGCCAATCAATGATTCTCTCTCATCATTGATGTTTCTATCTCTCTCTCCCTCTTCCCTCCTCTCTGAAATCAATAAAAAATATATTTAAAAAACAAAAACCCCTGTTATTTCTTTTTTTAAAAAATATATTTTTTATTGATTTCAGAGAGGAAGGAAGAGGGAGAGAGAGATAGAAACATCAATGATGAGAGAGAATCATTGATTGGCTGCCTCCTGCACACCCCCCACTGGGGATTGAGCCTGCAACCCGGGCATGTGCCCTTGACTGGAATTGAACCTGGGAACCATGCTGACGCTCTATCCACTGAGCCAAACCAGCTAGGGCCCTAAGTTATTTCTTGCTTATGATATATATTCAGAGCTAGTTGGCTTAGATTGTCTGCTCCATTTCATCTATATTATGGGACAAGGGCTGATGGAGTAACCACTGAACCATTGCTTGTAGCTGTGGCAGAAGGAAAGAGAAAATGGTTGAATCGTGCACTGGCATTAAAATTTCTTCCCAGAAGTGATACATGTCACTTTCAGTCACATTTCATTGCCAAAGCAAGTCATATGGGTCACTCCTAATTTCAAGGGAGCAAGGAAGAACAATTATATCATGTTCCTGAAGATTAGGAGAACCAGCAATATTTGAGAATAGCATAAATGTCTATAACCACTTCCAAGATCATTACAAATACTCTTTAGTATTCAGTAAAACATGTCCAAAACTCCTAGCCTTTATAACTTCCTATAACATGTATTTAGATATATTTGCTTATGTTAAACGATTTTTTTCACTTATCCTTACCAAGAGCATTCACAGTGTAGGACATTACAAATCTTGTATAGTATATTGTAAAAACAGTATAGATGGCAAATTTTATATTCTGAAATCAACTTTAACATGCTATGGTCATTATAATGAAAAAGTTATATTTGTAGGGCCTCATAGAGGTAAAGGTTGACTAATGCAATGGTAGAAGAAATGGAAAGTAGGGGTTGGATTGAAAAGATACTTAAGTATTAGAAGTAACAGAACTTTGTAACCAATTGAATGTGGAAAATAGATGAGACAGAGCAATTAAGGATAATAGAGGTTTCTTAGGCTGGAAACTTATTGGAATGGTGGTGTCACTGTTTAAGGGAATACAGTAGTAGCTAGTGTGGGGGTGTAGGAAGAGATAATTAATTTGACTTTGGAAATACTGAATTTCAGATGTGTATGGGAAACTCATTTAGCTAAACCTTCCCTTTGTTAGGAGTTAATGATGAAGCTAGGAGGAAAAGGAACCACTGGAAGGAGACTGGAAAAGGAGCATGTAAAACACTATGTTATTTAAGTGAAAGGAAGAGTGAGTTTTGAGGGTATCTTTATTCTGGGGCATATAGATATATACCATTTTAACCTCCCTGAAGTGCCCCCTTCACCCTGTAAGCATCTCTGTATCATTGCTATTTTACTTCAATAATGTCTATAGTTCAGCATTTTAATGTTAACAGGGGAAAAAAAACTTGAAATGAAGGCAGGAGATAATGTAACAATTTGTACCAACAGATTGGCAACAGTCACCAAGGAGTCTAAAAGAGATCTGCAGGCTAAGAATCTGTTAGTGTATCTCTAGCACTGTCTAGGGGAGAAAGAGAATAGCGGAGAAAAAAGGATTCAAGAATCTGTTATATTGGATAGAGAACAGGATGCTGGTTAGAATACAATCTTTGCCACTAAGTAGTATTCATATTTATAGAGTGCCTCCTATTTGCCAGGGACTGTTACAGGTATTCCAAATTTTTTATCTCAGAATCACCATGATAATCCAAAAACTAAGTATTATTGGCCCTAATTTATAGTTCAAGGAACTGAGCCTCAAAAAGTTCAAAACCCATTCAAAGTGAGAGAACTGCAAGTTCACCCAGGTGGGTCTGACTTCAAGGCCTGGGCTCTTTCCACTGTAGTGAATAGACCCCCAAAGCTAGTTGTGCATCAGTTGCCTGGAAAATATGTTAAAACACATTTTCCAGCTTCCCATTCAAGATTGTCTCACAAGATGATAATATTAGTACAGTACTCTTCTCTCAGGGCTGTTGTTAGAATTAAAAAATTATATATATTTTTATTGAGAGGCAGTCAATCAGTGAGAGAATCATTGATCTGCTGCCTCCTACACGCCCCCTACTGGGGATGGAGCCCGTAACCCAGGCGTGCACCTTGAAGGAGAATGGATTTCTTGGTTCATAGGAGGATGCTCAACCACTGAGCCACGCTGGCCAGGCTGTTAGGATTTCAAACAATAAAGTATATTGAAGTGTTTTATAAATTTTAAGTGTAACATAGAAATAGTTTTATTATGTGATCATCTAATTCCCTTTCTTTTATTTTTGTATAATTTTTATTTATTTAATTATTATATGTTAATTGAGGTAACATTGGTTAGTAACATTATAGAATTTTAAAGTGTACATTACAATTCAATATCTGTATAGCATGTATACATCTAAACTAGATTCCATTCGTTACCATACATTTGATCCCCTTTTATACACTTTGCCCTTGCTATACTCCCCTTTCCCCTCCTGCTCTGGTAACTATCAATCTGTTGTCTGTATATATGAGTTTTGTTTGTTCATTTGTTTCTTTTTTGTTTTATAGTCCACTTATAAATGAAGTCATATGTTTTTTGTCTTTTTTCATCTGACTTATTCACTTAGCATAATACCCTCAAGGTCCATCTATGTTGTGGTAAATGGCAATATTTCATCTTTTTCTTCTTAAATTTTTATTTGCTTATTGATTATTTATTTATTTACTTATTTTTAAATATATATATTTTTATTGATTTCAGAGAGGAAAGGAGAGGGAGAGATAGATGAAAACATCAATGATGAGAGAGAATCATTGATCGGCTGCCTCCTGCATACTCCCTACTGGGGATTGAGCCTGCAACCTGGGCATGTGTCCTTGACCTGGAATCGCACCCGGGACCCTTCAGTCCCTTCAGTCTCCTGGAGATGTTCTAACCACTGGCCAGAACTACATATACATCTTCTTTATCCAGTCATCCCTTGATGGACACTTGGGTTTCTTCCATATCTGGGCTATTGTAAATATTGTTGCAATGAACATAGGGGTGCATATATCTTTTCAAATTAGTGTTTTCATATTCTTTGGATAAAACCTGGAAGCCTAATTCCCTTTGTTTTTATTTTCTAGTCACTAAGTAATTTTCTGATAATTAGGCTTTCAAGTACCCAGAAACCAGAAAAGGGGGCCCAAAATTATGTTTCAGCTTGGTAACCATGTTATAAATTAATGTATTTAATTTTTTGTATATAAATCATTGCTCTTATGAGTCCCCAAGCTTGATCATCCCTTTATGAACTGAAAAAACAGTTTTGAAATCAGCAAAACTGAGGAATGAAGTTCAAAGCAGAAGAGGTATACATTGTTTTAATTGGGGCCTTCATGGGAGTAGCATATTAAGTTTTGACGGGAAGGTCGGTTTGTGAATAGGTTACAAACTTAACTCGTTTTGATGTAAGACCATCTTTTCTTAATGATAGTAGATGGTGTTTATCTCGGTTCCAATATACCATAGCTAGTATTAGCTTGAGTCAGAAAATGTAATAGGGCTACATTTGTAGCCCCTTTAAAATGTCTCCTGCACCTCCCCATTTTCCCCCTCATTTCCCTCAACAAGAATAGTAAGTTTTTTTTGTTTGTTTTGATTTGTTTTGTTTTAGAGAATTAGGAAGAGTATTTAAGCCAAAATGATGACAACTAGGAGGAACAAGATCGCAAATGCTTTTTCCAAGAAAGGTCTGGTCTGCCCCAAGAGAAATTCTAGGTGTTATTTCCTCTCCCAAGTGGGGTTTGAAGTTGTATGTAAATTAGCATTGTTTTCCACTGACCGTGAAAGGCTGATAGTTTACTTGTAGGCAAATACCCTTGCAGTTTTTTTTTTTCTTTTTTCTTTTTTTAATCCTCACCCCAGCCCTAGCCAGTTTGGCTCCCTGGACAGAGCGTCAGCCTGCGGACTGAAGGGTCCCAGGTTCGATTCTGGTTAAGGGCACATGCCGGGTTGTGGGCTTGATACCCCGTGGGGGGCGTGCAGGAGGCAGCCGGTCAATGATTGTCTTTCATCACTGTTGTTTCTATCTCTCTCTCCCTCTCTGAAATCAATAAAAAAAATATTTAATCCTCACCCCAGGACACGTATTTATTGATTTGATAAAGAGAGAAAGGGAGAGGGGGAGAGAAACATCCGTAGCCTCCCCTACCGGGGTTCGAACCCGCAACCTTGGCATAGGTCCCGGCTGGGAATCCAATCCGCGACCCTTCCGCGTAAGGGACGACGCTCCAAGTGAGCCACACCTGGCAGGACCCCTAGCTGTTTTTTTTGCTTTTGTTTTTGCAATAGTCACAAAGGCACTCAGCAGGCACTAACTAAATGCATGCTCCTTGAAGGAAGCCGTTAAGCGTTTCCCTAGACCACACAGATCAAACAAGTGGGGGAAGGGGGACTGAAAGTGCCTATTATATCCAGTTACACTCCCACAACTGCTCAAACCGCCTTATTCCGAGCCCGAAGACCGGCTTTCAAGGGTACTTGAAAGGAATGCCCGAGAGGTGAGAGCCAGGAAATCGGGAGAGGTGCCTTTCCCGGCATGCTCTGCAGCACACCGAGGGGCGCCAGACGTATCCCGGCGTGCATCGGGGAGCGCCCAAGGGCGATGGTTCTCGGCTCCTGGAGGGGCACGCGAAGTTAACCCGGTAGGTGTGAGCTCTCTTAGTTTTGAGACCCCGCTTTCTGGTTTCCACTTTATGAAGACAACCCCGTAACGGCAGAAATGGAGGTCCCCTGACTGGTCTCCCTTTCCGCGTGCGAACGACTTTCGGCGCCTCTTGGAGCACCGTGCCAGGTGATTAGCGGTTAGGGGCTGGCCTGAGCCGAGCACGTGATCAAAGCTGGCAGCCAATGACTAGTCGGGGGGTCCAGCAGCGCGAGGATTCCCGGACCCGTGAGCGGAGCGGCGCGTGGGCCCGCTGCGGTCGGCCCCGGCAGGTACGCGCAGGCGCCCTGGTTGCCACGCGCTCCGTCTTTCCCCACGCGCCCAGTGGCGTGGACTTGGCGCGAGGTGTTAAAGAGTCTGTTCGGGTGTTTTTGTGGGTAAGGGTGAGGAGAGGGTTGGGGGGCAGTGGCGTCACGTGGACGCGACAGCCAATCTCAGGCCGAGGCGCACCCACGGCTTTCCCCGGCGCCCCGGGGTGCGACGTGTTCAGTGAGGTTCGGCGCAGCCCTGACGGCTAGGGCTCTCTTTCGAAGCGCGTGTGCGGTTCCTAAAGTCTGGCCGCTGGTTTTCGCGGCGGCCAACACCCCTGTGAGCACGGACGACAAGTTCTCGGCAAAATGGCTGCTGGAAAGAATCGCCGAGCAGGGGGAGCGCTGGGGCCGCGTGAAGGTCACATGACGAGGTTGGCAGCGCGTGCTGCTGGCGCGGGGACGGGGGTGGAGGGGAGAGGGGAGAGGGGAGAGGGGAGAGGCGTAACCAGTCACGTGCCGTCGACTGCGGCGTCCTGTGGTTTTTCAGCGCCTTTGCTGCGGCGAGACTGCCCGCTTTTACTCCTCCCCCTCGAAGCGTGTCAAGCCTTGCGGAGAACCGGTGTGGTGTGGTGGAATAAGCCGAGGTCTGGGAATTAGGGACCTGGAGTCTAAACCTTGGCTGCTTTGGTAGTTAGCTAGTCTTGTTGCCACTCCTGGTCTCCGTTTTCTCATTTATATTTTAGCTCTGCATAGATTATTTTTTTAAGGTCCTTCGTTTGGTATATGACCTCCGCCTAATTCCAGTGTCGAAGGAATTAACAGCAGATTATTCATTATTATGAGACAATTCCATCTCCCCACAAGAAGAAACCCACAACAGCCCCCCACCCCCACCCCCAACATTACAGTGATGTAGGAAACTTGGTGGAGGTAATTAGTATATTCTAGCACGTCTGTCCATATTATCACTAGCATTTATACTTTGTAACTGCCCACTTTCTTATTTGAAAACGGTTCTTTTACACATAGAGCTCCTGTGTGTTTCCTGGAAAGGAATCAAGATTAGTATTGTTAATAACTGTGGAGATGGGGAAACACAAATACTTAGAAGGGACTTGCTAATGGCCCGTTCACTACTCCTAGCTCCAGCTTTTCATTTTACCCAAGATCAAGGCCTTTAGTGAAACGAAGCAGGCATACATTATGCATTTTTCATATCACTCCTTAGGTTTTATGCTACCCTTTGATGTATCTTAAAGAGGTTTTTAATTTTTTGGGAGCACAAATCTAGAAAACATTTATTGAGTAATCATAATAATAGTTTTCACTTTTTAATTTTTATTTTTTTAGTTTTCACTTAAAATATATTTTGATTGATTTCAGAGAGGAAGGGAGAAGGAGATGGAAACATCAATGATGAGAGAGAATCATTGATTGGCTGCCTCCTGTGCTCCCATGGGGAATTGAACTGTGACTTCCTGATTCATAGGTGGACACTCAACCACTGAGCCATGCTGGCCAGGCAATAGTTTTCTCTTTTGAGCAATTATAATAATAGTTAACATCTTTCTAGCATAGTACTTTATTTTGTTTTAAAAACATATTTTTATTTATTCCAGAGAGGAAGGGAGAGAGAGAGAGAGAAACACCAGTGATGAGAGAGAATCATTGATCGACTGCCTTTACTAGTACAGTCAAGATTGGAAAACAACCCATTTTTTAAAGTAGTAAATTTCTGACCACATTTTATATTTAAATATTTATTCACCTGAATTTTGTTTTATTTACATTTTAAGGTACAATCCCTGTATTTTTTCAAATGGTTAGCTGATTGTTCTATAAAAACTAAAAATGAGTAAATGAAAAAGAAAGAAAGTGTTATATAATTTTGAAATTCTTTCTCAACTATTATGAAACACCACTTTTCTAGTACTAAATAGCCCTGTATAGCCCTGGCCCGTGTGGTTCAGTTGGTTGAGCTTCCTCTTGGATACTGGAGGATCACTAGTATGATTGGGTGCCTGAGGGAGGCAACCAATCAGCGATGTTTCTACCCCCCCCCCCCACACACACACCTTTCCTACCTCTCTCTTTAAAATCAATACAAATATTTTTAAAATAAATAGCCTTATATATTTCTAAATTTACGATCTGTTCCACTGCTCTGTCTCCTCTAGAGTTATTACTTAATCACAGCTTTATTTGTATATTCACTAGTAACTCCCTCCCTCACTTCTCTTCCAAAAATTTTCCTACTTCACAGTTTTGTTCCTCCAAATGAACTTTAGAATCATTTTGTCAAGTTTTCAAAAGGAATGCTGGTTGGAATTCTGTAAAATTATCAGCCATATGACCTTATGCAAATTACTTAATCTCTCTGTTGCTATTTCCCTCATTGGTAAATAGAGATAATAGTACTTACTTCATAAGTTTGGTATGAGAACTAAATGAATTAAGACATATTTAGGGGACTCTTTCCCCCTCCCCACCTGGGAATCTGTGCTATGAGATTCTTTCCCTTTCCCCACGTGGGAATCTGTACTTGTTCTTCAATAAATTTCCACCTTTGCTTTAAAAATAAAAAAGATATATATGTAAAGTACTGTGCTAGAGTCCTAGCCGGTTTGGCTCAGTGGATAAGCGTTGGCCTGCGGACTGAAGGGTCCTGGGTTCGATTCTGGTCAAGGGCACATGCTCGGGTTGTGGGTTCTATCCCCAGTAGGGACAGGCTGGATCCCTAGTAGAGGTAGGCTTGATCCCCTATATAAATATGATAGATTAGGGGTGTGCAGGAGGCAGCCGATTGATGGTATTTCTTTCTCATAAATGTTTCTATCTCTCTATCCCTCTCCCTAAAAATCAATACAAACATTAAAAAAAGTAAACTAATAGTGAAGTCTAGAATGGTATACATCAAATATGAACTACCAGTGATTTTTTTTGAGTGGTAGGATTTTTGGATGAATTAATTTTTAATTTTTTTGGATGAATTTAAATAAAGAAAATAAACTTTATATTTTAGAACAGTTCAGACTTATAGAAAAATTGCAAAAATGTTAGTTCCCATATACCCAACACCCAGTTTTCCCTATTAATAATATTAGCATGTATATGTGTCAACTTTTAGTAATCCTGTCCCCTTGAGATCCTCTTAGCTATGATAGTTGCTTAGATTTTCCTTGATTTTGATAGTTTTGAGGAATACTGGCCAGGTATTTTGTAGAGTGTCCCTTAGTTGGGATTTGATGTTGGTTTTTTTTTGTGATTAGACTGGGGTTAGAGTACATACTATCAACATGTCTCTCTTGATTGTGACCTTGATCATTGCCTCTGAATTTTATTTTAAATGTTTGCTCTATAGTTTCTAGTTTTTAATAATTGGTGTTAACTTATAATATAAAAGTATTGTAATATTCTGGGTATGTCTGTCCATCCTTTATCAATAGCTTTTATAATAAGCAGTATATTGATAAGCCTGCTAACACAGAGGATAATGGAAGTTATAGTCAAAGAAAAACAACTGACCAAATTGCTGGAAGGGCTAATTATAGAAAGGAATTAAAGGCATTAGTGCAGTATAGCTTGTTTTAATAGTCTTTTCAAAAAAGTATATTTTTGCCCTAACCGGTTTGGCTCAGTGAATAGAGCGTCGGCCTGCAGACTCAAGGGTCCCAGGTTCGATTCCGGTCAAGGGCATGTAACCTGGTTGCAGGCACATCCCCAATAGGGGGTGTGCAGGAGGCAGCTGGTCAGCGTTTCTCTCTCATCAATGTTTCTGGCTCTCTATCCCTCTCCCTTCCTCTCTGTAAAAAAATCAATAATATATATATATTTTATTGATTTTTTTACAGAGAGGAAGGGAGAGGGGTAGAGAGTTAGAAACATCGATCAGCTGCCTCCTGCACACCTCCTACTGGGAATGTGCCCGCAACCAAGATACATGCCCTTGACCGGAATCGAACCTGGGACCCTTGAGTCCGCAGGCCGACGCTCTATCCACTGAGCCAAACCGGATAGGGCAAAATATATATATTTTTTAAAAGTATATTTTTATTGATGTCAGAGAGGAAGCGGAGGGGGAGGGGGAGAGAGAGGGAGAGAGAAAAAAACATTGATCGGCTGCCTCCTGCATGCCCCACACTGGGATCAAGCCAGCTACCCAGGCATGTGCCCTGACCGGGAATCGAACCGTGACTTCCTGGTTCCTAGGTCAGGTTCCTAGGTCAATGCTCAACCACTGAGCCACACCAGCTGTGCTGTTTTAATAGTCTTTGAAGTGTTTTAGAACTCTGTTCTAGGAAGAACAGCCTGGTAATCGTGAATTAGATCTAAATTCAAAGGTGGGAAAGGAATTATTCAATTATGCATAACAGGATGAGAATATAAATAAGATAGATTAGACTAATTAGGTTAATTTATTCATTCAGAATTCAGCCCTACTGTATGCCAGGTATTATACCAGATCTAGGGATTGAGCAGTGAATAAGACAGTCTCTATTCTCTTGGAATTTATAGTCTAATGGATAGACAGTAAGCTAATAAACAAATATGATTTCAGATATTGTCAAAATGCTGTGAAGAAAATAGCACAAGAGAACAGAATGTGGTGGTGGTGGGTTTGGTGGTTCTTTTAGATAAGTTGTTAGGTAAGGCTCCTCAAAGGTAACATTTGAGCATAAAGAGACCTGAGTGGTAAGGAGGGAGCCACACTAATATGTGGACCCCTTCAAGCAGTGGGAGTTCTAATGCAAAGACTCAGGTGAAAATTAGTTTGGGATTTTCAAGGAAGTGCAAGAAGGCTAGTGTGCTAGAGTGTGGAAATTGTTGGGGTATTAATTGGTGGTGATGGTAGGACATGATATTGGGAAGTTGCTGGGTCTCAGATGGTATAGAGCCTTGCAGACCAGAAAGGCACTTATTTTAAGTGTGATGGGATCCATTGGACAGTTTTATGAAGAAAAATGATAAAGCCCTAGCCAGTGTTTCTCAGTGGTTAGTGTTGCCCTTGCACCAAAGGGTCACAGGTTCAATCCTGGCTCCTGTCTGGCCGAGTTTGGGAGGCAACCAATCAATGTGTTTCTCTCACATGGATGCTTCTCTCTCTTTCTCTCTCCCCTCCCCCCTCCCCTCTCCCTCTCTCCCTCCCCCTTTCCCCCTCCTCCCTTCCCCTCCCTCTCCCTCTCCCTCCCCTTTCTCTCCCTCCCCCGCTTCTCCAGACTCCCTTCCTCCTCCCTTCCACTCTAACAATCAATGGGAAAAATATCCTCCTGTGAGGATTAACAAAAAACAAAAGAAAAGAAAAGAAAAAAAAATGATACAATCTAACTGATGTTTTAAAAGGTCATTGACTAAAAAAAAAAATAAATAAAAAATAAAAATAAAAGGTCATTGACTGCTTTATAGGCCAGAGGGCAGCAGGAGATCATTTAGGAAGTTGTTGGAATGATATGAAATATGGTGGCTTACACAGGGGAGCAAACATGGAGGGGGTCAGATTCAGAATATACTTTGAAGGTAGAATGTGCAGATAGATTAGTTATGGGAAGGATAGAGGAAGAGGAATCAAAGATGATTTTAACGTTTTTAACTAGGGCAACTGGTGCCATGTAAACAGAGATGGAAAACTGGAAGGAGCTAGTCTGGAGTTTAAAATGAAGAGGTTAGTCCAATATGTTGAGTTTGAGATGCTCACTAGATATTCAGGAATAGCCATTGTGTAGGGCAGTGATGGGCAACCTTTTGAGCTTGGTGTGTCAAACTTAGCCAAAAAACTGAGCATAACTCGGGTAGTGTGTCACTTTGAGGAAAAAACATTATTTCACGATATTTATAGTTTAAATAACATAAATGTATAATTGTTATATATAATTGTATTTAATAAACCAAAAACTAAATATTTAACTTATCTGCTTAGTGACTTCTTTGTTCATCCGTCAGTCGGTTTCTTTTGTTGGTCTTGATATTATTTAGCTTGTGTGGGGTGCCGTGAACTAAGATAAGTGAGGGGGAGGGGGAATTCTTTAACTAACCTGCCTATTAGTGACTTTTTTGTTGCTGAATTTCATTGGCTAAATCTTCAATTGAAGGTTGGTATTTTGTACACTTCAGGCCCAAACAAGCGCTACTAACTTCATCTGTCAATCTGTTTCTTTTGTTGGTTTTGATATTATTTAACGCTGAGAATAAGGCCTCACAAAAGTATGTAGAGGGAAAAATTGTGAGTAAAGCCATTGCTATATTTTTCAGGGTGCTAAAAGTGTCTGGTAGTTGGTTCCAGGCACTCCAAATTTCCTGTTCGTAGTGGCACTCTTGATTCTCCAAGCGGCACCTTTCCAGATTCTCAAGTCGACAAACACCTGAGCCCAGATACTGTCTTGAAATTCTGCAAGTTGCATCTCCAAATCATCAATTTGCATCCATTGGAAACCATTTAATTCCAAACTACTGTAGACTACTACATCAGGATACTTAATTATTTTCATGGGCTGTTCTAGACTTCTAAATTGACTAAATCTATCACTAAACTGGTCAAGTAACGAGTCTAAAACATGCTGGTACTTCATATGCAAGAGTTCCATTTCATTTTGTACAGCTGCACTGGCCTTCTCAAAATACTTTGTTACTCGAGGAAAATACTTACAAGGTTTAGTTTCTACATCTCGCTTGAAAATTTTAACTTTACTTTCAAAAGCTTTTATGTATCCAAACATAACGTCAAAACTTTTGCCAAAACCTTGTAACTTTAAGTTCAGTTCATTAATATGAACAGAGAGATCTGTAAAAAACATCAGGGTGTTGACCCACTTATCATTATTAAGCTGAGGAAAGTTTCCCAGATCCTTATCGTCAAGAAATACCTTAATTTCTTCAAAGCACTCCACAAAGCGCTCAAGAACTTTGCCTCGGCTCAGCCATCTTACATTATTGTACATCAGCAGTCCACTGTAGGTGGAATCAACCTCCAGTAAAAGTGCCGAAAATTCTCGCTTGTGAAGGGGGCGAGCAGCTATTAAATTAACTATTTTTGTAACAACTGACATTAAGTCGTTTAAGTCGGTGAATCCTGCCTTGGCACATAAAGCCTCCTGATGGATAATACAATGAAAAGGCACAATCGGATGTCCAATAGCTTCTGTAAACAATTTGACAAATCCGACTTTTCCCCCCACCATATTTGGTGCCCCATCTGTCATCACTGACACACCTTTAGAGATATCAATGCTTAGGTCACGAAATGTTTGTATAACAACCTTACATATTTCGCTTCCTGATTTACTTGTTGACACTGATACTAACTTTATCAACTCTTCTCTCATTGTGAGACCATCAGAATATCGACCAATAATGGCCAACTGAGCATGTGATGTGACATCAGTAGTTTCATCAAGAGAGATCGAAAAATATTTACACTTCCTTATGTCTCTCTTTAATTGATGTTGTACGTTTGTGTTCAGTCTCATTATTCGGTCTTTTATGATATTTCTACTGAGTGGTAACTCAGATATTCTCTTAATAATTGCATCTTTATTCTGCATATCGTGAAATAGAACTGGTGCACATCTTAGGAGAGTTTCTTTAATAAATTCTCCCTCACTGAGCGCTTTTCCATGCTGAGGTATAGCGTGAGCAATGCTCAAACTTGCAGATGTTAAATTTGTAGAGCCTTTCATAAATTTAAGGATGGAATTAGATTGGCTCTTATAAAGGAGTAGCTGCCTGGAAATGTATTCCTTCCTTTCATCCTCACTTTTTTCCAAGAGCTGGGAATGATTAGTTTCAAATGTCTATTTATATTCCACGTTCTGCTTACTACCGTTTCAGTACATAGAACACAAAATGATCTGCCATTTTTTTCTATAAAGCCATACATCTTGGTCCATGTCTCTTGAAAGGGTCGGCCACTGCTACTACCACTTCCTTTATTTAACCTTAGTTTTTTATTTTTTGGGTTCTCCATCAGGGGGGCAGTGACAGAAGATAGAATTATAGATAGCTTGTTAGGCCTGCAGGCAATTAGGGGTTAACTAGCCTAACTAACCACAAAATGGTGCATATAACTGTCTTTTAGGAAAGGGCAGGGTTAATAAGCAGAAATAGGGGTTAATAAGGATGCACAACAGTAATAGTGGTGAAATGGAGTCTGCACTATGGAGCAAGATGGTGTTCCTTATGTGAATTAAAATGGCTGCCGCTATTTCTAATGGCGGGAAACGGCACCCATAGCACGCCACAAACCCTCGCCTCTCCCAGCCTCCCCCTCACTTATCTCAGTAATGATGGATTAGAAATCCATGACACCCCAGAACAGTAGATAATGGTTGCTGTGGTTAACTGTTATTTGGTTACTGGTAATGGCAGGGCCCCCAGAGATGCGTCCCCCGCTGCGTTCCGCTGCTCCCTGCTCTGCCGGTGGAAGTGAGGGCAAAGATCCCGGCTTAACCGGAAGTCCCAGAACTAGACGCTCTGTGCCGGACTTCTGTTGTTTTGGCCTACAGACCTCTGGCACAGAGTGTCTAATAGGGGAGGATGAAACATTTGCGACTAGAGTCTTGGAGTTTAACTCTAAGTTAGACTCCAAGACTCTAGTCGCAAATGTTTCATCCTCAGGAGCAGCAAATGTTTCATCCTCGGCATGCGGCTGCCTCAGCTGCCACGTGTCATCAGAAATGGCTACGCGTGTCAGTGCTGACACGCGTGTCATAGGTTCGCCATCACTGGTGTAGGGAGTTGACTGTTCAAATCTGGAGCCCAGAGTCAAAGTCATGGCTGTGAATATACATTTGGGATGTCATCAGTACATAGATGGTGTTGAAATACATGAATCTGGTGAGATCAGCCAGGGAATAGTGAAGAGGGCCAATGACTGAGCCTTGAGATGCAGTTGAAAGCAAGGACAGAGGAATAGGTTACACTTAGATTTCTTTTGTGTCTGCATCAGCACAGTCAATATGGTATAATATTAAATAATGCCTTTGAGATGATTGTAATGTAACCTAGGTTCTTCCTGTTATGTGAACTGATTCTTCAGGTTTTTGTCATGTATTGCTTGAAGATTTCCACTTTGTCTCCATTACCTAGGGCAGTGGTCGGCAAACTGCGGCTCGCGAGCCACATGCAGCTCTTTGGTCCCTTGAGTGTGGCTCTTCCACAAAATACCACGTACCCTAATTAAGTTAATGACAATGTACCTACCTATATAGTTTAAGTTTAAAAAATTTGGCTCTCAAAAGAAATTTCAATCGTTGTACTGTTGATATTTGGCTCTGTTGACTAATGAGTTTGCCGACCACTGACCTAGGGGCATAAACTACAAATTTCATAGCTTAGCATACCAGACCCATCAGGGTCTGACTCTACCCTACCTTTTTCCTTTTTTCCTCTCTCCTCTTTAACACTCCTGCCATGCCAAATATGCTCTATCCTCTGTTTACCTATAATACTCTTTCCCCCCCTCTTTTAAAAAAAATCTATTTTTATTGATTTCAGAGAGTAAGGGAAGAGATAGAAACATCAATGATGAGAGAGAATCATTGATTGGATGCTTCCTACACACCCCACTGAGGATCGAGCAGGCATCCTGGACATGTGCCCTGACTGGAATTGAACTGCGACCTCCTGGTTCACAGTTTAACGCTCAACCACTGAGCAACACCTGCTGGGTATCTTTCTCCTCCTCTTTGCCTCAAACCCCTACTGAGTCTTCAATGTCCAGCTTAAATTTGCTATGTAATTTCCCTAGATTTCCACAGATAGAAGTTGGCTCCTCACTGCATGGTACTTCCTCAGCTCTATTGTTTTGTGCTTTACAGCAGTACAGAATCAGTTGATATTTTCAGTTTTTTTTATTCATTTGTTTCCCCAGTATTTGGCATGTGTGTGTGTATGAATATGAGTTTAAAAGTACAGTTGACTTTCTATTTGTTGATTAGATGCTCAATCATAATGCTTTGAAAAAGTTTAGAAGTTTTGTTTTGGTAAAAGAGAATAAATAATTAAAAACAGATCTTAAAGTACACAATCAATAGGGATCATTAGCTGAATTTAAAAAATATATATATTTTATTGATTTTTTACAGAGAGGAAGTGAGAGGGATAGAGAGCTAGAAACATCGATGAGAGAGAAACATCCATCAGCTGCCTCCTGCACACTCCCTACTGGGGATGTGCCTGCAACCAAGGTACATGCCCTTGACCAGAATTGAACCTGGGACCCTTCAGTTTGCAGGCCGAGGCTCTATCCACTGAGCCAAACGGGTTAGGGCTAGCTGAAATTTTTAGGATCTTTTTTTTATGGTGAGTTTTTGGTTTTAATGATATTCATTGTGATGAAATTTAGCCAGTACAAAATTGTTTTTTTAAAATGTTTTTATTTCAGAGAGGAAGGGAGAGAGAGAAACATTAATGATGAGAGAGAATCATTGATTGCTGCCTCCTGCACGCCCCCTACTGGGAATCGAGCCCTCAACCCAAGCATGTGCCCTGACTGGGAATTGAACCCGGGATCTTTCAGTCCACAGGCTGACCCTCTATCCACTGAGCCCAATCGACCAGGGTGCCAGTACAAAGTTTAATGAAGTGATATCAATTAGAAGTTTTAGTTCAGAGACATTTTAGGAATGTTTTAATCTCTAGGACTGAATAATGCTTATTCTTTGGAGGCAAGCTATTATAATATTCTTTCTTCACTTGCCCACTTTCCCGCCCACCTTCTCAGTAGTCAGGAATTCTATTTTAACATTATACGTGTACTTTGAGCTCCTTGCTGGAGAGGAAACCTAGTGTAATAAGTTTAGTGGAATCAGCAGTACTCTCCCCAGGAATGTCCATTAAACTGTTGCATAGAGGGAGGTTTAATTGTGTGAATTATAGGTTTGAGAGTTTCAGTCTGTGAGCTCAAAGTAGGGTTAGTTATTTTGTCATTCAATCATAAGCATGTATTGAGCACCTACCATATATGGGCATTGTATGAGATGCTGTGGGGGACATACAAAAGAAATAAAAGACATGGTTCCCTGCACATGAATCCCTGACAGTTTAGTTGAGGAACTGAAACAGAACATTAGCAAGGAATGTGATCTTAGCAAGCAAATGTATTAATAAGTGAAAAGTATTGTGGTATAAATTAAGGACTTTGCATTTCTTAAGCCCGTAATTATAAACTATTATATACCATCTTATCTCACATCAATTTTCAACATTTTGACTTAACCTGCAAGTTCTGCAATTTCTCCTATCCGTTAACATATATAATTTCAATAAGATAGTGATTTGGCTTTTTGTTTGATGTGATGAAAGCCCTGCCAGTACATTGCATTCAGACATTTTATTCTTTCACATCAATAAAGCAAATACATAAGTTAGAATGTCACTTATCCCTTATACGTTTGACAGGGACATACTTTCATAGTTTTTTATGTGTAGCTTTTCCTAGACATATTTTCTCCTACCAAAGGGTAGGGGGAGGAGATTATAGAACCTAGAGAACAAATTATGTGTGTGTGTATGAATATGAGTTTAAAAGTACAGTTGACTTTCTATTTGTTGACTAGAGGCCCGATGCATGAAGATTCGTGCAAGAATGGGCCTGCCTTCCCCGGCTGCTGGCCCAGAGCCACCTTTCCGCCTTCCCATGCTGCCCAGAGGCCCAGAGCGGCTGGAGTGGTGCGGAACACCTGCATCCCGCCCCGCCCCCAGCCACTCAGCGCCTGTGTGTGCAAATTAACCCGTCATCTTTGTTGGGTTAATTTGCATACTCACTCCTGATCGGCTGTTGGGCATCGCAAAGGTACGGTCAGTTAGCATGTTACTCTTTTATTAGGTAGATTGATTTTAGAGAGAGAGAGGAAGGGAGAGAGGGGGGTTGTTGTTCTGCTTATTTGTGCATTCATTGGTTGATTTTTTTTTGTTTTAATTTTTTTTATTTTTTATTTTTATTATTTTTAAAAAATAAATCTTTATTCAGATTATTACAGTTGTTCCTCTTTTTCTCTCCCATAGCTCCCCTCTACCTGGTTCCCACCCCACCCTCTGCTCTTACCCCCCCCCACACACTGTCCTCATCCATAGGTGTACAATTTTTGTCCAGTCTCTTTCTGCACCCCCCACACCCCTTTCCCCCTGAGAATTGTCAGTCCAGTCCCTTTTTATGCCCCTGATTCTATTATATTCACCAGTTTATTCTGTTCATCAGATTTTTTATTCACTTGATTTTTAGATTTCACTTGTTGATAGATATGTATTTGTTGTTCATAATTTTTATCTTTGCCTTTTTCTTTTTCTTCCTCTTAAAGAATACCCTTCAGCATTTCATATAATACTGGTTTGGCGGTGATGAACTCCTTTAGCTTTTTCTTATCTGTGAAGCTCTTTATCTGACCTTTAATTCTAAATGATAGCTTTGCTAGGTAGAGTAATCTTGGTTGTAGGTCCTTGCTTTTCATCACTTTGAATATTTCTTGCTACTCCCTTCTGACCTGCAAAGTTTCTGACCGGAATCGAACCTGGGACCCTTCAGTCCGCAGGCTGACGCTCTATCCACTGAGCCAGAAATCAGCTGACAGTCGTGTGGATGCTCCCTTGTAGGTGTGGGGAAGTAGGTACTCTCATACATTATGTGTAGAAAGATATATTGGCTTATTAGGTGTGCAGTTTGATAACATTTATGAAATTTTAAAAGCACATACATTCAAATAGCAATTTCACTTTTTGATATCTATCATTTCTAGAAATGTTAACATTTACACAAGAAATATAAACAGTTCCTCCCCGTATGTACCTAGGTTTCCCAAAGCTGCCCACTCCCACTTCCCCCACGCTGGAGCTCACAGAAGCTGGACTTGTTTATTCATGTGTGGGCCCTTTAAGATGAACACCTGGGACTCAGGTAGCCTCCAGCCACAATCCCTGCTAGTTTTTACAACCTGAAGTTATGGGGTCTTCTCTTCCCAGTGTGGAACCCTGGGCTGGGGGTTTGGTGTGGGACTGGGAACCCCTGCTTCTCACTGGAGGCCTTGGAGATGTTACTCTGGATTAAAAACAAGCCACACATGAGTGTTGGACCAGCCTGTTCTATGCCTCTGCCCCTCCTACTAGTCTCGATGTGCTTTCTTCTTTACTTCTGTAGTTGTAGCCAGATTCCAGTGCTTCTGAATGATGGTGGTTCTGTATTTTAGTTGTAATTTTGATGTGGTGTGGGAAACGGTGAAAGAGGTGTTTAACTACGTTGCCATCTTGGTTCTCCCATTGGTTGATTCTTGTATATGCCCTTACCTGGGATGGAACAATCTTGGTGTATCGGGAGGATGCACTAACCAACTGAGCTACTCAGCCAGGGCAGTACAGTTGACTGTGTTTTTTAAAAAAATATATTTTATTGATTTTTTTACAGAGAGGAAAGGAGAAGGATAGAGAGTTAGAAACATCGATGAGAGAGAAACATCGATCAGCTGCCTCCTGCACACCCCCTACTGGGGATGTGCCTGCAACCAAGGTACATGCTCTTGACCAGAATCGAACCTGGGACCCTTCAGTCCGCAGGCTGATGCTCTATCCACTGAGCCAAACCGGTCACGGCGGTACAGTTGACTCTTGAACGACATGGTGGATAGGGGTGCTGACACCACAGTAAAAATTCTACATATAATTTTTGACTCCTCCAAAATTTAACTAATAGCCTATTGTTGACTAGAAGACTTACCGATAACCTAAATAGTTGATTAACACATATTATGCGTATTTCTATGTATTGTATTCTTAAAGTAGTTAGAGAAAAGAAAATATTATTAGGAAAATAATAAGGAAAATACATTTACAGTACTGTACACATTTATTGAAAAAAAAACAACAAACCCTAATATGCAAAGAGACCAAATGGTGGAACAACCGAACAACTGGTTGCTATGATGTGTGCTGACCACCAGGGGGCGCATGGAACATAGTGGGTGTTGGCTGAGGCAGGATGGTGGAGCAGGTACTCTTTATTTATGTTTTTTTTTTAAAGTACTTTAAGAAATATATTTTTATTAATTTCAGAGAGATTCCTAGTGGGGATTGAGCCCGCAACCTGGGCATGTGTCCTGACCGGGAATCCAACCGTGACCTCCTGGTTCATAGGTCCATGCTCAACCACTGAGCCATGCCAGTAGGCTATTCTGATTTCTTCCTTTATTATGAAATTAAAAAAAAAATTTTTTTAATTGATTTCAGAGGAAAGGAGAGGGAGAGAGAGATAGAAGCATCAATGATGAGAGAGAATTATTGATTGTCTACCTCCTGCACACCCCCTACTGGGGATCGAGCCTGCAACCTGGCCATGTGCCCTTGACTGGAATCAAACCCGGGACCCTTTAGTCTGCAGGCCAACGTTCTATCCTCTGAGCCAAACCGGCTAGGGCAGTACAATCTATCTATATATATAAAAGCCTAAGTGACTGGCCAACTGGCCGGTAGCTATGACGTGCACTGACCATCAGGGGGCAGATGCTCAATGCAGGAGCAGAAACCATAGACATGGAAACATGGAACAGACTGATGAATTTCAGAGGGAAGTGGGTGTGGGGAGGATGGGAACAGATTAACCAAAGATCTTATATGCATATTAGAGGCTTGGTGTGCGGATTCATGCACCGGTGGGGTCCCTCGGCCTGGCCTGCACCCTCTCGCAATCTGGGATCCTTTGGGGGATGTCGGAGAGTCAGTCTCGGACCGATCCCCGCAGGCCAGACCTTTAGACCTATCTAATAAAAGAGTAATATGCAAATTGACGGTACCTCAGCCACACCCACAAGCCATGCCCACCTGCCAATCAGGACCAAGTATGCAAATTAACCCAACCAAAATGGCTGCGGCCACGGAGAGAGCAGGAGGCTTGAATTGCCCCCGGCAATGGAGTAAGCCAAGTTTCCACAGCCCTGGCCTGCCTTGGCCTCTGCTTAAGGCTACAAAGGTTCAATTATAGAAGATAAATAAATCCCAGATACCAGGGCCTCTGCTTGGGTCGTCGGGGGTCATGGCCAGCCTGCCAACCACCACAGGCCCCTCTCCCAGGCCGCCCTATGCCCCACCCTGATCCGGGACACGCTTTGGGCAAACCAGGCGGCTCCCACCTGTGCACCAGGCCTCTATCCCATCTAGTAAGAGAATAATATGCAAATTGACCATCACTCCAACACACAAGATGGCTGCCTCCATGTGGACACAAGATGGCCACTACAAGATGGCCAGCAGGGGAGGGCAGTTGGGAGGGACCAGGTCTGCAAGGGAGGGCAGTTAGGGGTGACCAGGTCTGCAGGGGAGGGCAGTTGGGGGTGACCAGGTCTGCAGGGGAGGGTAGTTAGGGGCAAACAGGCTGGCAGGGGAGCAGTTAGGCATCAATAGGCTGGCAGGGGAGTGGTTAGGGGGTGATCAGAAGCGGTTAGGGGCAATCAGGAAGGCAGGCAGGTGAGCAGTTGGGGGCCAGCAGTCCTGGATTGTGAGAGGGATGTCCGACTGCCCGTTTAGGCCTGATCCCAGTAGGATCGGGCCTAAACAGGCAGTCGGACATCCCTCGAGGGGTCCCAGATTGGAGAGGGTGCAGGCTGGGCTGAGGGACACCCTTCCCCCCCCCCCCCCATGCATGAATTTCATGCACTGGGCCTCTAGTATTGATAATAATATCTATCTTAGGTTTCTTGTGAGGATTGATGAGATAAGAATGTAAAGTGCTAAAAACAATGCTTGGCACACAGTAAGCACTAGTTGTTGCTATTATCATCAATATCATCAGTTACAAACTGAAATGCCTTTTTATGTGGTTTTCAGAGTCCTTAACTACTTCTTGGAACTATGGAGTTCCTATTATGGTGTGGAGTTTTGGTTTCATAGACAAAATCTGGAATAGGTTGAAGTGATACTAGAGGGCTTTAGGGTTAAGGAGTGGGAATGAGATAATTCTGTAGCCCTAAGCTAATATAGAGGTTGGAGTCACAAAAGAATTTGGTCCCACATTGCATGCATTGAGTTTGGAAGGAAAGGTCAGAGTACATGTGTACCTTTCTCCACCCATGTGACTTCTTACTACTATTTTGCATGTTAGTGTCAATCAAAGTGTTTTCCAAGCTGCTAACTATATTTATGAACTAAAAGCTTTTCAGCACTGCAGGTTATTTTTAGTTATTTTAAAGTGCTATAACTTTCTTTTTATTTTAAACTAGAGGCCCGGTGCATGAAATTCGTGCATGGGGGGGTCCCTCAGCCCAGCCTGCACCCTCTCCAATCCGGGACCCCTCGGGGGATGTCAGACTGCCTCTTGCAATCCAGGACCGCTGGCTCCTAACCGCTTGCCTGCCTGATCACCCCTAACCCTTCTGCCTGCCTGATTGGTTGCCCCTAACCACCTCTCCCTGCCTGCCTGATTGCTCCTAACTGCTCCCCTGCTGGCCTGTTCGCCCCTAACCGCCTCTGCCTCTCCCCACACCCAGGATTCCCTCCTCCAGCCGGTTGCAGGCACCTGGGACCTGGGCTTCCCTCCCTCTGGCCAGCCGCTGGCACCCAGGACCCAGGCTGGCTTCACCCAGGCCAGCCACAGCTGCAGGGGACCATGGGCGGGCATCTTTGCCTGGGCTGCAGCTGCTGGCGCCCGGGACCGCGGGGTGGGTAGCTTGTCCTTCTCCCGGGCCACAGCCTGGCTGGTCCCCATTCCTCTCTTGCGAACTCATTTGTGCCTGACTGGTCCCCATTCCTATCTTGCGAGCTCATTTGTGCCTGGCTGTTCCCCATTCCTCTCTTCCCAGTGTTCAGTGTCTGAGCCATTACTTTACAGTGTGACGGCATGAGGACAACCATTTGCATATTAGCTCTTTATTATCCTACTAGAGGCCCGGTGCACAAAATTCGTGCACTGGGGGGGAGGTCTCTCAGCCCAGCCTGCCCCCTCTCACAGTCCGGGAGCCCTCAGGGGATGTCCTACTGACGGCTTAGGTATATGTTTATTTCTAGTCTGCAGTTGCAAGTTTTTAAAGAAAAGAAATGGGGAAAAATAGATATAGAGGTAAAGAACCATTGAACAGACTGTCAAACTACAGCGGGAAGGCAGGGAAGGTTGTGTGTGGGGGGAGGGGCTGTAAGAGATCAACCGAAGGACTTGTATGCATACATATAAACATAACCAATGGATACAAGACACTGGGGGGGGGCAGGTGAAGGCATATGCTGGGGTGTAGGGGAGGCTGGGGAGAGGTCAAGGGGGGGAAAAGGAGACATATGTATTACTATTTGTAATACTTCAAACAATAAAAAAAAAAACCAAAAAAAAATAAAATAAAATTTAAATTAAAAAAAGACATTGTTAAATAAAGATAGTAGTAGAATCCTATATAATAAAAGCCTAATATGCAAATTGTCCCCTGGGGCGGTGGTTCTACCAGGAGTTCTACCAGGAGACTGGGAGTTCAACCACTCGCTATGACGTGTGCTGAAACCAGGGGGCAGCGTGGAACATGGCGGGCTTTGGCGATGCCATGCTGGCAGTGGAGGCACTGCCGGCCGTGATGCGCGCTGATGGGCCCTGGCGAGATGGTGGAGCAGGTGAGCGAGCAGACAGGATGGTGGAGCAGGTGAGCGCTGTCTGTGGGCAGATTGCCCTGCTGATCACCTCGAGGCAGCGGGGTTGGGGGGGGGGGGCGGGCGCTGCCTGGCTCCCAGGTGCTGAGGGAGAAAGGGCAAATAGCAATATTAAAATATTTCTGCTAATTATTTCCCTTTCAATGTGCACGAATCCGTGCACTGGGCCACTAGTAATAGTAATAAAAAAAGAGTCGATTGAAAAAAGGGGAGGGGGACATCTGTAGTAGTACAGGTAAGAGCTGTTGGTGTTGAGGACTAGGTTGGAAGCAGTGGAGGTGGAATTAAATGTATGGGTTTAAAATGTTTTAAGTTGAGTGCTCCAAAGTGCTAGATATTGTAATAGCAGCTGAGGGGACAAAGTAGAGGTTAAAAAAGGTACAGTTCCTAACTTATAGTCTATTTTGTAGGCATGGGAGGTAGAGGGGCAGAGATAACACAATGAAAGAATTATACAAATAAATACAAGAATTTGACCAGTGGTAGATTCTAGTAAGGACAGATATGTAGTGTTTTGAGAGCATATCATGTTCAGAAAGATGAGAGATGTAAAAAAATTTGATGAGTAAGATGTAGGGGGCAGGTGAGAAAGAGGAATGTTCAAGTCTGACTTGAGTTTCTGAAATTAGCAAGTGTGAAGATGGATATGGAGAGAAGTCTTATTGGCTGCTAGTCTTGTCATCTTTCACACCATCTTAAACAGTAGTCACAAGTAATTTTCTTAAAACATGTGGGTTTGTATATGTCATAGATCTTATAATTCCTTGAACAGCTTATCCTAATATATAAAAAACCAGGGGCTGTCACTACCGAAACAACCAGACAAATGTCCGAACAGCAGGCTGCATGGGACGAAAAGGCCGGCAGGGTGGTTAGTGAGGGACGACCAAATGACTGAACAGCAGGCTGCATGGGGTGACCAGGCCTGCAGGGGGGGGCAGTTAGGGGCGATCAGGCCGGCAGGCAGAGGCGGGTAGGGGTGATCAGGCAGGCAGGCAGGTGAGCAGTTAGGAGCCAGCGGTCTCGGATTGTGAGAGGGATGTCCGAATACCGGGATCAGACCTAAACTGGCAGTCGGACATGCCCCGAGGGGTCCTGGATTGGAGAGGGTGCAGGCTGGGCTGAGGGACCCTCCTCCCGTGCACGAATTTTGTGCACTGTGCCTCTAGTCTTTTTTATAAGATGAATTTCCAACTCTTGCTTGCTAGGTACTACATAATACAAAGTACCTTTGCTTTTTTTAGTCCTATAGTTATGCTCCTCTATAGGTCATGGGCATTTTTAAGTGTAGCCATATTATAGTATTTGTGCTCTCTGTATGTGTTCCCTTTTTTGTTCCTATGTCTTTACACAGGCCGCTTTATGTCTGAAATGCTTTTCTTTTGCACCCTCCCTACCCCTGTTCTTTCATGCTGTGCTAATTTCAACTCATTCTTCATTTTCTCTGATAATTCTTCCCTGACCTCCTCAATCTGATTTAGCTGCGTTTTGCTTATGCTTCCATTGCATCCTGGACAGTCGTGTGTCTTTGCACAAACTGTTCTGTGTGCTTAGAGGGCTGTTCCCTCCTTTGCTTTATCAACTTCTAGACATTCTTTAACACTAGCCTTACTTGAGATTTCAATGTCAGTTTCTCCTGCTTCTTCTATAGTTTTTCTTTTCTCTATGTCTGATAAATATTTGATGGTACAGAGTAGGGATCTAAATGTTTGAAAAAGTGAAAAAAATATGTATCATGAGCATCATGGAGATGTAGTTTGGATAAATATTTCCCAAGTGTCCAATCATCATATTTCATAGGATAGGTTACTAATCTTACCTGTTGCATTGATCTTTAAGTGTTTTACTCTTCTAAAGGCAGCCCTATTTCCAAATTCTGGATAATTCATTTCATTCTTTTTTTTTTTTTAATCTTCACTAGAGAAGATTTTACTGATTTTATTTTTCAAGAGAGGGAGGGAGGGAGGGAGAGAGGGAGGGAGGGAGAGAGAGAGAGAGAGAGAGAGAGAGAGAGAGAGCATTGATCAGTTGTCTCCTATATGCACCCCAATTGGGGATCGAACCTATAACCCAGGTTTGCACCCTGACTAGGAATCAAACCTGCAAACTTTTGGTGCATGGGACAATGCTCCAACCAACTGAGCCACCCAGCTAGGGCTATTTTAGTTTTTTCTTTACTGACTATATTACTGCTACTTGCAATGTCTTCCTTTTCTCATTAATTTTATTTCTTTTCCAAGACCAGACCCAGCTCAAAAGCCCTCTTCTTTGTAACCTTTCTAGATTCCTTAGGCTGTGTGCATTCCTACATTGTTTTTAGAATGTTTTGTCCAAACATGTTTTTGTTGATTTCAGAGAGGAAGTGAGAGGGAGAGAGATAGAAACATCAATAATGAGAATCATCGATTGGATGCTTCCTGCACACTCCCTCCTGGGGATCGAGCCTGCACCCAGGCATGTACCCTTGACTGGAATCGAACCTGGGACCCGTTAGTCCACAGGCCGATGCTCTCTCCACTGAGCCAAACCAGCCAGGGCCTCATGTGTGTTTTAAATCTCTGCATCTCTAGGCTTAGTTACGAAATGAGATTTTTCTTCGAGGGGCTTAGTAGTACACTGAAAACTTTGTTTCTTTTAGACCTATTATTTTTATTTTGTAATCCTTCTGAAACTAGCTTTCTGAACTTAATTTGTTTTACTGATTTATGACATTTTCCCTTTAGGTTTTAGTAAAGCAAATTCACTGTTATTAAAATGTCCTTTCATTTTGAAGATAGTATTTACTATTTTTTTTCTTGTAATAAAATGGCAGTTTCCATTACAAACTTGTCGTTTTTATTAGCAGATGGTAATATAGAATCATAACATTTTTTTCAACACAAAGAATCTGTTTGCCTTCCTTTGTTGTTGTTGTTGTTAAGTCTCACATCAGATATTTTTTCCATTGCTTTTTAGAGAGAGCAGAAGGGGAGGGAGGGTGGGACACACAGAGAGAGGGAGAGAGATACCAATTGGTTATGCCCTTGACCAGGAATTGAACCTGTGACTCTTCAGTGCGTGGGCCGACACTCTTAACACCATCCACGGCTGCCTTTGTTGATTTTTCAGGTAAAAGTCATTGAGGCAAAAGACTTTCAATAAGTAATTAGACTTTACTAGAAAATCATATTTGCAAGCATCTGCCCTGTCAATAATATTTACACATTCCTCCAAGGAGGAATAATTTGGGATAAGAATCCAGTGGTACTAGTTTTTCCTAATTATGACTGTACCCCTTTGGAAAATGTTGACCAAAGCAGGATGCTTATTTGCTTACGTATAACATGAGGATAGGTAAATGTATTATGATCGGATAGTTAAATGTATTATGATTCTGTTTGCCAAATCCCAAATTGTTGGACATTAAATAAATATTTGATATTTGGATATGCCTGGAAAACTGGAACCTGTGGTTTCATATTCATTTGTTCAACAGATACTGTGTGTCTGCTCTATTCTAGGTATTGTGCTAGGTCCTGGAATAGAGTGGAGCTAACAGTCTAGTGGACAAGACATTCATTAATACATAGTTTTAAAAATAATTACAGTTGTGGGTTGGTGCCATAAAGAAATACAGGGTACTGTGAGCGCATATAACAGGGAGACCTTATTTGATGTTGGGGTTTAAGGAAAGTTTTTTTTCTTTTTTTAAAATATATTTTATTGATTTTTTACAGAGAGGAAGGGAGAGGGAGAGAGAGTCAGAAATGTCGATGAGAGAGAAACATCAACTAGCTGCCTGCTGCACACCCCCCACCGGGGATTTGCCCGCAACCAAGGTACATGCCCTTGACTGGAATCGAACCTGGGACCCCTGAGTCCGCAGGCCGACGCTGTATCCACCGAGCCAAACCGATTAGGGCAAAGGAAAGTTTCTTGAAGAAGTTACATTTAAGCTTAGGTATGAAGGGTGAATTGGAATTAGGTTTGAGGCATCTGGGAAGATCTTAGGCAAAGGGTAAGGAACATGATTGTGCAGACTTGAGTTATGGGACAGCAAGAGGAAATGGTGTTTCTTAATGACTATTGATAACATTTCATCACATCTATCCTCTTTTTAATCCTCCTCTTAACACATTTTGTAAAATATGCTTTTAATAGCATTACTATCTGATTTAGAAACTTTTACAGCTCTTCATTAGGTAGATTATTAGCTCTTTGAGGTTAGGATTCTTGTTGCTTTAAATTCCTTAGTCCAAGGTTTTAGATATTGGAACTAATCATACTTTGTCTCTTGACATGAGTTGGTGCAGCACTAAATGGTAGGCAATGATGGAGTGTGATTTTTTAAAAACCTTACCTGATGCCCTGACTGGTTTGGCTCAGTGGATAGAGCATCGGCCTGTGGACACTGCATTGAAGGGTTCCAGGTTCGATTCCGGTCAAGGGCATGTACCTTGGTTGTGGGCACATTCCCAGTAGGGGGTGTGCAGGAGGCGGCTGATTGATGTTTCTCTCTCATCGATGTTTCTGGCTCTCTATCCTTCTCCCTTCCTCTCTGTAAAAAATTAATAAAATATATTAAAAAAATTGTGCAACCTTGGCCACTTAAAAAATAAATAAATAAAAACCTTACCTGAGGATATGTTTTTTTCCCCCCACTGCTTTTCAGAGAGAGCAGAAGGAAGGGAGAGAAGGAAGGAGGGAGGGGGGAGGGAGGGAGGAAGAGAGAGAGAGAGAAAGAGAGAGAGAGAGAAACATCAATGTGAGAGAGACACATTGATTGGTTGTCTTCCACATGTGCCCCCACTAGGGGGCGGGGAGCTAACTGCAACCTAGGTACATGCTCTTGACTGGGAACCTGTGACCCTTTGGTGTGTGGCCAACACCCTAACCATTGAGCACACCGGCCAGGGCATGATCCCTCTTTTATGCCCCCTGACTAGCACACAAGTTTTTATGGCCAGTGAAGGACTTTGTGTAAAAATACCAAGTCTTTTTTGTAGCCCAGTCTATATGTAGCTCTTAAGAGTGATCTTATTGTATTGAATTAACCTTTTGCACTCGGATGTCGAGTGTGACTCGACACGGTTAGCATTAGAATAAAGGAATCGAGAAAAAAGCAAGCGAGTGCAAAGGGTTAAGATATTGTAAACAGGACCATAACCCAGGGCTTTTTAGATGTGGCAATGGTCTCATTTGAAGAGTGAGGTCATGTCTTTTCTAGTTATTTGAGAGCGGTATGTTTCAGTAGAAATCTGAACT
Source organism: Cnephaeus nilssonii (assembly GCF_951640355.1). NCBI lineage: Eukaryota > Metazoa > Chordata > Mammalia > Chiroptera > Vespertilionidae > Cnephaeus > Cnephaeus nilssonii. Next base: position 44,660,048 of record NC_137075.1, read on the forward strand.
GAGAAGGTGGGATCTGAATAGATTGGATAAGGAATATAGTTTGTCTTGTTGGTGGATTTTGTTAAGTTGTGCCAACTCTTTGGGCTCTAATATAGACATCTGAATAGTGCATGAGGTGCCAGTCTTTCCTCTATCCTCAGCATATACAAGGCACTCAAATATTTGTTGAATAGGAAAAATGTGCATGTGAATGGGGGCCTATGTGCTTATAGAGCAATCTTGGATCAAAATTGTATACTTTCTAAGCCAGATTGTTTATATTCCAGGTGTTCTCTGTCTCCAACCCCCTCCCCCCCCCCCTAATATTTAGTTAAATCTCTTTGGAAGTTCAACCAGGAAAACCAAGAGAAGGATTTTTTGGTTAGGCTGGATGAACAAGGTAAGCTATGATAACTTGAGAGAATTCTAACAGCAAGGTAAAATTCAGGAGCATCAATTCTAGCAGTTAGTTAGCTTGGCATTTTTAAAACTTGGGTTATATAATGACTAGAGGCCTGATGCATGAAGATTCGTACAAGAATGGGTCTTCCTTCTCCTGGCTGCCGGCAGCCCCTTTCTGCTCCGCCCGGAGCCGCCTTTCCGCCTTCCCACACTGCCCAGAGGCCCTTGGTGGCTGGTGTGGGATGCCTGCGTCGTTGCCATGGTGATGAAGCAAGCGTCCCTACCCGCCCCCAGCCGCTGGGGGCCTATGTATGCAAATTAACCCACCATCTTTAAAGGGAGAAGTTATTACAGAGCCAAAAAAAAAAAAAAAATACAACCAAGGACCCCAGTTTGAGAAACACTGCATTAAAAGTTAAATGTAACTGTTTGCCCTAACCGGTTTGGCCCAGTGGATAGAGTGTCAGCCTGCGGACTGAAGGGTCTGGGGTTTGATTCCCGTCAAGGGCACGTACCTTGGTTGCAGGCTCCTTCCCACTTGGGCCTTGGTCAGGGCTCCTGCAGGAGGTAACCAATCGGTGTGCTTCTCTCACATTAATGTTTCTCTCTGTCTTTCTCTCTCTCTCTTCCACTCTCTCTCTAAAAATCAATGGAAAATATCCCCAGGTGAGGATTAAAAAAAAAAAAGTTAAATGTAACTGTTGAAGAGGTTACTTGAAAAAGCAAACAAAAGAGAAGTGGTTACTTGGTACTAGATTGATGTTAAACCAAAACTGGGCCACTGAAATGATGTTGCAATATTATTTTTAGATTATCTATATAAAAAGTTAATAGGCTGTCAGATTATTTTCTTTTCAATCCTCACTCAAGGATATGTGCTTATTTTTATTTACTTATTTTTTTTTTTTAGAGTGAAAGGAACTGTGTGTGTGTGTGTTTGGGGGGCCGGGCGGAGATATAGTTTGTCTTGTTGGTGGGAACATCAATGTGAGAGAGAAACATTGATTGGTTGTGTCCTGTATGTGCCCTACTGGGATGGAACCCACAACCCTTTTTGGTGTACAGGTTGACACTCAGATTCTTGATAATACATCTCCAGACCTTTATAGGTTAGGCAGGCCCCACTTTGACACACAGTTTACCTTTCCTGCCAGGAGATCCAGTGGTGAATCTTGAAAAATTGGTGTGTGTGTGTTTGTTTTTTTAAAAAATACCTGGTATTTCATTCTCTTTCCCTGGTATAGGGAAAGAGTAGCAAAAGAAAATCTCCACTCTCCCTCCCCACTAAGGTGTCCTCCCAGGTTTCCCAATTAGAGATACTATTTATGTTAACTTTTTTTGGGATCCAACTACCACTAGGCAGTGGTTGTTAAGCAGTAATCAGTCATTTACATCTTATGATCAGATGCTTTAATGCTGTCAACACATTTTATTTCTGCCTCAGAAAATGGAAATTTTGTATGAGGAAACCTTAGACACTTGAAAGTAAGGCATTCTTGGATGAGCTGAGGTGGAAATTCTGACAAGGCAGCTTACAGGAAAGGGATTTTTGGGGTCAGGGAAGAGAAGGGTGTCAAAAAACTCAGTTTTGCCTAAGATTTTGGGCATTAATCATTTGTTTTACTTGCAGTGCTCTTGACAGTGCCTGAATGGGATTTTTCAGGGCAATTTCAGAAGTCTGTAAACTTTAGCTTATACATTTTCTAGTATACGAATTCCATCACAATTTCTTCCCATGGCATATCCTCTGAAGAGAGAAGAACGAAGAAAAAGAAGACCCTTACTAATATGCCTGGAGTCTAGCTCAGATCAGTCTCGTTGGATAAGCCTCCTCCTCTTGGCTCCTTTCTTTCAACCTCCTCATTCTCCTTCTTCATAGAACTTTGTATTTAGTCATCTAGCACGTAGGTTCTCGGTACTTGCTAATTCATCTAAGAGTAAAAGAAAAATTTGGAAACATGGACCACAATATCTGCTCTCCTATTACTACTATTTTGTCTCTTTTCTCTATCCCTTTTTACTGTAGTGTTAGCACAGAAGAAAGAGCAGCTGGTTAGTAATAGGGAAGAAAAATATAATTTTTGGGATAAGTACTGTCCATTAACTTAGTTCAGCAACTTCCTGACACAGATATTCGGTAATTTTTTCTTTGCACTTCATGGCTTAAATAGCTTGAGCAAACAAGAATTGAAAACACAGGATCAAGGCATTAAAGTTCAGATAATACTCTATCGTGTAAAATTCTCGTTTCCAAGTTTTACTGTTTTAACAGGTGAGGTGCTACTTTAACCAGGCAAGTTAGTGGCCACTCTTCTTTCCTTCCCATTCGGCATTGAGGTGTTTGTTCTCCTCCCTACTTTCCTAGTGTTCTTCCGTCGTTGGTGTTGCAAACTCGACCACCCGTTTCTCAAGGTCTTTTCTTCAAGGTTTCCCTAAGTTTTGGCGCCATCCAAGCCCACAGAACATTGGGGAGGAAGATCTCCGACTCATTTGACGGGCTCACGAAGCCCTGGGGACTCTGGATACCCATGTGGGTGGAGCTGGGCGCGGTAGGGGCGGAGCCGGCGAGGAGCCCTAGGGAACCGGTAGAAGGCACAATTTGAGAAAGCCCGCAAGCAAAGTTTTCACGGTTTTCACGAAGGCTTCGTGTGCGAGGCTGAGGGAATTGGGGTGCCTCTCTCCTGCCTCGCCTTTCTTGATTCTGGAAGCTTCAGTAGGCTTATCTCAGTTGCTGGAACCCGGAAAGGCAGCGGCTTCAGCTCCAGGGGCGGGTCCCAAGGGTCTTGTCGCTGCTACGGGGCCATTTGGCCTCCTGGTGTTGGGGGAGGGGCGAGGGAGGTACTGCTTGCGCCTCCTTTTGCGCTTGCGCGGCGGTCTCCGAGCGGGTAGGAGCGCCTGCGCGGTGACGTGGACGTCTCGTGCGCGCGCAGGCTCTTCAGCTGGAGCGGACACACGGTGTGCGAACGGAACAAAATAACCCGCCCCCAGCGGGATGTGAAGGACTCCGGGTGAGGCCCGCCACGCCCCGCACGGTAACTCTCGGGCCTGGGCAGGGTGGGTGTCGCTGTAGTACTGGCCCGATTGGAGTTTTTTGAGAGTTTGAAGCTCTTGTATATTTGAGCGGCGTGAGAGACCTTCCGCTGAGCGATCTTCGCACGCTGGGGCCGGGCCCGGCCTTGCGCTGGGCCGTCTTTGGCGCGCGCCTTTGGTCCGCCCCCCCCCTTCCATGCCCCCAGCGAGGCTGCGCATGTCACCTCGCGCGCGTCCCCGGCCTTACTTCCGCGTCGCGCAGCAAACTGACTAGGAGCATCGACGCCAAAGAGAGCGGCCACGAGGCGGGCGGGGTGAGAAGCGCCCTTGGCGCGGTCCTGCGCTCGCGTGCGTGGGGTGTCGCACCGCATGGTGCGATCCTCGTGACGATTTCCATTCGGGCGCCTGGTTTTAAGTCCAGAGCCCTGCTTATGCGCTTTGAACTTTAGAGTCCAGGTCTCAGGGTTCCATAACTCGGAGGTAAACGGTGCTGACGTCGTTTTTCTTAAGGAGCTGTGTGCGGCATTTTGACACCCGTACAAATCTCTCTTCTACCATGTAATTTTCGAGTAAATTGTTTGAGGCAGGACCGTGAGTTTAATAAAAAAGGAGGGCGAGGAAGTGAGCTGTATAGGAGTGGGAACTTGGTAAACAAAGGACCGGTGGTTCGAAAGTGCAGAAATGAGGGCGGGGGAAACAGGTGGGAAGAGCAGGTGTTTATTTTCTTTTTCTCTCTGTGGAGCAGCCTTCTCTTTTTATGAGGCTTCCCGCTTCTGTTAAATTGTCAAATAGGTATCTGCTCCTAGTGGTAGGTGGGTCTGGGACATAAACCCCTCTGAAGCACCAGTGACCAAAGTTGAGGAATCTGTGTGCGAAGATTATGAAGTTAGGGGTCTTTCAAATCGGGTTGAGAGTAGAAAGTGGTAGTGTCTTGCTGTGAAGATTTTTGCTTTGCCTTTGGGACCCCGGGGATGCCTCCTCTTGGCAAAGGTGGAAGCAGGGAACGCTGAAAGAGGTCTAAAAGGAGGGATTACTGATGGCAGAACACTGAGTAACTCAAGTAACCTCGTTCTAAGGGAAAACCACTCCCCCAGGGTTCACGTCGCCGGAGCAGACACGAGGATCTAGCGAATCTGCGCGCCGCCCGTGCGTGTTGTAAAGCTCCACAGGCTTCTGCGGCGGTGTTCCTAGCAAACGTTTCCTGCTCTGCCTTCACATTTTGGGCAAGACGTTGTGGCTAGATTGCAGGGAAAGTGCCTGGAGGCTACGTGACGGCTGCTGGGAAGGGGGCTGGCTTGGAGAGACAGGTACTGGGTTCAGGGTTACAGAATGTGACTGGGTCCCTCGGAGTGATCGTGGTTCCGGCGGACGGCAAGGAGGGCACGTGATCTGTCCGGACTGCTCTTCCCCGGAAGAGCTTTCCTTGCAGCATATTTTCACGTTGTTCTTGGCTCGGTGGATAGGGCCTCTGCAGTTGAAAAGCGGTGATTGTGGGCAATTAATAGTCGTGGGCGACTGCACCTCCTAGGGACTGGCCTGAGGCCTTTCTGTTCCCAAGGGTATGGGATCAGCGTTAGTGTTTCTTGCCCCCGAAGTGTTATTTTATTTACCTATCCTACGATTGAGTGGGTTGGGTTCACTTAACAGAAAACACATGCTTAGGAATTGAGGAAATTCAGTGCCCTGGGTACCTTGCCATACTTAACTACTACAAGGAAGGGTGGCTTTTTGGATACTGTCCATTTCTGCCATAAAAGTTATTCAAATTCTTAATGCAATTTCTAGGGACCTGAGAACTTGCTAACTCCAACTTGTAGTTAAGGGACCATTCCTAGGAATAATATTTCTGAAGTCAGCATTAACGAATGGTATCTAGGGAGAGAAGATCGAGCGTACTATTTTAGGCAGAAGTGATTCTGTGCCTTGAAACCTAAAGCACTAGAGATAGTATTTTGAAATTTACCTTATTAGGATGGTGATGATGATAAAATGCCCAGGATATTGACTGGTCGGGAGTAAGTGCTTACTAATAGACAAGTACCATTTATTTAATTTTAAAAATTAATCTAATGACAATTAAGAACTGGTAGTTGAATATTTTACCGTCTTTGCTATATTTTCTGATTTTTTTATAGTTAAAATATTTTTTTTAAGATTTTTCAAATTTCTGGGCCTATGGTATATTGGTAAATACTGAAATTTGAGCCTATTCTCTAAAAACTTGAGTTCCAGAAATGTAATTTACCTTAACCATACTCTTGTGAAAGATCATATTAAAGAACCAACTAACATCTTGGTGCCTACAGTACAGTAATGCATGCATTTGTTGTATGAAAGGTTATGGTTATTTTTTAGCAACTTTGGAAACATTCAAATAAGTATTTGAATATTTTTTGTTTTAAAAGTAATGGTATTGGTTTGGAATTTTGATTTTTTTGTGTGTGTTCAGTACATGAATTATTAAGTGAGGTAACTACCTAGTAAACTAGGTAGTGTGTTTTGTAAGTTGTATGAGGGTCACCACTTTAGTAGTTAAAACACCTACCAAAGGGGTCATTGGTGAAAAGATATTTAGAATAGGGACTCTGAAATTTTAAGTTTATTTATGGAACTTGCCACATTACTTATCTCAAAACATTCTTTGTGAAAGCTACTGTTTGTCTCTCCTATGACATTTTCAGAGTGTTACTTACATATTTCTCATCTACAATTAAACATTCCTCAGATAATTACTTTATGCAGATAAAAGTTTGCTTTTGAAAAGCTGAACCGAGATTATTATTATTATTTTTAAAATATATTTTTTTATTGATTTCAGAGAGGGGAGAGGGAGTGAGAGATAGAAACATAAATGATGAGAGAGAATCATTGACCAGCTGCCTCCTGCTCGCCCCCTGCTCGGGATTGAGCCAAACCGGGGCATGTGCCCTTGACCGGAATCGAACCCGGGACCTTTCAGCCTCCAGGCTGGTGCTCTGTCCACTGAGCCAAACCAGCTAGGGCCTGAGATTACTTTCGAGTGTTAAGTTATATATATATATGTACCAAAACGGTGGTCTTCCTTAAAAGCTTCCAGAGAGCCAGATATGAGCGTATTTTAGAATCTTGCTGGAAGGAGTATTTCTTCATGAGTGGCCTAGCTTTTCCTAAAGTACAATTGGTTTTTACAATTAGTTAAAGTTGTCTTAGCCTGCCCTCGCTGGTTTGGCTCAGTGGCTAGTGCGTCGGCCTGTGGACTGAAGGGTCCCAGGTTCGATTCTGGTCAAGGGCACATGCCTGGTTACTGGCTGGGTTTCCAGTAGGGGTCATGCAGGAGGCAGCCAATCAATTATTCCCTCTCATCGATGTTTCTATCTCTCCCTATCTGAAATTAATTAAATATTTTTTAAAAAGTTGTCTTAGCCTTTAGAGTGATATTGTGTGTCTGAAACAGCTGAATATGCCCAACTGATAATCCTTTCATTAGAAAATCCAGTGTAGTATCCCAAAAGAATAGCCATATTCTTACAGTGAAGTGGAATTTGTGCTTAAAGATTGATTGGAATAAGAATTTGATTCCTTGTTCCTAAATCAGTAGGGAGGTAAATCTCAAGATAGAGATTGTTTTGGTTATAAAGTAGGTCTTTGGTTTTATGTATTTTGATAAACTCATGGAATAACTTTACTAGAGGATTCTTTAAAAATAACCTATACACATTATAAGTCTGAAAATTCTAATTTTTTTCTCTTTTGTATACTTTTTCACATTTTTAAATTAGATTCTTGTGCACAGAGTTCAAGTAGGACAGGTTGACATTTTTACACTTAAATTTTTTTATTTATTTTTTGCTTAGGCGAAAGGAGAATTTTGAAATGTGTATATATAAAAGCATAAAATTCAGTGCACTAAATCTAGTAACACTAAAATGGATTTCTGTCAGTTGAATTTTTGACATTTCTAGTGATTTTTAAAGCCTTGTTTAAAATTTCTTTGTCCTTGTTTTACCTGGAATGGTCTGAAAACCAAGCTCTTATATTATAGAAGATAATTTTTAAAAAAATATATATTTTATTGATTTTTTACAGAGAGGAAGGGAGAGGGACAGAGAGCTAGAAACATCGACCAGCTGCCTCCTGCACACCCCCTACTGGGGATGTGCCCGCAACCAAGGCACATGCCCTTGACCGGAATCGAACCTGGGACCCCTCAGTCCGCAGACTGACGCTCTATCCACTGAGCCAAACCGGTCTCGGCTATAGAAGATAATTTTTAAGACATTCATAGCAGCACAATTTACAATAACTAAGATTTGGAAACAGCCTAAATGCCCATCAGCAGATGAGTGGATTAGAAAATATGGTACAACAACACAATGGAATACTATGCTGCTATAAAAAAGAAGGAATTCTTACCATTTGCAGCAGCATGGATGGAACTGGAGAGCATTATGCTAAGTGAAATAAGCCAGGCAATGAAAGAAAAATACCACATGATCTCACTCATTTATGGAAAATAAAGAACATTATAACCCGATGAATAAAAAGATAGATACAGAGGCAGTGAAGCATCCAACAGACTGTCAAATTACAGCGGGAAGGCTGGGGAGTGGGGGAAAGAAATCAACCGAAGAACGTGTATGCATGCATATAAGCACAACTAATGGACACAAGACACTGGGGGGGTGGAATGAGGGCATGTGCCAGTGGGTAGGGAAGCTGGGGGAAGGTCAATAAGGGAAAAAAGGAGATATATGTACTAATATTTGTAATACTTTAAACAATAAAATAAAATAGAAAAGACATTCTGTATCCTTTTAGGTACTCATAGGTTTGTACTCCTAGGTTGGGATAGCTAAAACATATTTTCAGATAGTTCTTTGTCAATAGTCATATTTAAGTGCATTTAAGAATATTTTGCATAATTGCTCACAAAACTTTGAAATATATGGACTAAATACAGCATTAGGAGTTTGCATTATTTGAGTTAATATACTATTGTAGAGGTATTACTTTTTGTGAGTTCTCTAAGCTTTACTCTTTTTACAGTCACCTTATTTGTCTGTTTAAATTTTGTCTTATGAATACCTGATAGGTGTTACCTAAACTTGGTAGTTTTAGTAAACCAGTGAACCTACTTGTTTTAAACCTGAGGCAGCTTTTGAAAAGAGTCACCCTAAATTTTATCTCTTAAAAATAAGCTTCAAATCAGAGGAATGATTATTTTTTCACCTTTCCTGGGTATTTATGCTTTAGTGTTAGGAAGTAGGTTTCTACTTCTATATTTAGCCATAATAGGAAACAATAGTTAACCTTTCTGAAGTCTTTTATACACACACACACACACACACACACATTATTGATTTTTTACAGAGGGGAAGGGAGAGGAATAGAGAGTCAGAAACATCGATGAGAGAGAAACATCGATCAGCTGCCTCCTGCACACCCCCCACTGGGGATGTGCCCGCAACCAAGGTACATGCCCTTGACCGGAATCGAACCCGGGACCCCTCAGTCCACAGGCCGATGCTCTATCCACTGAGCCAAACCGGTTAGGGCAACCTTTCTGAAGTCTTGATTTTTAAAATACTTGTATCTATTATCCTCAGGCTAGAGAATATTTTAAGTTTTGGAGGGTTTTTTTGGGGGGTGATGTGGCCAATCCTGTAAGAAGAGAGAAAAATCAGACGCTTTTATTGCTTGTCAGGTCTGATGAAAAGTAAAACTAGACTTTTTAAATAAAATGAGGAACACTCAGCCCTGGCCAGTTTGGGTGAGTGGATAGAGCGCCGGCCTGTGGACCGAACGGAGGTTTCCGGTTTGATTCCAGTCAAGGTCACATACCTTGGTTGCAGGCTCATCCCTGGCCTGGGCCCTGGTTAGGGTGTACAGGAGGCAAACAATTGATGTGTTTCTCTCACATTGATATTTCTCTGTCTCTCCCTCTAAAAATCAATGGAGAAATATCCTAGGGTGAGGATTAAAAACACAAAACATAAATGAGGAGCACCCATAGTGGCTGAATTTGATTAATCAAAATTACTGACCCAGTTATATAGGAGTAGTGATGTAGCATCTACCTTTTTTGTGCAAAGGCTAATTGGAGGTGATCATTTATCTTGTAGAATATTTGGGTAATTTAGCACACTAGTTCAGTTAAATTTAACCATCTGAGATTTCTTTTCAACTTTTTATTGAAATTTAATTCACATAGCATACATTTCGGCATTTTAACAGATACACTTAAGTGGTTTCTAGTTCCTGAATATTTTCATTCCCACCCCAAAGATATGCCATACCTATTAGCAATTGTCTGAATTATCCCTCTCCATGTTTCCTGGCAACCACAAATTTACTTTCTATCTCTAGATTTGCCTATTCTGGACATTTTGTATAAATGGAACCATACAATAATGTTGTATTTTTCGTTATAATTCTCAAGAATTAACTAATTTGCTTTCTAAGTCTTTTTTTTTGGAATGGGTTGTGTGTTCAAAGGATATAAAATTTAGAACATGTCACTATGTATTTTCCCAGCCACTCAGTTTTCCCTAGATATAGCCAATACTACCAGTTCCTTTTTTGTCTTTACAATCTATATCAAGCAAATACATACACATTCTATCTGTTTTTAAAAAAAAATAATATTTTTTTATTGATTTCAGAGAGGAAGGAGAGGGAGAGAGAGATAGAAACATCAATGATGAGAGAGAATAATTGATTGGCTTCCTCCTGCATGACCCCTACTGGGGATCAAGCCTGCAACCCAGTGCGGGCCCTTGACCAAAATCGAACCCAGGACCTTCAGTCCACAGGCTGATACTCTTACCCACTGAGCCAAACCGGCTAGGGTTATGTGTTTTTGTTTAAATCCTCACGCAAGGAATGTTTTTTTTTTTTTTAAATTGATTTTAGAGAGGAAGTGGGGGGGGGAGAGAGAGAGAGAGAGAGAGAGAGAGAGAGAGAGAGAGAGAGAGAAACATTGATTGGCTGCTTCCCTTACATGCTCAAACCGGGGATTGAACCTGCAGCCTAGGTATATGCTGTGACCAGAAATTGAACCCACAAACTTTTGCTGTATGGGGAAGATGCTTTAAGCAACTGAGCCACCAGGCCAGGGCTTTTTTTTGGTTTACTTTATGAAGGAGAGTTACATAATCTATAACAACTCTTTTGGTCCTTTTGCCTTTAATATATATCTTGTAGGTAATTTTGTATGAGTTCATGAAGTTTATGTAGTTTCCTTTGTAGCTGCAGAATATTTCACTCTGGATATACCACCGTTTATTTAACTGGTCTCCATTGATGGACTTTTTCTTCAGTTTTTTGCTGTTAAAAGTAGAATTGCAGGGAATAATCTATACATTTTTATTACAGGTGTGTGTGTGTATGAGTGTATATTTAGGATAAAGTCCTAGAACTGTTGTTCCATGGGATGTATGCATTTGTACTTTCGATATTTTTATGTTGCCCTTTCTGACACCCTTTCCAATAGCTCTACCAAACTTTTTTTGCCAGCTTAATAAGGTCAAAAACAGTATCTCCATATGATTTCCATTACCATTTCTCCTATGCTGAGACTATGTACATTTTTATAGCCATTGGCTCTTTCTCTCCTTTGCCCATTTTTCTATTAGATTTTTGTTCTTGTAGTAACCCTTTTTATATTAGGTAAATGAGTTATTAGGATATAATTTGCAAACATCCTTTCCCAGTTAGTCATTTGTCTTTTCAATTTTACTTGCATGATATTTGCCAGATATAAAACATGTATAATGTTGAATTTATCAGAGATTTTGTGTCTTATTATCAAGCTTTTCTGGGGATTTAAGAATTAAAAAAAATTATGCTGAGGAATGGGTGGTGATTTAAATGTTTGATCCTTCTGGAATTTGTGGTTTCTTTCTTTGCTTTTTTTAAAAAAAATGTTTTTGTTGATTTTAGAGAGAGAGGAAGGGAGAGGGAGAGAGACATGTCAGTGTGAGAGAGAAACACCGATCGGTTGTCTCCACTTGCACCTGAACTGGGACCCTGCGATCCAGGGACCAAACATGAAACCTGGGCGGGACGACACTCAAACCAGCTGAGCCACACTGACTAGGGCTGCCAGGGCTGTCATGGTTTCTTTAAATGTGTGTATCAAGTTAAGGTAGCATTTTACTTATTTCTTAAAAAAAATGTCTTTATTATTTTTTTTAGAGATAGAGGAAGGGAAAGGGATAGAGAGATAGAAGCAACATTTTAGTAGGATTTAGGAATATCTTTCGGGGATAATTATCCTTGTCCTTTATGTTAACAAAATATTCACTTAATTAAAGGGTTTTTGTTTTTCTGCTTATTTTTTAGGCTGAGAAGGCCATTGTGACTATGTGGTGACTACAGTTATCTTACACGAGTTTCCCACTGGAATCATGGAGGAGAAACAGCAGATTATATTGGCTAGTCAAGATGGTGGGACAATGGCAGGAGCAGCACCTACCTTCTTTGTCATCCTAAAACAGGCAGGAAATGGCAAAACAGATCAAGGAATTTTGGTTACTAATAGGGATGCTTGTGCTTTGGCTACCAGTGTGTCATCCCCAGGAAAATCTACAGGGAAGATTTGCCTGCCAGCTGATTGTACTGTGGGAGGAATCACTGTCACCTTGGATAACAATAGTATGTGGAATGAATTCTATCATCGAAGCACAGAGATGATTCTGACCAAGCAGGGAAGACGCATGTTTCCTTACTGTCGTTATTGGATAACAGGTTTAGACTCAAATAAGAAGTATATCCTTGTCATGGATATATCTCCTGTGGATAATCATCGTTATAAGTGGAATGGTCGCTGGTGGGAACCCAGTGGGAAGGCAGAGCCTCATGTTTTGGGGAGGGTTTTTATTCATCCAGAATCTCCTTCCACAGGTCATTATTGGATGCACCAACCAGTATCTTTCTATAAACTGAAACTTACCAACAATACACTGGACCAAGAAGGGCATATTATCTTGCACTCTATGCATCGATACCTGCCAAGGCTTCATTTGGTACCTGCAGAAAAGGCTACTGAAGTGATACAGTTAAATGGCCCGGGTGTCCACACATTTACCTTCCCACAGACTGAATTCTTTGCAGTAACAGCTTATCAGAACATACAGATTACTCAGCTGAAAATAGATTACAATCCATTTGCTAAAGGCTTCAGGGATGATGGGCTGAATAGTAAGCCCCAGAGAGATGGAAAGCAAAAAAACAGCTCTGACCAAGAAGGTAATAGTGTTCCCAGTTCTCCTGGTCAACGGGCCCGTCTCACAGAAGGTGAAGGGTCAGAGATACAGCTTACTGATTCAGATCCTTTATCTAGGGGTCATGAGACATCAGGCAAGGGTTTGGAGAAGCCTTTCCTTAATATAAATCAAGACTTTCTTGGTTTCATGGATATTGATTCATCACTTGGTGAAGTTACTCAGTTTAAACAAGAGGTTTCTGAAAGGTAGGTGACAGTTTTTCTGTTTCTAGCGATAAAAGGTTTTGGATTGAACATATTGTTTGTGTGGACTGCTGATTTTCATAGACATTGATAAATGTAAACTACTAAAAAATACACCACAACTGCTTTTACATTCTGTAAAGTGATGGTTCATTTCTCTGTAATAATATCAGTTGTGTTGAGAATTCAGAATTGTAGGCAAATTAGATGATTTATCAGAATGGGGATCTTTCATTCATTTAGACTTAAAATTTTGTTAATCATGCATAGGACTGTTCCTTGGTTATATGTAGACACACTATTAATTGAGGAAAGGAAAAGAAATGACCCCCAAGAAATGTCATGACTGACAGAAAACTTACCCGGACGAGTTACAGAAGGGATTCAAAGTACACTAAATACTTAAGAATTTACTGTCTATGGATATCCTAACCCAGTGATGTCGAACCTATGACACGCGTGTCAGCACTGACACGCGTAGCCATTTCTGATGACACGCGGCCGCCTCAGCGGCCGCATGCCGAGGATGAAACATTTGCGAAATAATGTTTTTTTCCTCAAAGTGACACACTACCCGAATTATGCTCAGTTTTTTGGCGAAGTTTGACACACCAAGCTCAAAAGGTTGTCCAACACTGTCCTAACCCATAAATTGCCTGACTGAAAAACAAGCTGAAGGTTATTATTACACCCTTAGGTTAAAATAGCATTAAACTTGCATTATTTATGATTTTTTAAAAAAATGTATATTTTATTGATTTTTTTACAGAGAGGAAGGGAGAGGGATAGAGAGTTAGGAACATCAATGAGAGAGAAGCATCGATCAGCTGCCTCCTGCACACCCCCTACTGGGGATGTGCCCGCAACCAAGGTACATGCCCTTGACCGGAATCGAACCTGGGACCCTTCAGTCACCAGGCCGACGCTCTATCCAGTGAGCCAAACTAGCTAGGGCTATTTATGATTTTTAATGGAAAGGTTTTTTTTAGTTTATTTTTTAATTGATTTGAGAGGAAGGGAGAGAGATGGAGAGAGAGACATCAATGTGAGAGAGAAAAATGGATAGGTTGCCTCTGGTAGGGGATTGAACCCAAAACCGGAGTGTATGCCCGGACTAGGAATTGAACCGGCTACCTTTTGGTGTACAGGAGAACGCTCCAACCAAGTGAGCCACACCAGCCAGGGCTATTTATTATTTTTTTCAATCAAGGGCTATTTTTTTTAGAGCAGTTTTAGGTTCACAACAAAATCTGCAAAATTGAGAGGAAGGTATAGAGTTTTTCTATAGACCATATGCCCCAACACCTGCATAGCCTCCTCCATTATTAAGATCCCCCATCGGAGCGGTACATTTGTTAAAACTGATGAACCTGCATTTACACATCATAATCACCCAAAGTCCATAGATTACATTAGGGTTTACTCTTTGTGTTGTACAGTCTATGAGTTCGGACAAATGTATATAATGATATATATCCACCTTACATACATAGAGTATTTTCATTGCACTAAAAATTCTCTGTGCTCTGCCTGTTAATTCTCATTTTTCCCTCAAACCTCTGACAATCTCTGATCTTTTTTTTTATCCTCACCTCAGGGTATATATATTTTTTATTATTTTTAAAATATATTTTTATTGATTTCAGATAGGAAGAGAGTGGGAGAGAGAGATAGAAACATCAATGATTAGAGAGAATCACTGATGGGCCGCCTCCTGCACACCCCCTACTGGGGATCGAGCCTACAACCGGGCATGTGCCCTTGACCAGAATCGAATCTGGGACCCTTTGGTCTGTAGGTCGACGCTCTATCCACTGAGCAAAACCGGCTAGGGCTGTCCGTCTTCTTTTTTAAGAAAAAGCTTTTATTGATTTTAGAGAGGAAGGGAGGAGGGTAGAGAGAGAAACATTGATGGGCTGCCTTCTGCACACCCCCTACCTGGGATTGAGCCTACAACTTGGGCATGTGCCCTGACGGGGAATTGAACCAGCGACTTCTTGATTCATGGGTCGGCACTCCATCACTGAGCCACACCAGCTGGGCTGTCTGTGTGTCTCTTTTTGATCAAGTACATCTTTCAGTAAAATTAACAGAAAGGATATATGGGACATAGAATTTTAGCATGTTTAAGTAAAGTAAGTTCTAATGAAAATAATAGTCCCTTGCTTCTCCCCTCTGAACCCCTAATTTTCTTCTTAAATGTTGAAAAATAGCTTTATTTTGCCCTCGCATTTTATAAATTGTTTGGTTAGTTCTGTGCTGAAAATGCATTGCAAGTTCCAGTTTTCTGTTGAGAATTATTTTTTAAAATACATTTTTATTCAGAGAAGAAGGGAAAGGGGGAGAGAGAGAGAGAGAGAGAGAGAGAGAAACATCAGTGATGAGAATCATCAGTTGGCTGCCTCCTGCTCGCCCCCACAGGGGATTGAGCCCGCAACTCTTGACTGGAACTGAACCCAGGACCCTTCAGTCTGCAGGCCAATGCTCTATCCACTGAGCCAAAGCAGTTAGGGCACCTCTTGAAAATTTGATGCCATTTTGATTCCTGGTCATTTGAAGGCTCTTTAGATCTTTTGTTCATCCCTTATATTATGAAATTTTACAGTGACGGGCCTTGGTGTGGTTCTTCTCACCATTGTGCTATTTTTTTTCAATCATATTAATGTACTGTGGTTCTAGGAACACTTTTAGTATTATTTGTCTAAGTTTTTCACTTTCATTTTTTTCTTTTCGTTTTTTTTTTTTTTAAACTCCTTATAATTGGATGTTCCATCTCCTGGATTGATTATCTTATCAGTCTTTTATTGTCTGTTATCTTTTTCCTCTACTTATGTTGAAGTTTCATTGATTTACCTTCTAACTTACTAAAGTTTTTATTGCAGCTATCAGATTTCAATTTCCAAGAGCTCTTCTATTTTCTTTTTCATTCCACATTTCCTTTTCCCAGTGGATTTCTTTTTTTCTGTTAACTTAATTATCACCAGTTTCATGGAAGGTATTATGTTACAGGTTCTTTAAATATACATCCTTAGTACATGTACATATCTTTATTGTATCTATTAAATAATATTATATTGTCTAGTTGTTTGTTTTCTTGCACTGGTCTGTAAATTCCTTGTTGTGGGATGGGAACTGTTTTTTTTGTAATCCTCGGGCCCAACAAAATTTGGTACATTGTAGACACGGTGTAATTATCCCTTAATATCTGAGGGGGATTGTCTCCAAGAACCCCCAACCCCACCCAGGATCAAAATTGGCCGATACTCAAGTCTCTTATATGAAACTAGAGGCTCACTGCACGAATTCGTGCATCTTGAAAGGAACTGTGGGCCGCAAGGCTGCAGTGGGCACGGGTGGGTCTAGGCCCATCCTCCGCACCCCCACCAGGCCCCTCCTGCCACAGCCCTCGGTCCCCTTTCTGCTGGCAGCCCCCCTCCCATGTGCTGACAGCGCCGGTCCCGCTTGCACCCGCTGAGGGCACGGAGCGATTGGGGCCAGCACTGTCAGTGGGTGCAAGCAGTGACTGCTGCCCCGATAGCCCCTCAGGAGCAGGGGGAGGTGGAGAAGCCCTCAGGGGCGATTGGGGCCGGTAGCCGCCCCTTGCACCCGCTGACGGTGCCGTGCCGGTAGTGAGTGCGAGGGGTGGCTCTGGCACTGGCTGCGGGTGCGAGCAGGGCCGGCGTTGGCAGTGGGTGTGAGCGGTGGCTCCAGCACTGGCAGCAGGTGCGAGTACCAGGCAGGACCATGGCACGCAGGAGCAAAGAACTTTCAGTAACCACCAGAGGCTCGCCCTGGTGACAGCGACCGGTGCCCCGCCTTGGTCTGGTGCCCCTGCTCACCTGCTCCATCATCCCACCGCGGCCGAGGCCTGCCATGTTCCGCTCACACCCCCTGGTGGTCAGCGCACATCATAGCGACTGGTTGTTTGGTTGTTCGGTTGTTCGGTTGTTTTGGTTTCACCGGTCGGTCTATTTGCATATTTGTCTTTTATTATATAGGATAGCATAGGATAGCACGTATTCTCCTGTGTACTTATTTTCTTTTTTGACTCTTATTTGTTGTTGATGCTATTGCAGATGTCTCCCATTTCCCTTCTCTTGTCAACCTCCATGCAGCCCCCACCCCTCCCTCTGACCATCATCACACTGTTGTCTGTGTCCATTGGCTATGCATATATGATCTTTGCTTAAGCACTTCACCCTTCTTCAACCAGTCCTCCCGTTACCCTCAGTGTGCTCTATGTATCCATGCCTCTGGTTCTATTTTGTTTGTTCATTACATTCCACATACCAGTAAAAGTAAGATTATGTAGTATTTCTCTTTCACTGACTGGCTTATTTTGCTTAGCATAATAATCTCCAGTTCATCCATGCTGTTGCAAAAGGTAAGGTTTCCTTCCTTCTTACAGCTGCATAGTATTCCATTGTGTAAATGTACCATAGCCTTTTTTTTTTTTTAACAAGGCCACCAAAAATTTTGGTTATCTCCCCCCCAAAAAATTGGGAGAGAGAGGGAAAGGTTACCACAGCTTTTTTATCCACTTATCTAGTAATGGGCACTTGGGCTGTTTCCATATCTTTATTTATTTTTTATTATTTTTTTAATTCTTTATTGTTTAAAGTATTACATAAGTCTCCTTTCCCCCCCATTGACCTCTCCCCAGCCACCCCCACCCCCCAGCACATGCCCTTGCCCCCATACTGTCTGTGGACATTGGTTATGCTCATATGCCTGCATACAAGTCCTTTGGTTGATCTTTTATGCTCTCATCTCCCCCTCCACCCCCCTGCCCCGCCGCCTTCCCTCATAGGTTGGATAGTCTGTTTGATGCTTCTATGACTCTGGTTCTATTTTTGTTCATCATTTTATGTTATTCATCATATTCCACAAATGAGTGAGATCATGTGATATTTATCTTTCTCCGACTGGCTTATTTTGTATCACAGTTTTTTAATTCACTCATCTTCTGATGGGCACTTAGGCTGTTTCCAAATCTTAGCTATTACAAATTGTGCTGCTATGAACGTAGGGGTGTATATATCCTTTCTGATTGGTGTTTCTGATTTCTTGGGATATATTCCTAGAAGTGGATTATTGGGTCAAATGGGAGTTCCATTTTTAATTTTTTTAGGAAACGCCATACTGTTTTCCATAGAGGCTGCACCAGTCTGCATTCCCACCAGCAGTGCATGAGGGTTCCTTTTTCTCTACATCCTTGTGAGCACTTGTTGTTTGTTGATTTGTTGATGGTAGCCATTCTGACAGGTGTGAGATGGTACCTCATTGTCGTTTTGATTTGCATCTCTCGGATGATTAGTGACTTTGAGCAGGTTTCCTATGTCTCTTGGCCTTCTGTATGTCCTCTTTCAGAAAGTGTCTATTTAGGTCGTTTGCCCATTTTTTGATTGGATTGATTATCTTCCTTTTGTTAAGATGCATGAGTTCCTATAGATTAAACCCTTATCGGATATAACATTGACAAATAGGTTCTGCCATTCAGTGGGCTCTCTTGTTGTTTTGTTGATGGTTTCTTTTGCTGTGCAGAAGCTTTTCATTTTGATGTAGTCCCATTTGTTTATTTTTCCTTAGTTTTCATTGTCTTAGAAGCTATATCGGTAAAGATATTGCTACAACGTATGTCTGATATTTTGCTGCCTGTGGATGCTTCTAAGATTTTTATGGTTTCCCATTTTACGTTTAAGTCCTTGATCCATTTTGAGTTGATTTTTGTGTATGGTGTAAGTTGGTGGTCTAATTTCATTTTTTTGCATGTATCTGTCCAATTTTCCCAACACCATTTATTTAAGAGACTGTCTTGACTCCAGTGTATATTGCCTCCTTTGTCAAATATTAATTGAGCACAATGGCTTGGGTCGATTTGTGGGTTCTCTGTTCTGTTCCATTGGTCTATATGTCTGTTCTTGTGCTAGTACCAGGCAGTTTTGAGAATAGTGGCTTTGTAATATAGCTTGATATCTGGTATTGTGATTTCTCCAACTTTGTTCTTCTTTCTCAGGATTGCTGTGGCTATTCGGGGTCTTTTTTGGTTCCATATGAATTTTTGGAGAGTTTGTTCTAGGTCTGTGAAATATGCCGTTGGTATTTTAATGGGGATTGCATTGAATCTATAGATTGCTTTGGGTAGTATGGACATTTTATTTTATTTTATTTATTTAATATATTTTATTGTTTTTTTACAGAGAGGAAGGCAGAGGGATAGAGAGTTAGAAACATCCCCAGGCCGACGCTCTCCACTGAGCCAAACCTGTGAGGGCAGTATAGACATTTTAATGATGTTGATTCTACCAGTCTATGAACATGGTATATTCTTCCATTTGTTTATGTCTTCCTCTATCTCTTTTTTCAACATTCTGTAGTTTTCTGAGTATTAGCACTCTAAGCATTTAAATTGTGTTTCAGAGTGGCCGGTATATGTCATATTTGTTTGTTGCATTGGTTACGTACAGCCAACAAAAGAGCAATCCTGTGCTCTAAATTAATTAATGTGTACAGCTTACAGGTTTTGCCCATATTCTTGCTTAGATAATCTTTCATCTAGTTTATTTGGATATAGACTTCTTAGAAGTATAAAACTTTAGGATTATTTGTAAAATCATCCTGCCAAGACAGAATTTAATGCATTATTCATGAAGTTTTCATTGAAAGATAAGGAGAGATCCTTTCTGAGAATGTTTCTAGTCAGTTTAATTCCTCAGAAAGATGTGAAAGTAGTTATTGCAGTAGCGGCCAAGATGTAGCTTCATGAGGTTCTCAGTTACTACAAACAAAATGCAGGTCATGTGGCTAAATAAAAAGAATAGAGATTTTCCCCTACATTTTGGAAGTGAATGTATTGAAATGTGAAGATAATGAGAAGTATAATTATATGTGAATTCTAAATTAATTGATGTAGAATGGCATTTATGTATGAATATACATAAAAACAAGATAACAGGGAAAGGGGAAAAAGGCTTGTTTTGCTTAACCATTTACTAGTAAAACAAGGAAAACTGGATCATGATTATTATAAAACCATAATTTTATTTAAAATCATTGAATTGCTATTTAAAATGGGTGGTTTTATGTTATGTAACTTATACTATGAAGCTATGCAAAAAAACAGATAAATAACTATTTGCACAAATTAAATGTTTTTTTAAAACCTTTATTGTTGAGAGTATTACAGATGTCCCTTCCCATTTACCCCCTCCACCTGGTTTCTTCCCCACCCGAGGCCTTCACCACCTTATTGTCTGTGTCCATAGGTAATGCATATATGCATATAAGTTCTTAGATTAATCTCTTTTCAGCCCCCCTCTCCCCATTCCCTAAGATTCCTCAGTCTCTTACACGTTTCCATGCCCCTGGTTCTATTTTATTCATCAGTTTCTTTTATTCATTAGATTCCTTCCTCAGTTATTTTGATTTTTAGATTCAATTGTTGATAGAGATGCATTTATTGCCATTTTATTGGTCATATATACATTTTTAAATATATTTTTATTGATTTCAAAGAGGAAGAAAGAGGGAGATATAAACATCAATGATGAGAGGAAATCATTGATTGGCTGCCTCCTGCAAGCCCCCTACTGGGGATCAAGTGTGCAACCCTGCATATGCCCTTGACCGGAATCGAACCCGGAACCCTTCAGTCTGCAGGCTGATACTCTGTCCACTGAGCCAAACCGGCTAGGGCTCTCTCTTTGTTTTTAACCTTTGGCATTTTAATTATGATATGTCTTTTTTTTTTTTTTAATATATTTTATTGATTTTTTTTTTTTTTTTTACAGAGAGGAAGGGAGAGGGATAGAGGGTTAGAAACATCGATGAGAGAGAAACATCGATCAGCTGCCTCCTGCACTCTCCCTAACTGGGGATGTTCCCGCAACCAAGGTACATGCCCTCGACTGGAATTGAACCTGGGACCTTTCAGTCCGCAGGCCGACGCTCTATCCACTGAGCCAAACCGGTCAGGGCTAATTATGATATGTCTTGGTGTGGGCCTCTTTGGGTTCCTTTTGTTTGGCATTCGGTGCTTCTTGGATTTGTATGTCTCTTTCTTTCACCAGGTAAGGGAAATTTACTGTCCATTTTTTTCACATAGGTTTTCAGTTTCTTGCTCCCTCTCTTCTCCTTCTAGCACTGCCTTGATGCAAATGTTGGTACACTTGAAGTTGTCCCAGGGGCTCCTTACACTGTCTTCATATTTTTGTATTCTTTTTTCTCTTCTGATTGGGTGGTGGTGGTGGTGTTTTTTGTTGTTGTTGTTGTTTGTGGTTTTTTTTTGCTTCCTTATATTCCAAATGCTTTAAAAAAATTATCTTTATTCTTGAAAGTATTACAAATGTCTCCCTTTTTTCCCCTGTTGAGGCCCTCCATCCCATACCCATCTCCTCACCCCCAGGCATATTCCAAAATCTTGCTTTGATTCTTGATGTCCTCTACTGTATTGATCCTCTGTAATAGGATCAATTGTATGCTTTATTGTATGCTTCATTTTGACTGGTCCTTTTTTATGTTGTTGATTTTCTCACTGAGTTCCTTGACATTTTTCCCAAGTTCCTTGACATTTTTCCTAAGTTCCTTGAGCATCCTTATAACCTTTATTTTGAACTCTGTATCTGGTAGTTTTCTTGGTTCCATTTCATTTTTTTCTGGAGACTTTTCCTGTTCTTTCATTTGTGACATGTTTCTGTCTTCTAATTTTGGCTGCTTCCCTGTATTTGTTTCTATGTATTAGATAAATCTGCTATGTCCCCTGGACTTGGTAGAGTGGCCTTGTGTAGTATGTGTCCTTAATTTCTCAAGTAGAATTGAATTAATATATAACAGTTCATGAACAGCTAATGTCCTTATAGTTCATGTCCTTATATATGTTACTAGAGGCCTGGTGCACGAATTTCTTCATGCACGAGGGGTGTGTCCCTTAGCCCAGCCTGCACCCTCTCCAATCTGGGATCCCGGTAGGATCGGGCCTAAATGGGAAGTCGGACATCCCTCTCACAATCCAGGACTGCTGGCTCCCAACTGCTCTGCTCGCCTGCCTGCCTTCCTGATTGCCCCTAACTGCTTCTGCCTGCCAGCCTGATCACGCCCTAACCACTCCCCTGCCAGCCTGATTGCCCCTAACTGCCCTCCCCTGCAGGCCTGGTCACCCCTAACTGCCCTCCCCTGCAGGCCTGGTCACCCCTAACTGCCCTCCCCTGCAGGCCTCGTCCCCCCCAGCTGCCCTCCCCTGCAGGCCTGGTCCCCCACAACTGCTCTCCCCTGCAGGCCTGGGTCCCCCGCAGCTGCCCTTCCCTGCAGGCCCAGTCGTCCCCAACTTCCCTCCTCTGCCGGCCTGGTCACCCCTAACTTCCCTCCCCTGCAGGCTTGATCGCCCCCAACTGCCCTCCCTTGCAGGCCTGGTCCCTCCCAACTACCCTCCCCTGCTGGCCTGATCGCCCCCAACTGCCCTCCCTTGCAGGCCTAGTTCCTCCCAACTGCCCTCCCCTGCTGGCCATCTTATGGTGGCCATCTTGTGTCCACATGGGGACAGCCATCTTGTGTGTTGGAGTGACGGTCAATTTGCACATTACTCTTTTATTAGATAGGATAAACCCCCAAAACATTATTTTGCTTTCAACAGTCAGTAGTCATTTAAAGAAGTATAAGAAAAACAGTCTTTTATATTTACTCATGTATTTATTTTTTCCTGGGTCTTTTCATTTGTTCTTGGATATTGGTTCATTTCCTATCAGTCTGAAAAACTTCCTTTAGTATTTTTTTAACTTTTAAAAAATTGAGATGTAATTCACTGTAATAAATTCATCCTGTAAAGCAGGGGTGGGAACCTTTTTTCTGCCAAGGGCCATTTGGATATTTATATAACACTAGAGGCCTGGTGCATGAAATAGTGCATGGGTGGTGTCCAACTGGCCTGTCCCAATCGGGACCCATCGGCCCGGGCAGGCCAGGGGGAGGGGCCATGGGCAGTTGGCCCACCAGTCCAGCCCTGCACCCTGGTCCAACTCCCAGTCGAACTCCTGGTCAAGGGTACAATTTGCATATTAGCCTTTTATTACATAGGATAATTCTCGGGCCATACAAACTTATCTACTTAAAAATTAGCCTGCTATACTTAGTCAAATATTTAATTAACTCACTTCTAGTGCCTTGGCAGGGCCAGACCAACTGATTTTGCAGGCCTCATATGCCCCGCTGGATGTTCCCTACCCCTGCTTTAAAGTGTATATTTCAGTGGTTTTTAGTATATTTACAGAATTGTGTAGCTATGAACACAGTCATTTTTAGGACATTTTCATCCCCCCCAAAACAAACAAACACCCCTGTGCTCTCTAGTCACTCCCGATTTTTTCTCAGCCATTCCTTAACCCCACCTCAATCATCTGTAACCACTAGTCTTCTTTTTGTTTCTTTAGATTTGCCTATTCTGGACATTTTGTAAAATGGAATTACATGTAGTTTTTTGTGCTTAGTTTCTTTTACTTAGTGTAATGTTTTCAAAGTTCATCTATGTTGTAGCATGTATCCATGTCTCATTCCTTTTATTGCTGAACAATATTGTGTAGATAACACATTTTATTTACCCATTCATCAGTTGATAGACATCAAAGTTTTCACTACTTGGCTATTAAGAATAATGTTGCCATGAACATTTCTGTCAAGTTTTCATGTGGAAACAGTTTTGGGTGGCGATAAGCCCATTCTTACCCTTGTTGAATTGTCTTGGCATTTTTGGCAATTGAAAAATCAATTTATATAAATGTGTGTGCTTATTACTAGACTCTGAATTCTGTTCAGTTGATCTGGATATTTAGCCTTAAGCCTGTATAACACTGTTTTGATTACTGTAGCTTTGTAGTAAGTTTTGAAATTGGGAACTATGGGTCCTCAGAGAACTTTCTATTTTTCAAGATTTTGGGGGGCTCTTTTGGGTCTCTTTCATTTTCTTATTAATTGTAGGATCAATTTGTCATTTTCCAAAAAAAATCCCAGGTGGATCTTGACGTGGGAGATTGTGTTAAAACTGCAGATCATTAAAAAAACAAACAAAAAACACTGCAGGTCATTTTCAGGGAATATTGCTGTCTTACCAATATTAAGTCTCCCAGTATATAAACATGGGATATTTGTCCTTTTTTAAAGTCATCTTTAATATCTTTCAGCAATGTTTTGTAATTTTTTTAGAAAATATTTTTTATTAATTTCAGAGAAGAAGAGAGAGGGAAAGAAAGATAGAAATATCAATGATGAGAGAGAATCATTGGTCGGCTGCCTCCTGCAGGCCCCTTACTGGGGATTGAGCCCATAACCCGGGCAT
This sequence comes from Cnephaeus nilssonii, assembly GCF_951640355.1. Lineage (NCBI taxonomy): Eukaryota > Metazoa > Chordata > Mammalia > Chiroptera > Vespertilionidae > Cnephaeus > Cnephaeus nilssonii. The sequence continues at coordinate 44,684,230 of NC_137075.1, forward strand.
GTGCCCTGTCTGGGAATTGAACTGGTGACCTCTTGGTTCTGGGTAGTTTTTTTTGTGTACCAGTCTTATATTTCTTTGGTTCAGTTTATTCCTAAGTATTTTATTCTTGTTGATGCTATTGCAAATGTAATTGTTTTCTTGATTTTACTTTTGACATTTATTCCTAGTGTGTAGAAATACAATTTTTGTGTGTGTGAATTGATCTTGGATTCTTCAATCTTGCCCAACTAATTTATACCAATAGTTTTTTAGTGGATTTTTAAGAATTGTCCACACAAAAAGTCACATGATGCTGCGAATGCAGAATTTTACTTCCTTTTTAATCTGGAGGTCTTTTATTTATTTTTCTTGCCTGATTACCTTTGTAGAACCTCTTGTACAATTGAGTAGAAGTGGTGAGAGCTAACATCCTTGTCTTGTTTCTGATCTTAGGCGATAGTATTTTTTGTACAGTCTGAGTTCTCTCAGTTGTCTAAAAATGTCTTCAGGTGTAAAGGCTTCTTTTGCTAGATCCAGAACATTAAGTTGACCCTTTCAGTACTTTACGATGGGTGTCATCCTACTGTCTTCTGGCTTCATTATTTCCAATGAGTAGTCAGTCTGTTGTTCTCATTTTTTTAAATTTAATACATCTTTATTGTTCAGATTATTACAATTGTTTCTCCTTTTCCCCCCCATAGCTCCCCTCCACCCGGTTCCCACCGCACCCTCTGCCCTTACCTCCCCCGCACGGTCCTCATCCATAGGTGTACGGTTTTTGTCCAGTCTCTTCCCACACCACCCACACCCCTTCCCCCCTGAGAATTATCAGTCCACTCCCTTTCTATGCCCCTGATTCTATTATATTCACCAGTTTATTCTGTTTCTCAGATTTTTAATTCACTTGATTTTTAGATTCACTTGTTGATAGATATGTATTTGTTGTTCATAATTTTTATCTTTACCTTTTTCTTCTTCTTCCTCTTCTTAAAAAATACCTTGCAGCATTTCATATAATACTGGTTTGGGGGTGATGAACTCCTTTAGCTTTTTCTTATCTGTGGAGCTCTTTATCTGCCCTTCAATTCTGAATGATAGCTTTTCTGGGTAAAGTAATCTTGGTTGTAGGTTCTTGCTATTCATCACTTTGAATATTTCTTGCCACTCCCGTCTGGCCTGCAGAGTTTCTATTGAGAAATCAGCTGACAGTCATATGGGTTCTCCCTTGTAGGTGATTAACTGTTTTTCTCTTGCTGCTTTTTTTTTTTTTTTAATGAATCTTTATTGTTCAGATTACAATTGTTTCTCCTTTTTCCCCCCATATCTCCCCACCACCCAGTTCCCACCCCCCCTCTGTACTTACCTCCCCCCCGCTGTCCTTATCCATAGGTGTATGATTTTTGTCCAGTCTCTTCCCATACTCCCCACACAGACACCCCTTTCCCCCTGAGAATTATCAATCCACTCCCATTCTATGCCTCTGATTCTATTAAGTTCACCAGTTTATTCTGTTCCTCAGATTTTTAATTCACTTGACTTTTAGATTCACTTGTTGATAGATATGTATTTGTTGTTCATAATTTTTATCTTCTTCTTTTTCCTCTTTTTAAAGAATACCTTTCAGCATTTCATATAATACTGGTTTGGTGATGATGAACTCCTTTAGCTTTTTCTTATCTGTGAAGCTCTTTATCTGCCCTTCAATTCTGAATGATAACTTTGCTGGGTAGAGTAGTCTTGGTTGTAGGTTCCTGCTATTCATCACTTTGAATATTTCTTGGCACTCCCGTCTGGCCTGCATGGTTTCTGTTGAGAAATTAGCTGATAATCGTATGGGAGCTCCCTTGTAGGTAACTAACTGTTTTTCTCTTGCTGCTTGTAAGATTCTCTCTTTGTCTTTTGCCCTTGGCATTTTAATTATGATGTGTCTTGGTGTGGTCCTCTTTGGATTCCTTTTGTTTGGGGTTCTGTGCGCTTCCTGGACTTGTAAGTCTATTTCTTTCATCAGGTGGGGGAAGTTTTCATTCATTATTTCTTTAAATAGGTTTTCAGCATCTTGCTCTCTCTCTTCTTCTGGTACCCCCATAATTCTGATGTTGGTTTGCTTGAAGTTGTCCCAGAGGCTTCTTACACTATCTTCAACTTTCTGAATTCTTTTCTCTTCATGCTTCTCTGGAGGAGTGTCCTTGGCCTCTTTGTATTCCAAATCTTTGAGTTGATTCTTGCGATCCTCTAGTCTGCTGTTGGGTCTCTGTATAATATTTTTTATCTCAGTCAGTGTATGTTTAATTTCTAGTTGGTCCTTTTTCATATCCTCGAGGGTCTCATTGAATTTATCGGCCTTTTCCATGAAATTCTTGAAAAACCTTATAACCGTGGTTTTGAACTCTATGTCCAGTCGCTTGTTCTCCTCCATTTCTTTGGTTTGTGATCTGTTTCCTTGCCTCCTCATTTTCTCTGCTTCCCTGAATTGGTAGGGTAGTTTTCTGTACTAGATGTCCTATTGGTTCAATGGGTCAGCCTCCCAGTTACTTGAGGTGGACACTCTTGGTGTACCCTTGTGTACTGTGTGTCCCCCAGCAGGAGCTACAGCAAGAACTAGTTTTCTCCTCCTTTGCTTGGGTGGTTTTGGAGCAGTCTGACTGGAGCTGCAGTTAATTTGGTTGAGCTGCCACAGAACAGGCCATTTATATGCAAAAGCTGCTGTGTGGAGCCTGGGCGGGTTTGTAGAATGTGCGGGGCGGGGTCTCAGGGCGGGGCGGGGTCTCAGGGTGTCACTAGGCTAGGGCATGGCCAATGGTGATGGCTGGTGTCAGCAGTCTCTGCCTTTCCACGTTTCCAAGTCCCTGTGCCCGGCGCTCCAGCGCAGTAAAACAATGATTGCTGGGCACACCTCTGCAAAAAAGTCACTCTCACTTTCCGACCCGATGGCCGAGAGTCCAGCTTCTCCCTGTAGGTGTCTGGGTCCCCTGCGTGTCCCCAGAAACTGGATTTCAGAGTGATCGGGAGCTTGTCTCCCTTTGGGTTGAAGAAAAGCCGCGCACCCAGTCGCCCGCCGCCAGCCCGATTCGCGCGCCTCCGTACCTCAGCTTTTCAGCGTTTGTGCTCCTTTCTCTCCTTAGTAGTAAATCTTCCACTCAGCCAGCTTTCCCGTGGTTCTGGGTGGTAGACGTTTTGTCTTTTAGTTGTATTTTTGAAATTGTTGTGTGAGGCAGCAGATTAGTTGTTTAACTATGCCGCCATCTTGGTTCCTCCTCTTGCTGCTTTTAATGTTCTCTCTTTGTCTTTTGCTCTTGGCATTTTAATTATGATGTGTCTTGGTGTGGTCCTCTTTGGATTCCTTTTGTTTGGGGTTCTGTGCACTTCCTGGACTTGTAAGTCTATTTTTTTCACCAGGTGGGGGAAGTTTTCAGTCATTATTTCTTCAAGTAGGTTTTCAGTATCTTGCTCTCTCTCTTCTTCTGGCACCCCCATAATTCTGATGTTGGTACACTTGAAGTTGTCCCAGAGGCTTTTCATACTATCTTCAAATTTTTGGATTCTTTTTTCTTTTTGCTTATTTGTATTTCAAATCTTTGACTTGATTCTTGTGATCCTGTAGTTTGCTGTTGGGTCTCTGTATAATATTTTTATTTCAGTCAGTGTATGTTTAATTTCTAGTTGGTCCTTTTTCATATCCTTGAGGGTCTCGTTAAATTTATTGGCCTTTTTTGCCCTGGCCGGTTTGGCTCAGTGGATAGAGCGTCGGCCTGCGGACTCAAGGGTCCCGGGTTCGATTCCGGTCAAGGGCATGTACCTTGGTTGCGGGCACATCCCCAGTAGGGGGTGTGCAGGAGGCAGCTGATGGATGTTTCTCTCTCATCGATGTTTCTGGCTCTCTATCCTTCTCCCTTTCTCTCTGTAAAAAATCAATAAAATATATTAAAAAAAAACCAACAGAAATAAATTAAAAAAAATTTATTGGCCTTTTCTAGGAAATTCTTGAAAAACCTTATAACCATGGTTTTGAACTCTATATCCAGTCGTTTGTTTTCCTCCATTTCTTTTGTTTGTGATCTGTTTCTTTGTCTCCGCATTTTCGCTGCTTCCCTGAGTTGGTAGGGTGGCTTTGTGTGCTAGGTGTCCTATATGGCCCAGTGGGTCGGCCTCCCAGTTACCTGAGGTGGACACTCTTGGTGCACCCCTTTGTGGACTGTGTGTACAGCCTTGTTGTAGTTAAGTCTTGATTGTTGTTAGTATCACTGTGAGGAATTGACCTCCAGGCCAATTGGCTGTGAGGACCTGCTGTGTCTATAATGGAAGAACTGCTGTGCTGGAGTCACGCTTATGGGGCAGGACTTTTTTCAGTGGGGCTTTGGTGCTCACTGAGTCTGCCTCTTGAATGTGTCACTTATGGATGTGAGTAGTTGAAATCTGGTGTCATCTCACACTGACCACTAGATACACTAGCTTCTGGATCTCCATTGGAGTGCAGGTCAGCTACTGTCTGAGGCCCCCCAGCAGGAGCTACAGCAAGAACTACAGTTTTCTCCTCTTTGCTTGGGGTTGGAAGTTTTGGAGCTGTCTGACTAGAGCTGCAGTTTGTTAGGTTAAGCTGCAATAGGGCAGGCCATTTATATGCAAAAGTCGCTGCGTGGAGCTTGGGTGGGTTTGTAGATTGTGCGGGGCGGGGTCTCAGGGAGTCACTAGGCTAGGGCGTGGCAAACGGGTTTGGCTGCCAGTCAGCTATCTCCGTGTTTCCAAGTCCCCCTGTCCCGCGCCCCAGCGCAGTAAACAATGATTGCTGCGCGCACTTCTGCAAGTAAGCTGCCCTCACTTTCCGACTCGATGGCAGACAGTCCAGCTTCTCCCCTTAGGAGTTTGGGTCCCCAGCGCCTCCGCAGAAACTGGAGTTCAGAGTAATCTGGAGCTTGTCTTTCTTCAGGTTGAAAAAAACACCCAGTCGCCCGCCGCCAGCCCGATTCGCGCACCTCCGTATCTCAGCTTTTCAGCGCTTGTGCACGTCTCAATGCTCTTTTCTCTTTCCTTCTAGTTGTAGAACTTCCACTCAGCCAGCTTTCCCGTGGTTCTGGGTGATAGACGTTTTGTCTTTTAGTTGTAGTTTTGAAATTGTTGTGCGAGGCAGCAGTTTAGGTGTTTACCTATGCCGCCATCTTGGTTTTTCCCTGTTGTTCTCATTGTTGATCCTCCAGTGTAATGTCATTTTTTCCTCCGTTGCTTATAAGGTTTTTCTCTTGGTCTTTAATTTTCAGCAGCCTTACCTTTATGTGCCTACGTATAGCTTTCTTTGTATTTGTTCCCATTGGTGTTTGCTAAACTTATTGAATATGTGGATTAATGTCTTTAACTTTTGGAATATGTTGATTCATTTTCTTTTCAAATGGTCCTTCTTTTTCCTTCCTTCCATTTTATTCCTTGTCAGATAATTTGTTGTTGTCCCACAGGTCTCTGACACACTTTCTTTTCCCCCGCCCTCTATTTTTCTGTTTAGGTCAGTGATGGGCAACCTTTTGAGTTTGGTGTGCCAGACTTCGCCAAAAAACTGAGCATAACTCAGGTAGTGTGTCACTTTGAGGAAAAAATATTATTTCGCAAATGTTTCATCCTCAGGAGCAGCAAATGTTTCATCCTCGGCATGCAGCCGCCTCAACGCGTGTCATAGGTTCGCCATCACTGGTTTAGGTGATTCACTTTATTAAATTTTAGCTCACCTCACATTTGAGATGTTTAGGATGGGATTGGGCTTGGGATCTAAGCACTAAGAGACTACAAATTCTCTATTTTCAGGCCAACCTTGCTGCATCACTTCTGCTTATTTGTCAGAGGTCCCCTGGAGGAAAATTGGTGGGAATAGGACTAGTATTCTTTTTGGGGGTCCTCCAGATTCTAGTGTGCTCATCCTCAGGCATGAAAAGAGACTGGGTTCTCTATGTCCCAACAAAGATCCTTTGCCTATAGTTGCCTTTTTCTCTCTTCACCTGTGCTTCAAGCAGTGTAAATGCTACTCAGTGTTGAAAGCATTAGCAATCTGTCACCTAGAGAAGGCTGGTTCATCTCTGAAATTCAGTTCATTTAGACTTATTTGTGTCCAGAGGTCTTCAATGGCTTTAAAAGAAAATTGGATTTTTAATTTGTCTAGTGTTTTCTCATTGTTATGGAAGAAGTGATGATCTTTGTGATCGTAAACATTTTAACTTGAAGTGAAAGTCTTCTATTGCCCTAACCGGTTTGGCTCAGTGGATAGAGCGTCTGCCTGCGGACTGAAGGGTCCCAGGTTCAATTCCGGTCAAGGGCATGTACCTTGGTTGCGGGCACATCCCCAGTAGGGGATGTGCAGGCAGCGGCTGATCAATGTTTCTTACTCTGTAACCCTCTCCCTTCCTCTCTGTAAAAACAATCAATAAAATATATTATTAAAAAAAGAAAAGTCTTCTATTGAAGGATTTTCAAGTAAGGTCAAGATCTTAAGTTGTACAAGGAACAAGTAACTACACAGTAATGTAAATGATTGCTTGTGCATATTTGAGATAAATGAAAGTTTTACAAAGACAGTGACTTTAATTGAGTTAGTGAATAATTCGAACACATCCTTAAGATACATTGGTACAGTTTATATGCTTTTAATGGTTAATTGGGAGGAAAGGGGAAACTTAAAAAAATGTTTGTGTTTTTTGAAGACTTATATAAACTCAATCAACATGGGTCATATGTACTTGCCTTCAACTACCTTTTTATTTTGGAAGAATTCATGTTAGACTTTTTATACTGAAAATGAGTTTTTCAACTTTAAAACCACTTAGCAATAACATTGTGAATATACTAAAAAGGTACTGCTGGGATGTACATTTTTAAATGGTAAGAGTGTTGTATTTTATGTTACGAATTTTGTCTTAATTTTTAAAAAGGAAAAATCAAGCAGGCTGTTTGTAAAGCCCTTCCTGATATTTAGCGCAATTCTTAATTGCAGTTGACGTTTGTTTGCTTTTATTGGCAACTAGTGACTGGTGCACGAAATTCTTGCACATTAAAAGGGGATTAATTAGAGGAAACATTTTACTATTGCTGTTTGCCCTTTCTCTATAATAGAAGTATCAGAGATGAAAAAAAAATTAATAAAATGTATATGAAATCTTCCTCCTGTCAGAGTCTGGGCACACCACGGGACCCAGAGTCAAGTTCCTGCCCACCCACGTGTGTCTCAAAATTGCGCGAGACCCAGACCCGGTCGGCCCCCCTACCCCCCGTTGGGCTAGATCCAGACCCAGCCAGTCCCACCCTTGTCAAGCCCTGCTGGGCAGGGGGCGCAGCCTCAGGTCCCGGCCCGGCACTGGGAGGGGGGCGCGCAGCCTCAGGTCTCCCGTCAAGCCCTGCTGGGTGGGGGGTGCGGCCTGAGGTCCCCCAGCCCAGCACTGGGGCGGGGGGGCACACCTTGAGGTCCCCTGTCAAGCCCCGCCAGGTGGGGAGCGTGGCCTCAGGTACCCCATCAAGCTCCGCCAGGTAGGGGGAGCAGCCTGAGGTCCCCCAGCCCAGCACGGGGTGGGGGCCGCACCTTTAGGTCCCCTCTCAAGCCCCGCCAGTCCCCTAGCCCGGTGCTGGGGCTGGGGCTGGGGTGCGGCCTCAGGTCCCCCATCAAGCCCTGCCGGGCAGGGGTGTGGCCTAAGTTCCCCTGTCAAGTTCTGCCAGGTGGGTGGTGTGACCTGAGGTCCCCTGGCCTGGGGCCAGGGTGTGGGGCGCAGTCTGAGGTCCTTGCTGATTGCTTGTTAAGGCTCATTACGGGAACTCAGCCTCCACTGTGGGTGCAGCCATCTTGTGTTATGGAAACACCCCCCCTCCCCCGCCTCCACTGTGGGCACTGCCATCTTTGTGGCAGAATGATGGTCAATTTGCATATTCCTTTATTATATAGGATTGTTAATCACTGAAGCTCTCTTGGGTTTGATTTTGGTTCAGTGCCAGTTGACTTTCAAAATTGAGTGTATCTGAAAAATACTATCCTATGTAATAAAAGGGTAATTTGCAAATTGACTGAATGGCGGAATGACTGGTTGGTATGACGCGCACTGACCACCAGGGAGCAGACGCTCAATGCTGGAGCTGCCCCCTGATGGTCAGTGCACTCCCACAGGGGGAGCGCTGCTCAGCCACAACCCGGGTTGATGGCTGGTGAGCGCAGCGGCGGTGGCGGGAGCCTCTCCCGCCTCCATAGCAGCACTAAGGTGTCTGACTCATGGCTTAGCCATCAGTTGGACATCCCCCAAGGGCTCCTGGACTGCTAAAGGGCGCAGGCCAGGCTGAGGGGGACACCCCCCCCCCCCCCAGTGCACAAATGTTGTGCACTGGGCCTCTAGTTAGGAAAATAAGTGTTATAACATTTTGATTTAGTGATGAGGGTTGTTTATTAAAACTTTGCTCTTTATGCCGACTGGTATGGCTCGTTGTTGAGCATCTACCCATGAACCATGAGGTCACGGTTTGATTCTTGGTTGGGGCATGTGCCCAGGTTTTATGCCCGGTTTTCGGGGCTTGATTCCCAGTGGAGGCTGTGCAGGTGGAAGCCAATTGATTTTCTTTCATCATTTTTAAAAAAATATATATTTTATTGATTTTTTACAGAGAGGAAAGGAGAGGGATAGAGAGTTAGAAACATCGATGAGAAACATCGATCAGCTGCCTCCTACACACCCCCTAATGGGGATGTGCCCACAACCAAGGTACATGCCCTTGACCGGAATCGAACCTGGGACCTTTCAGTCCGCAGGCCGACGCTCTATCCACTGAGCCAAACCGGTTTCGGCAATTTTCTTTCATCATTGATGTTTGTCTCTCTTCTCTTTGGAACCAATTAAAATATATATATATAAAACAAAACAAATAAAAACTTTACTCGTTATTATATATGCTAGAGGCCCGGTGCACAAAATTCATGCATTGGGGCGGGGGATCCCTCAGCCCGGTCTGTACCCTCTCGCAGTTTGGGAGCCCTCGGCAGATATCCCTCTCATAATCTAGGATCCCTCGCTCTTTACTGCCTGCCTGCTTGCTGCTTCTTATTGCTTGGCTTGCTGCTCCTTAGCACTGTCGTGGAGGTGGGAGAGGCTCCTGCCACCTCTGCTGCACTCGCCAGCTGCCAGCCCGGCTTGTGGCTGAGCAGCGCTCCCCCTGTGGGAGTTCACTGACCACCAGGGGGCAGCTCCTGCATTGAGCAGCTGCCCCCTGGTGGTCAGTGTACGTCATAGCGACTGGTCGTTCCACTGTTCAGTTAATTTGCATATTACCCTTTTATTATATAGGAGTAGAGGCCCAATGCACGAAGATTCGTGCAAGAATGGGCCTTCCTTCCCCTGGCTGCCGACACCACTTTAACTCCGGCCCGGAACTGTCTTTCCACCTTTCCATGCTGCCCAGAGGCCCGGAGCGGCTGGGGCAGTCCAGAATGCCTGCATCGTTGCCATGGCAATGATGTAAGCATCCCACCCCCGGCCGCTCAGCGCCTGTGTATGCAAATCAACCTGCCATCTTTGTTGGGTTGATTTGCATACTCACTCCTGATTGGCTGGTGGGCGTCGCAAAGGTACGGTCAATTTGCATCTTTCTCTTTTATTAGTAGAGACTTTTGTGAGAAATTGACAGAAAATATAAAAGTGTGATGCTGATAAAGTGCTTTTGAGATCCTTATGTTCTACAAAGTGTTTCTCTTACGAAATCTGATGTTACTTGGTTTTCAAAAACCTTTTGTTTCTCTCCTGAGTCTTATTTATGGAGGTCTTATTTATGCCCTTTTTAACCCTCCCCTCCCTGTCTCTCCAGAAATGTTGCCAACAATTTTGAAGACAGTACCCATGTAGCATCACCAGTAGAACCAAATGGAAACTTCAATGTTGTCATTAAAGAGGAACCTCTAGATGATTACGACTATGACCTTGGTGAGTTTCCAGAAGGGGTCACTGTGAAACAAGAAGAGACAGATGAGGAAACAGATGTATACTCAAACAGTGATGATGATCCTATACTAGAGAAACAGCTAAAGAGGCACAATAAAGTTGATAATCTAGAAGTTGACCATCCGTCTTCTAAATGGCTACCAAATAGCCCATCAGGTGTTGCTAAAGCTAATATGTTCAAATTAGACGCTGGAAAGATGCCAGTAGTTTGTCTGGAGCCCTGTGCTGTCACCAAAAGCACAGTGAAGATTTCTGAGCTCCCTGATAATATGCTTTCTACATCTCGGAAGGATAAATCTATGTTGACAGAATTAGACTATTTGCCTACGTACATTGAAAATTCCAATGAGGCTGGCTTCTGCTTAGGCAAGGAATCAGAAAATGGTCTTAGAAAATATTCACCAGATCTCAGAGTGGTACAAAAATATCCTTTACTTAAAGAGCCTCAATGGAAATATCCTGATATTTCTGACTGCATGAATACAGAAAGAATACTTGACAGTTCAAAGAGTCCAGCTGGGGACTCATTTTTAGCAAAAGAGGACTTGGGCAGAAAGAAAACAACTATGCTTAAGATTTCCGCAGCTTCCAAGACTGTGAATACTAATCAGAATGCCCCTACAAATGTCAGTGGAAAAAGAGGAAGGCCACGAAAATTGAAACTCTCTAAGGCAGGGCGACCACCTAAAAACACGGGAAAATCTTTAACGTCTACAAAGAGCATTCCTATGGGCCCTGGGAGTACCTTTCCAGATGTGAAGCCTGATCTGGAAGACGTGGATGGTGTTCTCTTTGTTTCCTTTGAATCGAAGGTAAGATTATTTCAGCATTCTTTCTAAAGCCAAATAATTATTAATGAATTGTATACCTGGCTGATAACCAATTTACAATCTAGTTTTTGTGAATGCATCCATTATGTGAGGAGGGTGTGTGCATGGGGAACTGAGTGTCTCCAAAATGTTTGGTTTAGTTAATAGGTATCACAATATTTTGTGTGAGTGAACTTAACAATTTATGTCTGCCTTTTGAATGTTAGAGGGAAGGCACATGTTGTATGTGGGTGGGTGGGAAGAGATTAGTCAAATAATTTATATGCTTACTAGAGGCCCGGTGCACAAAATTCGTGCACGGCGCAGGGTGGGTGTGTGTCCCCTCAGCCCAGCCTGCACCCTCTCCAATCCAGGACCATCCCTCTCACAATCCGGGACCACTGGCTCCTAACTGCTCACCTGCCTGCCTCCCTGGTCACTCTTAAATGTCTCCCTTGATGGCCTGGTCACCCCTTATTGCGCCCCCCCCGCTGGCCTGGTTGCCCCATGCAGCCCTCTGCTGAGTCGTTTGGTCGTCCCTCACTAGACCCCCTGCCTGTCTGGTCGCCCCACGCAGCCTGTTCAGTCGTTCGTTCAGTTGTTTCGGTTGCGATGGTTGCTTAGGCTTTTATATATTATATAGAGATATGCATAACGCATGGACACAGATAATAGTGTGGTGAAGTCCTGGGGACAGGAGGCTAGTGCGGACTAGAAGAGGTCAATGGGGGGGAAAATGGGACATCTGTAATGCTTTCAACAGTAAAGGTAAAATGCAATTATGTCTGCTTTGATATGAATTCATGATTTTTGTGCAGTGTAGCTGGAACTTAAAAAATCTTCAGATCTTAACTGGAATTTTCATTATTATTGACTTTAAAAAGGCATAAGTACATGAAAAGTTACTTTTTTGGGACACCTTATCCCCTGATTTTTTTTAAAAAATATTTTTTTATTGATTTCAGAGGAAGGGAGACAGAGAAAAATATCAGTGATTAGAGAGAATCATTGATTGGCTGCCTTGTCACACCCTTCTCTGGGGATCAAGCCGCAACCCAGGCATATGCCCTGATCTCCTGGTCCACAGGTCAAAGTTCAACCACGGAGCCAAGCTGGCTGGGCTCCCCAGATTGTTTTTTTCGTGTTTTTTTTTTTTATTGTTGTTAGTCCTTACCTGAGGATATTTTTTCCATTTATTTCTTTTCAAGAGAGAGAGTGGAAGGGAGGAAAAGAGGGGGACTGGAGAGAGAGAGAGAGAGAGAGAGAGAGAGAGAGAAAGAAAGATAGATCAATGTGAGAAAGACACATCCATTGTTGCCTCCCACATGGGCTTCGACCAGGACGGGGATCAAACCTGGAACCCAAGTATGTGCCCTTGACCTGTAATTGAACCTGAGATCCTTCGGTGTCTGGGCCGATGCTCTAACAACTGAGCTATACTGGCCAGGACCATCCCCTGATTTTTATCAGGAACAGCAGAGTGCCATTGGAGAACCAAATATTAATGGTCTTATTAATTATGCTGTTTTACACATCAATGGTTTCTTTATTTTATTCCTGCTTTTTAACTAGATTATTTTTCGTTTAGATTTTTATAGAAGCCAAATCGGTAGTTCTAAATTGGCTACACAGAGGTTGAATTCCTTCTGCTGGTTCTTAAGCTATCTTTATGTAGCCTATCTTTATGTAAACTTTAAGAAATCTTTATGCAAATTGGTATAATATAGTTTAGATCAGTTAGTTGAATATATTCAGATAATTTGCTTTTTTTTGTTCTTCTGATTATTAAAGTGATATAATATAGAACATTTAGAAAATATCAAAACGTTTCAAAACGAAAAATGTTCTCTGGTTTACTTTTAAACTTTTAGAAGTGATATGAGCTACATTTTTGTTTTATATATAGGAAGCTCTAGACATTCATGCAGTTGATGGGACAACAGAAGAGCCCTGTAGTCTTCAGGCATCAACCACAAATGACCCAGGTATTATATAATGATATAAAAAGAGAGATATATTTGGGGTTTAGCTCTCGAAATGTAAGATGCAATGTTCATTTTTCTGTAGTACATACATTTTTCTGTAGTACATACTATTCTACTTCATCATTATTTGTTTTCTGAATAGGTTGCAGAGCAAGAATTTCCCAGTTGGAAAAAGAATTGATCGAAGATTTGAAAGCCTTGAGGCATAAGCAAGTGATACATCCTGGTCTTCAAGAAGGTAATCCTCCTATATAATAAAAGGTTAATATGCAAATTGTCCCCTTGGGAGTTTGACCGACTGGGAGTTCAACTGCTCACTATGATATGTGCTGACCACCAGGGGGCAGTGCGGAAGGAAGGAATGAAGGCCCTGATCGGCCCTGATCGCCGGCCAGCCTAGGGACTCAACCTGTGCATGAATTTTGTGCACTGGGTCTCTAGTATTTTCTAAAAATAAAAAAACGTGTTCTCTTTCTCCTTTCTTTCCACTTGCTTTGCCCTCTTATGCCCTTTCTGTTTTTCCTTCCTCCCTTTTCTGTTTACCTCCTTTCCCCGCATCCTCGATTTCATTTATTTTCAGTGCCTCTCTTAGCTTGCATTTTTCTCTTTTCTCCCTCCTTGATTTCCTAACTTAACATAAAAATATTTCTAGGTCTTTTATATCCTAAGAGAAACCCTATTCTGTAGACACTGTCTCATCTTTGTGAAACATATCTTATACATTAAAAAATGTATCATAAGAAAGTGGTGTTTTCTCTTGGCTTTCTTATAACACAGTATTTTCCTTCCTATGTCTCATCTTTTAAATTTTGGCTGCTGTTTTTTTGTGAGTTTTTTTGGTTGGGGAGGTATCTCTGTTTTGTTGTAATGGAGTATCTTGGCCTTGATTATGTTGTTAAATCCTTTTTCTAAAATAGTGAAATCTATTACACTTATTGCTGTTGTAGTAACTACTGATTTTTCCATTTGTAATGTAAATAAAAGATTGTAAGCTATGTCCCAATTTTTAGTTTCTTATATCTTTAATTTAAGGTATGCTTCTTGGAGTAGTTTATTGAGTTTTTGATTGTTAGTCCATTTTCTTTTCAAAGCACTGTCTGGCTAATTTATATTATATGGTAGATCATTTATTTGAGAGTGTAAGTATTACCTGCAGACAAACAGAATGTTGACATATAAAATAATCATTTTATTTCTAAATCAAATGGTAATATTTGAAGAACTTTTGCTTCACTTGTTTTGACAGTGTGATATTAAAGTGTGAAAATCTCAATGCAAGTGGACTGGGTACTATGGATTTTAATGGACAGTCATATCATGTTAGGCTTGACTGATAATAGCATTTGCTATTGTTTATTGTCAGCTTTCACTTCTGCTATTTTCTCTAAATAATATTCTCTTTCTCCTATCAGTTAACTTACTCTTTAAGTTTATTTCCCATCCCACTTACACTTTTTGTTAGTTATGTAGTCTGATAATGTATAAATATTATAACATTTATATTGTGTTTTTTAACCTAATTTCAACATATGATTTTGTCTTAGCTCTAGAGTTGAATATATCGGTGATCCCTGCCAGTGTTTTGCTCTGGTTTGTTTGCCTGTTATTTCCTTGTTGACTAAGATTTGAGTTTTTTCCTTTCCTTATAGACGTTTGAGTCAAATCTGTAATTTTTTTTCCTTTGTGTAAAGCAGCTTCAAAGTCAAATGCTTATGGAAACTAAGCAGGAAACATAAATAAAGTGAAATTAGCCAGGGTCCTGAGTGCTTAAGGGAAGCCAGTACTGGCAGCCAGGGGAAGGAAGGCCTACTCTTGCACAAATTTCGTGCACTTTGCTTTTCTACTAGCTGAAAAGTTTTATTTAGAAAATGAACACTTAAAAATATTTTTGAGCCAAAACCGGTTTGGCTCAGTGGATAGAGCGTCGGCCTGCGGACTCAAGGGTCCCAGGTTCGATTCCGGTCAAGGGCATGTACCTTGGTTGCGGGCACATCCCCAGTAGGGGGTGTGCAAGAGGCAGCTGATCGATGTTTCTCTCTCATTGATGTTTCTAACTCTCTATCCCTCTCTCTTCCTCTCTGTCAAAAATCAATAAAATATATTTAAAAAAAAAAGTTAGGCCTGGTTTCTCATTAGAGGCTTGACGGGAGGGATTTTTCCAGTTTTCCTGAGATTGTTGGCAGAATTTATATCCTTGCAGTTCTAGCAAAATGGGTGATATATTTATTCTTATATTATTACATATATATATATAATCATGTATATCCCATCCCTTTGGCACATTCCATTGCTTGGAAACAAATCAGAGGCTCTGCCTATACTCAAGGAGGAAGGAGGATTATACAAATATATAATACCAGGAGGTGAGGATCATGGGGTCACCTTAAAGTCTCTTTGCCATTTAAAATTTTTATTTTATCATTTTACTCTGCACTATCCTCTTTATCTTTGTTATTTCTCCCCCCGCCCCCTCACCCAAAGGTTAAAACCCCCCAATATGATTTGTGGTCCTTTTTTTCTTGTAGTGGGCTTAAAATTGAATTCAGTGGATCCTACAATGAGTATTGATCTTAAATACTTGGGAGTACAGCTACCTTTGGCTCCAGCCACTAGCTTTCCTTTCTGGAACCTTACAGGAACCAACCCTGCTTCTCCTGGTGAGTATATCGCATTTATGAAGTCAAACAAATTTGTGAATATAAATGAAAAGCTACCTTTGTTAGAGACAAAGTACGTTTAGGATAGATCTTTTGTCTAGTGGCATAGTCTTAATGATTTATACATTTCATATAAAGTCTTAATAATTAGGTATTAAATATTGACTTACAAGGATTTTTCATCTCTTTTACTTTTTCTTTTATAGATGCTGGATTTCCCTTTGTATCTAGAACAGGAAAGACCAATGACTTCACCAAGATAAAGGGATGGAGGGGAAAGTTTCATGGAGCTTCTGCATCTAGAAATGAAGGTAATCAGCTTTTTAAAAAATTAATGTTCTGAAACATGCAACCACAGCCTTTGTTAAAAGTAAGTCTTGGTTATTTGTCTTCATCTCTTTTCATGCTTTAAAACAAACTGAAAATAATTGTCTTGCTGATATTTGTTTATTCTCCTTGTTCCCATGACTCTGATCCTGGGGACCAGTCCCTAACCACGTCAGGCTTAAATAATTCTTGCAGCCTTTTTAAACTGCTCTTTCTTTCTTTTTTTTAAAAAAAAACATTTTATTGATTTTTTTACAGAGAGGAAGGGAGAGGGATAGAGAGCTAGAAACATCAATGAGAGAGAAACATCGATCAGCTGCCTCTTGCACATCTCCTACTGTGGATGTGCCCGCAACCAAGGTACATGCCCTTGACCGGAATCGAACCTGGGACCCTTTAGTCCGCAGGCCGACGCTCTATCCACTGAGCCAAACCGGTTAGGGCTTAAACTGCTCTTTCTTTCTGTTATTCCCACAGTTACAAAAAACATCATTCTCAAGCATTATTTCAGAACTATATACTTCAGAGTGTATAGTGATTCCTAATAGCATTATACTTCAAAGTAAACTTCTGATCCAAGCATATATACTGTATCCCTATTGATTTTCTTTTCCCAATTCACTTGTTGGCAGTTTACACTCTAACCAGATAAATTTATTTGTTCAAAATAGTTTTTCTCATCTTCGAATCTTTTTATAGTGCTATAATAGTGCTCTCTACTAAATTTGCTTTTTCATTCTTTAAAAATTAAATTTTTTTGGGGGGGGTGGTTCATCCTCACCCAAGGCTATTTTTTCCATTGATGTTTTAGAGAGAAAGGAAGGGAGGTAAGAAAGGGGAGGATAGAGATACAGAGAGAGAGAGATAGGGAGAGAAACATCCATGTGAGAGAGACATATTGATTAGTTGCTTCCTGCATGCAGCCCGACTGGGGTTGGGGATCAAACCTGCAACACAGGTACGAGCCCTTGACCAGGAATCAAACCAGCTACTGCTACTCTTAGGTACTTGGGCTGATGCTGTAAACTTTTTTTTTTTAAATAAATCTTTATTGTTCAGATTATTACAGTTGTTCCTCTTTTTCCCCCTCCATAGCTCCTCTCCACCCGGTTCCCACCCCACCCTCTGCCCTTACCCTCCCTCACTGTCCTCATCCATAGGTGTACGATTTTTGTCCAGTCTCTTCCTGCACCCCCCACACCCCTTTCCCCCAGAGAATTGTCAGTCAGTCCCCTCCCTTTTTATGCCCCTGATTCTATTATATTCACCAGTTTATTCTGTTCATCAGGTTTTTTATTCACTTGATTTTTAGATTCACTTGTTGATAGATATGTATTTGTTGTTCATAATTTTTATCTTTACCTTTTTCTTCTTCTTCCTCTTCCTCTTCTTAGAGAATACCCTTCAGCATTTCATATAATACTGGTTTGGCGGTGATGAACTTCTTTAGCTTTTTCTTATCTGTGAAGCTCTTTATCTGCCCTTCAATTCTGAATGATAGCTTTTCTGGGTAAAGTAATCTTGGTTGTAGGTTCTTGCTATTCATCACTTTGAATATTTCTTGCCACTCCCATCTGGCTTTGATTTCTGTTGAGAAATCAGCTGACAATCGTAGGGGTAATCCCTTGTAGGTAACTAACTGTTTTTCTCTTGCTGCTTTTAATGTACTCTCTTTGTCTTTTGCTCTTGGCATTTTAATTATGATGTGTCTTGGTGTGGTCCTCTTTGGATTCCTTTTGTTTGGGGTTCTGTGCGCTTCCTGGACTTGTAAGTCTATTTCTTTCACCAGGTGGGGGAAGTTTTCTGTCATTATTTCTTCAAATAGGTTTTCAATATCTTGCTCTCTCTCTTCTTCTGGCACCCCAATAATTCAGATGTTGGTACGCTTGAAGTTGTCCCAGAGGCTCCTTACACTATCTTCATATTTTTGAATTCTTTTTGCTTTTTGCTTTCCCAGTTGGGTGTTTTTTGCTTCTTTGTATTTAAAATCTTTGACTTGATTCTTGCGATCCTCTAGTCTGCTGTTGGATCTCTGTATGTTATTCTTTATTTCAGTCAGTGTGTGTTTAATTTCTAGTTGGTCCGTTTTCATATCCTTGAGGGTCTCACTAAGTTTTTCAGCCTTTTCTAGAAAATTCTTGAAAAACCTTATAACCATGGTTTTGAATTCTATATCCAGTCATTTGCTTTCCTTCATTTCTTTCATTTGTGACCTGTTTCTTTGTTTCCACATTTTGGCTGCTTCCCTGTGTTGATAGAGTGGCTTTGTGTGCTAGGTGTCCTATAGGGCCCAGTGGTTCAGCCTCCCCAGTTACCTGAGGTGGACACTGTTGGTGCACCCCTTTGTGGGTTGTGTGCACAGTCTTGTTGTAGTTAAGTCTTGATTGTTGTTGGTATCACTGGGAGGAATTGGCCTCCAGGCCAATTGGCTGTGAGAATCAGCTGTGTCTATGATGGGAGAACTTCTGTGCTGGAGACACCCTTATGGGGCAAGACTTGCTTCAGTGGGGCTTTGGTGCTCACTGAGTCTGCCCCCTGAGTGTGTCCCTTATGGATCTGAGGAGTTGTAATCTGGATGGTCCCACTCTGACCACTGGGTACACTGTCTCTTGCATCTCCAAGGAGGTGCTAATTTAGCCTCTGCCTGAGGCCAACCAGCAGGAGCTATGGAGAGAACTGTAGATTCCTCTCATTTGTTTGGGGTTTGGAGGTGCCCAGATGAGGCCCAGCTGTGAAGCATTGCAAGCTGCTGTGGGGCCTTGGGCCTTCTTTTGGATGGTCTGGGTCTCTCTGACCCTGCTGCAGTTTGTTAGGTAATTTTAGATTGCAAAGGGCCAGGTTATTCATATGCAAAAGCCTCTGCACACAGCTTGGGTGGGGCGGGGTCTCAGGGAATTAACAGGGTGGCGCAAACAGCAATTGGTGATCCTAAGCTCTGCCCTAAGAGGCCCTCAGGTCTCAGTGTCCCGAGGTAATCACTGTAAGCATTTCTGAGAGAAAGCTGCCCCTGAGTTCCACCCGATGCCAGACAGTCCAGTTTCTCCTCGTATGAATCTGGGTCCCCAGTGTCTCGCCCGGAACTGGAGTTCAGAGCAGTCAGGAGCTTGTGTCTCCCTCCCGCTTGAAAAAGACAACCGCGTCCTCAGTTGCCAGCCCTTTCCACGCATGCATGCCTCTGTACCTCTGCACTTTACTTCTGCACCTCCTCTGAGTCTCAGTGTGCTTTTCTCTTTCCTTCTAGTTGTAGAATTTCCACTCAGACAGCCTTTCTGTGGTTCTGGATGATGTCTGTTTTGTCTTTTAGTTGTAGTTTTGAAGTGGTTGTGCGAGGCAGCAATTTCAGGTGTTTACCTATGCTGCCATCTTGGTTTCTCTTCTGATGTTGTAACCTTTAAGCCACACCGTCTAGGGCTGTGGTCGGCAAACTGTGGCTCACGAGTCACATGCGGCTGTTTGGCCCCTTGAGTGTGGCTCTTCCACAAAATACCACGGCCTGTGCGAGTCTATTTTGAAGAAGTGGTGTTAGAAGAAGTGTAAGTTTAAAAAATTTGGCTCTCAAAAGAAATTTCAATTGTTGTACTGTTGATATTTGGCTCTGTTGACTAATGAATTTGCCGACCACTGGTCTAGGGCTATTACTTCTTCCTTTGTATTTTTTTTTTTTTTAATAAGGAAAGATTTTATATTTTTAGAATACATTTTTATTGATTTCACAGAAGAAGGGAGAGGGAGATTAAAGAGAGATAGAAACATCAATGATGAGAGAGAATCATTGATCGATAGCCTCTTGCAATCTCCACACTGGGGATTGAGCCTGCAACATTGGCATGTGCCCTGACCCGGAATTGAACTGTGACCTCCTGATTCATAGGTTGTATTTTCTTTTTTTAATCCTCACTTGTGGATATTTTTTCCATTGATTTTTAGAGAGGAGGTGGGGGTGGAGAGAAACATCGATGTGAGACAGACACATCGATTGGTTGCCTCCTGCACACACTCCATCCAGGGGATCAAACCTGAAACCCAGGTACATGCTCTTGATTGGAATCGAACTGGTGACCTTTCAGTGCTCAGTCTGATATTCTAACCATTTAGCCACGCCAGCCAGCACTTCCCTTGCAATTTATATCATAGTCCAGGTACTGCAATCTCTTTAATAATCTCTTCAATAATGTCTTGGCATTCTGTTGAGTTGTGATTTAAGTATATATTATTTTGCCCTTAAGTTTTTACTTAAGTATGGTTTCTATACTAAGGTCATAAATTGTCAAAATTTGTAAACTCTTAGTGCTAATTATTACTATTGTTAGCACTTCTCAAAAATGCTAAATGGTGCTCGCTTCCATTTGGTGGCAGCACATATACTAAAATTGGAACGATACAGAGAAGATTAGCATGGTCCCTGTACAAAGTATGACACACATATTTGTGAAGTGTTCCATATTTTTCAAAAAATTAATGCTAAATATATGAATTGAAATAATTTTAGAGATTGGATTTTAATATAATTGGTGTGTGACATTTAATCTCTTTACTTGGTTTTATATATTATCTTTTTCTTCTGAGGAGGGACTCCTGGCCTTTCTTTTTAGAGATCTGAAGATCTGTTCTAGATTTCTTCAAGTCTCTCTGTCTTCTTATTTCTAGGTGGAAATTCAGAAGGTCCACTGAAAAACCGTTCTGCTTTCTGCAGTGATAAGCTGGATGAATACTTGGAAAACGAAGGCAAGCTGATGGAAACAAGCATGGGTTTCTCTTCTAATGCTCCCACATCTCCTGTCGTATACCAGCTTCCCACTAAGAGTACAAGCTATGTACGAACACTTGATAGTGTACTAAAGAAGCAATCAACCCTTTCCCCTTCTACCTCTTATTCTATAAAGCCTCATTCTGTACCCCCTGCATCTCGAAAGGCAAAGTCTCAAAACAAACAGGCAACTTGCAGTGGCCGAAGTAAATCATCTTATAAATCCATTTTGCCATACCCTGTTTCACTAAAGCAGAAGCACACTCATACTGTTCCAGGAGATAAAGTTAACAAGAATTCTTCAGGCACCATCTCAGAAAATCTGGTGAATAACTTTGTTGTGCCAACTTTAGATGAAAATACATTCCCAAAGCAAATTAATTTGCGGCAGGCACACCACCAGCAGCAGCAGCAACAGGGAACTCGCCCTCTAGGCTTGTCTAAATCTCAAGTGAAGCTAATGGACCTGGAAGACTGTGCACTTTGGGAAGGAAAACCAAGGACCTATATCACTGAAGAGCGAGCAGATGTATCTTTAACAACTCTGCTTACGGCTCAAGTAAGTTATCTGTTGTTCTCCAGAAGCATATTCTTGGCTATAAAAAATTACGTTAATAAGAGGAATGATGTTTTTTAGTAGGAGGATTGGGCATTTAGTTAGTTTAGTGACAATTTAGTGGCAAAAAAGTGTCTTCCACTTTTCTTCTTTATCCACTAGATACCTATGTGTAGATCCCTGTTGTTGCAGAGGGAAACAGTACATTTGTGTTTTTGGATAATATTCCTTTTCTGTATAAAGGCAACTGGCCATTCTGAAAGTCTCTAATTTTATTCTCTAGTATGTGGGCAAGTATATTTGCTGTTCTTGTTAAAATAGCTTTGAAAATTCTGCTTAAAAGGTACTAAATCCCCCAAATCCAAAAAAATATATAAACCTATGCAGAAAAAGCTTTTGTCTCAAAAAAACATATTTTTTATTTCTCACCTGAGGATATGTTTTTTATTGATTTTAGAAACAGAGGAAGGGAGAGAGTGAGAGAGAGGTGGGGGGAGAGAGAGAGAGAGAGAGAAAGAGGTGAGAGAGAAACATTGATTGGTTACCTCCTGTAGGTGCGCCGACTGGGGATCAAACTTGAAGCCTGGGTATGTGCTCTGATCGGGAATTGAAACCATACCCTTTGGTGCAGGGGACAACACTCCAACCAACTGAACCACACCAGCCCAGGCTGAAATTTTATATTAAGAATTGTCATTTGTTATTGCTTCACCTATCTTAGCTTCTATTAATGTAAAATGACCCAACAAAATGAAGATAATTTTCTTGTCATGAAATTTCTGTATCTTCCCTTTTTAAATTCTGTGACTATTCTAGAGTTGTTGGGACTAAATAGAGAAAGTGTCTTTTATTATTAATCATTTCTAAAGACTTTATGCATGTATGTTGTTATTTTTTTTTTTAATGAATTACCATAGATTAGGGGTCCACAAACTATTTCTATAAAAAAGACAGTAAATATTTTAGGTTTTGTGGGCTATGCACTCGCTTGCAGTTTCTCAACCTTGCTGTTGTAATGCCATGGACATTATTTAAATGAATAAGTCTGGTTGTGTTCCAATGAAACTTTATTTATGAAACAAGCTGGATTTGGTCCTTGCGCCTTAAGTTGTCAACCTCTGACCTAGAACATTATGTGTGATTTCTATTGAGGATAAATTCATCTTTGTTGCTATTTTGGCTCATAATTAATTAAAATATTCTCTTGCTTGCCTATGCTATGCATTGGAATGGAAGATTGCTCTGAGTTCTGTTAAATTCATGTTCTGTCATTTGAATCGGCCCTAATCTTATAATCGTAGTACTGAGTGCTCAGACACAGAAGAAGGCAGACCAACATATGACTGTAGGTTGTTGGTGGTCTTGGGGGATGATTTAGTAGATTTACAATTTTCTGCTTTCACTTTAGGCATCTCTCAAAACTAAACCCATCCACACAATCATAAGGAAGCGGGCACCTCCATGCAACAATGATTTCTGTCGATTGGGTTGCATATGTTCCAGCCTAGCTTTGGAGAAGCGCCAGCCTGCCCACTGCCGCCGACCAGACTGCATGTTTGGCTGCACTTGTTTGAAAAGAAAAGTTGTACTTGTAAAAGGGGGATCCAAAACTAAGCATTTCCAGAGGAAGACTGCTCATCGTGATGCAGTATGTTATGATACTTTGGGAGATGAGCAAAGGGAAGAAGTGGAGGGAGTCAAGGAGGAGGAAGAACAAATGAAAGAGAAAAAGAAGAGAAAGAAGCTGGAATACAGTGAGTAGTAAAACTTAAAATGGTATGGTTTAATTTTTTAGAAAAGTATGGTTATTTGAAAACCTATTTCAAGTAGTATTAGTATTTCTTACTTTAATACTGATCTATGATCTAATAAGAATTTTGAGAAATTCTTACCATCCTTAAATGCTCTTTCTGTATGGCATGTGTGCTACACACATGCCTTTTTTCAATGACAATTTTCTTTTGAAGATGGCTTTTTTGTGTGCTAAATTTGAAGTTTGAATCATTCTTTTATGTGGACTCCCAGAATGCCTTTGACACTTTATTTTTCTGTGTCTTTCAGAACCCCAACCTCAGTGTTCTTTTAATATACAGATGATCAGTATAATTCATTATATTCTCTCCCTCAGCTTTATTTAGGTTTAATCTATACTAATAAAAGGGTAATATGCTAATTAGAGCGGACATCTTCTGGTCGTCCTTCCGGACAAAGCCGCAGTGGCTGTGAGGGCCGAAGGCAGGCAGCCTTGGGCCCCAGCGGCTGCGAGGCCCGGGGCTCAGGCAGCAGTGGGCTCAGGCAGTCGTGAGCCCCGGTGGCTGCGAGGCCTGGGCTCAGAGCAACGGGGTGATAGGGGCGGTGCCTTCCCCTGATCGACCTGGTCGCCTCCTGCAGAGGGAGGCCAGACTGCGGCTTAGGCCCGCTCCTCATGGGGAGCGGGCCTAAGCCGTCAGTAGGACTGGTGGTCAGTGCACGTTATAGTGAGAGATTGAACTCCCTTTGCGAGAGGCGACCTGTGGGCCGATTGGGCAGATTGGGGGATGACGCCTGGTCGCTGCTGCCCCCTGATCACCGCCCCCTCCCACTACCCGCTGGCACTCGCCTTTGCTGGCCTGGTGCCACCTGCTCGCCGGCCCTGCCCCCTGCCCACCGGTAGTTTTGCTGTTCAGTCGATTTGCATATTAGGCTTTTATTATATTTGAAGTAACTGGGAATGCTGGTCATTCACATATTATATAACTTTAGGCAAAGATTTTGGATCTTTGGCTTAGAACCAGCTACATCCTCTCTGAGGATTGACTACTAAAATGCAAAATACAATGTTTGCTCCTCTGTAGTTGTCTTCTTTCTGGGATGGTTAGTTTGCTTAAAATAAAGCCTCTTAACCTAGATCCTCATTTTGTTTTCCTTTGTGTAGAACTTCTTGATAGTATGATTTTATCTCTATTGGGTTTCATTGCTTTTTTATTAATATTTTTTTGCTCCTATGCTGAGTTCAGGCTGTCTTTTTGTTAATTCTCACCTGAGAATATGTATTTTTTTAAATATACTTTTATTGATTTCAGAGAGGAAGGAAGAGGGAGAGAGAGATAGAAACATCCATGATGAGAGAGAATCATGGATCGGCTGCCTTCTGCAAGTCCCCCACTGGGGATCAAGCTCACAACCCTGGCATGTGCCCTTGACTGGAATCGAACCTGGGACCTTTCAGTTCGCAGGCCGACGCTCTATCCACTGAGCAAAACCGGCTTGGGCCTGAGAATATTTTTTCCATTTATTTTTTAGAGAGAGTGGAAGGGAGAGGGAGAGACAGAGAGAGAGAGAAACATTGATGTGAGAGAGACACATCGATTGGTTGCCTCTTGCACATGTCCTGACTGGACCGGGGATCGAACCTGCAACCCAGGTACGTGCCCTTGATTGGAATTGAACCCGCGACCTTCAGTTCATGGGGGCCCACACTCTAAGCACTGAGCAAACTGGCTAGGGGGCCAGGCTGTCTTTGAATACAGTTTATCATCAAAGGCAATAGAAACAGCTCGGTTTCTGGAACCAGATTGACTGGGTTTGATCCTTGATCGGTCTCTTCCTGTAGTGAATCTCAGCTTCTGCAAAATGGAAATAATATCTCAAGGACTGCTGTGACAGTTCAATGAGTTAAAACATAATTAAATGCTTAGAGTATGAACATAGTAAGGTCAATAAATATTTGTTGTAAGATTTAAAAAAAGTGTAGTATGTAATGGTTATCTTTCTTGGATTATAAAGAAGGCTTTTTCTGACTCTGCTAAATATAATAGCATCTCCTGTTAACTCCTCATTCCTTATCCTGCTACATTTTTCTACATGGCACTTATTATTTGATATTAAATGTTTGTTAGTTCATTTTCCCCTACTGAATTATAACTGTTAGGGCAAGTACTTTGTTTTATTCAAAGATGTATTCATTTGGTGCATAAAACAGTATCTGATTTATAATATTCAACAAATATTTGGTTAAATGATGACTAGATTAAGGTGCATGAGGGCAAATAAAGGTTTTTTAGGGGGTATCTGTTTGATTTAAAAAATATATATATATTCTTGATTTCAGAGAGGAAGGGAGAGAGAGAGATAGAGAGATGAGAGAATCATTGATCAGCTGCCTCGTGCACACCCCCTACTGGGGATCGAACCCGCAACCTGGGCATGTGTCCTTGACTGGAATCGAGCCTGGGACCCTTCAGTCTACAGGCTAATGCTGTATCCATTGAGCCAAACTGGCTAGGGCTGTTTGATTGTTTTAATGAGTTAACTGCTTTTTATGAGGGGGAGCATATTTTACATTGGCAATGCCTCATTGAACTTTTGTTGCCAAAGGCATCTAAAATCTTACGCTTCCTGCCCTAGCCAGTTTGGCTCAGTGGATAGAGCATTGGCCTGCAGACTGAAAGGTCCGGGGTTCGATTGTGGTCAAGGGAACATGCCCGGGGTTCGATTGTGGGCTTGATCCCCAGTAGGAGGGTGTGCAGGAGGCAGCCTATCAATGATTCTCTCTCATCATTGATGTTTCTATCTTTCCCTCTCCATTCCTCTCTGAAATAAATAAAAATATGTTAAAAAAATAAAATCTTATGCTTCCTTTTGTTAAGCTATATGTGAAACAGAGCCTGAACAGCCTGTTCGACATTATCCATTATGGGTGAAGGTAGAAGGTGAAGTAGATCCAGAACCAGTTTATATCCCGACGCCTTCTGTGATTGAGCCTACGAAACCATTGTTGTTGTCTCAGCCAGAAGTTTCATCTACTGTGAAGGGCAAACTGCTCACTGGAATTAAACCTGCACGGACATATACTCCCAAACCTAATCCTGTGGTAAGTCTGGAGTTTCATCTTTTATTGCAGGTTGCAAAAATCATTTGTAAAGATGATGGGTTTCAACCAATTTTAAAAATTATTTTCCTTTTTATTTTAATTTACCCCCATTTCCATTTATCCCTCCCTATACCTTCTTCGACTTCCCCCCACACTCTCCACAATATCTACACTGTTGTCTGTGTCTATGAGTTCTTTCTTTTCTTTTTTGCTCAATCCCTAAACCTGTGGTCGGCAAACTGCGGCTCTCGAGCCACATGCGGCTGTTTGGCTCCTTGAGTGTGGCTCTTCCACAAAATACCACGGCCTGGGCGAGTCTATTTTGAAGAAGTGGTGTTAGAAGAAGTTTAAGTTTAAAAAATTTGGCTCTCAAAAGAAATTTCAATTGTTGTACTGTTGATATTCGGCTCTGTTGACTGAGTTTGCCGACCACTGCCTAAACCAAATTTTTGGTTTATATTCTATGAATCATTTTGCTTTCAGGTAATTTTCCTGTAAGCCATCTCCTTTCTGATTTAATTGGTTTAGTTGCTGGCACTTTAAAAATGTCATAAAAGAGGTTACTAATAGTAATTCTTAAATATAGCCAAATCTTTTCTTTAGGAAGGTTGTATAAAGATGGGCTTTTTGAAAACCTGACTTGCAAAAGTCTGTTTAACATATCTTATTCCTGTAATGTAGTATATTGAGTAATTTAGATGTAGTACATGTTATTGCTAGAAAACCATTAAGAAAAAACTTTAAAAAGTAAAATTTTCTTAAAGCAAATTTCTTTATATATAGTAATAACAGTAAAGTTCAAGATTTCACATAACAGTGGTTGTAATATGACTATGTGAAGACGGACGGTAAAAGAGCTGATAAGCATTTCTATTACTAAATCCATTTCACTCTCCCCAGTTCATTAAGTTGAAGGAAGATCTTTTAGTGCAGTGCCCTTCAGTGGGTCTCTGTACCATTGCTGATTAAAAACTGTTACCAGTCTGTGATAAAATAAGTACATAAAGAAAATAAGAGTAAATATTTAGAAACTTTTATAGCAAGTGGATAGACATTTTATATCTATTAAACCTAATACTGCAAAACTTGTGCTTATATTTTGGCCTTTGTTTTTCTAGTAATCTATTTTGTATTTTTCTAGTAATTACTTTTGTATTTTACAAAAGTATTCATCTATGTTAGACTATTAATTAAGAAATGTACTTTACCACAGATCATTTGAGAAACACTGATATGATCTGAAGGAGAGAGAGAAAGAGATAGAAACATCACTGATGAGAGAGAATAATTGATTGGCTGCCTCCTGCACTCCCCCCACTGGAGATCGAGCCTGCAAACCGGGCATGTGCCCTGACCAGGAATTGCGCTGTGACCTCCTGGTTCATAAGTCGACACTCAACCACTGAGTCACTCCAGCCAAGCTGATCTGAAATTTCTTGATAGAGAATTCCTTCCTTTCTGATTGCCCTAAGATTCGGCACATATGAACTATATTTATACTATTTAACTTTAAAATTTGCACTTAAAAATTTCAAGTGTTTGCCGAAACCGGTTTGGCTCAGTGGATAGAGCGTCGGCCTGCGGACTGAATGGTCCCGGGTTCGATTCCGGTCAAGGGCATGTACCTTGGTTGCGGGCACATCCCCAGTAGGGGGTGTGCAAGAGGCAGCTGATCGATGTTTCTCTCTCATCGATGTTTCTAACTCTCTATCCCTCTCTCTTCCTCTCTGTAAAGAATCAATAAAATATATTAAAAAAAAATTTCAAGTGTTGTAATAAAAATTAAACATCCTTTGCCTTTTGAAGTATAGGAGGCTCTCTCCTCCCCCCCCCCCCCCCCAATATTTGGAATATTTTATTGTGTGAAACTTACAGATTCGGGAAGAGGACAAGGATCCCGTCTACTTGTACTTTGAAAGTATGATGACTTGTGCCCGAGTTCGAGTATATGAACGAAAAAAAGAGGAACAGAGACAGCCGTCACCATCCCCATCCCCATCGTTTCTGCAGCTCAGCTCATGTCATTCTAGTCCTGAGAACTGTAGTGCAAAGGTGAGTTACTTATTGCATACTTTCTCTTTTTAACTTTCAATTTCCTGTTGCTAGTATTAGAATTTATATTACTACCAGAATAATTTGGAGTAATTCTTGTGAGGCAGAGAAGGCTTACTTGATGTGTATATCAATATATCTGTTTCTCTGCAAACCTATTTTAGAGAACAGTTTCTTAGGGTTGTTAAAAATATGACTTTTTAATGCTAGAGAAATTTTTAAAAGTTTAAACATTTCTAGTTTAAATTAAATTATCTGTAATTATCAGAATTTGTGTCTTTCCACATTGGTGAAATTTCTAAATAACTGAAACTTGGCCCATTAAACAGCAAATATTTTTCCTTCTTTAGTAGAATACAATATAAAATACTATGTAAATTCTTTTCTTGGTGACTCAGTCATTATCAGGGATATTACAGAGCAAGTCTATGTGTTTTTGCCAAGGGCTACGTAATATGATAGTAATGCAGCTGTGTATATACATATGAAGCTGTTGTCATTTTAATCTTTCTACTGTTTCAGGGCTTCTTTTGGAAGATTTAATGCTTATATCTTAGTCTGTATTGATACTAAATATCAATATAAGTATTTAAGTATTTTTGTGTTATTTCTTCTTCAGGAGCCCGATGCTGAACAGCAGCCCTCGAAACCAATTACCTGTGACCTCGAGGATGATTCTGATAAATCACAAGGTCAGCATGAAAATTAGATCTTAATTATTTGATAGTAATTATATAGGTGTGGATTATAATAAAAATGAGAGGAAACTAAAATTACCAATCCAGAATATGTTGACCTACTCTGTTTTTAGCTTCTGCTAAAAATAGAGATGATATATAAGTTTTTTCCTGTTATTTGGTCTCTTTATCACTCCTGTCCTAAGAAATAAAATTCATTCATTGCTGTGGCATGTTGTTGCAAGAGACATTTAGGATTGAAGTCAGTGATTTTCTTTTTAATTTTATTTTTCAATTATAGTTTACATTTAATATTTTAATATTATTTTGTATGTTTTAGGTGTACAGCATAGTGGTTAGACGATCATAAACTTTACAAAGTGTTTCCCTCGATATTTCTAGTACCTACCTGGCACCATACATAGTTATTACAATATTACAATATTGTTGACTGTATTTCCTACGTTGTACTTTACATCCCTGTGACTGTTTTGTGACTACCAATTCGTATTTCTTAATAATCCCTTCACCATTTTCAGCCAATTCCCCAAGCTCCCTCTCCCCCTCTTCTCTGCCATCAGTCTGTTCTCTGTATCTATGAGTCCGTTTCAATTTTGTTTGTTCTTTCATTTTGTTCTTTAGATTCCACATATAAGTGAAATCATATGGTGTTTATCTTTCTCTGACTGACTTATTTCACTTAGCATAATACCTTCTAGGTCCATCTATGCTGTTACAAATGGTAAGATTTCATTCTTTTTAAAGGCTGAGTAATATTCTACTGTAGATATGTGTGTACCATAGCTTTTTTTTAAAATTTATTTTTGTTAATCCTCACCCAAGGATATTTTTCCATTAAATTTTAGGGGGAGTGGATGACAGAGGGAAAGACAGAGAGGAACTTCGATGTGAAAGAAACACATCGATTGGTTGCCTCCTACATGAGCCCTGACCCGGGTCTGGGCCGGGGAGGAGTCTGCAACCAAGGTACATGCCCTTGACTGGAATTGAACATGGGACCCTTTGGCTCCCAGGCTGACACTCTAGCCACTAAGCCAAACCGGCTAGGGCTACCATACTTTTTTATCCACTCATCTACTGATGGACACTTGGGCTGATTTCAAATCTTGGCTATTGTAAATAACACTGCAATGAACATAGTGGTGCACATTTCCTTTCTAACTAGTGTTTTGGGTTTCTTTGAATATGTGCCTAAAAGTAGAATTGCTGGTCATAAAGTAGTTCCATTTTTAATTTTTTTGAGGAACCTCCATCCTGTTTTCCACAGTAGCTGCACCAATCTGTATTCCCACCAACAGTGCACAAGTGTACCCTTTTCTCAACATCCTCGGCAATACTTGTTTGTCGGTTTCTTGTTTTTTTTTAAAATATATTTTATTGATTTTTTACAGAGAGGAAGGGAGACGGATAGAGAGCTAGAAACATCGATGAGAGAGAAACATCGACCAGCTGCCTCCTGCACACCCCCTACTGGGGATGTGCCCGCAACCAATGTACATGCCCTTGACCGGAATCGAACCCGGGACCCTTCAGTCCGCAGGCCGACGCTCTATCCACTGAGCCAAACCAGTTTTAGCTGTTTGTCGGTTTATTGATAATGAACATTCTGACAGATGTGAGGCGATATCTCATTGTGTTTTTACTTTGCATTTCTATGACAATTAGTGACATTGAGCATCTTTTCATGTCTATTGGCCATCTGTATGTCCTCTGGAGAAATGTCTATTTAGGTTCTCTGCGCCTATTTTAATTGGATTCTTTTGTTTGTTTTTCTTTTGGTATTGACTTGTATGTTCCTTGTGTGCAGGTTGGGGCAAAAGTAGGTTTACAGTTGTATGTGAAACACAGTTTATTCTTGTATTATTATTTATTATATCATTTTTTCTATCCATGAGCATGGTGTATGCTTTCATTTATTAGTATCTTCAATTTATTTTTTCATTGTCTTATAATTTTCTGAATACAGCTCTTTTACTTCCTTGGTTAAATTTATTCCTAGGCAGGTTTTCCTTTTTTGAAGGTAGTTGTATATGGGATTGTTTTCTTAGTTTCCCTTTCTGATAGTTTATTAATGGTGTATAAAAATACATCTGATTTCTAAGTATTTTTTGTTGTATCCTGCTACTTTACTGAATTTATCAGTTCTAATAGTTCTTTTGGTGGAATCTTTAGGGTTCTTCATATGCAGTATCATGTCATCTGCACATAATGACAGTTTTACTTCTTTCCAATTTGGATGCCTTTTACTTTTGTGTAATTACTGTGGCTAGGACTTCCAGTACCATGTTGAATAAAAGTGGTGAAAGTGAACATCCCTGTCTTGTTAGTAATTTTTAAAATATATATATATATATATAGATTTCAGAGAGGAAGGGAGGGGGAGGTAGAGATAGAAACATCAATGATGAGAGATAATCATTGATCGGCTGCCTCCTGCATTGATCAGCTGCCTCCTGTGGCCTCCTGGTTTATAGATCGATGCTCAACCACTGAGCCATGGTGGCTAGGCTGTGATTTTCTTTTTTAAACTTTTTTTTAAACCTCAGTCCCATTTGTTTAGCTATTGAAATTTTTACTCAGGTTCTCAGTAGCTGTTGCTGTTGGAGAAATGGCAGAGGGAGAAAGGAAGGATTTACCTAGCAGAGGCTACTGCCAAATTTGGTGAGAGATAATGTTTAGGGAGTTAAATATATATTTTTTTTTTTTGGTTTTGCTTCCTAAGACTTCAGACACTAAAGCAGCAGTGGTTTCCAACTTTTTATTTTTTATTTTTTGAAAAAGCATAATATACACAAAAAGTGAAAATGTTTTGTAGTACACTAAGGTAAGTAGAGGAGCCTGCTATGGTGGAGAGATCCTGCCTGAGAGCACGACTACTCTGAAGGCTGATGGAATCTTATATTCTGACATATTGTAACTGTAGAACTTTGGTTGAGAGGCTCAGCTGTAGAAATCTTGGTGTCTAGTTAAGTAGCTCTAGTTAACATGTAAAACATGGTGAATTGAGTGATCTGCACACAATGTAGAAGTGGAACAATCATATCTAGATGCACAAATGTATTTCAGAAGTAAACAACAAAAAGTGATTCAGAAGTATTTGCAGTAGAAACTAGAGGTAGAGCACACTTTATGTGTGTGTTTTTAAACCAGATCACTATCTGTTTTGCTGTTTTTTGGTATTGATTGCCTATCACGTAACAAAGCATCTGGCAAGTATCTTTGCTTTGCCTATATGGATAGCAGAACATTAAACTATCTATCTATATAAAAGCCAAGCGACTGGAATGACCAGTTGCTATGATGTGCACTGGGGCAGCCAACCAGCCTGATCGGGGCCCTGATCACACCCTCCAACCTCCCAAGACCCCTCCCCCCGGCCGGCCCAGCCCCTGATCCCCCCCCCCCTCCTATTTGGGGCAGGGCCCGCCAGCCAACCTTTCACATCCCCTCCCCCCCACCGGCCCTGCCCAATCGGCCTCCATTGGGGCAGGGTGGCCGGACCCCACTTGTGCACAAATTCGTGCACCGGGCCTCTAGTACCAAATAAGCTTTGCTTATAGGTCTTTTGTTAGCAAGATAATACTTTTTCATGTAATAGTTATGGGTTTTTAGAACAGTCTTAAGTGGGACTACTTCCTTTTTATTAGAAAGCCTAGTTAGCAGGAGAGTGAGGACTATTTAAAAAAAAATTTTTTTTAAAATATATTTTATTGATTTTTTACAGAGAGGAAGAGAGAGGGATAGAGAGTTAGAAACATCGATGATAGAGAAACATCGATCAGCTGCCTCTTGCACAACCCCCACTGGGGATGTGCCCGCAACCAAGGTACATGCCCTTGACCGGAATCGAACCTGGGACCTTTCATTCCGCAGGCCTATGCTCTATCCACTGAGCCAAACTGGTTTCGGCAAGAGAGTGAGGACTATTATAATCTGATTCTCTGGCATCTTTTTCCTGGAAAACTCCCCAAGTTATGAGTGTTAAATTACCACTGAAAATACATGGGAATGGGACATTGGGCAACTGTTGAATTTCTATACCCCTGGTACTTTTCTGAGAACTTAGGGAAAGTAAAAATTTTTCGAAGTTGAGTGTAAATTGCTTTGATGCAGAAATATCTTTCAATTTCTTATCAGAAAAGAGCTGGAAGTCTTCCTGCAATGAAGGGGAATCCTCTTCTACCTCCTATGTGCATCAGAGGTCACCTGGTGGTCCCACCAAACTGATAGAAATCATCTCAGACTGCAACTGGGAGGAGGATCGGAACAAGATATTGAGCATCTTATCCCAGCACATCAATAGCAACATGCCACAATCACTTAAGGTGGGCAGCTTCATCATTGAGTTGGCTTCTCAGCGAAAGAGCCGGGGTGAGAAGAGCCCCCCTGTTTATTCTTCTCGTGTGAAAATCTCTATGCCATCATGTCAAGACCAAGATGATATGGCTGAGAAATCTGGATCAGAGACTCCTGATGGTCCATTATCCCCTGGGAAAATGGATGATATCTCTCCTGTGCAGACAGATGCCCTGGATTCAGTGAGGGAGAGATTACATGGAGGCAAAGGTCTGCCCTTTTATGCAGGGCTTTCTCCTGCAGGGAAACTTGTGGCCTATAAACGTAAACCCAGTTCAAGCACATCTGGGCTTATCCAGGTGAGAATTACCTTTAATCTGGGTGTAGCACTTTTTTGTATTTAGGTAACATATTTATTTTTCAGAGCCCTCTGTGGGCCTTATATAACTTGTTTTCTCATTGCCTGGGAACTGAGTGACAAAATCATTATCTCTTTTTGTAATAGGTCTAGGTTAGAAGCATACCTAGAGTGAATTTTTGTTATACTTACAAACAAATGTAGACCCTAGTCTCCTCAGAAAGTTGATCCTCTTAAACTTCATTGTCTGGTTCTAGTGAAACTTTGGCAACCAAGCAAGGATAGTAAGGGATTCAGTTTAGTTCTTGAGATTATTATTAGAAGAAAGCTTTCAAAATAAAATGAGATCAAATTGATTTTAAAATAGTATGTGTTTGGAAACTTGGAGAAAAATTAAGTAAGGTGTTATTCAAATCATAAAAGTTTTTTTTAAATGAGCCACAATTTGCTTGCTTAAGTAGTTTTTTCTTTGTATGATTCGTAAGGTTTTTGTCAGTATAATCATTGTTGCAGGACAAATATCTCTATCCTTACTGTTCAGTAATTCAGGCAGGTTATATTAGTAAAATTACCCTGGCATGTAGAAAAGCCTTTGGAAAGAGAAGTTCTGAATTAAAATTTAGTCATAGTCAAAAAGGTTTTCTCCTCTTGCTCAGAGACATTAAATGCACTTTTATATCAGCATAGCAAATGTGTGGAAGTGTCTGACATTATTGCTAAGATTACTTGACTGTATTAGCTTGACCGTTTCTCTGGGCTAAGGACTATTCCAATAACAATATGGATGATCTACTTAGTTAAAAACTTTTTATTGCAGTTTATTCTTGGTGGTCCTATATAACTGCTTCTGTTGGTATTTCTTAATTCTTTAATGATGAGGAGAACAGGATTTTCTCTTTATTGCATTTATTGATTAATACTTTGAGAGCCAAGACTTATCTGAGATCATTTCTAGAGAGACTAGACTCCCTGAAATACAGGCATGGAAATTTTGTGTTCTCTTCTTCTGTCTAGGACTCAGAAAACCATCATAAAATGTGAATTTGCATAAGCAGTCAGGCCACTGTAGGCTTTTGGGGAAGCTGCTGAGTAGTCTTTAGAGCAAGTCTCTCAAAGGAGCAGATTAGGGATATCTGATCTGGACTCCATAGAGCCTGAAGAACACAGTAAAGTTTACTTTAGGATAGAAAGATCACATTTTTTTGTATCAACATAGGCAAAGATATTTCTGATTGTCTAGGAATAATCACAATTTTACTTAAGTAGCAAAGAGTAATTACGTTTTGTGTCCTTGAAGAGAGGGTGGCTTGCTGTAGTGATTATCCTCACCAATTCCCTATTAATTTGGAGAGTTTGAGTTTCTCCAACTCCCTCTACCCCCTCCCCTTTTAAATGATGTAAAGGAGGGACAAAAAAGGATATCTTCTTTAGTAATCCAGCAATATGACTTAGAGGACATGGGTAAGAAACTTGGGAGGTTTTTGTTTTTCTTTCTTTTAAGAAAAACTTCCCTGCTGCCCAAAATAGGCTGTCTATCAATTCAGGTAGTACTAAAAACATTTACTTCATTCATTGATTTACTTTCTTCTGACAATTTAGTGACTATTTCAAAAATTACAATGAGTTTCTACTAGCATTTATTTTGAGCCAGCCCAAGTTTTATCCAAGAGATGAAGACAATATCTTCAAAGTTGAGTTTTTAGAAAACTAAGGTTACTTTGTGACTTAGTAGACTCACTGTATATTTCCCAAATGTGAAGCGTAGCTTGAAAGGACCCTTGTGAGAGGGCTTCATTATGCCTTTCTAGTCTTGTCAGAAAATCTGGAGAATACAGTTAGTCATTTTTGCTGATGATTGTTAATAACTTAACCAGAATTGCTTATTGACAAGTAAAATAATTGGATGATTGTTTAGATTTGACGTATCTTTCCCATTTCTGCGATGCAGATATAATGATTTAATAAGATTCTCTGTTTCCAAATTACCAAAAGGAAGGATGAGATTAGTTCAGATTATCAGATAATAGTATTTTTTTTTCACCTCCTGATTATTCCGATTATACCAAGTGGGAAAAGCCCATTTCTTTTTCCCTTTAAATATGAAAAATAGACTTTTAAAATCTTGTAAAAATGAAACCCCTGTCAAGGGAGATGAGTTAGCAAGAGAATTTTATCTTTACAGAATTTCTCTTTGCCACTTGTTTCAGGTTAATGGTAAGAGTTACCCGCAGGCTAAGTTGCTATTGGGACAGATGGGGGCATTGCATCCAGCCAATAGGCTAGCTGCTTATATCACAGGCAGGTTGCGACCCTCAGTCCTGGACCTCTCAACCCTCAGTACTGTCATCTCCAAGGTAGCATCCAATGCCAAGGTGGCTGCATCCAGGAAACCACGTACCCTGTTGCCTTCAACATCCAATTCCAAAATGGCATCCTCCTCCGGCACTGCAACAAATCACCCTGGGAAGAATCTGAAGGCATTTGTCCCGGCAAAAAGACCAATTGGTAAGTTGTACTGTATATATGTTTTGGAAAGATTTATGACTTGCTTCTTGGCCTGTGGATATAGTATGGAGGTTGTAAAAATTAGAGGAATAAAAAATTTGGCATTATTCTCAATGTCTGTCTTGCTAAAATATTTTGGGGATGCTTCTGATGACCTATAATACTAGATGAATTGAACTTTAGTTTTACAATTATTGCCCAGACTTTTAGACTTTTATTAATGCAGAAAAAAACATAGTTTTTAAATTTTGTTTTTAATTTTATGTTTAAAAGGACAACACATAGTCTTAAATACTTTTCCCTAATTTAATATTTCTTCTGTGAGGACTGGTGTTATTGGTACCAATCATATGTATGTTCCCTGAAGTTGTTAAACAATAGAGCTAGCAAAATCAAAGTGGGTTGAGTTAGTATAGGCTTAAAAGTATAGAAGGCTGTTGGAAAACATAATTTTGGGAAGATTATTCTATTCATCCCTGTTCTCTGAATGAAAACCTTTTGCTTAACTTTAGTGCTAGAGTCTGTAATAAATTACTTTCTTGAAAGCTTTTGTGTTTTAGCATCGAGAGTATATACAGTTGGTTTATTGAATTTCTTTTTGTTGTTTCAAATCTTTTTAGGAATGTTAAAATTATCTATTACTATGTTTTTTCCTCTAATAGGAAATTGAAGACTCTGGCTGAATGCTGGAGTTGTGGGAAGATAGAGGGATAGGCATTGTATGCCTTAAAAGGAACCCATTTTATCTCTTTTTTTATAAAGTAGTGGTGATTTAAAAAATAAACAGTCCTATTCTGCCCTCTCATGAAAAATGTTTTCGTACAGTTTAAAAATAAGATAGTAAATCTAAACTGTCTTATAAGAGGACTGCAATAAAGAGGTGGAGGGGCTGGGATAGGAAGAAGTGGTGGAAGAAAAATTTAATTTAGAGTTAAATGGGGGGGGGGGGGGAATCTTTTCTCTTTTATCTGTTTGAAGTTGTGTGCTGCTGTATTACCTTTTTATTTTAATTTTAAAATTTATTTTCAATCCTCACCTGAGGATGGAAATGTTTTCACTGGTTTTTAGAGAGTGAGAGAGAGAGAGGCATCGATGTGAGAAACATCTATTGGTTGCCTGTTGTACACACCCCAACTGGGAATTGAACTCCCATCCTAGGCATGTGCCCTGACAAGGAATCAGACCCACAGCCTTTTGGTGTACAGGACAATACTCCAACTAACTGAGCCACATGGCCAGGGCAGCTATATTGTCTTTTTAGTGTTCTGGCAATATGGCTATATTGTGCAGACAAAAGATTTTTAGTAGGAACACCCAATTTTAATTCCTTTCTTGTTAGATTATAAAGGTTGGGTATGGGCTGAGGGAAGTGTTTTGATTTCTGTGTATGGAACTTGACATGTATATTGCAGGCAGAGTAGTACCCGTAAGAAGTGGACCCAGTGGTGCACACAATAAATGGTTGATAAACACAATCACTAAGAGGATAAAATATGAGAACTGAAGATTTTTGACCTGCAAATTTTTATTTGCAGCGGCACGACCCTCTCCTGGTGGTGTGTTCACACAGTTTGTGATGAGTAAAGTTGGAGCCCTGCAGCAGAAGATACCTGGAGTTAGCACACCCCAACCCCTAACAGGGCCACAGAAGTTCAGTATCAGACCTTCTCCAGTAATGGTCGTCACACCTGTGGTTTCTTCTGAGGCAGTTCAGGTGTGCAGCCCTGTGACTGCTGCTGTCACTACTACCACCCCTCAAGTGTTTTTAGAGAATGTTACTGCTGTGACACCTAAGACTGCTATGTCTGACGTGGGAACTAAAGAAACTACTTATCCTTCTGGTGGCACCACTGCGGGTGTTGTTGAGGTCTCTGAAACTAATACCAGCACCCCTGTAACATCTACCCAATCTACAGGCACTGTGAACCTTATCAAAACAACTGGGATAACTACCCCTGTGGCTTCAGTTGCTTTTCCTAAGTCTTTGGTGGCATCTCCTCCAACCATAACTCTTCCTGTTACTTCCACTGCTTCCACCTCCATAGTCGTGGTGACCACAGCTACATCTTCCTCCATGGTGACCACACCAACTTCATCTCTTGGCTCTGTTCCCATTATACTCTCAGGAATTGATGGGAGTCCACCAGTGAGCCAGAGACCAGGTAAGGCCTAGATGTTAACTAGCTGGTTTACTATACAGCTGTTCATATAACTTTGTGGTTTGTGATAGGATTCTAGATATATCAGGGTAACAGTGTTTCTGCTGTAACATGATACATGTATTCCTGAAAACCTTTGCATTCTGCAAAACTGAACACTAAAAATAAGAGAGCTAGCTCATGGTTAATACAGGGCTAGGACAAATCACTGAAAATCTATGCATCCTTGTTATAGAGCACTAATAAAAACCATAAATGGTACCTTGGTGATAATTGAACAGTTTTGACAGATAACTTGATGCTGGAGATTTCTTTAAGATATTAAAAATACTCAAACATTAGAATGGAAATAGTGGATGAAGGATACTGAAAAAATACATACGGGAGTGGAGCTCTGAGCCAGTAGTAGAGCAGCCATTAAGGTAGACACTGGAGAAAGGGCAATCTTTTGTGTACTGAGAGCTAGGGATACACATCTCTGAGGAGAGCACACAAGGAGAGCCTTGGCTGTGCTCCCTTTTTAGGGGTAGTGTATCTTTTTAATTGGGGGAAAAATATTATAGGCTTCTACCTATGCTGCAACCAAGCTGAGGGCTTTTTCTTTGTCCTTGCTGAAGGTTAAAATTCTGGGTCCCTTGCCTAGTAAAAATCATTTGTGAGTCCAACTCCCATATATTACTGACATTATTCTCCTACTTAATTATTATACATGAACTGATTGAAATAGAAATAAGGAGGCATATTTCTTTGCTAAGGACTCTAATAC